>NC_139006.1:80014824-80644270 GCF_964374135.1 Grampus griseus | reverse complement strand
AGCATCATGTACACTTTGTAGAGTTTGCAGAAGTATTTTATACAGAGATGTAAGTACGTATCCCAGCCCCTGTCAGAACATCAAATCCAAGTGCAGTGTAGTAGCACGGTGTAGTTCCCTATTGTTGCTGTAAACAAATTATAATGCACTTAGAGGTTTAAACAACACAAATATATTATCTTAGAATTCTAGAGGTCAGAAGTCTGACATGGAAACAACCTAAGTGCCCATCATCGGATGAATGGATAAAGAAGATGTGGCACATATATACAATGGAATATTACTCAGCCATAAAAAGAAACGAAATTGAGCTATTTGTAATGAGGTGGATAGACCTAGAGTCTGTCATACAGAGTGAAGTAAGTCAGAAAGAAAAAGACAAATACTGTATGCTAACACATATATATGGAATTTAAGAAGAAAAAAAAAATGTCATGAAGAACCTAGGGGTAAGACAGGAATAAAGACACAGACCTACTGGAGAACGGACTTGAGGATATGGGGAGGGGGAAGGGTGAGCTGTGACAGGGCGAGAGAGAGTCATGGACATGTGCACACTAACAAACGTAAGGTAGATAGCTAGTGGGAAGCAGCCGCATGGCACAGGGATATCGGCTCGGTGCTTTGTGACCGCCTGGAGGGGTGGGATAGGGAGGGTGGGAGGGAGGGAGACGCAAGAGGGAAGAGATATGGGAACGTATGTGTATGTATAACTGATTCACTTTGTTATAAAGCAGAAACTAACACACCATTGTAAAGCAATTATACCCCAATAAAGATGTTAAAAAAAAAAGATAATTTGGGATTTACACAAATACTTGTGTATTTAGTGTTTTGATACTTTTATGAAGCCTCTTCAAGGGTGAATGGATTCTTAGTATATATTAATTGAATTTGAGCAACGAGTTAGATTGAAGTAAAATTCTGTTTGTCACACTGCTGAAGGGTTTCATTGATACTAACTTCCTAGTACTTGTTTTAATATTATCAGATCATGGTCTTTTGAAGAGCAGGAGTTTGTCTGAAATTTTATATATATTTCTGTAAATTTTTCTTTGAATAAATTAGTTTGGAGCAGTCAAAGAAAAAAAGAAGTCTGACATGGGTCTTACTTGGCTAAAACTTCCACTTTGAACTTCTAGCCTCCAGAATTATGAGAGAATAAATTTCTGATGTTTAAGCAACCAGGTTTGTGATGATTTGTTATGACAACCCTAGAAAAGGAATACAGTCATCTCCTTTGGAATCCTGTTACTTCTGAATACCCTTCATGAAGTTGGGGCTCTTCCTCATAAAGAATATGCACTGAATTATGTATTGTATGCTGTTATCTGTATCACATGCTATAATGCAGCATTCCCGGGGGCAGGGATTTTTATCATTATTATTATTATCTGTTTGTTTGTCTTCCCACAGTACCTACAAGGGACCTTGTGGCTTTTCTTTAATGTTTAATAATATGGTCCCTCAGGATACAGCATCATTCAGATTCTTGTCAAAATTCAACTACACTTTTGAAATAGCATAGCATCTTGGTAATTAAGTCCTTGTTATAAAACAAGAATGCAAGAAGAACACATGAAAAATTCACCACAAAAAGCACTGAAGTTATTTTCGCACAAATCTTGGAACCACACATCTGAATAAACTCTAATACCTCAACATGATTTGACTGGAGAAACTTTATAACTACCTCACCCTCACATCTACAAATACTAAGACGATTTTCATAACGAATTCAGGACTGAAATAGGAAGAGAAAATTTTTGTTTGGCACTAAATTTGCAGCAGAGTTCAACTTCGCATTGTGTACCTCTAGAAAAATAAAAAAGACTTTCAGGGAAACACAGTTCTGTATGTTAAATCTCCTCATATTCCAGTATGATCACTACCTTAACAAGAGGAATAGTTTTTCCAGACACTGTAATGCTGCTTCTGAATGTCCAAATTTAAAAAATTTAATTGCTGAAATATACCTGGTAGAGTTATGAGGAAGCCAATGTTTTTCAACTAAACATAGGTAAGAAATTTATACTTATCTCTCTCAGGTTTTGCCATAGAGAAGCCTAGATTTCTGCTAATAAGAATGTGGTCAATATAAGTTTTTCAATCCCTCTACTACTGTCCAGATATTTACATAGATACTGAATAACCTAGTTTCATTGTCACTTTAAATATATTGTGTTGGTAACTAGCAGTTGGGGAAATTATTTAATGTTATGCCATTTATAAGTAATAAAAATATAATCTATATAATGGAATACACCTCTCCAAATAGATATAAAAATATAAAATACATTAGGGAGTAGTTTTCTCCAACACACATATGAAAAAAATCTACCCATATTTCACATGTATTATTAAGCACGCCTGTGTATGTGACTGTGATCATGCCTTTCCCTTTTATTTTTATATATAACACATACTTGATAGCTAGAAGCCAAATACCACTTGCATATCCTAATTCCCTGATTTCTCTTGAAATAGAAGAGTTTTTTAACCTACTTAAACTCTATTTTCCTTTAAAAACTGCTTATTATAAAGAATATATTTGCTTTTAATCCTGCAATGGTTTTAATTTATTAGAAAATAAACTTTGATTTACTGGAATTTATTGGGAACTCATTTCAAATTTTTTAAATGAAGGAAAAAATTCCTTGACACAAATAACTGATAATCCCAGGGGCATCTTAATCCAGGCCATGTGAAGGCAGAGGCTCAGTGTGTCTTCTGGTCAGGTCCCTCTCGAGGCTTCTGCTCTCCTTTTCCAGGTGGCTCCATGTGATGGGAAGATGGCTTTTACAGCTGTAAAGCTATATTTTCTCAGGTTTAATTTTAACAGGCAAGAAAATGTGTCTCTGAAAAGTCTAAGCATCATTACACTAAATTGTCTCTGATATGGTTACTTGCCCATACTAGTATGTGTGCCCAGAAAACTTAAAATATTTTGATTAGCTAAAGATGAATCACTTACCCAACCTAGAGGTAGAGGGGGTGTCAGCCCTACCCACAAGATGGGGCCTGAAATTTGGGGATGGAGTTGAACCTAGAGGGAAACCAATGCATGTTAAGTAGAAGCCAGGTGAATAGAGGTTAGGGGCCCATAAACAACAACCATCCACGAGGCTTTAGAAGACAAAATGAGTGTTGAATCTCCAAAAGTATTTAATTTTCTAAGTTTTGCTTTGATAAAATAGAGATTTATGTGTAGATTTTATATCTTCTGATCTCAGGTGACCATGTCATTATTCTAAAAAAAAAAAAAATTAGGAACGTCTTACTTGTCTTTATCATATTGGATTTATCACTATTTGGCCTACCACATTGTCATATGTATATGTGACAACGTCTTGTGTATATGTAGCTCTGCATGTCTGTGTGTATAAAGAGGGGAAAATGTAACATGTGTTTCTATAGTATGCATATGGCAAACAAAAGGAGTGGGCATATTCTTATGTCAGGAGTGACAGTGTCACCCTGTCCATTTTCTACTTGAGATTTATTTTCGGGGTGTATACCAATAAAAATAACTCTGTATTTCTATGGTGAGGCAAACACTGATTGTACTTTAGGCTTTTGGAATAAAAAGAGATAAAGATTCAGAGCAAAACATTGCCATTCTTAGGTAAATAAGTAATCAACAAATATTTTGCAGAGGATGGTAACAGAAAACGTCCAAACTAACCATTTGACACAGGCTTGATAATTAAAGAAACTAAACTGTGTCATTAGCATACACCAAGAATAACCTGAATTCATGGAGGAAGTCCCTAAAACAATATACAAAGGTACTTTAATTTCAGTGCTGATACATTTGGACAGAGAACAACAGGATCTAAGGATAAAGCAACTTGAAAAGATCATAACATAACAATTCCTTTAGCTGCACCAACTAAGTAAGTATAACTGCCAGATTCTTCCAGGGGGGTAGTTAGGAGGTTAATTTAGGAGATCCCGTGACCCTCTCTTTGTGCTTGCCCTACCACTTCCACAGCACATGAACTCTGGCTGAGCAAGTCTCCTCCCTAGACTCACCAGCATTCTTTGAAATTCTATCACCAGCCCAGGGACTTGGGAGACAGTAGACATAGACTGCAGAGTCTCAGAACCTCAGCTTTTTTCCAAGGATCTCTCCCCAAAGCCATGAGACACTTAAAATGATCTCAGAAAAGAAAAGAAAAGGAAAGGAAAGAAAAGAAAAGAAAATTAGTGGTTTTCAAGGAACTTAATTTCCCCTAAAAAACAAACTTCACCAGTAGCAAATGAGCTCTTGCCCTTCTTCACTTGGTGTGGAATGCTCTTATATCACTCTTCCATGTAACTATTTCCTTCCATCTTTCTGATCTCAATCTGAATCATCATTTCCCAGGAAGAAGCAATGACATGAATCTACTAATATGCAGCATTTAACAGAGTCACCATTGTAGATCTCTGTGCTGATGATTTGATTTGACTGTAGTTTTCAGGAGGACAGCTGTAATAGTGTGTGTCTTGCCACCCTTATATCCCCTATCTACACTGTGTCTGTCTGAAATATACAATAGATTGACTATATCAACATTTTTCCAGACTCCTTCTAGTTCCCCCTTTTGTAATGCTAAACATTTGTGTTTTCCTGAGTCTCTTGTAGCTAGAGTTTCAGATTAAGATTTAGATGCTGGAAAAGAGATGCTCTCAAGCGAGGCTTGGATTTGGAGCTGATTTCAGTGGGAAGAGAGTCAACAAGAAGTTACAGAGCTAGCAGGCCCAATGCTATGGGTGACTTCCTTACTCCCAGCTTGTAGCTAAGGTGGAGTGATCATGGAGGTATGGATGAAACAGGGACATCCGAGCCCCATGTCCTCCTGATAACTTCCCGGGGGAACCCATTCTCTAGTTAGGCTCATTCCATGGTGGTCTACCAGGAGTCTTTCTTGTACGTCTAAAGCAGAGTCTGCTCCCCCGATCCTTTGAAATCATCTGATTCCTTGCATTGTATACTTTTGTTATTTATCTATTTTCTGATCCCTACACCCGAACTCTGAGTGATACAGAATTCAGTAAATGTTTGTGGATTAAATCAACAGACTAATGAAGGTAGGTGCTACCTGGCTTTAAATGAAATTTCTTATACCTACACTAGATAGGATGAGATAATTTGAACCTTTTATAAAATCATGTCTTAATGTTATCTTTTTATTCTTTGTAAATTATATGTTACAAACATGTGAAATAAGTAGTGAGATGGATTACAACATTTGAAAGCTCGTGTTCCCTACATCACAGGAAAAAACCTGAAAATCCTTTTAACTCATTTTGAAAAATAATTCTTCATTTATACTTCTTATACAGCTATTAAAACTAAAAGCAGACTGAAATTGATTTTTTTTTTCTTAAAATGGATTACCTGCTAATAAGCAAAAAGTAGATAAGACAAATCTAATAAGAAGAAAGAATAAGAGGGACATTTCTTATACAGTACAGGTTAGGCTAATAAGCAGTGACTCATTCAAATATAGACTAGAAAACATTAAAACTCAGATAATTATCTGGAGAGAAGGACACATTTGGGTTTTAAAAATTTGTAGATCTGAATTTTTTTTCTTTTTTCCTGTATTGTACATAGAGCCAAAGGACATAGTACTAATTATAAGATGTTCGTTAATACAGGTAAAAAATACTCCAGCTACACCCCAGTCCCCAATCATGCCAAATACACAGTTTCTTTGGGAGAAACTGAATTAATTCTATCTGGCTTAAAGTAGGATAATTAATTTCAACTGGCTAAAGGTAAAATTATTCTTGTAATACAGACTCAGCCAGCTAATTATTTCTCCATACGTTACTGCTCCCCTAAACCTGCCTCACCCTGGCATGGCAGACCTCTCACATTTCACTGTTTGTCCTCCACACTGTCAAGAACATGCCACTAAAACAGCCACCAACATGCCTCCAGTGCAAAGAGAACCAGATTTTCAAGCACTGGTGTACCAGATTGGAAAATAAATTTCATTTGTGATATTTATTTAAATTCACTCTAAAGTATATAAAACATCCTTGAAAATAAATAATTAAAAATTACCATTAACAGATGATATTTACCCCAATCATCATCCTCCCTAAAGTTACACACACATACACACACACACACGCACACACACAAACTTCAGTAATGCCAAATCAGAACCAACCTGAACTCGTTACAGTTATCACAAAGGGTATTATAAAATATTTTGAGAACGTTGATGTTAACTGGTGGTTTTCCAAGTCTTAGAGCACAAAGAAGTCACCTAGCTATTTGTTTTAAAATATATACATTTCTAGTTCCCAAGTCACATGCCTACTAATTCAGAATTTTTATTTTCAGACAGCACCCTATCTGGGACAGAGAGCATCAGGATGCGATGTTAAGAAACACCTACGCTAGGAGATCAGAACACCTAATCTCTTTTTAAATTCCTTCTCTTCACCATGTAAATTCTACCAAATGTACATGAAGTAACACGCTTTCAGAGTAATAGAAAATAGAATGTGAAATATGAGTGTTATATGTAATTATTATTTTTGATTGATTTCCTATACATTTTGCACTAAAACAGAACCACACTCACAAAAGAAAAAAAAAACTATGTAATAGAAAATTAAATAGAAATTGGTTAAAAAGCAAAGAGATGATTCTTGTTAGTTACTGATGTATTGATGCATCCTCTCCTCGATTTTCCTAGAATTTAGAGAGAATTAGAAAGGCTGCCAAATGCTGTGGAGATTTAAATACTATTAAATTAAGCATAATAAATTGATAGGGAAACAGAAAGTGATGGCCAGTAGCAGAGAAATATGAAATGAAAAATCTCTCAATTATGTCAACAGCCATATTAAATTTAACGTGTGAATTAAAAAGAAATAGATTCAGCAAGTAGAAAGAGTACACTAAGCTGTACCAGGAGCCAACAGCTATTTTAGTGAAAATAAACTGAAATTCCAAAGAAATATTACATTGTCCTCATGAACCTGAATGAGTGTCTTTATTTAAATCAGTAGCTAAATTTTGGAAAACATAATAGGATCATGAATTTGGGTAATGGAAGAGTCTCAGGTATTTATTCCAAACTCTTCTTTTAAAAATTAAAAAACTAAAGCACAAAGAGTATTACTTCACCAGAATCACTCAAATTTTGACCATGGACCCAGGATAAGAGTTTTATTCTTTCATTCTTTAACCTCTGGTCCTATTTTCCTGTTATATGTGAGTTGAATCACACATTTAGCGGTTACCACTTTCATTGAATAATAATGTGGCATGCTCTCTGGAGCCTCTTTTATAAAGGCACTAATTCCATTCATGAGGGCTCTGCCCTCAGACCTAATCACTTCCCAAGGTCCCCACCTCCAAATACCATCACATTAGAGATTAGGTTTTAACCTTTGAATTTTGGAGAAACACAAATATTCAGCAGATCTCAATATTCCCAGAAGTCATCTACAGATCCAAAGGAGTCCATATCAAACTCCTTATGGCATTTTTTGCAGAAATGCAAAAAATTATGGCATTTTTTGCAGAAATGGAAAAGCTCATCCTCATATTGATAAGGAATTTCAATTGGCCCTGAATATCCAAAATGATATTGAAAAAGAAGAACAAAGTTGGAGGACTCCCATTTTCTGATTTTGAAACTTACTACAAAGGTAGGTGAATTATCTGGCATAATAGTAGACATGTAGACCAACGGAATAGAACTGAGAATCCAGAAAATAAACGCATACATCTATTAACAACTGATTTTCAACAAAGATGCCAAGACCATTCAATAGGGAAAAAAGTAGTCTCTTCAACAAGTGGTGCTGGGGCAACTGGAAATCCATATGTAAAATAATGAAGTTGGACCCCTATCTTACAACCAACTACAAAATTTAACTCAAATTGGATCAATGATCTAAACGTTAACAGGTAAAATTATAAAAGTCTTAGGAGTAAATCATCATAACCTTGGATTTAGCAATGGATTCTTAGAAATGACACTTTAAAAGCATGAACAACAAGAGAAAAAATATAAATTGGAATTCATTAAAATTAAAAGCTGCATGCAAAAAAATAACAAAACAAAACTGCATGCATCAGAAGACATTATCAAGCAAGTGAAAAGAAAACCTAAAGAGTGGTATAAAATGTTTGCAAATCATATATATCTGAGAAGGGTTTAGTATTCAGAATATACAAAGAACTCTCACAACTCAACAAAAAGGCAAACAACCCTATTTAAAAACGGGCTAAGGGCTTGAACGGACATTTCTCTGAAGAAGATACACAAGTAGCCAAGAAGAACATAGAAAAGATTTTCAACACTGTTAGTCACAGGGGAAATGCAAATCAAAACCACAACATGATATACCACTTCACACCCACTAGGGTGGGTATAATTTTAAAAAGACAGAAACAAAACCAAAAAAGAACAAGTGCTGCTGAGGATCTGCAGTAATAGGAATTCTCATGCATTGTGTCGTAAAAAAAAAAAAAAAAAAATTTTGTTGGTCTTTCCAAAAGTTGTATATAGAATTACTATATGACCCAGAAATTCTACTCCTAGTTATATACTGAAAAAAATTGAAAACTGGTATCCACATAAATACATGTACATGCATGTTCATAATACCTCTGTTCAAAAGAACCAAAAGATGGAAACAACCCAAGTGTCCATTAGCCCATGAATGGATGAACAAATTGTGGTATATCCATACAATCAAATACTATACAGCCAACAAAGGAACAAAGTACTGATGCTTACTGCAAAGGGCATGAACCTCGAAAACCTTATGTTATGTTAAAGAAGCCAGACACAAAAGGTTACATGTCTGATTCCATTCATATGCAATAGCCAGAATAGGTAAATCCATGGAGATGGAAAGCAGATTTGTGGTTGCTGGGTACTTGGGAGAGTTACTGTATAATGCTTAGAGGATTTCCTTTGGGGATGATGAAAATGTTTTGGAATCAGTTAGAGGTGATTGTACACTGTCAATATATTAAATGCCACTAAGTTATTCACTTTAAAATGGTTAATTTCATGTAATGTGATTTCACTTTAAGATAAAGAAAAATAAAGAAAAAAATAGTGAATGTTTCAGACCTATTAAAATTATCTGAGTTTCCATTAATCTTATAGTTTTATTTTTAATTTGAATTTTAGCTTTAATTTTAAAGAAATATTATAACCATAGTGTTTTGTCATTTTAAATAAGAAGCTAAATATTTTTTTTATCACTGCTTTAAATCAAGCTAATATAAATCAACTGATAGCAGCTATGGGAACTGCCAGTCATTTTATAATAAAATAGTGGATTATTAGTAGTATGCTAGTCATATCAAATACAAAATGAGATATAATTTCATACCTGAATATCACAACTTATAAAATTTCATGGAGTTCTAATTCTGTAAAATATAAGTGACCTGAAGTATCAAAATTTACATCTTCATTTTAACTGGTTATGGGACAAAATGTAATTTATTTGATACACAAGAAGGAGGTTTTAAAAGATGATAAAAGCTTCCATTAACCCTACAGACTTTGTTGTCCTCTAACATTTGCCCTGTAATAGAATAAAAGGGAGACTACAAGAATTAAAGATAAATCAAAATACACAATAAAATTTAAATAATGAAAATCAAAGTTTAAACACATACATTTATTTATTAATCTGCCACACATTTATGAGAATGTGCCAACCTCTGTGGACTGAGATTTAATATTCATAATTTTAATTTAACGAGACATGACAACATTTGGTGTTTTAGTAAGAGAAAGTGAAACTCCACCCAGCAATAATTTATTCCTAGAAATAATGCTTCACACGTACAAAATCTTATGTGTGTACGTTTGCTCCAGTAGACAATGACAAAACAGGAAGAAAACTAATACTCCTATTTTAGAATTAATCTTGTAGAAATCAATTCATTGTGTGTGTGTGTGCATGTATGTGTATGTGCCTGCACGTGTGTGTGTATTTGAGAAGAGGTGAAAGCAATCATATTATATTAAAGTAAATGCCACCTTATTTTGCAGTATATTGATTTATTTCAGTTCATTGGGGCACTTTCAGTAGATACCTTCCTTATGACATTAGTAAATGGTACTTAAGCATTTTTCTCTCTGCTAACTTCAGAAATTATTGGGCAAAAGGACATTGCTCTGCCCAAACCACACAATCCCATTCACCTTTGTTAAAATGTATACGAAATCACGGGTTTCTAAATTTCATGAAATAATTTATTTTGAAGAATGTCTTGTGTGTAGTCTAGTGTTTTGATATACACGTCATTCCTCAAAATAAATTATTTTCATTTTTTATAAACAAATTATAACAAACTTCACATACAAAAGGGTTAAAATTTTCCATATATCTAAAAGTCTCTACAGTAATAAAAGTTTATATTAAAAACTATATTAAAAGTTGAAATTTCTAATGTATCTCAGAGAACAAAGCTGGCTAAGAACAGCTAAAGGAAGACAAAATGATAATATCTAATAATATCAAATTATAATGTTCTATATTTAAATTATTACTACTTCACAACAGTAAAAGAATAGATAAAATTATTGTTTATTCTTAAATTGTTCAATAATTCTATGAGTAGAAGCAGGCTTTGGAAGAACAATAATGAATGGGGAAAAATTAACAGATCCATAGGTGTGACTGCTACACCACTGAATGGAAACAAAATACTTCTGAAGACAAAGTTGCCAAGCAAAATAAATATAATGCCATTCCTTGTTGTAGGAATGGACACTGTCAGTAAATTCATTAGGAATTGACTTTGAATGCCTTTCCACTTTCAGATTAATTCATCATTTTCCTGAGACACATCAATTACCACTCTGTCACATTAACTTTCTGAGAATGACCCATTATGTGACCTGAATGAAGGGAATCAGTTGCCAGAATGATTTAAGAAAACAAGCTTCCAAAGCTCTTCATGAGAGGCATGTCGACTAGTCCATGGGGCTTTGCTCAGTCGAATACTGACCACTTTTTCCAATAACATTTCACTCGAAAAAGTATTGTTTGCAATGGGAAATACATATACCGCACATCAACAGAATTAAGGCTTCACAAGCACAAGAATCTGTGCCATATATTGAAGAAAGCAAATCAGCCTTTATAGGATAGGTATCATGATTTTTTAAAAAATCATTGGGAATTGCAGTTCTACTTTTCTCCATTACAGCAAAAGGATGACATATTTTGATAAATATTAGGTTATATGTGTCTGTTTCCTCTTTGGTTGTTTTGTTTTATCACTTTATGGCGGTCACAAACCCCACTTTTCATTTCCTTTTCTCTCATTCATCTTTTCTTATCCTCTGTCCTGAAGTTCAAAGAAGTGAACAAAGGGAGAAACGGGACAAGTAAGAGCTCAGAAAGGGATTAGAAATAGCAAAGTATATACAGCTGTTTATTTTTATTTTTTTCTTTTCACCAAGCCCTGGAGAAGATGGTCCTTTCTAACACAGTTCTCCAGGTAGGGTTTTCTCACTCTAAAGGGACAAGCAACTTTCAGTGTCTTTAAGATATTTTACACACAACTCTGTAATTTCTAGATAACCCACAGCAATGCATATTATTCTCATCCATAGAGCTGCAGATTAATTTTGCCTGGTGGCAGTGCAATTTATGTCCTTACCCCTCACGGAAAAAATCAGTTTTGCATCTATTAACCAAATTCATTTCAGCATTCCTGGTTGTCCCTTGTCTGATACTTAGATACTTCTCTCAACTGGCTATAACATCTTACTGGTTTCTTCAGGAATGAATAGATTAAATAAAACCTTTCACATGTGTTCATTTTATGCCTATATGAGATTTATGAATTTAGCATTTTTTAAATGATTATATTTAATGATTATTAATTGAATAATATGTTAATCTGATTATGATATTTGGAGATGCTATTTTACTAATTTAAAATATTTTATTTTATTATTCTTCATAACATGGAAACTCAAAAAGTAGGAGCTAAAAAAAGTATTAGTAATTTCTTTCCACATTACAGTATGACATGAACTCCCTACTTTAGATATCACCATAATTTTTAATACACTTCAAATTTTTAGTGACATTGATCTTGTGAAAGAAAATGAAGAACATTTTTTAACAAATATTTCAGGTAACTGAATTCAAATTTGCTGACTGCCTGGAATATGTTTTTAAAAATATGAAATATTAATGATCCCAATGTATGTGTTTCTGTATATTCATAAGCGGATTTTTTTTTTAATGTTGTGTGGAGATACACAGACTAATGATCAGGCATCACCAGCACACTTACCTATTGGCCGTGGAGTCAGAGTTTCAAATGTAGCTCCACGGTTCTCCTCTTAAACCACACACTTTGATTCCTTTATGTTTTCCAAAGCTATTCTCAAGCATCTTTGCCATCATTTAAAATGCAGCTTCATTCTGATAAGAGTATCCTCAATACTGCTGCAGAAGGTCCATTATCAGATATCAGTTGCTCTGTCGATTATACTAAAGCCATGGAACAGTGCAACTATTACCCAAAGCAATGACAAACCAAAAGATCCACATGCTGAAGCTGTTCTAGAAAAGTCTGTGGCAGTGGTTTATGCTTTAAAAATAATTTGCTACTACTAGAGTAATAATTTTCCAATCTAGCCATTAAAAATTCAGGTATACTGCTTTTTATTAATTGTAAAAAATTGATACCCACATAGCCTTAAACATAAGCTATAAAAGCAACTACCAGATGGAGATTTATGTGATGAAATCACTCGTGTGAGGAAGAATCTTTGTCTTTAAATTAATAGTACAATTTAAAATTGAAAGCCATTTTCTTTAAAAATGCATTCCTTATAATACTAAAGCCAAAAACACTATGTAAAAGTCCTCCCCTCCCAAATAAGTAGGATTTATAAAAATTTCATTGAATAATGAGATTGTTAAAACTCAAGAAATTAACAAAATTTATTGATATGGAGATTTCTGTGAGCAGTAAGTAGAATTGTATCTGCCACAAATATTTGTTAAATGTGGTTAGATGTAAATATAATGTGGTAAGATATCTTACATCTCTTTTAGAGGCCGATGATGAGTGATGTTTACAGTTGTGTCTCTTACATGCCAGCACCTATTTGCCCATCTCACTCATATATAGTACTTTTATGCATTTAGATATCTGGTAATTCAATAGGGTACTTATATACATACATATACATGTTTCTCCTTTATGGTACTTATGCCCATAATTTTATACATATAGATTAGTTTTCATTGAAATGTTAAAACCACAATTTAGCTTTGTGTTATAATGACATCTATACTATTCCCTGGCCTTTGGCATGTTCCATATGCAGCTTTGATTCATTTGACATTTGGGGACATCTGAATCTTGATATTTTGACCTATGGGGATCTCTGTGGCACCAAGGATTTTGACCAACAGCTGCTCCACGACAAGTAATTATTTTGGTTTAAGTGGTGAGTCTGAATTCTTAATGAAGATTGTAAAATATTGCTAACACCTCCTCCCAGCCATCAAAATGATATACACTTAGGGAATAGTCTACTGATTGATGAGCACACACTGAGTTGTTCAGACCTTCCAGAATCTTCCCAGTTTCCAAGGTCTGTTCAGTTCTAGGCCAAAGAACTACATTGGTCCCAAAGAGCCCAGGTCTAAAGTTAGGGTGGCCTGTTAACAGGACAAGCAATTGGCATATATACTAGGTCCAAACAGACCCCAATCAGCCCTCATATTTCCTAAATGACACACTTTATGCTATAACAGTTTGATATAACTAGAAAGACATCAAAGTGGAATAGAGTGAATTACTTCTTTATCTGAGTTCTCATTCCACTTTACTCTTAGCAATCATCACAATGTAATACTGATAACAATTTATGTGTATATTGTTACACATAGATATATTGTGTATATCTCCCCAGACAGACTCTAAGCCCATGCTAGGCAGGATAAAGATTCATTCATCTTGGGACTTCCCTGGTGGCGCAGTGGCTAAGAATCTGCCTGCCAAAGCAGGGGACACAGGTTCGAACCCTAGTCCGGGAAGATCCCACATGCTGCGGCGCAACTAACCACAACTACTGAGCCTGCACTCTAGAGCCCACGAGCCACAACTACTGAGCCTGCGGGCCACAACTACTGAAGCCCATGCGCCTAGAGCCCACGCTCTGCAACAAGAGAAGCCACCGCAGCGCACCGCAATGAAGAGTAGCCCCCAATCGCCACAACTAGAGAAAGCCTGCGCACAGCAATGAAGACCCAACGCAGCCAAAAATAAATGAAAAAAAAATTCATTCATCTTCACATCACCAGCATCTAGAGCAGTGACTAACACAGAGTATAATATAAATAAATGCTTGTTCTGTTCAAGTGAACCAAAGGGAAACAGATATTTTGATGACCAAAACTTGTTCCATAATCGAAACAACTGTGCTTTCACAATGGCAATCTGCAAAAATTTCTCTACAGATTTATCAGTTGTGTACATGTCAGAACCATACACCATTACGGATGGTTTATGAATCCATATAATAGAAAATTATGATCACTGACCATAACAGTTAACTTTAGTTATTTGCATTGCCAAGTCATGAAACACTAATCCAATTTAATCTTGCATTTGCAATAAATCCCTAAAATCACAAAGAATAAGTAATATAGAATTCAATTTTTCTGCCCATTTAGCTATTAGAGCTCATATGAGTATGAACTACTTACATAACTCAAAAATATGAACTTTTCAAACTCACTTTTAACTCACTGTTAAAGGAACTGAGTGAAAAAAATACAATTGTGCATTAAGGTACTATAGATACTTTCATGGAAGAAATAGAAACAAGCTGTATATGTTTTGTAGCATATTGACCCTAAAACACATAAATTACAACTGCCACTAAGAGAATATTTTAAAAATCTAAAAACCATTTATCAGAAAAATCCCATCCATAGCAATAAATGTGTCTGTTGGCTTTAGGACAAAACAATTCCAAAACAACCTAAATTTCCCAAAGTCAAAATTTGAATTTAATTCTGGTTTTAACATTTATGTCATCGCCTATAAAGGCTATTTGTAACACGATGTGTTTAATTGATTCAAAAATAATTTTTCTGAGACTAACTAAAAAGAAACCAAATAGGAGTGAACCAGCTACATTTAAATGTTTATGCAGATACTTACCATAGCTATTGACAAATGCTTATTACATAGTTGCCCAAACTAATGGAGAAATATACTCATTGAAAATAAGATCAGTTGCGTGGAAAACTGAGACAAAGCTATAACAGGAAACCAAGCACACAAAGGTTCATCCCTTACTTCATGTTTTTCTTCCTTTTGGAAAAGCTTGAAACTCTCAGATTTGTCATATTTTAACATCTTCATACAAAATTTGTCACACTCTCTTTTCCTATCATGAACATTTTATATATTTTTATATTACAATGGGAAAAAATCAAACTATCAGATATGAGATAGTACAAAAGAAAATATTCAGATTTGAGGTATGTGAAAGTTAAACCAGCATCTACTAGACATCAGGGCAGGAATATATAGAAAGTGAGAACATCTGCTTCCAAAGAGTACCCATACCTTGTTTTTTTCCTGTAGTTCAATTTGTGATTTCTTGAAATCAGGACCTTGAGAGTTTGCAATTAATCTATTTTTCCTATCCAGGAGCTCTTCCATGTCTTTCACTTGGAACTTTAGCCTTCTATTTTCTCTTTCCAGTCCTAGTTTTTCTGTTTCAAGTATCTCCCTCTTGTCCCACTCAGATGTATTTTCAGCCTGCAATCTCTCTAGCTAAACACAGAAAACACAGAAAAGCAACGTGTAGCATTTGTAATTGCCAAAAGGCCAGGCACCCATCAAACAGGCGTCCACTAAGAAAGGTTCATGGATATGTCCATTTATACAATTTTTAAAAAGAAAACTCTATTTGTCTGAAAAGTTGAGGACAACACAAAAGTCCTAAGACCCATGCCCTAAATAAATATACCTGCCTTCTTGGTTATGGCACTATTTCTATAACCAACCAGACCATATTGTCAAATAAATACGTTAAGTGGAAAACTGATAATATTTTGTCAATAATCTCCACTCAGTTGATGAACATTTATCAGTTTAGAAGGCACAAAATCATGTCGTGGGCAATTCTGGTTGGATGGATATAGTTCATGTATTCATTTACTTATTCATTCAGTTATTTACTATAGTTTTCAACTTGTAGGCACTGCAAATAAAGACAAGTGAATGTAATAAAACATCATAAATGCCATGATTAAAGTACTATACAATTGGGCTTCCCTGGTGGTGCAGTGGTTGAGAGTCCGCCTGCCGATGCAGGGGACACGGGTTCGTGCCCCGGTCCGGGAAGATCCCATGTGCCGCGGAGCGGCTGGGCCCGTGAGCCATGGCAGCTGAGCCTGTGCGTCCGGAGCCTGTGCTCCGCAACGAGAGAGGCCACAACGGTGAGAGGCCCGCGTACCGCAAAAAAAAAAAAAAAGTACTATACAATATAATCAAACTCACCTGAGTGAATGGCCAATTTGATTTTCAGGGAATAGAGGTTGGCAACATGATTAAAATATGAGGTATTTTTAAACTGTTTGTTATGGATAAAGATTGAAAATTACTTATTTTTACACTTAGTTTTAAATGGCTTGATGGCAAAGTATTGAACAGTATTATACTATTTTAAAGTAGTTCTCATGACATTTTAAATTCTAAAAGAGAAGTCAACATTAAGAAACTGTTAGACTTCAATAATATCTTTGGAAATTAATTCTGATTAAAAAAGTCTAAAAACTGCTTTTTCATACACATATAATTGTGCCATTATTGTCAAAAATGTTCTGTTCCCAAATCTAAGTGAGGCTTTAGCTTCTTAAAAACAAGAAATTAAAATTACGTTCTTGGCACTAGACCTTGTTTATCAATTAAATATAATAGACTAAGGGATCAAATTTTAGATGACGTGATTTGACATTTGGGATGCCTGTTTGGGATATGAGGTGAAAACAGTATTTCAAAATGCAATTTAGAACTTGACATGTCTTTAATTATTAAGATTAATGCTTAAACTTTTTGACTAACATCACATCACTTATCAGAATGAAAATAATAAAGTTGTAATAAAAGTCACCAACTTAGTGATGAAAAATTAATTTTAGGAGAATAAATGTACTCTTGGTCAAGGACAAATACAATGCTATGTCAAGTCTTTGTAAAATTTTAGGCATTTAAAAGAAATTGCTGAAGTCAGTTTTATACCTAATAACAGATAAGAGGTACAAATAGGATTTTAAATAAGTAATAGATGGTTTGAATGAGTAAACTCTAAATTAAAAAAAATAATTGAAGGAAGGAATCATATTAACAGTAATGACAACAAAGCTTAAATAATGATGTGTGATTATTTACTATTTGAAGATTTTTAGTGACATACCAATTATCTGATAAATTTAGGTATATAATACATATCAAAAAAAGTAAAGGTTTTGTGAAAATTGGATCATAAATATTATTAGCAGTTTTATTTTTGATTTCATTTTTCAAAATTCTTTCTTGTAAGATTATTCTTTTCTAAGAATCATATGAAAATCTACCACCTTAAAAGCCATTCAATTAAATGCAAGTTAAAATGATGAAGGAAAGATCAGGTAATATTTTAAACTTTCATGTTTTTTTGTAAGCAATTCTAACAACTGATCAAACTGAAATGGAATTCCATTGATTTGCTTCCAATGATCAAGAGAAACATTCTAGAACATTTTAATTCTAACTCTAATATGCTATGAATTTTAACTAATAGTGGGTACTACTCTTAAATGAATTTCAGGTAATACAGGAATTATTGAAAAATATTTTCTAAAAACTTTTAATGTAGAAGTATATTCTAGCCAGAGTAAACACTAAAATATTTGTTGATTTAATGACCTCCAATTTTATGAATATTAAACATTGAGAAAATATATAAATATCCAACTATTCAGCTGTTTAACAAATATTTATTGAGTATCTTTCAGGCACTGGATATACTATTTTAAAAATACAAGTATATATATAAGTATAAATTGGGCAACATCTTGTAAGGGAGAAAAAACCCTGGATGCTATGGGAAAGACCTGCAGTAAATTAAGTAATCAGAGGAGGTTATTTGAAGAAACAATACTTAAGCTGAAACCTGAAGTTTAAGAAGGCAGAGAGGCAGAATCAAGCTAAGAGTATCTCAATAAAGGGAAATAGGAAATGGGTTTGAACATTATAAGATCCAAGAGTCCAATCATGAAGTATTAGGAGTTCAGGAGAATAAGTATGAAAACAAGTAGTCACTGATGCTTAAAAGCAAGGGTGAATTTAAGAATCGTTTGAGTTTCTTGTGAAAAAATGTAATATTGTGATTATTCCCAAGGATGAAATATTGGGTCATTTATTTTATTTATATAGGTATATATGTATATATGTATATGTTTATGTATTTGCTTGCTTGCTTCCTTCCTTCCAGTTTTACTGAGATATGATTGACATACAGCACTGTACACATTTAAGGTGTGCAGTGTAACGATTCAGTCATTTCTAAACATATTCATCTATAAGCTCGATCTTCCTGAATTGTCATTGCTTGATACTGCTGAAAGGACATCAATAATAGACTGCAGTGAACTCGATAACTAGAACGTAAGTTTTATGAAACCAGAACCGTGTCATTTTGCTCATCAGCCTGGCACCTGACATGTGCTGTGTCAGTGCTTCATAAGGACCTGTTGAGAGGAAAAAGCTCCTCTGTATTTCAATTACAACAATTGTACACAAAGTGAAATTAAGGTAGCATCCTAGAAGAGCCAGTTATTTACTCACCATTACTTAATGCCAATAGAATTTCTCAGTACATTTACTCTTAACTCTTATTAATGCTGTCATGGCTGCGTTGCATTTTGTGATAGGTAAATACAGCGAGGTAAAGAGAGGATTTTCAGTAAAATGACCTAGAATTGAGTCTCAATTCTTTTTATCCTGAGAGCCTCTATTTTTCATTTATAAAATATGGAAAATATTTCCTACAGCCTAGTGTTATGAGGCAGTAATTATTTAGGGAAAATAGTTATTAAACTTTCAAACTCAACACAAATATTTCCTGTCATAAATTTGGTTTCTAAAGAACAAAACACCAACAGCCAATTCAAGTAATGACAGGTGAAATAGTGTATTATTTTTCATCGTGTCTTATCAAAATGGCATCTTGTAAATGGACCTTTTCAATGGCGAAAAACCCCAGCAGAATGCACAGTGTGGTGTGTTCTGCAGGCCCGTGAAGTGCCACCTAAAAACACTGTGGTGTTCCAGTAATTGACTGCAAATATTCAGAATTTTCATTTCAGACAAGTCAGCTATAAGACCTCATTACAAGCACTGTGATTTTGGAAGTAAGAGGTAAAAAGCAGGAATCTTGTTATTGCCTAGCAGTAGGAGATGATTACCCTTTTACTGAAGACCTAATATATTCCTGGTAAAGAGCTATATAGGTTATTTCTTATCCTTACAATAATCCTGTAAATTTGTATGTGCTACACAGGAGGAAACTGGAGTTCTAAGATTAGAAGTAATTCTCAAGGTGGGCAAAGAGTCCAAGCCATGGTTCACCTAAGGTGTTTCTCTGATTCCAGTCGTGAGTTCACTCCACCCGCACCACGCTAACAGATAGCCACTGATGTATGCCTATCCCCTTGCCATAGCAACCAACACACTCTGAATCCATTGTACTACACTGCAGCAAAGATTTTGTTGATGTTTTTCTTTTGTTTTGATATATTTTGGGGATTTTGATCCTTGCTTCATTGCAAATTAACTCAGGAGAAGTGATTCTGTAGACTCACATTCAAAAGTCTGGAAACTGAAACCTAAATGCAGTGTGCATATTGCTGATGCCACCCCTCCCCCTCCCCTGGATCTTTTAACACTCATCCTCTAAGCATGTCATGGAATCACAAATAAGAAGTGAGGACACCTCCTCCTAAATCAGTCTACTTCCCTCCTGTCCACAGTTAACTATAGCTCAGTGATAGCTCACTCCCTCTTTTACCAAAAGTCAACAGAGCAATGACTAATTTTAGCAATAGGTAATGTCATGTGTATTTTAGTTGCTTTAATTTCATTTAAAATCCTTGGAGAATTTCTAAAAGTAAGGAGTCCTAGAACTAATTTGAAACTAAATGTATGTCAAACTTAAATACAGGGAGAGGGATCCACATGCAGAAACAATTACTCTAGACACTAAACCTGAACAGAAATTAACCCAAAATGGATCACAGACCTGAATGTAAAGTACAAAACTATAAAACTCATAGAAGATAGATAGCCTAGGAGAAAATCTAGATGACCTTCGGTTTGGTGATGACTCTTTAGTTACATCACCAAAGGCATGATCCATGAACAAAATAATTGATAAGCTAGACTTCATTAAAATTAAAAACTGCTCTAGAAAGACAATGTCAAGAGAAAGAGAAAACAAGCCACAGACAAAATATATTTGCAAAATATATCTAATAAAGAACTGTTATCCAAAATATACCAATAACTATGTAAATTCAACAATAAGAAAACAAACAACCCAACTAAAAATGGGCCCAAGACTTATGGATAACAGACATCTCACCAAAAAAGGTATACAGATATCAAATAAGCATATGAAAAGATGTTCCACATCATATGTCATCAGGAAAATGCAAATTAAAACAATGAGAGGGGTGGAGTCAAGATGGTGGTGTGGGAAGATGCAGAGTTAACATCTTCCCACAACTAGGGTGCCTGCTGGCTGCTGGTGGGTGACTCTGATGCCCAAGGAGACGGGAGGGACCCCAAAGTGAACTGGTAGGACGTAGGGGGACTGAGGGGGGAGGAGAAATGGAAGCCAAACAGGATTGGCGTCCCTGAGGCCAGAGAGATTAGGAGAGGCAGGCGGGAGGGGCCCTCCCAGACTGGAGGAGCAGGAGAGGAGAGGAGGGTATTTGCCCCACCCATTCGAGCCCAGGAAGCCTGCTGGGCTCCCAGGTTAGGTCTGCTGCCTTCTGAGACCAGGGGTGGGGGGAACGCCTGGGCCCCTTCTGTTCCTTGAGCCTAAGCCCCAACCCCCCCAAAGGTCCCAGGGCCTTTTCCAGCCCTGGGGGTCCTAAGCATTGGCTCTGCCCACCACCCAAACCTCCTCCTTGCTTAGGCCCCACCATCCACAGCCAAGGCCTTCCCCCCCCCTTTTTTTTTTCTTTTCCCTCCTCCTCTTTTTTACTATTGTGGTACTTATGTACCTTCCGGTTGTTGATTCATCTATATTTTTATTTTTATATTCTTTTTAGCATATCTGTTAGTTTCCTAGTCTAATTTTATTTTTTACTTTATTATTGTTCTTTTTTTTTTTGCTGCCCACATGGCTTGTGGGATCATGGTTCACGAGCCCAGAGTCGGGCCAAAGCTCCTGTGGTGGGAGCTCTGAGTCCGAACCACTGGACTAGCAGAGAATCTCAGACCCCAGGGGATATTCATCAGAGTGAGGTCTCACAGAGTTCCTCATCTCAGCATCAAGACCCAGCTCTACCCCATAGCTTACAAACTTCAGTGTTGGAAGTCTCAAGCCAAACAACCAGTAAGACAGGAACATAATCCCACTCATAAAATAAAGAAAAAAAATATGAGATGGCAAAAAAAAAAATGTCACAGATGAAGGAGCAAGGTAAAACCTATAAGACCAAATAAATGGAGAGGAAATAGGCAATCTACCTGAAAAAGAATTCAGAGTAATGATAGTAAAGATGATCCAGACTCTCAGAAATAGAATGGAGGCACCGACTGAGAAAATACAAGAAATGTTTAACAAAGATCTAGAGGAACTAAAGAGCAAACAAAGATGAGCATCACAATAACTGAAGTGAAAAATACACAAGAAGGAATCAATAACAGAATAACTGAGGCAGAAGAACGAATAAGTGAGCTGGAAGACAAAATGGTGGAAATAACTGCCGAGGAACAGAATAAAGAAAAAAGAATGAAAAGAATTGAAGACAGTCTCAGAGACCTCTGGGACAAAACTAAACGCACTAACATTTGAATTATAGGGGTCCCAGAGAAGAGAAAAAGAAAGGGTCTGAGAAAATATTTGAAGAGATTATAGTTGAAACCTTCCCTAACATGGGAAAGGAAATAGTTACCCAAGTCCAGGAAGCACAGAGAGTCCCATACAGGATAAACCCTAGGAAAAACACACCAAGACACATATTAATCCAACTAAGAAAAATTAGTCAAAGAAAGAATATTAAAAGAGGCAAGGGAAAAACAAAAAATAATATACAAAATAATCCCCATAAAGTTATCAGCTGATTTTTCAGCAGAAACTCTAGGAGCCAGAAGGGAGTGGCAGGATATACTTAAAGTGATGAAAGAGAAAAACCTACAACCAAGATTACTCTACCCAGCAAGGATCTCATTCAGATTTGATGGAGAAATCAAAAGTTTTCAGACAAGCAAAAGCTAAGAGAATTCAGCACCACCAAACCAGCTTTAAAACAAATGCCAAAGAAACTTATCTAAGTGGGAAACACAAGAGAAGAAAAAGACCCACAAAAACAAACCCAGAACAATTAAGAAAATGGTAATAAGAACATACATGTGGATAATAACCTTGAATGTAAATGGATTAAATGCCCCAACCAAAAGACACAGACTGGCTGAATGGATACAAAAACAAGACCTATATATATGCAATCTACAAGAGACCCAATTCAGACCTAAGGACACATACAGACTGAAAATGAAGGGATGGAAAAAGATATTCCAAGCAAACGGAAATAAAAAGAAAGCTGGAGTAGCAATACTCATATCAGATAAAATAGACTTTAAAATAAAGACTGTTACAATAAAATAAAGACAGTTACAAGAGATAAGGAGGGACACTACATAATGATCAAAGGATCAATCCAAGAAGAAGACATAACAATTATAAATGTTTATGCACCCAACATAGGGACAACTCAATACATAAGGCAAATGCTAACAACCATGAAAGGAGAAACCGACAGTAACACATTAATAGTAGGGGACTTTAACACCCCACTTACAAAATGGACAGATCATACAAACAGAAAATAAATAAGTAAACACAAGCTTTAAATGACACAATAGACCAGATAGATCTAATTGATATTTATAGAACATTCCACCCAAAAATGACAGAATACACTTTCCTCTCAAGTGCACACAGAACATTCTCCAGTATAGATCACATCTTGGGTCACAAATCAAGCCTCAGAAAATTTAAGAAAATTGAAATCATATAAAGCATCTTTTCTGACCACAATGCTATGAGATTGGAAACCAGTTACAGAAAAAAACTAAAAAACACAAATATATGTAGGTTAAACAGTGCACTACTAAATAACCAAGAGATCACTGAAGAAATCAAAGAAGGAATTTAAAAATACATAAAAACAAATGACAATGAAAACACAATGACCCAAAACCTATGGAATGCAGCAAAAGCAGTTCTAAGAGGGAACTTTATAGCAATTCAATCTCACCTCAAGAAACAAGAAAAATCTCAAATAAACAACCTAAACCTACACTTAAAACAACTAGAGAAAGAAGAACAAAGAAAACCCAAAGTCAGTAGAAGGAAAGAAATCATAAAGATCAGAGCAGATATAAATGAAATAGAAATGAAGAAAACAATAGCAAAGATCAATAAAACTAAAAGCTGGTTCTTTGAGAAATTAAACAAAATTGATAAACCCTTAGCCAGACTCATCAAGAAAAAAAGAGAGAAGACTCAAATCAATAGAATTAGAAATGAAAAATGAGAAATCACAATTGACACTGCAGAAATACAAAGGATTATAAGAGACTACTAAAAACAACTATATGCCAATAAAATGGACAACCATGAAGAAATGGACAAATTTTGGGAAAGGTACAATTTTCCAAGACTGAACCAGGAAGAATTAGAAAATATAAACAGACCTATCACAAGTAATGAAATTGAAACCGTAATTTAAAATCTGCCAACAAACCAAGTCCAGGAACAGATGGCTTCACAGGTGAATTCTATCAAACATTTAGAGAAGAGCTAACAACCATCCTTTTCAAACTCTTCCAAAAAATTGCAGAGGGAGAAACACTCCCAAATTCATTCTGTGAAGCCACAATCACCCTGATACCAAAACCAGAAAAAGATATCACAAGAATAGAAAATTACAGACCTATATCACTGATGAACATAGATGCAAAAATCCTGAACAAAATACTAACAAACAGAATCCAACAGCACATTAAAAGGACAATACACCATGATCAAGTGGGATTTATCCTAGGGATGCAAGGATTCTTCAACACTCAAATCAATCAATGGGATACACCACATTAACAAATTAAGGAATAAAAACCATATGATCGGGCTTCCCTGGTGGCGCAGTGGTTGAGAGTCCGCCTGCTGATGCAGGGGACATGGGTTCGTGCCTCGCTCTGGGAAGATCCCACATGCCGCGGAGCGGCTAGGTCCGTGAGCCATGGCCGCTGAGCCTGCGTGTCCGGAGCCTGTACTCCGCAACGGGAGTGGCCACAACAGTGAGAGGCCCGCATACCACAAAACAAACAAACAAACAAACAAACAAACCATATGATCATCTCAATGGACACAGAAAAAGTTTTGACAAAATTCAGCACCCATTTATAATAAAAACTCTCCAGAAAGTGAGCATTTTGACAAAATTCAGCACCCATTTATAATAAAAACTCCAGAAAGTGAGCATAGAGGGAACTTACTTCAACATAATAAAGGCTATATATGACAAACCCACAGCAAGCATCATAGTCAATGGTGAAAAACTGTAAGCATTTCCACTAAGATCAGGAACAAGACAAGGATGTCCACTCTTGCCACTCTTATTCAACATAGTTTTGGAAGTCCTAGTCACAGCAATCAGAGAAGAAAAAGAAATAAAAGAAATACAAATTGGAAAAGAAGAAGTAAAACTGTCACTGTTTGCAGATGACATGATACTATACATAGAAAATCCTAAAGATGCCACCAGAAAACTACTAGAACTAATCAATGAATTTAGAAATGTTGCAGGATACAAAATTAATGCACAGAAATCTCTGTCATTCCTATACACCAACAATGAAAAATCAGAAAGAGAAATTAAGGAAACACTCCCATTTACCACTGCAACAAAAAGAATAAAATACCTAGGAATAAACCTGCCTAAGGAGGTGAAAGACTTGTACTTAGAAAACTATAAAACACTGATGAAAGAAATCAAAAATGACATAAACAGATGGAGAAATATACCATGTTCTTGTATTGGAAGCACCAATATTGTGAAAATGACTATACTACCCAAAGCAATCTACAGATTTAATGCAATCCCTATCAAAATACCAATGGCATTCTTCACTGAATTAGAATAAAAAATTTTATAATTCATATGGAAATACAAACGACCCCGAATAGCCAAAGCAATCTTGAGAAAGAAAAATGGAGCTGGAAGAATTAGGCTCCCTGATTTCAGACTATACTACAAAGCTACAGTAATCAAGACAGTATGGTCCTGGTACAAAAACAGAAATATAGATCAATGGTACAGAATAGAATGCCCAGAGATAAACCCACGCACATATGAGCACCTAATTTATGACAAAGGAGGCAAGGATAGACAGTGGAGAAAAGACAGCCTCTTCAATAACTGGTGCTGGGAAAACTGGACAGCTACATGTAAAATAATGAAATTAGAACACTACCTAACACCATACATAAAAATAAACCCCAAATGGATTACAGACTTAAATGTAAGACAAGACACTATAAAACTCTTTGAGGAAAACATAGGAAAAACACTCTTTGACGTAAACCACAGCAAGATCATTTTTGACCCACCTCCTAGAGTAACAGAAATAAAAACAAAAATAAATTTAATGGGACTTAATTAAACTTAAAAGCTTTTGCACAGCAAAGGAAACCAGAAACAAGACAAAAAGACAACACTCAGAATGGGAGAAAATATTTGCAAATGAAACAACAGACAAAGGATTAATCTCCAGAATATACAAACAGCTCATGGAGCTCAATATCAAAAAAACAAACAATGCAGCTAAAAATTGGGCTGAAGGCCTAAATAGACATTTTACCATGGAAGAAATACAGGTGGCCAAGAGGCACATGAAAAGATGCTCAACATCACTAATTATTAGAGAAATGGAAATCAAAACTACAATGAGGTATCACCTCACACCAGTCAGAATGGCCATTATCAAAAAATCTAGAAACAATAAATGCTGGAAAGGGTGTGGTGAAAAAGGAACCCTCCTGCACTGTTGGTGGTAATGTAAATTGATACAACTACTATGGAAAACAGTATGGAGGTTCCTTAAAAAACTAAAAATAGAACTACCATATGACCCAGCATTCCCACTGCAGGGCATATACCCTGAGAAAAGCATAATTTAAAAAGAGACACATACCACAATGTTCATTGCAGCACTATTTACAATAGCCAGGACATGGAACCAACCTAAATGTCCATCGACAGATGAATGGATAAAGAAGATGTGGTACTTATATAAAATGGAATATTACTCAGCCATAAAAAAAAACAAAATTGAGTTATTTGTAGTGAGGTGGATGGACATAGAGTCTGTCGTACAGAGTGAAGTAAGGCAGAAAGAGAAAAACAAATACCGTATGCTAATGCGTATATATGGAATCTAAAAAAAAAAAAAAAGGTACTGATGAACCTAGTTTCAGGGCAGGAATAAAGAGGTAGACATAGAGAATGGACTTGAGGACATGGGTAGGAGGGCAGAGCTGGGGTGAAGTGAGAGTAGCATCGACATATATCCACTACCAAATGGAAAATAGTTGGCTGGTGGGAAGCAGCAGCATAGCACAGGAAGATCTGCTCGGTCACGGCTTTGCAGTGACATAGAGGGCTGGGATAGGGAGGATTGAGGGACGCTCAAGCGGGAGGGGATATGGAGACCTGTGTATGCATATGCCTGATTCACTTTGTTGTGCAACAGAAACTAACATAGTATTGTGAAGCAATTATACTCCAATAAAAGTGTATTAAAAATTAAAATTTTTTTTAAAAAAACTAAATATTCCCTGCAAAAACTTAAAAATAAATAAATAAAACAATGAGATACAACTACACAGCTGTTAGAATGGCCGAAATACAGAACACTGACAACACCAAATGCTGGTGAAGACGTGGAGCAGCAGGAACTCTCAGTCATTGCTGGTGGGAAGGCAAAGTAGCACAGCTATGTTGAAACAGTTTGGTGGTTTCTTACAAAACTAAGCATATTCTTACTATGCTGTCTAGTAATCGAGCTCCTGACTATTTACCCAAAGGAGTTGAAAACGTATGTCCACATAAACACCTGCACACGGATGTTTATGGCAGCTTTGTTTATAATTGCCCAAACTTGAAGCAACCAAGATGTCCTCCAGTAGATGAATGGATACAATGTGGTATGTCCACACAATGGAATATCGTTCAGCACTAAAAGGAAATTAACTATCAAGCCATGAAAAGATATGGAAGAAGCTTAAATGCATATTACTAAGTGAAATAAGCCATCTGAAAAGGCTATACTCTGTATGATTCTAACTATATAACATCCTGGAAAAGGCAAAGTTAGAGAGACATTAAAAATATTAGAGGTTGCCAGAAGTTGCAGGGAGGAAAGCGGAAAGGTGAGAGCAGGGAAGGATATATAGGTGGAGCACAGAGGATTTTTAGGGCAGTGAAAATACTCTGTATGATACTATAGTGATAGATACATATCATTATACGTTTGTCCAAATCCATATAATGTATAATGTACAACACCAATAGTGAACCTTAATGTCAACTATGGACTTTGGGTATTAATGTTGTGTCAATGTAGGTTCATCATTTGTAACAAATGTACCACTCTGTAGGGGATGTTGAAAATGGGAGCTTCTATGGTGGAGGGCATATGGGAAATCTCTGTATCTTCTCCTCAATTTTGTGGTAAACCTAAAACTTCTTTAAAAAATAAAGTTTTAAAAAAATTTAAAGAGAGGGCTTCCCTGGTGGTGCAGTGGTTAAGAATCCGCCTGCCAATGCAGGGGACACAGGTTTGAACCCTGGTCTGGGAAGATCCCACATACCGCGGAGCAACTAAGCTCATGGGCCACAACTACTGAGCCTGAGCTCTAGAGCCTATGAGCCACAACTGCTAAGCCTGTGTGCCACAGCTACTGAAGCCCATGCTCCTAGAGCCTGTGCTCCGCAACAAGAGAAGCCACTGCAATGAGAAGCCCGCGCACCGCAACAAAGAAGAACCCCTGCTCGCCACAACTAGAGAAAGCCCGCGCACAGCAACGAAGACCCAGTGCAGCCAAAAACAGAATAAAATAAATAAATTTATTTAAAAAAATTTAAAGATAAACTATTTATATTTTGGATACTCATCTTTTCTCAGATATATGTTTTGCAAATATTTCCTCCTAGTTTTTGGCTTATGTTTTAGTTATCTTAGCAGTATATTTCACATAGTAAAAGTTGTAAATTTTAATAAAGTCCAAATTCATTTTTTTAATTAAAAAGGAGGCCAAAACTTGTATCTCAGATTGAACATGAATCAAAAGCAATGCGAATTTAAAAAGGACAATGCATCTATGTCTAAATGAGCCAGTATATGTTATAGCAAGAGAATGATAAGAGAAATGTATTCATAAAGGCTTTACTGATGCCCTGGTAGAGAACACTTACAAATTTCACAAGTAAACCTCTAAATGGTTATTTTGGACCCCTGATTTTGCAACAGCCAGGCAGTCTCAAAAATTCTTAGTGGTGTTACCAAGTTTCATAAGCAAATATTTTCCTCATTTCATGTAGAAGTTAATAATCATCTATATATAGCCTAGTAACTATTAAGATAAAAAATATGAATGAACACATTGTTATTAGCCCAAATGATTTTAACTGTTTTATGAGTGTGTCCAAAACAGTCAGAGAAAAGCTTTAACATAAAACGATAACAGTGAAATATGCTTTCCTGCAACTCTTCTGCCAAACTTTTATATGCTACAGTGGACTTCTTATAAACTTAGTAAGGTGTGAACCTTTACAAAAGCAGTACTTAGAGAATTTTAGAAGTGAAGCACAACAGAGGTTTTAAAATGTGGATCTTGTTGCAGAGATAATAGGAACCAGAGGTTTATATATTATATATATAATAGGAATTAAGTTTGCCACTCACTAACTACAACCTCAAGTGTGTTCTACTACTAGGAAAAACTATGTAAATGTAAAATGCTTAATAAGATCTGCATCAGGAAATTAAGCAAACCATAAAGGGTAGACCCTCTTTATTTCCAGAATCTCTCTTAAAAGTAATTTTAAAAGTAGACTAACTGGGCGCTTCCCTGGTGGCGCAGTGGTTGGGAGTCCGCCTGCCGGTGCAGGGGACGCGGGTTCGTGCCCCAGTCCGGGAGGACCCCAAGTGCCGCGGAGCAGCTAGGCCCGTGAGCCATGGCCGCTGGGCCTGCGCGTCCGGAGCCTGTGCTCCACAGCGGGAGGGGTCGCAGCGGTGAGAGGCCCGCATATGGAAAAAAAAAAAAAAAAGTAGACAAACTATCTTGGCCCCAGGGATGGTCTTCTCAGAGATTCTGATAGCTCTCAGTGTCTAAATAACATGAAACTGCTGATACAACCTAAAGCAAGGTTTTCCACTCGACTGAGATTATGATTCATGTTAATCCATGTATTTATTTTTTCTAAAGGATTAACAACCATTTTAATTAGAAGTTATTTTGACTAATTGTACTCTGATGGTTCAGATACAATACAAAGTTAACTTTCATTATTAACATTGAGCTGTAAAGAAGAAAAAAGTACACAGTACATGATTTACAAGGGGGAAATAGTAGAAAAGGAGATGGTAGAGTGAATTAAATCTAGAGGATGATGATAAAAATGAAATAGTGCCAAAAGTATGAATGAGAACCCCCTAAATCGCCACTTTACATCAAAAATGCCTTAGTGTAACAATTTTATGTTTTAATGTTGCTTTTTTAGTATGTTTGGGGGGAAATCTGACAAAAGAGATATATTGATGAATTCTTTCAAAAACATAGTGAAGAATAAAAAATTAGTTTGTCTTGTTGATTAAGCCAGAATCACACAGTCTTTTAAAGCATTAAACTGAGATTGTTCATTAAAAAGATGAATATTATAATGCAAGTTAATTCCTTCCATTCATCTTTAATCTAAAGTCAACGCTTTTTACTGGCTACACTATTTACCACTGGCTTCCAAAGACAACTCTGTTGATAGATCAACTGTCCATATGTGGGTGGCTCTGTGTTTGGGCTCTTATTCTGTTGTTTCTTTGGTTTACCAATCATTACACAAATGCTACTCTATTTATAATACATATATATTTATAGATATAATTTTTGCTGGTATATACATATTAATGCTCTTATATCCAGTGGTATCTCTAAACTTTTATGAATTATAATTTTTAGATTATTTGGTGTTTTCTAAATAGGTAATTGCACCATCTGTGATCATTACAGTTTTGTATCTTTCCAATTCTTGTAACTTTTTCTTCTTTTGTTGAACTGCCTAGCATCTGAAATGGAATGTTCACTAAAAAGTGATACCATGCTTCAAATAGTTCATCATTAAATAAAATATTGTTCTCTAAAATTTTGTTACTCTATCAGGTTTAAAAATTCACTTTGATTCTTAGTGCACTAAAATGTTTTTCCCTATAATCATGAATTGAGTTGTAGCAACTGAAAGCGAACTTGTAGATAACCACATAATTGATTTTTTCTTGTACTCTGTTTAATGTGCTGACTTATATAATAAGTGATCTAATGTTATAGTATACCTTGCATTCCTGTGACAAATCAAAATTTTTATTCACCATAAGATTAAGACTACTCGTATTTGGTTAGTATTTTGCCATTATACTTATGTGTGAAATTGATTATAACTTTCCTTGCTTATATGACCCTTGCCTAGATGCAGTATAAGGATTAAACTAACACAGTGGGAAGAATTGGGAAGTTTTTCCTCTTTTCTAGAAGATGTTCTATAAAACTGGAATTATCTACTTTGAATGGTAGAACTTAACCATAAAGCATTCTGATGCTGGAGTTTTATTACAAAAAGAGTTTTATTCATTAATTTTAAATTTACTTTATTTAATGTTATAAATCAATTCAGACGTTCTATTTTTACAAGAGTCATACTGGGTAAGTTATATTTTCTGGCCAATAATTCATCTCATGTAAGATTTTATTTTTATTAGCATCCTTGCTCTATCTAAAGCTGTGTCTCTTGTTTATTACTAGTGTTTTCTAATTATAGCTCTTAATTAATTCTGCCTGAATTTCATTTTTTCTTCAAAGAACCAACTTCTATCTTTGCTAACTCTATTTTATATATATATATATATATATATTTATTATTATTAACTCCTAATATTGACTTTCCCTCTTTCTACGTCCATTGTTTCTTTTTTTTCTGCTAGAATTTAGCTTGCTAACTTTTTGTCTTTGTTATTGGGTTATTCTGCGTACTTCAAGAAGCAACTCTTACAACTGGCATTTTAAATGTAATGAATTTATTACGGGGAATGCATATGAGAGATAATGCAGATCAGGGGAGTCAGGAAAGGCAGAGAACAGTCAGATTGTGGTCAGGATTGACTCTGAGTAACGGAGAGACAGGGAAAGAAGGAAGGTTGGGTCCAATCATCTCAGACATCAGTGCCTTCCAGGGAAAGGTAGGTGAGACCACAGAGGAGCTTTTGAGTCAAAGTCGCTGGTTGGAAGGGTTGCATCTCCCAAAACAAGGAAGCCTGTCTTTGGCTGGGAGTAGTCTATGGCAAGTGCAGTGTCATTGCCTGGGTTTCAGAGTACAGCAGCTGGGGTTCTGGGTTAATTACACTCCCTGTAATTGAGACCTGAGAAGCATTATCCCACAGCAGACATAACTGTTTCCTAATATAGTCATTGACATTATAAGTATCCCTGCGTTTCGCAGCATCCCTCAAGATTTCAGCGTTTTTGTCCTTCAGTCTGAAATTTCATTAAATTTCTTTCTTTAACCTGTATTACTTAGATGTCTGTTTTCCAATATCCAAATAAATGAGTTTCTTAAAGTTATCTTCTGTAATCAATGCTATAATAAATGCCCACCTGTGGTCAAAAAATAGTATCCTTTGGGGATCACAGTTTAGAACACGATCACAGACTAAATCTCTCTTTCTCAACACAGCCTCCAAAACTCAAAAATGGAAAGAAATAAAATCATCTATTCCATAAATATAATTGAGACAGTGTAATAGAAACTTTGATTCACATGCAAGAGGGTTAATAAATATCCAAGAGCAGCAGAGCATTCTCCGGAGACCACGTGGGCATAGAGTCAGATGGGAATTGTGCAGAGAAGAGATCACCAATCAGGGTGGACTCCCTGTAAGGGGAGTCACATAACCTACAGAGGGAAGTACTAACAACGGATTTGAGACCTGGAGGAACAGAACTAGTCACTAGTTTCTGGATATTTTTGGCCCTTAAAAACGTTATACTCGGGACTTCCCTGTTGGTCCACTGGTAAAGAATCCACCTTGCAATGCAGAGGATGCAGGTTTGATCCCTCATCAGGGAACTAAGATCCCACATGCTGCGGGGCAATTAAAGCCCAGGTGCCACAACTAGAGCCTGTGTGCCACAAACTACAGAGCCCACATGCCCTGGAGCCTGCGCCCCACAACTAGAGAGGAGAAAACCCACACGTCACAACTAGAGAGAAGCCCATGCGCCACAACTAGAGAGAAGCCCATGCACCACAATGAAGAGCCCGAGTGCCACAATGAAAGATACCGCATGCTGCAACTGAGACTGGACACAGCCAAAAATAAATACATAATAACTAAATCTTAAAAACAAATGTTATATCCACCAAGCTGTATTAATAGGCACATAGGAAACCAGTGTATTTTGAACACATCAAATGTAGTCAAATATAAAACACATCAAATCATTTTCCAAATGAGTATGTTATGCTCAGTTATACCTTCCTCCAATTTTGATGTTTTTTCTTTCAACCTCACAGATGGTTGAAACAGAAGGCTCTCATCTTTTTGATATGTACCTTACCTTCTCCTCATCCATTCAACCAACAGCCACGTTGAGGGCAACTGCCATGAACCAAGCCCTACTGCAGGAGGAGGCTAAGATCTCCACCATCTAAACTGACAGGCTTCTGCTTCACCTTTTATGCCATGTTCATATTAACCTGGGATTTTGGTGGAAGAAGAGAGTGTGACTGCTCATTTAGTTTAAAGCACATGTTCCCAGAAGATCTCTGTTCATACGGAAACATGTTTTCTAAGGGAAGCATTTTTAAGGATGGCAATAGGAAAGTTCTAAATCAAATGCCTCTAGCATAAAACAATATTTCTCTTTACTGGAGATTTGAATCCTGATTCAGTGCAACTATACTGTAACACTTTTAGCAAAGCAGTTTTGAATTTGAAGCATTGAGAGGAATAATTGATATGATGCCATGAAAATGTAAACAGCGTATTAACATGAATTTGCTAAGTTCCCTTGTTGCCACCATGGAAAGCAGTAAACAGGATCTTGAAAGAATTGTACAGAGCTTATGGGCCAAAGGACCAGGAAAAGTCCCAAAAGCATGTGTGTGACCCAAAGAGGACGAGACATAGAGGGCATCACAGTGGAGACCTTAGGTCACCTGCGGACACTGAGGAAACACTAGGTGCCTTGAGGTTGGTTAGTTTTAGGTTGGCACCAAAACATGCAGGGATTTCTGAAGACATGGGCTGATTCTGAGACAAACCAACATTTAAGAGTTTTGATTAACACAGTTTCTTCTATTACCGCCCACATTCCAATCTTTGGTAGACTGTTTTCTATCCAACAGAAGTTAGTAAGAAATGTACAGTTAAAGAAACGAAATCTCAGATTGTAATTAAATCATCAATCTAACTCAGCTAGAAAACTTTTCCAAAGACCTAGTTACCAGGGAAAAGCTACTGCTGTTGAGATACCCGAGCAAAGATGTTTAAATACTTTATTCTACTCCACATAATTTAAAATCCTTTTTGAAAAAATAAAAGCCTGTTACTCAAGGCACTTAATACTTCCTGGAAAAGTGATCACAAGCTTTCAGCCATTATTTGATTTTGTGTTTATCAGTTTTCTGTAACTCCAGGACAAGTGACAGTTTTCGTCTTGGATAATTAGACCATTTAGACTTATATTTGTCTAAATGACCAGAATGCATATCCATGTGTAACAGTTTGATTTTCACTTTTACCAGAATATTATTTTTCTCTAATGGTTTACTCATATCAAATATCTTTTTATAGATTCTGTTTCCTGAGTTTCGTCAATATGAACTCACAGTGTGCCAGAATGCTTAAATCCATACCATTAACAGACTTCTAAATTAACCTGCTTGCAAACATCAATATCCTCTTTCAAAATTATATAACCATTTCAGATACATTCATAGTATTATCAGTAACCTAACTCTCTTTGCTGGAACATGTAAAGTCAATAAGAGGTATGAGATACAAGAGATTTAAATCAATTCAAATCAACACCTATTGTGGCAATCTCAGAAAATTAAATTATTACAGCACCAGATTTCTAGTTATACAACAGCCTTCTCATAAAGAAGATTCTATTTAACTATGTTAGTAAATAAATCTCAGGTATTTAAAATTTTAAATCTAAAGTTCCTAACTAGGTCAGCTCCCCCACCGTCATGCACATCTGTTATGTAGCTCCCGTAGAGCTGAAAACATGCAATTAACTGTACGATTTTTGATGAATCCTGTGTCTCTCATTGACGGCAGTTCTCTGAGGACAGGCCTTTGGACATCACTGAATTTCTACTTTGGACACCACTGAATTACTAGATCCTAGCACAGTAGGTACTATAAAATATTTGCAGGACTAAAAATTAAATTTGTAATTTAAGAAAACACGTTGAAAATATTTTCTCTTTTAAAACAGAGAACAAAACATTTTTCTGCCCTCTGTATTTTCCCCCACCTTACCCAAAATAAAAAACCTGGTAATGAATTGCTCTCCACTAGACTGTGTTACTCTTCTAGTGATCAAAATATTCCCCCCAAATGAGCATAATTCTATAGTTGCGTAAGAGCGAAAGGAGGAATTTTTTGCTTTACTGTCAATATCCCAGTATTTTAAAAAGACTTCTCGATATATTCTCCTACTCAACAGAAATGCTCTAAATCTTTTACAGGTCAGAACATTCTTTTTATTACATTCATTTCCTGGCAATACTGTGGTCTCTAGCTTTCTCACCTGCTACTCCCTTTATCATTTACAGTCCTTACCTCTACCTTTCCCCTTTACGTGGGTCAGATGCTGTTCATCATTCACATCTCATCCTCAACATCTTTTCTATGAACTCACATAGATCACTATACATTACCCATCAAAGTACATAGCACACTGTTTAACTGCTGGGTTTCTTTGTTTGTTTTCCACTGTGGCTATCACTCCATCAACTCCTCAGTGCTTAATTCCAGTACCAAGGACACTGTAGATGGTTAATAAGTGTTTGTTGACTAAATGATTGGCAATGAATGAATGAGCATACAAATTACTTATTTTGTTGCCTTGCTTTGTTTTTCACTTCAGTATCATTTTGCCTATGCAGAGAGAATCCAGTTGGTACACATGTGGAGGAAAGTTCCCTTAAACCTCAACAATGATACAATTTCTGGGTGTGAAAAAAATTTGTTACAAAATGTTTATGTTTTATCTTGCATAAGCAAAATAAAGAGGACTACTTATATAATCACAAGTTAAATTCAACATGTTATCCATCTGGGTCTTTTTTTCCTTAATTGGGAAGCAACATTTTAAAAGTAAATAAATAGAGACATTCTGAAAGAGAGAAAAAATGAATATACTTTGTTCCTTCAACTTATATCATATTGCAGTTTAGGAAGAAAAAGAAATCATTTAAAGAGCATTCTCTCATATAATGTGGAAAGATTTTAATCCTAATGAAGTATCAAAGACAATGTGTGTCAACGGCATGGGGATGGGGACACATCTAGAGCCGGAAGAGCCCATTGTGGGTAATTCGCTAACGTGAGAAGGGAATCTGTGAAATGAAGGACTAGACTGTACCTTTTAGGTTCTTTCCTGCTCAAGACTTTCATGGTCTTTGTCCATATAATCATTAAAGACTTGCCTTAACTGTCAATGTGTGAAGAGATATATGCAAGACACTTGGTGATTCAGGAATGGGAAAATGTATTCTACTCCTTTGGAAGATTTACAGACTAATTTTGGAGCTAGATTATTCACATTAAAAGATGCATTTCCCCCTGTCAAACATTTACTGGAAACCTATTTGGCACCAGAAAGTGTGCTCAGTGCCGTTGCTGTAAGGCAGTACCCTTAAACTCCAAAAAGCTTACAGTTGAGGAGAGGAAGAACACACACATACAGAAGTATTCTGAAGTTTTCTATGGGACATCACAGAATTATCTACAATGTTACTAATATCTAAAAATCTGGATTGTCATTCCAATATAGGATGTACTAAATGAAATTTGAATGACAAGGGAGAAAACATGTATTTCTTGCATACCTACTACATACACATAATGTACAATTTTTAGTACTTTACATATATGGATGAATTAATCCTTTAGATGAGTTGTTACTTAAATACAATTTTGCAGATAATCAAACAGACCCAAAAATGGAAATAAAATGAGGGATACATATTTTCAGAGGAGTATGTAGAAAGGGTGGAACTTGTCATACATATTGAGAGAAGATTGGGATTTTTTAATTGAATTTGTATTTTGAGATAATTGTACATTCTTAAGCAGTTGTTAAGAAATGATCAAAATAAATCCCATGTGTACTTTATCTGGTTTTCCCTAATGATAACATCTTGTAACTCTATAGTACAGTATAATAACTAGATGTCAACAATAACATAGTCAAAATACAGACCATTTCCATCACAAGGATGCATTATGTTGCCATTTAATAGCCACACACACTCCCCCCCCCCATCATGCCTTCTTCCCCAGCAACCACTAATCTTCTCTCCATTTCTAAAGTTTTGTCATTTCAATACTGTAATATAAATGGAATCATGGGCTATACTGTCTTTTGAGATTGATATTTTTCATTCAACATGCTTCTCTGCAGATGCACCCAGATTGCTGCACAGATCAAGAATTCATTCTGTTTTATTGCTGAGGAGTTTATCCCAAGGTATAGCTGTAATGGCTTTTAATTATTTACCCATTGAAGGTATCATTGTTGTATCCAAGTTTTGGCATTTATAAACAAAACCACTTTAAAGATTCATGTATAAGTTTTGTGTGGATATAAGTTTTCATTTCTTTGAGAGAAATGCACAGGAGTACAATTTCCTGGTCACATGACAGTTGTTATTTGGGAACACACCAAACTGTTTCCCAATGTGATTGTTATCATTTACATCTCCTGTAGCGAGTTGGGTGGCCCAGTAGCTCTGCATTCTCACCAGCATTGCTGTTGTCACTAATTTTTATTTTAGCCATTCTGATAAATGTGTAGTTTTATCTCACTGTGGTTTTAATTTGCACTTCCTTGATGACTAATGTGTTGACACCTTTTCATGTGCTTATTTACTGGAGACAAATTATCTTGGTTTTCTTTCATCTGAGAATGTCCTAAAAGGTATTTTCACTGGATATAGCATTTTGAGTTGACAATTCTTTTAGAACTTGGAGAAAAGTGTGCCACTTCTTTCTGGCCTCCATGGTTTCTGATGAAATTTTCACTGTCATTTGGATTATTTTTTCCCTGTAGGTCAGGTGTAATTTCCTTCTTGGTGTTGTCAAGATCGTTATTTCTTAGTTCTCCATAAGTTTGACGAAGTATCTGGATGTGGATATACTTGAGGTTATGCTGATTGGGGTTTACTAAGCATCTTGACTATAGATTTGACCCTTTTCCTAAATTTGGAAAATTTTCACTCTATTTCTTTGAGTAATATTCGGCCCCTCATAATTTCTCCTCTCAAACTGGCCTCCAGTGACATAAGTGTTTGATCTTTGTTAGCATCTCACAGGCCCCTACCTCAATCCCTGTTAGCAAAGCCTTTGTTTTCTTTCAGACTATTTTCTTTTTGTCATTCGGACTGGGTAATTTCTATTGCTCTGTCTTCAAGTTCACTGATTCTTTCTTCTGTTCCTTCCATTCATAATTTAAAAAAATTTTGGTTATTGTGTTTTTCCTTCTAACTTTTCCATTTGTTTCTTCTTTGTATTTTCTATTTCTCTGCTGAGACTTTCTGTTTCTTTACTGAGGATTTCTATTTTTTTCATTTGTTTCAAGCAGGTCATGATTGCTGATTAAAGCATTTTTATGATGGCCACTTTAAAATTCTCACCAAGAAATGGAAACATCTCTGTCTTTGCAGTGTTGGCATTTGTTGATTGTCTTCTTTCATTCATTCTGAGATATTTTGGTTCTTGATATGATGAGTAATATTCAACTGTGTCCTGGACATTTTGGGTATTATCTTATGAGACTCTGGTTCTCATCTAAACATTCTGTGTTAGACAGGTTCCTCTGATGTACCATTCTGGAAGGTAAAGCAGCAGCATGGACTCATTACTTCCAGGTGAAGGTAGAAGTCCAGGCCCCACCAAACCTCCGTTGGTACCCGACTGGGGATGCTCCTAGTTACTGCTGGATGGGGATGGGTGCTCCAGCTATCCACTAGACCTCTGTAGCTGGGAGAGGGTGGAGGTGAAAGTACAGGACCCCTACGTGGTTTTCACTGACACCACAAGCTCTGGGGGTCTCACTGAAACCCTAGTTCCAGCTCAGCCTTCTATGCCAACACTCCAAAAGGAAGGACTGGGCAACTTTCTACTGTCTTGTGAGGGTGGAAATGTAGGCTCCCCATTCAGATTTACTAACAGGAGCTGAGTGGGGCACCACTGTTTTCTGTAATATTTGGTGGATTAGAACAATTATTGTCTATTGGTTTCCTGTCTTGCTAAGCTGACCATTCCCTAGTCCTTTAACTAGAGCAAGAAGACTTCAGTTGCGTTTTGTTTTTATCTGTGCCTGTTGTTATTTCCAGGCTGCTAGCTTCTTCAGCTCCAATTCTGGCATATATGCAGAGAAAAGAAAACCCAGGAAACTCCTCCATGTAATTTCTTAGGTCCCAAGATACCTAGCTGAATGCCTTTTCTCTTCAACTTTGAGTCTTTTATGTTTACTTTACATATGATGTTCAGAGTTTTTATTTGATTTATTGAATTAAGTAGGGAAAAGTATGTCTACTTAATCTTTCCAAAGTGGAATAGGAATAGGATATAAATGTGTGAATAGGTGAGAAAAGAACAAACCACAGAAAAGAAATATGAAATCAAAATTCCCCAAAATTTGAAACTGAAATGTAAGCGATATATTTTTGGAATAATACAAGATAAACTAATTATTTTCCCTTGGAAAATGTTTATCCCAAAAAGTTTGGCCTAAAAAATGTAATGTGAGTGTTTCCTGATTATGAGTTTGCTTTCAAGAAGCAGCCAGGTTGTAGAAAAAGGTAACAATTTCTTCACTCAGAATGCCAGTTCATTTCCATTCTAAATAAACTCTCATTTCTAGTTCAAGCGGTCTTGATCTTAAATGTGGAGAAAAGATCAAATGCATCCATTACGCATATGCATATATGCATATGTTAAGATATATTCATTTACCAAGTGACTTCCTGCTCAGAGAATTCACCTCATTACACATTGCCCAGAAGCGTCAATTATTTAAATACTCTGGGGCCTTTTTATCAAGACTGCATTTTGAATTTCTTTGACCAATCAGATTTCCAAAATGGGAAGATCATCATCAAACTATTTCTGAAAGAGACTGGACAGATTAAGAGATAAGTAAAACACACTCCTCAAGTGCAAACAATACTATTATCAAATTGGTGGGTGTTAGTAACAGTTTTGTTTTGTTTTGTTTTTGTTTTTTGCGGTACAGCGGGCCTCTCACTGTTGTGGCCTCTCCCGTTGCGGAGCACAGGCTCCAGACGTGCAGGCTCAGTGGCCATAGCTCACAGGCCCAGCCGCTCCACGGCATGTGAGATCCTCCCGGACCGGGGCACGAACCCGTGTCCCCTGCATCAGCAGGCAGACTCTCAAACCACTGCGTCACCAGGGAAGCCCTAGTAACAGTTTTTAAAAGGTGCCCATGACATATGGGGATCATCAATGGTTAGAAAATCATGACGTTTGATATGAAGATACTATTTTTTAATTCCAACAATTAAAATCTATTGTATTTCCAGAGTTGTTGCTTCAGTAAACCCACAGAATGAGGACAGACCGGGGTAGCAATGTCAGATACTGACTGCTGGTAACATGTGGCTTCAGGATTTAACTCATGGGCTGGTGGCCTTTGGTAAGATCCTAACCTGCTGAACAATCTGACCTGCGTGTGTGCCTCTGAGAAACTGGAACTAAATAAGAACATAGGTAAAAGATTATCTATATAACGTTTGATGTACCCTTGAGCACAACGTTTGTTGTACCCTTGATCAAGGTAAGTCCTCTAAGATTCTTTCCATTAAAAGTAGCTAAGAATACACAGATCATAAGAGTATTAAAATATTAAATAAGATTTTATATTTCAATGGCTCAGCAATATATGTGTGATGTACACAGTAAGTTCTCAGTAAATGGTAGCTATTATAATAAACCTTATACTAATAAAAATGAGCAAACAACCAGAAGTGTATGTTTAGATCAATAAAATACAAATTAAAATGATCTTTTTGGCCTATCAGCTAGGAAAATTTTAAAAACAATAATATATACTGTTGGCTATAGAATGAGCATGTTTATACATTGCAGGTGAGTGAGAATGTAAATTGATATAATTTTTCTAATGGACAATCTGGCAGTGTGTATAAAATACTGAAAAAATAAACATTCTCTTGAAAAAGCCATACCATTTCTAGGAATTTACCCTAAGCCATTTTTTAATGTTTAAAGATGCACGTGAACATGCATGTTTACTGCAATATTGATTATATATGTAACACTAAAACTAAACAGATTTTTAAAAATAGATTATATTTTAATTAAATTATGGTATAATCACCCAATGACTTTTATGCAAACATAAAAAGATTTTAAGACCTAAACATAACGAGTATAAAAAACAAAACAATGACAACAGAGTGGTTATATCTTCTTTTCCAAAGAAAGGAGGTAGATTCTATCCTAATTTAAAGTTTAAATGAACACATAGACTCAAATATACAACACACACACACAAGCTCACTGTTTCTATAAGAATTTGTCCCAATATTTGTTTTCTTTTGAACAAAGCCTTCTTTCTGAAATTTAATTCATTCGAATATAACATTCAAGTGCACAGAGTAAAAGACATAGGCAATTCATGTCTACATTTGCTTTCAGCATTAAGTGCTTCATTAAGAATTTCAAAATAGCAAAAATTATATATCATAGTGCTTGAATATCTTATGGAAAAGTGCCTTTAGGTGGGCAAAATGTTTGTATCCTAATTTAAGATACATAATTGAGCTCTACAGATGTGAAATAGCTTACTTAAATGAGTCTCAGAACTTTCTATTACACCAAACTAAAAGTTGTATATCAGAGATCCTATATTGCTACGACTCCCAATGTATCCTGAAAATGATGATCTAAGACAATGCCATCAACTTTTGAGGAGAGTATTAACAACCATATGTGCTTTCCTCTGCATTTGTCTCTAACACTTAAATAAGCTTGTACATGACATAGTGTGCGATCCTTAATCAAAGATACCTCTCAGATCTCAGGGCCAAGGAACACTGGTACGTATCCTGCTGGTTTGGTTCCTCTTAGAAAACAAAAGGCCATCATTTTTTCCCCTTTGACTTCACTGTTAGGAAGCGATGTTTTCAACAGTTCAGTCTTTCTCATCACGGATGTCTCTATATATCCTCCCTCACCCCAACATCCCTTACATGACTCATAGAAGAGGTGACAAGGGAAGAGCTAATCTCAGGAAGGGCAAATTCTCCTGAATATCTTAGCTAATTGCCAACAGTAAAGCACTCTGCCTCTGACAATTTTTCCTCTGCAATACGTAATCTTTTCAAAAATCCTGTGTGATAACTAGTATTACTCCTACTTCCCTTATGACAATTTGTAAACTGAGATTTAGAGAGGCTTAAGGAGTTGACCAGAATAAAGTAATCGGTAAGTGATGGAGCCGCTTTTGTTCTGAAATCTATGCATTTTCCATTGCACTATGTTCATCTGATATAAAACATACTGAGGTGTGAATTCAGCCTTTACAGAATTTTATAAGGAAGAAACCTTCTAGTACAAATTACTTTCCTCCCAACCTATATTTTTCACTAACTTAATTCCATTTCCTGAATTGTTCTTACACATTTGTATCTAAGACGTCTTTCAGAATTACCCGTTACATAATACATAATTTATGATTTCCCACTTTTAATGCACTAACACAATGTTCTATAAAGTACAAATAATTCAATCTCCCCTCCTATCTCTAAGGATGATAATTTCTCCTTTACCAACAAGACAAAGAAAACAGAATGTACAATCTGTGAAAATTAATTTGTCGTTGGTGGTGGTGGTGGGAGCGGAAACTAGCTGTTTCCACCATTTTACTCGGCACACCTAAGAAATGAATTAACTATAACCAAAGTGAGGTAATTCTACCTACTGCTAATTGCCAACAGCCATGTGAATTCAACCAGGAACTACATGTAACAAATTTTGAATGTCATTGTTCCTGATAATATCTTAACACATGAGATCCAGCAGCTGATCAAACTTTTAATAAGTATTTATTTACAGTAAGATGTATCAGCTATAAGGTAGGTTTTTTTTTTTTTTCAGGCAAGGCTTTATTGGGGCCCCTGCTGCAGCAGGGGAGAACAAGAACAAACAGGTTCTCTTTCTTGCTCGCTTCCTGAGTGGGGGGCGAACTTGTTCCTTATATGGGGTGAGGGTAGGGGTGTGTCCAGGTGGTTTTTAGTCAATCTGTCTTTATAACATTCAGACAATTCAGATATAGTGTTGGGCCAATATCATTTCACAGCATTTTAGATCACATGTACACTGATACTTTATTTTTGATGTTCAGCAGCATTCTTTTTCATAAAATAACCAAAGACTCCTCAGTTATACTTCTTAGGACATTATATCATTTAATAACCTTCAGATATGTTTTAGTATATTACTCTTTACCCAGTATCTTACCTCTGCTCTTAACTCATAGATCACTCTGTCACTGCTATTTTTAGATTTCGATCCTTCCTTTATATCTCCTGATATTTCTTCCATTTTATTTTTATGTTGACCATGAAGAATGTCAAACTGAAAAAAGAAAGTTAAAGTCATAATCACATGATATTACAAAGGCTGGTTCCAGGATAATTCACATTAGTCTTTCATTTTGCTTTCAGTTTTTTTTTTTCTATGTATAACCTGGTAGGTTTTGTTGTTGCTATTATAAATATTGTAGTTGAACCATGTATTTCTTTACACTTGTAGTTGAAAACTCCTATGTTGTTGGAAAACAAATCAGCAAGTCTCCATGAATCTAAATTCACAAGTTGAAAATTGGACAAAGCTTAGTTACCTCCACAGATTCTTAATAATTGACTAATTGGATTCTAAACTAATCCAATTAATTCTGATCTTTCAGTCTTGAATATTAGTCCCATAGTACTCTTTGTAATCCTACTTACGTATATTTTCGATGAAGTATAAAAAGTGTATAGATTGTAACAGAGACAAATTTGGGCAACGGAAAAAATACAACTGTATAATGCTCAAGCTGGTAAAATGTATGTAGAACATCTATAAAAGATGCCAATAAATTTCTATAGAAAACTACAGCAGGAAAACAGTATAAATAAACTCTGGCACATCCAGACAATGGAACATGGTTCAGCACTAAAAAAACAAACAAACAAAAACAAGCGCTATTAAACCATGAAAAGACATGGAGGAAACATCAAGGCATATTTTTAAGTGAAAGAAGCCAATCTGAAAAGGCTCCATACTGTGTGATTCCAACTATATGACATTCTAGAAAAGGCAAAACTATGTCGTCAATAAAAAGATCAGTGGTTTCCAGGGCTTGGAGGAGGAAGGGGTGACTTGGTGGAGCACAGAGGTGTTTAAGGCAGTGAAATTACTCTGTATGAAACTCTAATGATGGATGCATGTCCTTATACATTTGTCTAAACCAGTAATGTACAACACCAAGAGTGAACCTTAGGTAAACTATGGACTTTGGGTGATTATAATGTATCGTGTAGGTTTATCAATTGTAGTAAATGTACCACTGTGGTGAAGGACCTTGGTAATGGGGGAAGCTACCTATGAGTGGGGGGGTGGGGCTGTATATGGGAGATCTATGTACCTTCCATTCAATTTTGCAGTGAACCTAAAACCTAAGTCTATAAAAAGAAACATAGGAATGAGAAAAATCCTAGAAATGCAAACAATGATTTTTCCCCATAGCTGTCCTTATAATTAGAAGTTTTCAGCAGAATCATGAAATTTGATATATATATAATATGTAGATATATACACATAGGCTATTTTGTTTTATTAACATGTTTTTCCTACACTATGTAGGTTTCCAGAATTAAAATTACATAATTTGTATGTAATCTGACAATAAATTAGAATATAAAAGCTATCATTATACCACTTATTTAAAATTTTTAAATAATCTTACTCATGTTATTATTGTTAATAGTAATATTAAGCATGTACTAGTCTCTAGGAACTGGACTTGATATATATTTCCTTACTTAATGCTAACAGTAATCCTCTGTGTTAGGTATTATTATTATTACCCCCTACCTTAAAGAAAAGTAAAACATATTTTTACTAGGCTTAAGTAACATTCCCAAATTCACAAAGCTAATAACTGGGGGAAGCAAATTTGAGAACATTCTTACCAAATTCATTACCTGAGTTCTTAAACCAATGCATAAAGAAAAGAAAAGTCACTTTGCTAAAAGAACAAATAACAAATTGCAAGCCACAGGTTTTGGGTTGTGTCCACCAAAAAAAAAAAATTAACTCATTGTGGTAATTGAGTGCCCCTAGCTTAACTTCTGAAATCTTCGTCATTACTTCTCAGGGAACTAGATCAATCATAAACCACCCCCCATTGTCAACAGAACTTTCAATAAACCACTCAAAGGAGAGAAGAAGCAGGAAAATACACTTTCATATGCAACAGTAGAGGGAATCCACATCAATTACCTAAAATAATTCCATTTTCATTCATCACTGTGAGCAGAAAATCAAGGATCTCTGGACATAGGAAGAACCCCAAGGCTATGAAAAAATATGACCAAGATTAAGAAACAGAATGTCTGATAGAAAATAAAGAAAACAGAAAAATGGTACAATTTAAGATATAAAAGAGAATAATTTTTTTAAAAAATCTAATCACGATCTTCAGGAAAAAAATGAATATATATTGCATTCATAAATTAAGGACAAAGCAATTTCAAAAATTTAAAGAACAATAATAGGATATTTTTAAAATGTGTCTAGCCATCCTTCCTTCAGAAAAAATTTACTAGAAAAGTTAGAAGACAGAGTTGAATGTTGGAATGTACCCGTTCTCTTGACGCATTTGCTCCTTTGGACAGCTCATGTGCACCCATGGCACTGCATACCAGTCAAAATGCTGACAACCTTCAAATGCCTCATTCCATCCTGAAGGTCTCCCCTCTACTTCTGACCCACACACCCAACTTGCTACTTATCACTTCTATAGGCTTCCAGAGCTTAACACTTTGAAAAGACTAAGTACTTCTCCTTCAAATGTTTCTCTGCTAGTCTTTGCCATCTCAAAAAATATCACCTCCATCCACCCCTTTGATCAGGCCAAAAATATTGGACTTATGGTTAACTTTTTTCTTTCTTTGATATGCCACATTCAGACTAAAAACAAATCAATTGAACTTAGCCTTCAATTATTTAATAAATCCATCCACTTTCTACCTTCACCACTACTGCCTTGATCAACCACCAAAATCTCAGTTATTTTAATAACTGCCACACTCTCTGCTTCTCCTCATGGATCTATATTCCCTGTCTCAAAACAGCCATCAAAAAAAGCTTTTTAGGGACTTCCCTGGTGGCACAGTGGTTAAGCATCCACCTGCCAATGCAAGGGACACGGGTTCAAGCCCTGGTCCAGGAAGATCCCACATGCCGTGGAGCAACTAAGCCTGCACGCCACAACTACTGAGCCTGTGCTCTAGAGCCCGCGAGCCACAACTACTAAAGCTCGCATGCCTAGAGCCCATGTTCCACAATAATAGAAGCCACCACAATGAGAAGCCCATGCACCTCAACAAAGAGTAACCCCCACTCGCTGCAACTAGAGAAAGCCCGTGTGCAGCAACGAAGACCCAAAGCAGCCAAATATAAATAAATAAACTTATAAAATTTTAAAAAAAGCTTTTTAAAAAGTAAATCAAATCATGTAACTCCACTGCTCAGATCTTTCCAGAGGCTTTCCAATCCATTCAGAGTATAAGTCAAAGTCCTTACCAGCTGCTTGGTCCTATAACCCTCAGTCCTGATCTCCTATTCTTATCCCTTATTCTAAGCCAGCCCCTCTAACCTCACAGTTCCTATACACTCCAGACAGGCAAGAGCAAAAAAGAAAATAAAAACAGTAAATGAAATATTGAATGGCCAAAGCAATTAAAACAATATAACAGAAAAAAGTTGATTAACAAATTAATGAAACAACTATACTCCCTCCTATTAAAAATCTGAGTTATTTTGATCATTTAAAAATTATTTTCTGAACTCAAAATCATCTTAATTTTGCCACTTGCCTCTTCAACTTTAGGTTTAGATTAATGGAGTTGTAACTAAAAATCTATTTAGCAAATGAAAAATTGAAAGCCACGGATGGGGAGATGGTAAGGATTATTAATTTAGCAGAATTATGAATGTCATCCACAAATGATATATTACATTAGTTAAATTGAAAATGACAGAAATAGAAGGTATCTGATGAAGTGAATGAGTCAGAATTAGAAAGCATTTTCCAAGTTCATGTCCCTTTATTTAAAATTCAGTTAAGTATAGTCTCTTGCAATAGTTTTTTTATTTTTTGAAATTGCATTACAGTATAATTCCAAAATTCCTCATTAAAATTCCTCTTTTCATACTGCAGTATTTGTGAAAGGTTAAACCAGGCAACTTATCATATCTCTGACTTCAGAAATATCTGCCATAATTTGCTTCTGGAAAATTAGCAACATTATGCATAAATATTTACTCTAATACATTTATATTTAGCATAGAGTGGAAAAATCTTTCAGGAGACAATGTCTAGGAAATAAAAATATTGTGTAATATAAATAAAAATATTTTCTTATTTAATCATATAATATAGGAGAAGGAAAATGCATTCGACATTCAATTACTCACCAAGCATCATGATTTCTTTCAATTGTATATTTCTCAACTCTCCACATCTCTCCACATCCCCCACCAAGTTTAGGCCATCTGATTATTTCTTTCCGGATTACCATGTTAGACTCACAACAGTATCATCATCACCCATGCCCCCAAATCTCTTCTTCACACTGAATTTTGAGTTATTTGTTTTATTGTAATCAGATTGACCCTGGTCAACACACTTTAACAGCTCTTCCCATTGCCTTCATGTTGATACATACATTTATAATTTGGCTTTTGGGATAAGTATTGACTATCAACTAGTTCAGAATATAAGACCAAATGTTTAACAGTTAGGCAGGTTCTGGTAGGGATACCATATTCTTATGAAAGGTGAGGAATGTAAGAAGGAAATGTGCCCCAATAGAAGGCTACCCAAAATGCAGTGGACCTAGGGACAGCTAACAACGAGGTTCAGTTCATTCAAGTAACTTGAATCAACTGTAAGTGTACAGAGAAGCCTCCAAAATGTCATCACTTATATCATAGCTCCAAAACTTAGCCAAAAATTCTTTTAAGTAAACTTTACCTAAATCCCTCCCTCAACCTTAAAGAATGGTAGTAAAGACACTAAGGAATGTTTAAGTATGATTAATGCAAATTTTATTGTATCCTTCAAGTCAAAATAAAAACACTAAATAACTGATTTTAGTGGTCTTTAAACTCTTTTTCTCTCATGCTAATGTATCCTCTACCTTTTTAAAGTTTGTCTTAAAATATTATATTTATTTAGATTCAAAAAGTAAAATTTCTGGTGAATTTTAAATATTGACACTTTAAATAAAATGGTTGTATCACACTTCATGCAATATCTAAAATCCATAGAAATGTGATATTCACTGTCATCTGTTCAAAAAAAATTATATTGTTAATTTTATTTCTTAAATTTTTATTTCTATTCCACCTCCTCCACATCATCTTACTGTAACATATGTTTATACTTGAAAATGTTTTTACTCTACAACATGCAATAAAATTATGTATATAAAATATGTGTGTAATATATATATTACAACTGTAAGTTTCCAAATGTTAAAAAGTTTCTTTTGGATTGAATTACCTTAACGATTATTACAGGTACACGGTGGCTTAAAAATAAGATGGGATAGCACATATTGTGATAAATAATTACTAAATATAAACTAATCATTTACTGGAAATGCATCTCTTTATGAGACAGATAGACACATTTTTTCAATTAGTTTGTTAATCAATGGATGAAATTACTTATTGATAGAATAAAATAAGAATTATCATCAGTTTTATTTATTCTTTTCAAAATAGGAGCACTGAGGAAGTTGATAACACATGTTGACAGAAATGGAAGATATTTTGTTATATCAGTCATTGTTTGTGTTTTTTTTTAATATCCTACTAAATATACGGCAAAGCTACATTTTGATTTTATATCAAAATTTATTTTTTATTATCTATAAACTGACCAATCCATTAGGTCCTATTCCAGTATTTTTATGAAAAGGAAAAGTAGGAACCACCTGACATGCCAAAGGTTTTGTGACTCATTCATTAGTTGGCTTATTAATACCAATACTTTAAAATGTCTCTGTGTCTGGCACTCTTTAGTTTTTCTCATTCTGGCAAAATGTTCTAAAATAATACTGGGGATCAAGGGATCAGAAAGATAAATATGCCTTTCATTTGCGAAGTGGGTGGAGGGTAATGTGGGCTAAGAGAACTCGCTTGCAAAGTACTTCCTTAGGCAGATCAATTTTTGAAGGCCCCATGTGGAAGTTGGAAATCTGGGGTTGAAAACCAAATTACTATCCCCGTGGGGAACTGTGAAAAGAAGGCAGTGGTCTGGTGGTGTAATTATTTTAATGACCTCAGATCTTTCCATGAAAACAGAGCAATGAGAACAACAAACTAAAAAACCTATGGATACCTACAGCAAAATTAGGTGACAAGTTGTCCCTATGGACCCCAAGATACAAGTGGGTTAAGACAATCCACTCACAGCTTCAAGAATTGCAGGAGATCAACAGCTGCTTGAGAAAACTAAAGGGAATCATCGTGATCTGAGAACAGGAGAACCCCAAACTGACAATATACAATACCTGGGAAGTGTGTCAGGTCAACATGAAAACAGTAGATGAAACTAGGGGAGTTTCACAATTTCTAACTGGGGAGCTTATGCGAGAGGGCCATTGCCAAGTCTGAAGAACTGGAGCAGTCTCTACCCTATATACTCTTTAAAAAAGCAGACAGGGCTTCCCTGGTGGCGCAGTGGTTGAGAGTCCGCCTGCCGATGCAGGGGACACGGGTTTGTGCCCCAGTCCAGGAAGGTCCCACATGCCGCGGAGCGGCTGGGCCCGTGAGCCATGGCCGCTGAGCCTGCGCGTCCGGAGCCTGTGCTTTGCAGCGGGAGAGGCCACAACAGTGAGAGGCCCGCGTACCGCAAAAAAAAAAAAAAAAAAAGCAGATAAGACTTCTTTTAAAAATACCCCCTCCCCTCAGAGGATAATGCTGAGAACAGGATCCACATTGAGAGGAACAGTGGCAATAAAGGCAGAGAAGGGATCCATGTAGAAGTCTGCCAGAGAACAGGACCAGGAGGTTTTGGAGAGGACAAGGCCATAATCTGGGGCACACTGCACAAATATTAAGAGTAATGAGCTCTAAAGCAGTGAAGCTAGCAAACATTTCTTTATTCACCCACTTTCCCTTCTATGTACCAAAAAAACCTAAACCCATTTAAGAATGAGCAACAAAAGAGGGTCATAGTTGAATCATATGTAGTGTTATATAAGGACAAAAGAATGAGGAATAGAATAATCTTAAATACAATGAGAATATGGTATAAATAGTGAGAACATTCTAGACATACATGCCCACTAGAGAAAAAGAAGAATCAAATTTTTCAATGTGACCAAAACAACATCAATAAAATTATAAATAACATGAAAGAGCAATGCAACCAAGAATTTTAAATATTCAGAAATATAATAATATTCAGGAAAGAATTAGAAATAAAAATCACTTCCGAATAAGCTAAAAGGAACACAAGAGCAAAAAAGTGCAACAGATGCTGCCTTAAGAGACAAGGTAAAAAGAAATAAGATGCTAAATAACCAAAAGTAATGAACAAACTGTGATGAACAGAGGAGAATGATAAAGAAGATTCAACATATTTATAAATTTACCAGTTCTTTCCACTGAAATGGCCTGGAAATAATGACCATCTCAGCACATTTCTACACACAGATTGTGGTCTTGAGCTATTCCTCACTGAGAATCCAGGACTCTGAAGAAACGGCTTATTCCAGATCTACAACAAAGATATTTTGGTATATCTAGTATATTTTGTCATACCACAGAGTAAGGAAACTATAAGAGTTTGCTAGGATTGCATCAAATGTTCTCAGTAACCAATATTAAGAAGTTTCTGCTCTCTAAATATGGGAATTTTTGAATATCAGTAGGGATAATAATTGCAGTATGTTAAAGCACACTCAATAAGTTTAAATTCATGAATTCATAATGATACTAAAAATACTAGTTTGATTAACGCTGGGGAATGCTAGTGAACTAATTTATTATTTTGTAAATTGGTAAAGAAAGGGAAAATAATTTCTCATGTATCCTGACTATATCTAAATGCATAAAGTATTATGTGAGAAGTTCTCTTCATTTAAATATTCCAACTAATAGCTTAAGGAGAAATAAGAAAATATCACAATTTTGCAGCCCCAAATTAATTGATGGTTCTAGGCAATGAGCATTGGTCTGCTAGCACCTCAGGGACACCCAAATACCATGTGCTTCTTAAGGGAAGAATACCCCACCTAGGAGAACATCCTGAAAGAGAATTACATCAAACCTATTGATCCAGCTACCATTTTATAAGAAATATAGAGAACAGAGAAATGTAGCAAATCGTACCTTAAGGTGCAATCTCTAAAATCCAAAATAAAACTTCACAGGACAAATGACTTGGCTTTTTAAATAAATTATAAGAAGGAAAAAAGGAAAAAGAAATATAAAAAACAACCTACATATTAAAACACACTTAAAAAGATATATCCAATTAAAATGTCTGAGCTTCATGTGAATTATTTATCTCTTGATAAATTAGTAAAAGGAAGGGTGATTAACAGCTTAGAAACCATGTAAAATATAAAATGTTACACAAAAAAGGGTAATGACCTTTGTTCTTTTAATTCAGTAAAAAATAAAATATCTTGAATAAAAATATGTGTTATTTTAAAACAGGTTATCATGGCTTATCAAAACATTCACAAAACATATATAAACCCATATTCTGTATAAAAATTGACTGCTTTTTCAAAAAATAATATTTAGGGCTTCCCTGGTGGCGCAGTGGTTGGGAGTCCGCCTGCCGATGCAGGGGACGTGGGTTCGTGCCCCGGTCCGGGAAGATCCCACATGCCGCGGAGCGGCTGGGCCCGTGAGCCATGGCCGCTGAGCCTGCGCGTCCGGAGCCTGTGCTCCGCAACGGGAGAGGCCACAACAGTGAGAGGCCCGCGTACCGCAAAAAAAAAAAAATAATAATATTTAAAGGGAAACAAGATTAAAAAAACACAAACATACTTCTAATACATAATCAAAATGATACTGACTGCTAAACAAGATGGAGTCACAGAAGCTAAATTTGCCAACCTGAAACCACTAAAAAGCAAGAAAAATGGAAGAAACAATTGTTGTAAAGACACTGATTATCAGGCAATCCCTGAGAACACAAAAAGAGCCCTAAAAATAGCCAGTTTATTACCTGGAAGGAGTTTCAGTTCACAGGGTAGGGAGGGGAAGCAAGGAAGAAGCTGGTGGTACCCTGAGTTTGGGTGAAGCTGGGAGCGATGGGATGAGGGGTAGCTGAGGCAAAGGTACCAGAGCAGAGAGAACGCAGCAGAGGGGAACCCTGGAGGTCTGCAGAGTACTCACCAGGGTGGTGATCTGAGCATACTTGTAAGAAAACTAACCCCCAAGAGAATTAAAAGAAACACCGCCTAGGACTCACGTAAGGCCAGTAATAATTCCTATTGCCAGCTGCCAAAATGGAAGACCTCATAATTCACATTTCCATTACAAAAAGGACTCAGAATGGTTTTGACTCCATAGTCAGTAGGAAATATAGCCTTAGACTAAATGCTGCTCTGGTCTTATCTAACAAGGTTTAAAGGCTTTAAGACAAAAAAGATTAAATTATTTCCAAGTAATAAAACTACATCTCTGAACAAAGCTCAAAAATAATTTTAAAAAATGAAAATATTCAGGGCCACCCAACAAGATAAAATTGCTAATGACAGAAGTCCAGTCAAAAATTGCATGTTATGCAAACAAATAGGAACGCATGACCCATAATGAGGAGAAAAATTCATCAATTGAAACTGGCCCAGAAAGAACAAAGATGATAGAATTAGAAGTGACCAAGAGGGCTTAATGTTCCCCTCAGCCTGAGTAAAATTAGAGGGGTTTATTTGTGACTACAGGTTCTTGGCTTTCATTGTCTTAGAGTGTTTATTTTGAAAACAACAACAACAACTTGTAATTGTAAATTCTTTCCCTGCCCCTTTGAGGCATAAATCTGGCAGCCTTTTGGCAGCTTTATAACCCAGGGAGGTCCTTCTCTAGGACCTGGGAACTATCTCTTTGAAATGTAAACATTGAAGGAGATAGCACCTCTATTGCCTGGTCTCTATGGGAAGGCAGTTAGCGAACAGTGATAACCTCATCATACCGAAGAGCATTTGAAAACTCAGGAACAACCAAGGTGCTTGGTATGTGCCACTGACCAAACTTCCCCTTCCAAGCCTCCCAGTCCTCACCATTCACTCACCCCAGTAGGACTACACTGGGTGCCAATTAGCAAACAGTGGGACAACTTCAAGAGTCTTAACGTACTTATAATTGGCGTCCCTGACAAAGGGATGAAGACAAATATTTAAAAAACATAATGATGAGAAATTTTCCAAATTTAATAAAAAGTATGAACACACAGATCCAAGAAATTCAACACACCCCCAAGAACAAAGATATATGCAGAGATCACAGCAACACACATTAAAATCAAATTGCTCAAAGCCAGCAATGAAGAAAGTGTTCTTTTTTTCCATCATTTATAACTACCAAATGTGCCTTAAAATATTTTTTGTATATTTTTCCAGTTTACTGAGACATAATTGACATGTAACGTTGTGTAAGTTGAAGGTGTACAATGTGATGATTTGATACACCTACATATTGTGAAATGTTTACAATAATAAGGTTAGTTAACACATCCTTCACTTCACATAATTACCATTTTGTTGTTGTTGTTATGGCGAAAACATTAAAGCTCTACTCTCACAGTAACTTTTGAGTTACTATGTAGTAACTCAATACAATATTATTAACTACAGTCATCACACTGTCTTCCAAAGTGGCTGTATCATTTTGCATTCTCACCAGCAATGAATGAGAATTCCTGTTGCTCCACATCCTAGCCAGCATTTGGTGTCAAGTGTTCTGGATTTTGGACACTCTCATAGGTATGTAGTGGTATTTCATCGTTGTTTTAATTTGCATTTTCCTGATGACATAGGATGTGTGAGCATCTTTTGATATGTTTATTCTCCATCTGCACATCTTTGGTGAAGTGTCTGTTCAAGTCTTTGGCCCATTTTTTAATCCAATGGCTTATCTTCTTATTGTTGAACTTTAAGAGTTCTCTGTATACTTTGGATAATGGTCTTTTATCAGATGTGTCAAATGTTTTCTCCCAGTCCTTGGCTTGTCCTTTCATTCTCTTGACATTGTCTTTAGCTGAGCAAAAGTTTTTGATTTTAGTGAAGTCTGGTTTATCAATTATTTCACTCATGGATCACACTTTTGCTCTATCCAAAATGTCATCACTATACCCAAGGTCATCCAGTTTTCTCCTATGTTATCTTCTAGAAATTTGATAATTTTATGTTTTACATTTAGATCTATGATCTGTTTTAAGCTAATTTTTGGGAAAAGTGTAAGGCCTGTGTTTAGATTCTTTTTTTTTTTTTTTTGGCATGTGGATGTCCAGTTGTTTCAGCACAATTTGTTGAAAAGACTATCTTTGCTCCATTGTATTGCTTTTGCTCCTTTGTCAAAGATTTGTTAACCCCATTTATGTGGGTCTATTTCTGGATTCTCTATTCTGTTCCATTGGTCTGTTTGTCTATTCTTTTGCCAGTGCCACACTGTGTTGATTACTGTAGCTTTATAGTAACTCTTAAAGTCAGGCAGCATCAATCCTCCAACTTGTTCTTGTCCTTCAATATTGTACCAGCTCTTCTGGGTCTTTTACCTCTCCCTATTATCCTTAGAACCAGTTTTTCAATATCTGTAAAACAACTTGCTAGGATTTTGATTGGGACTGCATTGAATCCATAGATCGAGTTGAGAAGAACTAGCATCTTGACAGAATTGAGTCTTCCTATCCATGAATAGAAGCATCTTCAAGATATATTTTTGAATGTGATACCATTTTAATTGTTGCTGTTAAGCCTTTTAAACTCCACAGAGTATTGTTCTCCAAGTATACACATACACACACACACACACACACACACACACACACACACACACACACACACACACAGAGCTCCAAGTCCTTTAGCTCACAAAGAACATGAAATTATAGAATATCATAGTTCTTGGGGAGGAAAAACATGTTTCAGATTTTTACTTTTAGAAAAATAGGGTTTTTAAAGGATTAGCATGGTTTAATTCTTAATTAAATATTGCCTGAAGCTGCACATAATTACCATAGTATAAAACTAGGAAAATCAAATATTCATGTTTGAATATATTTTTTTTAGAGCTAAAGTATGTGATTTAACTTCACCAAGTGAAAAAAGAGTGCCAACTTTGGTAATAATAAGAAAATATCTTACATTTCTGCAAAGCTTTAGAAATTGAAATGTTTTTCTTTGTTTTCTTTGTTTTCCTACTTAGTCTTGGTCTCTTGATGACCTGTACTTCTGTCAAAATCAAAATTTTCATTTAAGAAAAGTAATATAATTTTAAAATGTTTACATCTTGCTTCAGACATGAATAAAACAGCTAAATGTTAATATATTTTCTTATGGGAAACAGAAAATTATGCCTCCTAATAGTTTTTTCTAAATGAGGTTGCCATAAAAAAATTCAACATGTTTATGTTCTTGAGTTGTAACAGGAAGAATTGGTAGAAAGGCAGATTATAGAAACTCTATTCAAAAACCTATGTAAGTTGAAAGAAGCCAGTCATAAATTTCCATTTATATGAAATGCCCAGCATAGGTAAATCTACAGTATTACATTAGATTAGTAATTAACTAAAGCTGTGGGGATTGGAGGGAAATAAGGAGTCACTGCTAATGGATCTAGTGTTTCTTTCTGGACTGATGAAATATTCTAAAGTTGATTATGGTGACAGTTGCACAACTCTGTGAATATATTTTAAAAACACCAAATTATATGTTTTACAATGAGTTGTATGGTATGTGAATTATATCTCAATAAGTCTATTAAAATACGTAAAAAGCAAAGATTATTTTAGTCAAAAGATTTATAGCAATTACGCCTTCTAATTTAATTTTAAAATCACAAAGAGCTTCTGTTAGAAGCATACTTAATCAAATTAAGTATGAAACACAAAACGAGTTTTCATCTCTTAATTTGTCTCATTGGCACCCCTATTTTATGAAGAATCAAAAAGCCTCATCACCCACTTCTCTGTGTATTTCATAATTAAACATTGAGAATGTAATTCAAAATGAATTCGAACATTTCACAATTAAACTCTCTCTGTCAATATTAAAATGGCACTTGAACTTATGCATATGATGCTGTTGGTAATGTAATTAAGTTACTCTTGGAAACATTCCATTTTACATGATTTTTCACTAATTTGGTGACTTGAAATTTGTTAATACATTCTTACTCTCCCCTAACATATGGCGTTTTGAAATCATTGGAGACTGGAGCCTGACCTGTACAAATCTTTCCCACAACCAAATAGTTGATAAAATCACTTTTCTTCTTTGGGATTTTATGCTTTTTTGTGCAAACAATGCAATGTCTAGAATCAGCTAAAGAGCTAAAGCCATCTAAATAGTGAAAAAAAAGTCAGAACAATGGAAAATAGGCCAAAGAAATCATAAAATATGTAAAGTATATATTTCACTTTATAATTGATGTTACTAACTAGGAGTACATGCAGTGCTTCCAATGCCAATTGCACAACTGGCAAAAGAGAGAAAAATCATTGAGTGGAAATAAACCAGGACTTGCAGCAAGCAGATATGGTCAAGTTATGACTTTTTCAGTAAAGTTGGTGTATTAAGGTTCTTTAGAGAAACAGACTAAGACACACACACACACACACACACATATATATACACACACACATATTCCCAAGATCTACAGTCGGCAAGCTGAATACCAAGGAGAGCCAGTGGTGAAAGCTCCAGTCCAAGTTAAAAGGCCTGAGAACCAGAAGGGCTCATGGTAGAGCTCCCACCTGAGTCAACATGTTCCAGATCCAGGAAAAGCTGATGTTTCAGTTCAAGTCCAAAACCAGGGCAAAACTGATGCCCTAGGTCAGAGACAGTTGGGCAGAACGAATTCCCTCTTATATGCACGAGAGTTGGACTTTTTGTTTATTCAGGCCTTCAGTTGATTAGATGAGGCCCACCCACATTAGGAAGGGCAATGTGCTTTACTCAGTCTACTCATTCAAATGCTAATCTCATGCCAAAACACCCTCACAGACACACCCAGAATAATGTTTGACCAGATATCTGGGCACTTGGTGGTGGCCAAGTCAAGTTGATCTTTAACATAAAATGGTCACAACTGGTTTTGGGGATTTCCACAGTCCCCCGCTCCCCTCCCCAGGTGATGTTTTAGAGCAGCAGATATCAATTTAAGGTGCACACCAGGATAACAAGCTTCTAAAAACACAGATATGTAATCGGTACTCCTAACCAATTAAATCAAAATCTTTCAAGAGACAGCTGGACAGATATATTTTTAAAAATTATTTTCAGTTGAATCTAATGGATTCTGCTAATTCAGTACAACTGCATTAAAAGATTATTTACCATTTTTTATAATATCCAGATTACCCATGTGAGAACTCTCATGAGATTTCATCAGCAACTCATTTTGTATATATCAGAAGATGTTTAATGTGAATATAGAATTATATCTTCGACCGCCTTTGATCGTAACCTCAGAACTATATTACAAAGGAAAATTTCCTCAAGTGATAATTATACATTCTAAAGTGCATTTCAAAGAATACTCTTTGTTCTTGTGTGTCACCTGTGCCTTTTCAGTTCTCCCATATGATACCTCTAAAAATACCAGCTAAAGGAGCCTTCTGTCTTTATGATTTCTTAACTCTCTTTAAAACTTCTGGGACTAATTAGGATGCACCACGGCCCTAAAGAGGAGACAGTGATGCCCTGAGTGTCCACCACATCCATAACCCTTTCTCAACAGAGCAGCGACACTCAGTTCCTCCCACATAACTTGCCATACTTTGAGATGTGATCCTGGGCACAAATGCTGCTGTCTAGAAGGTGGTCAGTGACCCATAAAATAACCTAAGACAGGAACTCATTTCACCGGGGGTAATAATTAAATGAAAAGAGACTGAAAACCACATAAAGCCCTGCACATAGAAGTTCACAGCAGCCTTATCCATAACTGCTAAAACTTGAAAGCAACCAAGATGTCCCTCAGCAGGTAGCTGGATAAACTGTGATACATCCACTCAATGGAATATTACTTAGCCCTAAAAAGAAAGGAACTATCAAGTTGTGAAAAGACATGGAGGAAAGTATATCACTAAGTGAAAGAAGCCAGTCTTAAGAAGTTACATACTGTATGATGCCAACTATATGACATTCTGAAAAGGCAAATCTGTGGAGACAAGAAAATATCAGTGGTTGCCAGGTGTTGAAGGAGGTGGGGCAAGGAAGGATGAATATGTGGAACACAGAGGATTGGGGGGACAGTAAAAACACTACGTATGATACCATAATGGTGGAAATATATCATCATACATTTGTCTAAACCCACAGAATGTACCCTAAGGTACATTCACACCGAGTGAACCCTAAGGTAAATGGTGGACTTTGGGTGATTATGATGTGTCAGCATAGGTTCATCCTTGGTAAAAAATGTACCATTCTGTTGAGGGATGTTGACAACTGGAGAGGCTTGTATGTGCAGGGACAGGAGGTATATGGGAAATCTGTACTTCGGAGAGCAGTATAGAGTTTCCTCCAAAAATTAAAAATATAAGTACCATGTGATCCAGCAATCCCACTTCTGGGTATATAACCAAAATAATTGAAATCAGGATCTCTAAGAGATACCTGCAACCTCACATTTACTGCGTCATTATTCACAACAGCCAAGATATGGAACCCAAATTGACAGATGAATGAATACAGAAAATGAGGTATATACGTACAATGGAATATCATTCAGCCTTAAAAGTAAGGAAATCCTGCCATTTGCAACAACACGGATGAACCTAGAGGAAATTATGCTAAGTAAAATAAATCAGTAACAAAAAGACAAATATGGCATGATGCCACTTATATGCGGTATTTCTAAAATAGTCAAATTTACACAAGCAGAGAATAGAATGGTGGTTACCAGGGGTTGGGGTTGGGGGAGGGCAAAATGGGGAGTTTTTTTAAATGAATACAAAGTTTCTGTTGTGTGAGATGAATAAGTTTTAGAGATCTGTTGTACAACATAGTACTTTAGTACTATGTACTTTAGTACTTAGTACTTTAGTACTTTAGTACTTTAGTACTTTAGTACTTTAACAATATAGTATTGTGTCCTTTAAAATATTGGGTCGGCCAAAAAGTTCCTTTGGTTTTTAAGTAAACATAAAAGACATATTTTTCATTTTCACCAAGAACTTTATTGAACAACATATTCATCCTTTTCTTCCACTACCTTCTGCAATTTTTCAGGCAACTTCATAATTCCATCTTCCCAAAACATTTTATTTTTTTGAGCAAAGAACTGTTCTAGGTGCCTTTTACAGTCTTCCAGGGAATTGAAATGTTTTCTATTAAGAGAATTTTGTAAAGACTGAAATAAATGGAAATCCAAAGGTGCAATGTGTGGTGAATACGGCGGATGAATCAGAACTTCCCAGCCAAACTGTAACAGTTTTTGCCTGGTCATCAAAGAAACACGCAGTCTTGCATTATTCTGATGTAAGATTATGCATTTTCTGTTGACTAATTCTGGACACTTTTCAACGAGTGCTGCTTTCAGTTGGTCTAACTGCCAGCAGTACTTGTTGGAATTAATCATTTGATTTTCTGGAAGGATCTCATAATAGAGGACTCCCTTCCAATTCCACCACATACACAACATCACCTTCTTTGGATGAAGACCGGCCTTTGGTGTGGTTGGTGGTGGTTCATTTCACTTGCCCCACAATCTCTTCCATTCCACATTGTTGTACAGTATCCACTTTTCATTGCCCATCACAATTTGTTTTAAAAACAGAACTTTTTCATTACATTTTGGTAGAGGATTGCATGCGGAAATACGGTCAAGAAGGTTTTTTTCACTTAACTTATGTAGAACCCAAACATCAAAGCAATTAAAATAACCATTTGCACCAATAGCTGGTGCAAATGATTTTCAAAACTTGACTTGGATATTTTGAGTATGTTGGCTATCTCCACGTGGTATAACGTTGACTGTTCTCAATTAATGTCTCGATTTGATCACCATCAACTTCAACTCGTCTACTGGACCGCAGAGCATCATCCAGTGAGAAATCTCCAGTATGAAACTTCAAAAACCACTTTTGACACTTTCGATCACAGCACCTTCTCCATACACTGCACAAATCTTTTTTTGCGTTTCAGTTGTGTTTTTACCTTTCTTGAAATAATAAAGCATAGTATGCCGAAAATATTGCTGTTTTCTTCCATCTTCAATATTAAAATGGCTACACAAAAATTCACCAGCTTTGATTAGGTTTTTGTTTGTTTGGGTTTTTTTGATTAGTTTTTTTTTAAATGCACGCTGATATGACAGCTGTCTCAATACAATCTAACAAAATTGTTTCGAATGAAGTTAAAGACAAAAAGCACTACTAGAGCCATCTTATGAAAAAAAAGAAAGAAACGAACGAGTTTTTTAGCCAACCCAAAATATTAAGAGGATAGATCTCATGTGAAGTGTTCTTACCACAAACAAGCACACACACACACATACACATAAGAACACAAGAAAAATGCTGGAGGTGATGTATATATTTAGTGCCTCGGTGTGATGGTGGTACCATGGATGTATGCATATATATGTCCAAACTCATCAAAATGCATACACTGTGCTCAATTTTTTGTATATCATTTATACCTCAGTAAAGCTAAACAAAATCATTAGAAACACTTGGAACGCCCCACCACCAAAAAAAAAAAGTCACCCTCTAAATCCCCTGCAGTCATGTACACACCTTTGGTGTCAGTGCATGGCAGGGCTAAGATGAGCAGAGTGCCTTGATTCAATCTCCTTTTCAACATGAAAACTGCTCCTGCAGGTAAAAATCCTCATGCTATTTACTAAAAGGAAGATCCTTATCTTCAGAATGGTCTTAACTGAATATCCCTGCATAGGGATTTCTTATAGGAAAAGATAAAACCAGAATCTTTGGATGTATGAGGCATGCATCAGTGGAAAGTGTCCTGTCAGCTGGAATAGAAAATAAAGATGTTTTGCAGACTGAATGTCCTCTCTATGTGAGACCATTGTCACTGTGTCACTCCTTTAGGGACATTATCTTTTCAACCTACTTTTAACATCATTCTCAAACTATTAATTTGTATAGATTAATTAAATATCAGCTGACTCCTTTGTACTGTATTTTAAATTTTAAAATAGTGTTGGTTAACTTAAACAGATGCTAAAACATCTGATTTCAACCTATCTTTTCCTTTATCATTTTATGTTTCTACAAGTAAAGTAGATTCTGAAGAGCCTAATTTTCTTTCATAATACTTACAATAGCCTTAGAGTTAAGGAAGTCATCTCGGTGCTCTGAGGGTTACCTTGGTGATGTCTATGAATTATCCACTAGTAGTTCAATTAATTCTGACTTATGTAATTTAGTGCTTACATTATTCTTAATTACATTTGTTTAAAAAGGTCTTGAAGGCACTTGTATGAGCAAAGTGGTGTCCCATAGGCTTCACTGTTCTTATACATTTATAGAATTCTAATATGGTATTTTATCAGCCTCACTCTTTGTCCTGATAAGCTAATTTATATCTGGCAAAGAACAAGCTAAACAGATTTTCATGATGGATAGGATGTTAGGGGCGAAGGTTCACTCCAGTGCCCTGGAAAATCTAAAATCTTCAGGGATGTAGAGCAGTAGCCTCATCAGGTAATAAAAGGCTTGACATGCACACACTGCTTTATTTAAATTAAAATGCCTTTCCGTGAAAAAAAACTTGAAAGAAATAACTAGCAGAACAAAACAAAAAAGAAAAACTAGGATCTCAACTATTCTCCTTACACTATAGCCATAGCCACCATTCAGGAATACAAGCATATAGAGCTAGATAAAAAAGCTTTGGTCTTCACAAATCATAACCACGTTTGATCAGCACTGCATAGAGGGAAATGAATAAAGCAGACATGACGTATATTATCATGAAATTCAGAGTTCAGTGGGAAAGACAAATAGAAAGTAAACCAAAAAATAATTGCAGTTGATAAGGTCTTTTAAAAATCTTGTACATTTCTCCGAGGGAAAATAGTAAAGGAAGTTTTTTCGGGAATAAAACCATTCCCTTTTATAAAGTGACATGTAAACTGAAGTTAATGGCAAGATGTGACTGGTGGATGGGAGGTGAAAGGGTTGTTGTGTGACTGTTTCGATGAAAAAAAGAACAGCCTGAAACAGAAAATATAAACATAAACACAAACACACACACACACACATATAAGGCAATGAGTACTCGCTTGTGAATAAGTGAAACAATGTACAGCACTCCCGGCCGGGTCCATACAAACCGTCCTCACGTGACCCCCACCCCCATTCTCTCCTGTGTCTAATCTCTGGTCTGATGCAGACTGTCCAGCTAAATGACCTCTGAGAGCTCAGGGCACAGCAGAGTCAGTGACAGAAGGAGAAGGCTGGACTCCAAACACAGGTAGGGAACGTATATGCATCAAAAATAGTTCACTGCTGGGTACTGTCTGCTGGAATTTGGGGCATTGCCTTTTAGAGCAGTTGGAGTGGAAAGAGGGGTATTATTACCGGGCACCCACTACACTGTCAACATCAGGTGGCTTAGCCAGCTGGACCTGGATAGCGGGAAGTCACTGAAGTGCTTTTATGATCCAGTTTACGTTTTGAGAGCTATCACCCTGCTTGCTGGGTGGACAAGTGAATAGGTCAACAGTGCTGGGCAAGGGACACAGAGGAGAGGGCAAGAGGAGGAGACAGGATGGCTCCACCTGGGTGAGGGGAGGGGAGGAGTTAGAACTGACAACAGACATTAATGTTCTGGGTCATTTCTAGGGAGTATTTCCTTTAAGCCACAAAAATAGCAATATGAGACAGCTTTGAAATTAGCTTCGAGCTAACAACTGTACTCATACTCTACCATATACCTATTTCAATTAAGTATCTTCAAGGACCCTCTCTTTATGTGAGCAGAGTAGCTCCCACTTGACACAACCTTTTTTAAAGTGAAGGTGTCAGTATAGAATTTTAGCTACAGATAACTCATAATTCTAACCTTCTATTTCCCTCAAATTAGAAAGGTGTTTTGAGGTGTTTCAGATAAGGCTTCAATGTCAGCTATTAGTACCATAAAGAGGTCCCATGAAGCCTGTGTCTCCCTAAGTACTTCATACAAATATTTATAAAATATTTATAAAATATTCGTAAAGGAACACTGTAAATTATAAACTACTAGAAATGTCGCTATTATCACAAAAAGGTAAAAGATTTCTAAATAAAATCCTTAAAAAGATACCAGGTAAAAACGCAAAATTTTCAAAGGAAGATTAAAAAGTTACAATTTCATTTTTTTAGCTTGAGACCAATTTTAAAATGCTAGCAGTTTTCTCCACATATGGTAAAAAAAAATCTTCCATTATGAAAAGAATCAGTCATTTATTGTTAAAGCAAGGTACCATACTTATTTGTAATCAATGTTACTTATCTGAATATTTGATTCTCTAGATCATGAGATTTCATAAAACTTGTCATTACAGCACTCTTGGAATTCATAATCTAATTCCAAATTAGTATTTACAGACGTGCAGAGGAAAAGCTGACTAAGTATTAGATTCAGCATGGGAACAGCATTTTGAATATAACCATCTCCGCCGCTCATCATCTTGGTTGCATTTTAAATACTTATTCGATTTTACAATTAAATTCTCATATTTACTCTTCTCTAAATGTCAGTAATTTAAGAAAGATCTCCCTCTAAAGCACACCAGACTTCCAAATACATTTTTAAAAATTCTGGTCTATTAAGCACATCTGTTTCCAGCTCTAAAAATTGCTAAATTTTCCAGCAGCCAGTTTTTAGCCAGGCATGTATTTGTTTGTAAGTTTCATGCATCTAAAAAAGAATTACACGGTATTCAAAAATTTTCATAGATGAAGAGCTACAGTGAAAGAAAAGGTCATTTATCAGAATTGTTGAGAAGTGGAATAAGAAAGGAGAATTCATGTGAAGGTCCAGAGGATGTATCATAATAACTTTTTCTGATTGTCAATCAACTTATGGGAATTTAAAATATTTTACACTTTAATTACTGTACAATGACCTTTCTAAATGTACCGTAAGATTATTGTTCTCTTATAATCTATTATAAAACAATTAAACAAAGAATATATAAAAATTACATGCGACTAAGTATTTTTATTTATTGTCTAAAAAATTTTTTAAACATTCCAAAATGTTTTATAAAAATAACTTAAATATATGTTTATGCCACATGACTTCCAAAGGCTCTATGAATATCATAAACCCCCTTTAGGAAGTGGAAAGAAATATTTTTTAAAAATAATCCCATATAAATAATTCAAACATTTTTTAAATCTCTGTTAAATTAACTTTCCATCATCTACAATAAAAACTCTTCCTTTCATTCATTGTCACTTTTCTTCAAAGTTCAAAGTTGTAGTTCATCTAACTGAAACATACATTCAAAAGTTTAAATATTTAAACAAATTTTCCGTAACAGTCTTGAAGTTTCCTTTGTTCCAAAAGCCCTATTATTATTATTTTATTTATTATTATTTTATTTATTTATTTATTTATTTATGGTACGCGGGCCTCTCACTGTTGTGGCCTCTCCCGTTGCGGAGCACAGGCTCTGGACGCGCAGGCTCAGCACGCGCAGGCTCAGCAGCCATGGCTCACGGGCCCAGCCGCTCCACAGCATGTGGGATCTTCCCCAACAGGGGCACGAACCCGTGTCCCCTGAAGCGGCAGGCGGACTCTCAACCACTGCGCCACCAGGGAAGCCCCTAAAAGCCCTATCATTTTATCTAGTAGAAGGGTCACATATGTATTAATATATACTTCTGTATGGGTGTCAAAATATAGACGCAATTTACACTGTAAAATGCTATGTTGATTTTATTTTTTCTCATCTATAAAGCTTTCTTAAGCAATTTAAAGTAGACATTTTCCAATTTGATACTCCAAAATATCATCTTTGAATAGAAAACATTAAACATTTTAAAATATACATATCATTTTGTAAACCAACTGAAAACCATGACTTTTTTCAAAAGCAGCTGCTTTCAAAATGTTAAATTGATGTTATCAAGTCTGCACTGCCCATTAGTGGCAAGAGATTGTAAATGCATGATTTTAATTAAAGTGAAGACCAGTTCTATCTTAAATATTAGTTTTCTCGATCAAATTAAAACTCGTTATAAGACAAACACACCTACACTGTAAGCATAACACGGTTTTTGTGTTATGAGATATTGTTCCTGTAGAACATTAATTTACTGTCAGTGCTCACACCCAGAGACCACGTTCAGTTAGGTACCTGTGAATATAAATATGATGAATCCATCACAAATGCATGTGTGTGTTCACGCATACACTACATACATGCCCACAGTGTAAGCTGGAAACAAAAACACTCTGACAATATAACATGAACTTATAAAGCAGAAATAAACTTTATCTAGCTTGTTAGCTTTGTTTAAATTACCCCTCATTGAGAAATATTCCCAAACTAACCTTCTGTGGTTCTCACTGAAATTACCTTCTGTTAATAAATGATTTTTAGGCAGGAGATATTTGTTTAAGGGTATTAGGAAACTCTCTCCCTCTTTTCATTTGCTGACTTTGTTTCTTGTATGTTTTCAATGTAGATGTCATTTTTCAATTCTAGCTATGGAATGGAGAGAATATAAGGTGAAAGGAGAGGGGAAGCAGCTCCCTTTGAGCAAAATACTCAACAGTTTCTTAAAGCTGAGGAACAGCTTCTTTTTCTTTTGGCCTGTGCTGTGGGCCATGCAGGATCTTAGTTCCCCGACCAGGGATCAAACCTGTGTCCCTGAAGTCTAAGCATGGAGACTTAACCACTGGACTGCCAGGGAAGTTCCCCCCACCCCTTTTCTTGGAAAACATTCTTTTATTTTTATTTTATTTATTTATATGTTTGGCTGTGCCACGGGGCATGCAGGATCTCAGTTCTTCAACCAGGGATCCAACCCATGTCTCCTGCAATGGAAGCATAGAGTCTTAACCACTGGACCGCCAGGGAAGTCCCTCCCTCTTTTCAAATCTCAGTGGTCTGCAGGGTTGACATAGTCGACTAGTTCTGAACCTCTGCATGATGATTACTATGCTCTGTGAACATCAGGATGCCTGCATGTGACCCATAAATAAGGCAAGTGCTGGCAACTAAGGTTCTTGAATATTCCCTCATGGGATTTCTGCAAACTTGAGTCAATGACTCTACACTTTATCACTTGCTGGAAACAAAGCTGAAACAACGTTCGTATGGAATTTCATAAACAAAGAGGAATACTGCTTCCCACTTTTTAAACAACTGATGGAGGAGTGCTTTAGACTAAGGCATGATTACATAACTGATTTCGATATGCAGCTTCTTTCGACAGCTGTCAACACATGTACAGTTTGTATGTGTGTATATATATATATGTATGTATGTAGCACACAGACGAACTAAATGCTAACTCATTGGGGAGCATTTAGCTTGCCATTATTTTTGCTCAGTATTTTTCTTTGATTTGCTTTGCTCATTATTCTATCCCACATACTTACCTAGCATAGTGCTTTAGTACACAAAATACACACAATTAATATTATTTAAATAATGAATATTAATAAATCATGGAAAGTGTTCATGACAGCATTTTATTGATGAAAATGCAAAGGAAATGTATAAAGGCTAATGGCTGATTCTGAGTAACTATAATGCCAATGTGAAAAGAACCTAAATACACTTAAGATAAATTAATATTTTCAGAATGCTTTATAAAAGAGTAAGATAAAGTTGTTTATTATAGATGTTATGATATGATGGCATCTTAGGCTCTCCGTCCCCTCACATGTGCCTGGAATGGATAGCTAATTGTGTCATGTGGGTGATCATTAAAAATATGTGTTATTTAGAACAAGATTTCTTATGGCTTGAGTTTGACTGAGTCCACTATTAATATGTGAGTTCACATATTCCTTTTATAGAGGGAATTCAATCTTTTAACCTCCTTTCCTCTTGTCTACTCAGTCTTCTGCCCACCAGGTTACACATTGAAACAGAGAAAACAGTCAGTTGCTTCCTTTCCATCACACGTCTCCCTACCTCTTTCCGACTTTTTGCCTTTGATTCTTTCAGTTCTTCATACTTCCATTTCCACACAGACAAAGCTGACTCCAGCCGTTCTATTTCTTTTTCCAAAGATAAGCGCATTCTAAATAGAGAATTAAAAGCAAAATAGACTTACAATTTTAAAATAATTTTAGGAATGCATTCAATTTTAGATTTTCCATTTTCCTAATTTTTTATATTCGTATATGATCACTGTCATGACAGAAAACTTTTTTCAGCTTATTAAAAATATTGAATAAAAGTTGGTTTACAGTAGTTTAAACACATTTAATTCGGCTTTGCCAGTATTAAAATAATTGACTTTCTGCCTGCTGTCTCCTGAATTATTCATTCATTTCTTTCAATGCTTCTTATTCATATTGTTTCCTTACATAGGAGGATATATATATGTTTCTAATTTTAACATGGTTTTTATCCAACTTCATATCGTGCCTGTATATGAAGGAAGAATTCTTTGATATGACAGAGAATACCAAGGAGCCCACATAACCATTTAAGAAATCAGTCATTTATTGGAGATATAAAAATACTTTTTAAATATCTGCAATTCTGTTTTAATAAAGCAGTTTCACTGGGATCTCTATTTAAATTATTTAAAATAATTGAAATTAATTTCTCTATTTGTAGAATAAGTGACAGAACTTGGATGAAAATCTTTAATCCTTTAATATCTCATCACTGATTTATTTTTTCCATGCCCACACATCTATTAGAGTGGGGGATGCTGCAACAACAAAAATGAAAAATATGTAGACCTAATTTAGGGGTCATGTGGTGGACAGGGGCTGGAAAGAAAACATAACAAGCCAGAAAAATAGTGATACATGTTATTTAGTGGTGAAACACAAGATGAAATTGTCACTTGCTGTGCCTTGGACATAGAACATGTGCCTGACATTACCAATGGGATGCTATTGGGCACGATGTGGCCAAAGACTTAAAAAGTGTTTGTGTAACTGGGCTTACTCACTTACATTTTGGCCATGACTATGAGAAATACATACCTGTGCAGGCCCACTGCTCCCAGGGGAAGATAAGAGCCATGAATCACAGCTGAGTTTTCCCTGCAGAGCCCTGTCCAGATTAACCAACTTCCAGTGGCTCACAGACTCCAACTAAATAACTTCTGATTGTTACATGCCTCTACGATTCTGTAGTTGTTAGTTACAGTCTTACTGTATTTATAATTAGCTAATACACACACAGATCTATTTCAGTGATAACGCTGCTAGAAAGATCTTGGGACATATTCACAGAGCTAGAAGATGCGTCCAGAATCAAAATTGAATGCCATTTCCTTATTTATAAGAAATATGAATCTTCTAGGTAGCAATAGTGTGAAAAGAATTCAGAATAGAATTAGGCCATAAATATATTAGTTTAATCCAATCGATGCATAAGCAGCCCATTAAGGGGTTACATAATAATATTTGCATGAATCAAGCCATAAAATTGAAAGAGGATAATAAAAGAATTTGTTACAGCTTAACTTCACCTCAAAAGACTTAAGTTGCAAAAGACACCAGCACTATTTATAGGACTCTAATTTGGAATCCCTTATTAACACAGTACGTATATTACAATGAACAAAGAAAAAGGCTCAGTAGGTTCTTCAGAACACTCCTACGGATGTCCACAGGTCCAGATTAACAACTGCAGCCAAAAATTCTGATAGATAAGTAAATTTAGCCAGCTGGTGACACCCCAGTTGCTTACCATGATACGATATTTGCTCTTAGTGACTGTGTTTGAGATTCTAAGAATAGGATTAAATATAGAAATTGGGAACAAATTGCCAAATAGTAACATTTTGTGTTAAATATAGAAAAAATACAAAAAAGCCATTGTATATTAAAATATGTTATGCATTTGGCATTCAGGTTTTAAAGTTTTGGATAAGGTATTTTTGAATATTTAAAAGAAATTGAGTATTGACTTTAACCTGTAAATTTAAGTTGAAAAATATAATAAAATTGTATTGTTTGTGACTTCATTGAAATACTTAAGAATCACCATATTTATAATTTTAATTTATTAGAATTACATGAGTAGAACATGACAATGTTTTCATCAGTGAAAGGACTATCTTAAATTAATAAAATAATTTTATTAAAGGATATTGATCAAATACATTTGTGTAATGAAGCATACATTGAGAACATTTTCTCAAAATTAATTTTGAGAATTATTTATAAATAGATTAATATAAAAATTATGCTTGAAAATTTGAGAAAAGTCTACATTTTTAAATTTACAAATTCAAAATTATACATGTTGAGAAATCAGTGTCAGCTTTTAACATTACACTCTAATAAATCAAATGATAATGTTAGCAAAAAAGCTCATATTAACATAAAAATGATTTATAATTACTGTAGAGTAAATGTTGATCCTCGAAATTGTCATCAGAATTACTGTGGCAACTATGCCCTCAGGGGTTTTATAAGAAGTTCAAGAAGAACATTGCAAATTATATTAAACTTTTAGTTACATATAAGTATAGATATAGTCTAAAGATCTGATTATATGTAGAATACATCTAGACTAAGTATTCAAGGCCAGTTCATGAAATAAGAATAATTTTGAAAAGCATATTAACATGAATAGTTAACCATTTGTATTCTTTATTTAAGGCAGATTAGTCACATTTAAAATATAGCATTATTTCTCTCTTTAAGTATGTATCTTAAATAAAATAACTGATATTTATTAGTTTAGTGAAAGAAAATTATGTATTTCATTCTGTAAAATGGTACAATTTAGAGAAGTGAGAGAACAGGCAATTCATAAAAATTTATTTAATAGCAGTGTGATGCTTGGGTGTTTTTCAGCATAGCTTTATAAAAAAAATTGTGACTATTTGTTTCAAGCATTAGGACATAAGGACTGTGCACACTTAAATTTATGCAGCAGAGGGCACTCTTTAAATCCTTAATTTTCTGGCCTAATCAATTTATTCTCCATTTTAGAGAGATTTTCAAAATTGATTAATTATACTTACATTTATAATTGAAGTTTAAACTATCATCATATTGTTTGAACTACAAGAAGGCAAATAAAAAAAAAACCTAATTTACTCTAAAGGATATTGCATATTTTATGCACAGATTCTTTAAAAAAAATTACTAAGACAAAGCTCAGAAAAAATATAGTATTTTAATATGATGATATAAATTTTTAAAAATCAGATTGCTAAAATGTATAATATTTGCAGGATCTAAAAAGTAGTGTATGAACCAAAATGATTTTTATGAAAAGATATGATTATATTTCTATGCAATCTTTTGATACCTTGTTAATCATCCCATAATGATCCCATAATAAATAGGCATAAATTTTAAACATCTAGACAGGAAGATTAATCAAAATTTTTTTCAGAGATAAAAATTCCTAAACATTACTTTCTGGTAATAAATATTAATCATTTTTGAACTGTGTGAAATTTCATTGTAAAATATCTAGTCAGTATTTTCTTAGAGGTCTGTTAATGTTAAATTTTTTTGCCAGACAAAAATAATTAATTTGTAATAACATCTAGATATCCATTTTTTCATTAGTCTAAAATTTAGAGTTAGTACTAAATGATGAATAACAAAATTTTTTACAAGTATACTTTAAATAAGCAACCTATTTATCATTTCATGATTTCGCTATTTATAACTACATATTTCAGCAGTAACATCTTTCAATATCTTTCATTTTCATCACCTTTCAGCATTTTCAGCAAATAGCCAAAGCCATATATAGTTAATTTAATTAGAAAAGAGATGACTTTAAAGGATACTGTTAAGCTCAGAGACACCCAGGAGGACAAGAGACCAAGGCTTGGACAAGGCTATGCAGCCAGGAACAAGACCCGTCTCATGTCACAGAACTGGCCCAATGAAGACCCCACTGCCTGTTGCCTGTACACTCTCCTGATATCAATTATGTGTCCAACAAACAAATATACTCAAAATAGCTAATTTAAATAGAAGACATTAATAGCACAAAGAATCTCTGGGAGAGCCAGTGAAGCAAATTGGGAACCTGCAGTCAGAAATACCAAAGATAAAGCCATAGAAATCTTCCCATCAGCACTTTCTTGGGACCGCCATTTAGATACAGACATCACAGCATGACCTCAACATCCCCTCAACTCGAGTCGTGGGATGATGTCACCAGAGATTTGAGGCTGCTGCTGCCTCTGAAAACAAGACGTAGGTACTGCCACTGCCTTCTCCCCTCACCAGGATGGATGCTGGTGCTCTCATCTCCTTGGAGGATTCATTTATGCTAAAACAACTAGGTGGCTACATTTAATAGCTGTTCCTATGTCAACCGTCTGCACCCTAGCTGCAAAGGAGACTGAGGTAGAGAATTACTAGTGCTTTTATTGTCTACACAGAGAGATAGACTCTCTCATTAGGTACAGGACTGCCCAAACACAAACATACTTTAGAGTAAAAAAGAAATTGTAAAAATACACAAAAATTAACTTGAAATGGATTAAAGACCTTAATTTAAGACCTGAAATGTAAAACACCTGGAAGAAAACATAAGGGGAAAGCTCCTGAATATTAGTAATGGCAGAGATTATTTTGATTCTACATCAAAAGCACAGGTACCAAAAACGCAAAAATAAATAAGTGGGACTATAGCAAACTAGAAAGCTTCTGCACAGCAAAAGAAACAATTGACAAGATGAAAAGATAACCTATGGAATGGAGGAATTATTTGCACACCACACTGGGATCAATATCCAAAATATATAAAAGGAACTCATACAACTCAGTAGCAAAAAAAAAAAGAAAGATGAATGTACAGCATGATGACTATAGTGAACAACATGGTACTGTATACTTGACATTTGCTAAGAGAGTAGATCATAAGTGTTCTAACCACACGCAAAAATAATAACTATGTGAAGTGATGGGTGTGTTAATTAGCTTGATTATGGTAATCATTTCCAAGTATGTATATGCATCAAAACAGCATGTTGTATACCTTAAATATATACAAATTTTATTTGTCAGTTATAAGCTTACTGTATAGCCCATTAGTAACAGTGAATAAATAAGTAAAGTAGATCTGACTTTCTATTCTTTAACAATATTACATTAAATAATATTAACCAGACTTGCATGCAATTTTTTCATTGTCTTGAGGAATATTCACAACCAGATATATAGATTTCTTTCTCATGCTAATCATTGGAGCATTTTCAGTTGGCTGTACTATCTCACCAAGATTTAAAATCTCATTTTATTGAGAAAAAAAACATAACATTTAATGAAGCAAAGAAAAATAATTGAAGCATACTGCTCTTCTTATATAGAAAACAAACTAAGGAAATAAAATTGAAAGGGCAATTAAAGCTCACATTGACAGAAAGCTAACATTTTGTAAGGGACGCAGGTGCCATCTGCAGTTTAACTTTAGAACTAATTCTAAAGGCTAAAACAGCACATCAAAATATTTTACCTCACCATCTCTCTTACTTAAGACGTAATATTGCCAAAGTTCCTCTTCCTAAATGCTTAGGTACACCTAGCTCTGTACGAGGATCAGTCTTCCTGCCCTCATCTCAAATTTCCTGCCTGGGAAGGTCGGTTTTTTTAAGAGATCAGAAATATACAAATTCTCAGTACATGAGCAGCTTCCAGATACTGGGTAATTATTCATCAAACTGAACAGTATGAATAATACAAATAATAGATAAACTTTAGTGTTTTAGATGAGGGGGTTCTAGTCAGTCAATGGTGGAAATGATTCCCTGAGTTCTCTAGGTTGATTCCTGTGCTCTAGTCAAGAGAAGTTTCCCACTAGCTGGGAACATAGAAAAAATTACATTCACATCTTCTCAACTCCAGCCACCCACTCACTGAGATTCCAGGAGGAAGGATTTAAAAGATTAGACAGATTTATAGTAAAAGTATATACTGTATCCTTGGGAAACATTCTCTTGTGATAGAAAAAAAGGCTTTGCCATGGCCTCATGTGGATTGCAGGCTAATGTTAATTCATGGACATATCACACCCGTGGGACTGCTTCTTAAAGAGGAGAGTGAGGAAGCAAAATGGAATCAAAGGCCCCGTTTCCCCCTTATTCTCCAGCCTGTCTTTTGTTTATATGCTGAATTTGCTGAGAACTGGGGGACTTACTTAATACTGTGGGGATTGTTCATTTATTCCAAGGAAGTCAGATATATATGTACATGTACATGTGTACAAGTGAGAGTGTAAAGACACACATGTGTATCATTAAAACTGGTACTTTGGGGAGTTTACATGCAGGAAACAGCATTTTCACATTGTTCCTATTATGTTATGTAGGTGAAGTAGCATTGTGAGTGGGTTGGAGAGAAGTCTATAACCACTAAAAAGTTAAATCCTTCAAGAAATGAAGCCCAGAGGTTAGAACTTGACTGAGACCTGTAGTTCCAGAGAAAATTAATTGTTAATATGGGTGCAGGCGTTCAATTTTATTCTCTTTTCTACTAAGGTTGATTGCCTCTGTTAGGAATTTACAATTGATGGTAGAATAATAAATATTTATTCTCTACACAGATACTTGTATTATCACAATCTGTGCATGTGGTGAGGTATAGGCAAAGAATTTGAAAAAGGGAATTAGTGGTAGGAATAAATTTCAGAGGACTTGTGGCTGACAGAAAAGGATGGGCAGATAAAGAGCTTGTAGTACTGGTGAAAGGTTTGCGTGCATACTTATCACTTTCAATCCATGTAAACCAGGGAAATTAAAACCATTATATAATATATAATTATATTCATACTTAGTGATAATATACATCACTCCCAGTTTTTTTTTTTTATTCTGCCCATTCAGAGTCTTATAACTAAAGAGATGGAAAAATAATTATTTTCAGATTTGGGGACCACATTTTAAAGTACATCAAATATTCCACTTATTAGTTTCTAGGGTGATCATGAGGGAACAACAACAAAAAAACCCATATTGAGTAATTCATATTAGTGGCCACTTTCCCAGACATTGTGTTTGATCCTCACAAGAATCCAGTGAAGAGGGAAGAAGTGATGCTATGTGACTTTTAAAGCCAGGTCATTAAAATACCATTTATTTCTCTCTGTGCTTGACAGATGTTCACTTTCAACCAAGCCATTATGCCGTGTGTTAGCCAAGTGGCCACACAGATAGGCTATATACAGATGTTCCAACTGAGATCCCAGATGAGAAAAAAGATCAGCTGGCAGATATGGGAGTAAGTGAGATTTCAGATAATCCTACACTGCCCCCCGCACCTAAAGTCACCCTCGGCCCTGGAGCCATCCCAGCTGAGGTCACATGTAGCAACAGATGTGCTGTCCATAGAAATCCATGCTCAAGATTCATGAACAGAATACGTGGTGATTGTTGTCTCAATAATAATCATCATTTGTGAACTTGTTATAAAACAATAGATCATTGGAACACAGGTATCACTGTCCATATTTTTACAAAGTTGACAATAGCACACCCTTTACTAACCCAATATCGTATAGCTAGAGTATGTCAGAAGCAAGATGAATGTCCAGGTGATTTAATCAAGTCTAGTTCTCCTTCCTCTCTACTATACATGGTCAATGAATAAAGCATCTTTTTCTGTAATCAGTACCTCACAAAATTGTGAGTTTCCCCTTATGAATATTAACATATCTATTCATTTTTATTGACTCACTGAAATCTATGAATGCTGTAAAAGTTAGATAATACACAGGTTATTTTTATCATAAACATTAATAATTCAAATATAATGAGGGTGATCTACCAGAGAAGATGAGAACAAGGTTATGATAAAAAATGATAAAAATGAACCTGTTATAACTTATTTTTCAAAATTCAAAAAATGAATATAAAATTCAAACTCATTTTTCAAATATTAGTACTTAATGACTAGTCATAGGTAAAATACATTAGCAGATGGCTAGTTTAAGAGACTTAACAATGTTAAGAAGTTTGAAAAACAGACTTGGTTAAGGAAGACAATAATTAGTACTTACTCTCTTTCTTTCCATAAGATTTTTTGGAACTCATCCAAATTCACCTGCAAAGCTGAAATTTCAGGAACTCCATTCTCCAGAGGCAGATTTATTGCCTGCAGTCTTAATCCAGGTCTCACTGTACGGTTTTCAGAACCACCATTCTTGAATAAATCAGGACAATCTAGATTGAGTTTCACCTCTTCATTTAATTTTAATGGGTCAATAATCAAACCTTCTTCCTGAAAGAAAAAAAAATACAAAACAATTATTATTGTTGAATTTTAAAATCCAATGTAGAAAAATCATGAAGAAAACATTTTTGAAAGGAAATAAAATGTTACGATTCAGCATCAAATTCATATTTTCACTTATTTATCATTCTCTAATAGTGTTATATGGACAAACTTTAACTTATATATTTTTAGGCTTTTTTTTCCTTTCAATGTTCTACCATATTCTAATAAAATAAATTTCCCTGCGGTCTCTTAAAATTTTCCATTTACAGTGGAATACGTTATATCTAACATACACTCAATGCATCATGAAAAGCTTAACATTTTAGACGGAATTATAGAAAAGCAAGATATTAATTGATTTTATGTTTTTAGAGATGGAATTAAATAGAAAGGGGTAATAATATAAAGGGTAAATAATACAAACTATTTAAAGAGATAACATGAATTCCTAAAGTTTCCCAAAGTATGTTCCATGAGTTGTTAATAATATTTGTCAGATTTAAAAATATATATGGGGGGTGGTTCATCAACAGATAAGTGTATGCATGGCTAGATTAAAGTTTACAAACTTTTGTTATGTTCAGAATGCTCAGAAATTTCAAGATTCCAAATATACCAAGAAATTCCAAAAGTGGGTAGTGTGAAGTATTCCCTAAAGGTATTTCCCTATGGTACCCATTTTACAGGAATTAATTGTGAGGCCAGAGTCCCAAACCTTGGGAAATGTTTTAAACTACTGCATGGATAATTTAAGAGTCGCTTATTAGGGTAAATGGAGAGAAATCTCTCTAAATATCTTCTTTTAACATAAAAAAATGCTGGGGTTTTTCTTTGGCTAAAAATACTAGTAATATCAGTAATATGGACTGAATCGTGTCTTCCCTAATACCCATATGTTGAAGTCTGCACCCCCCCAACCCCCAGTACCTCAGAATGTGACTATATTTGGAGACAGGGTGTTTAAAAAGGCAATTAAGTTAAAATGAGGGTCATCAGGGTGGGCCTAGTGATGGTATCCTTATAAGAAGAGAAGATGCAAACTCATATATATATATAGGATGGATAAACAACAAGGTCCTACTGTACAGCACAGGGAACTATATTCAATATCCTGTAATAGAAAATAATATGAAAAACAATATATTTATATGTATAACTGAATCACTTTGCAATACAGTGGAAATTAACACAACATTGTAAATCAACTATACCTCAATAAAATAAATTTAAAAAAAAAAAGAAGAAGAGGAAATTTGGACACAGACACACACAGAGAAAAGGTGATGTGAAGACACAGGGAGAAGACCGCCATCTATAAGCCAAGGAGGAAGGCCTCAGCAGAAACCAGCCCTGCTGACACCTAGATCTCAGACTTGTAGCCTCCAGAACAGTGAGAAAATAAATTTCTGTCGCTAAAGCCACTCAGTCTGGGGTACTTAGTTCTGGCAGCCTAAACAAACAAATACAGTCACCACTGGTTTTGCTATTTTCTCTTCCCTCTCCATTACTATATACAGCATTCAAATATGCACATAACCTCTAAATTCTTCTGGATTTTTTTCTGACCTTACTATTTATGTTCTCCTTGGTAGGATATTCTCTCTTTCCCAAGCACTCTCTGATGGACTCACACGTTTTGGAACCAATTTGAAAGGGGTCTCTCTGTGCATAGGACACTTCTATGAAACTAGGAAGCTTCCGGTCCTGGGTGACTCTAGCTTCCAAGGCCTCTTTTTGATGTGACAAACTTTGCTTTTTTTTCAAGGCACTCAATTCCTTCATGGTCATCTCTAATTTTATTCTGAGTTGTCTTCCTTCCTCCCTGGCGCTGTTCCTTTCAGCTCGAACTTTACTCCACTTTTCTCTCCAGTTGGCCGTGCAGTCTGACCACCATCGCATGGTCTTCTCCATCTGAGCAGCTCTGGCCTTGACCTCCTCCAGTTCCCGCAGGCGAAGTTCTTCACAAATGCCCCAGTCGTTGATGTTGCAGGAATGAGCATGGGAGTTGTGAGCGGCATGAGATTGCAGCGCATGAAGGGGCAAACAAGAGCTACAGGTGTCCCTGCGGGATGAGGCAGGTGCCCCCAGGTCACACGGTGGTTTAACTGATGACTGCTGCATCTGGAAGATTTGTGTTTCTTCAATTAACCGATGAATGGAATCTAAATTCATATTTATCTTTTCAGGCCTAAAAAAAGACAGAGAACATAATTGCATTTGAATTTCCTCTGCAATTATAAGAGCAAGACCGACATTTAAAACAGAAAGTGATAAAAACAATGCATCTTCTCAACATTGTATATTTTTCTTCCCACTGTAAAAATAGAGAGGATTTTATGCATTTGTAATTATCCTCAAAGAAACAGAAATCATTCATATTTAATTTTGCCAAACGAATACAAATAAATTTATAAAGATGCAACTGGGGATAGCACAGGATGTGATTTTAGGAAATCCAATTCTTTTCACGTAATATTTATTGTAACACATATTGTCCATTAACTGCTCAATGGTCCCCTTTTCCCCTGTTAACTAAAGCACAATTTGTTCAGGTGGAAGGCAGAAGCTGTTGATCTCTGGAAGGATAAGCCTCTATTCCAATCCCAGGGGCTAAATCTTGAGTGGTCTAAATCTTCCATGACAACCCCCATTTAATTCACCATTCACTGGTTTTAAAGCAGCATATGACCTGGTTCTGGCTGATGAGATGTGAGGGGAAGTCTGCTAGAAAAGTTTCCCATCTAGAAAAATGTGAAAACATCAAAATAAGAAACCCTTTTTCCTCTGCTTTCTTCCTGCTTGAACAAAGACATGATTCTGGAAGAAGGTAAGTGTAACAGCCACCCTGTAACATTAAAAATGGTGCAACAGATGGATGAAAAGAGCTTGATGTAACAATGGAGCTGCAGCATGAAACAAAGAATCCATACCTCTGGTTTCCTTGCTATGTGAGAATGATTAGCTATATTTATTTAAGCTATATTTATTTAAGCTATATTTATTTAAGCTATATTTATTATATATTTAGCTATATTTAGCTATATTTATTTAAGCTATGATTGAGTTTTCTGTTACTTGGAGTCAAAATGACATCAAAATATTTAGCTATATTTAGCTATATTTATTTAAGCTATGATTGTTGAGTTTTCTGTTACTCGGAGTCAAAATGACATCTAACTGATACATGAATTAATTTCCTACTATGGTTAATATTATGATAAATTCAAAAAATAAAATATGAATAAGACATGGTCTTTATCCTTAAAGATTTTATAGTCCAGTAGATGAGACAAGCACATAAAATTTAAAATACATAATATGCCTATAAAAATATATTTATTTAATCAAATTTTTTTAGCATTGTATTATGTGTCAAATCAATGTTAGCTTCCTAGGATATGTACATGGTACTCTGGGGAGAACTGCTAAAGAAGTGATGAGCTGTTTCCTAGAAATTAAGAGGCTTCACAGACAACACTGAACAAAGTCTCAGTAATTTCAAAGCTTTAAAAATGAATTAAAAACAGCTTTCCATATAAGTAGCAAAGACAAATTAATTGGTAAATGCAAACCTTTGTTATCAGTGTGTACACCCATTACTTTATTCAATATAGCAACATAACCACATTGAGGATTTAGCAAGTGGAACATTTTCTTTAAAATAAATGCTCAAATCATGCAGGTTAATCTAAAATTAATAAAGTTCTGGGCTTCCCTGGTGGCACAGTGGTTGAGAGTCCGCCTTCCGATGCAGGGGACACGGGTTCGTGCCCTGGTCCGGGAGGATCCCACATGCCGTGGAGCGGCTGGGCCCGTGAGCCATGGCCACTGAGCCTGTGCGTTCGGAGCCTGTGCTCCGCACGGCAGAGGCCACAACAGTGAGAGGCCCGCGTACCGCAAAAAAAAAATAATAATAAAATAAAATAAAATTAATAAAGTTCTGTGGTTGTATAAGATTAGCCATTTTTATTATCAAAGAAGATTTTCTGGTGTAAATAAGCTTAGATAATATTTTGTATTCATGACATTAACTACTCCCTTTTTTTCATTTCCTCTTATATAGTTACAGATCATAAACTGTCTTTTTATGAACCATCTATTTAATCAACTGAAGGGGTTTCATGATACCAATTAAGTTACAAAATAAACTTCTATTCACTGAAAACAAGGCTATATAATATTAAATGCATATCACTTGCAGTTGTAGAAAAAAACACATTTTAATAAGTGTTCTGTAGAGATGCCAAACCAATTCACTCCTTATTATAATAATATAGATTTGTGGTTGTAATTATTTTTGTTAGCATTAGTATATGCCCAATCATATTTGAATTAGTGCTGACTTGGAGCAACTGTTCTTTTCATTTACTGTAACTCAGAGAGCAATGATAATATAACTGACCAAACTTCCTGGACCATTAGTAAACCAAGACCAATATGAAAAAAAAAAAGAACAAAAGGAACTCTTAATTAGAAGCATACCAAGTATTATATGTATATATTTTTATATTTATATATATTTCACTATTTAATGAAATATTTCTTTTGGTAGAAATTCCAAAATGAAGACAGAAAAGTTATTTCAGCATATTAAACTTAAATTTAACCTTGCCATTTTTCAAAATAAATCAGTATCATAAAATTGTAATGTCTTTTAAAATGTCTAACTTTTATTTCACTAGTGTTTTGAAGACTCTATAATTAGACTCTGGTACATTGAGATCTTGCCTACCAATTAACTATGTATTTTTTCACATCTGACTAAACAAAATTGAGTTGGGTTTAATTATTTAGTCCTTGAATTTCAATAGTATTTCCTGTTCTAAAGTGTTTCTCAAGCAAGTGTAATGGGGATATTTAATCCTCATGTGTATTTATTAAAGCATTCATTTTCTCTATACATATGTACCTAATCTTCACGTTTTGTTTCAGATGACTATGAAAGTATTTTTCAGTGGTTGTAGCACAAAGCCTTTGATATATAGGAAAATATTTTAATGCTATTGACTCTGGTTTCTTATATTAATTTTTGGATTGTTTTTACCACAAAAAAAAAGAAGTGGGGAGCACAAGGAAACTCTTGGAGGTGATGGACATGTTTATTATCTTGAGCATGGTGATGGTTTCATGGGTGCACACATATGTCCAAGCTCATCAAATTGTATATATTAAATACATGCAGTATTTTATACCAATTACACCTCAATAAAGCTGTTTTTAAAAAGTTCATACAACCAGGCTACCACAATTACTGCAAGTAATTTTGAATGTAGTATATAGCCATATTAATAAAATTTGATGGGTCTACAATATGTAGACTATATTACTAAATGTATTATTTCTTGCCAAAGAGGAGCTTAATGTGTGAGACATTGGGCTCCAGAGTCTATTGGTCCAAGTTCTGACTCTGCCACTTTCTAGGTAGCTGAAAGTAGAAAAACTACATAAATTGCCTTTGACTCATATCGTTATTTGTGAAGGAAAACAGAATCATCATGTACCTCACTGAGTTCTTGTGATCATTAAGTGGGAAAATGCCTACAGATTGGCTAGCAATTCTTCTCAGTGCTACACAAGTCACTAGTATGTCACCTTGGACTATTGTACTATTTAATTTTTTTCAGTATCATTCCTCTCTTTTGAAAGAGAAATGCTGTGCTTAAAAAATAGGGATAGCAACAGATAAATGTGATTTCGAAAAAAGAAAGCTCTGAATTTCATGTAATAAGGGTACAATCTCATTTTTATATCATATTAATATTATTCAGTACTATTATTATCTCCATCCCAGATATGAAGAAACTAGGGCTTAGGGTTCTAATGTAGCCAGCCCAAGTCAGACACTAAGAAGGAGTCAACCCACAGAAAACAAATTTATGGTTACCAAAGGGGAAAGGGAGGTGGGGGAGGGATATTAGGAGTATGGGATTAACAGATACAAACTACTATACATAACACAGATAAGCAACAAAGATTTACTGTATAAAATACCTTATGATAACTTATAATGGAAAATAATCTGAAAAAAGTTATATATATAACTGAATACTTTTCTGTATATCTAAAACTAACTCAATATTGTAAATCAACTATACTTTATTAAGAAAAAAATTTTAAAAATAAAAGAAAGGATAAAGAAAAAAGAAGGGGTCAATCCAGTTTGGGAATTGAGGAAATTGAACCCAGGGCCAATGCCTCTCCGTATCAAAACTCTCCAGCTTCAAAATACCTATTTCCACTGTAGTGAGATCACCTTTTAGATTATTTCATAAATACATTTGACAGAGTCTCATGCTGGATATTTTTACGTTCAGGTATCTCCCATTAAATCAAACTACAAGTAGTCAACTGATCCTGACATTGCATTTTGAGTCAATTCAATCTCCTCCTCATTGCTTAGAGGACCTGCAAGGTCTAGGCTTGTCCATCCCTCCATGCTTCCGCCACCCTGGTGTGTCTGTACCTTGTACAAACCTCACCTCAGTGATCTCCTTTGTGCAATCTGATTGCTACGCAGGTGCACTCTCCCCTCTCTCCACACACCCAGCTCCTCCTGGCTTCCCATCCTTCAGGTAGCAGCTGCTGGGACCTATGCTTGACTCTCCTCTGTCCCCTGGAGGCCCTACATCTGAGGCCCTCCCTCTGGCCTCCTCTGGATAGTGAACAAAACAGACATGGCTTCTGCCATCCTGGGACCTTGCTAACTACCAATAGCAATAAATCAAGCTAACACCAATTTTAACTGTCTTTGAAAGAAATAACCAGTGTGTTGTGATTTAACACATACCTATATACTGAGAGAAGTCTCTCTGAAGTGTTATCAGAAGCATGAGGTGGACCAGAAATAAAAGCATTTTTGGCATAAGTTACAATATCAGGGCAGAACAAAATAGGGTCCAAAGGGATTTTTGTTTTATTGTTTATATGTATTGCTTTCCATTAACCTATAGGAAATGAATTTTATATGAAACCCTTCTTAGTTTTTTTTCTAAGACACAAAGGACCTCTAATGCATATGCAATAATGTTAATAAAAGCCATAGCAAGGAGAAAATAGATTAATACAGATATAAAACATAATGCTAAGGAATAATTTACTATAGATATGACACCATACACTGTGATAGAAAGAGAAAAAGAAGGATCAGTTTTTAATATTCAGGAAAGTAAAACATCATATTGTATTTTAAAATGTGGCCTGTCAAACATGCACAAGTGATTAGTATAAAAACACATGCATTTTGCATGGGTCAATGCAGAAAAATACAATATATTTTAGGAATGTTTTGCAAGAGAACACTAAATATTAAACGTGAAGACTGCAGCTGTGATAGTAAGTGAAATAATTACAATGAATGGCCATATGACATCACATCGATATAGGTCAAGCTTTGCCCACAGTGTTTTAAAAATATTATATTTTAAAAATCCATACATGGTGGCAAATTATACAGACAGTTATAGTCTACATTTGCTGATGTGAATGTGAGATTCTGGAATCATGTAGAGGCAGGAAATACTTGCACAAAAAAGGCAACTAAACAATATAAAACTTGTGCAAGTTGCCATTTATTTAAAGTTTAGATACTTTATTTTCTAAAAGTATAAAATAAGCACAAATGCAAACGTTTTGTCAATAAAACGTGTATATTTATGTTTTCGAAGAGTCATTATTGAATTTAAATTGCATTATCTGATCAGATAGAAATTATCTTTATTTTAAAGAACTGGAATTCATGTGATAAGCCCTGGCTTTTTTTAGCCGACTCTTCATTGATTCCTATCTTTTTAACTTCTTACTATTACCTAGAATTATTGAAGCCATGTATCACTGTTTTAAATTAATGCGATGTCTTTTCTTTAGTCTAGGTTTCCAGGAAAATTATTTGGGAAAAATAATGTTCCTTAGATAATGCTTAATAATAAAAAATTAACCTCATTTCTTATAAAATAAACTATTTCAGAATTAAACTATTTCAGAATAATCTCTCCACATAGCATCTTGATGTTATCGCTACATTTCCAGACAATAGCAATGTTTCCTATGCTTTTAGAGGCTAAGAAACGAATTGCTACATTAAAATAATAACCTTTTGGGCTTCCCTGGTGGCGCAGTGGTTGGGAGTCCGCCTGCCGGTGCAGGGGACGCGGGTTCGTGCCCCGGTCCGGGAGGATCCCGCGTGCCGCGGAGCGGCTGGGCCCGTGGGCCATGGCCGCTGGGCCTGCACGTCCGGAGCCTGTGCTCCGCGGCGGGGGAGGCCACGGCAGTGAGAGGCCCGCGTACCGCAAAAATAATAATAATAATAACCTTTTAGGTCATAGGTAAAATGATCAGTCTTACTTCTTCAAGAATATGAACGAAGGAGTAAAGAAAGATCCAAAATCCACAATCCATGTTATAAAGTACCAATGTATCATTTGTAATGAGCCTTGGAAAAATAAAATTTCTGTTTTTTGGCAGGCTGATCACCTTGAAGCTTTTATAGTGCTTTGCCTGCCAAGCACAAACTTAGGTTCAGATAATTTAGAATTTCTTGGAGGATATAACATAATTTAACTATTCTCGTGTGGTACTTGGGGTATCAATCAGGTTCAAGAAAGTTCTGTTTTACAATATTCCTGACATGTTTCACCAGTGAACAGATCTTACGACAGAAAGATATTTCATCTAAGATTTGCGTTTACAGCTTAAGTATATTTCTTCTAACAGTACATATAAAATCTGTGCTACTTACTACCGATTTGTATGGGAGCCTGACACTTGTTGAATTCCTTAGCACTTTTTAATATTTATGTTAATTTCAAGGTTTCAGTGAAGAAAACCACAAACTATCCCAGTTTTCTCATGCAATCTAATCCAACTTAATCTTGCCAAAATATCCATTGAGACCTTAAGCCAAAAGTTGACATTAGTATTAGCTGTGGTAGAACTATAAAGCCCAGTTGAATCTTATTTTCATGTAAGAATAATCTTGCTACAATTTCCAGGTGGCTAACAGTCAGGGTGCACATTTTATTAGAAAGAACAGCAAAAACATTGTCTTGTCAAAGATCCTACCACTTTCCAAAGCTGGGCAGGTGGCCCTGAAGCTGGAATTTACGTTGCTGTGCTTCACCATTTTGTGTAATTTCACAGAGATTAAATAATGTAGAGGACCATAAAACTGTGTCCATAAATATTAGAAAATTAAAATCCAGAAGAGCACACAGCCAACAACTCAAAATTATAATTATTAAGTCATAATGTGAGACGAATGACCCTATGAAATAACTCCTATCACAGTTTCACGACAAACCACGTGGTGCTGAGAGGACCTATGCTTTCCGTTCTTTTTTCTGTTTGTTCTTTATTGAAAAGGTATTCACTTGTTAACATTATAAATTTTCTTTAATATTGAATTCATCAACATTTTCCAATATGTATGTCCATTTTAGGGTTGCAGTGAACAAAACCACAAGCCATCCCAATTTTTCTATGCATTTCCTAAGCAAAATGCCTAAGCCACGCACCCCATTCACACGTGCTCTTAAAGAATGTGTGCAGCTAAGTCCGAAATTCTTCATAGATCTGGTTACATTTTGTCCTGAACGAGAGAAAGTTCTTTTCATGTCAGTATGTTTCAGTAATGTTTTCTCACACCCATTTGATGGAATGTGTATGTAGCTGCCAAGCTATTCTACGTCAGCTGACTGGCAAGTTTTCACAGGCTTAATAATGAAGTTTGGAGAATATAACCCAAATGACTGTCATATTTACTTTTGAAATGCAGTTATAAAAGATTTTAATAAAAATATTTATTCTTAAAGTCTGTTCAATTTTCCTGACAGTACATTCTTTACATTAATAATACAAATTGACTGAAATGTATTCCACATCAAAAAGCTAAGAGAAAAAAAAAATTGATATCAGAAGTAGAAACGTTCCAATGTATTTAGATATTTGTGAGCTATACCTATGAATAATATTTCCAAATACTTGGTTTCACTCACCCTACTTCTTACTAAAGCAAAGCAATAGTCACATAAAGGCATGTATGATATTGTTTGTGAAGCTTTACTTCTTACGCATGATCTGGAATTTAATTATCAGTGTAAAGAGCTTAAAATTGGTGGCAGAGATAAAAATTCACCCTTTTGAATGATCAGATCAAAGAAAAAGTCTTTAAAAAGCCCAGCTACCCCAAATCACAAGAGTATTGGTTCATCATATGCTATAGAGAGCATACAGAAAAGATGGGGCAAGACAGGTTTCATTCCGGACAAGAGAAAGACCAGATTTAAGGAACCAACACCCCCCAGAGTTCAAGAGGTAACTTGGCAGCCCTTGGGTTTGCAGCTACTCTTTGTAAGAGCTAATGAGGGCCTCATACCCAAAATATTTGCCACAGTAATCTTCAGAAGTCTCAAAATTACTACCCCCCAACAAGAAGTTGTGTAAGACTGTCATCTTTGCCTTGATGGTCAAGTAAAGCAACATTTTAAATACAGAAGTTAGTATTTATTTATTCAGTATAATCATTAGACAGTGTCATGATAAAACGCATTTAAGTTGAGCTCAGGGGCAGTAGACAATTCTGCAAATAATCAACACAGTAAAGGTGGTATATTAGTTTCCTATTTCCCCTGTAGCAAATTACCACAAACTTAATGGCTTAAAACAACACAGACTTATTATGTTACATTTCTGAAGTTCAGAAACCCCAAATGAATCTCTCTGGACTAAAATCAAGGTGTTGGTAGGGCTGGTTTCTTCTAGAGGATCTGAAGGGAGAATCCATATCTAAAGGCAACTGCATCCCTTGGCTCGTGGCCCCTTCCTCACATCACCCCAATCCTTTGTTCCCATCATCACCTCTATTACTAACACTGATCCTCTCTCCTTTTATAAGGACCCTTGTGATTATATTGGCCCTGCTTGGATAATCCACAATAATCTCCCCATCTCAAAATGCTTAAGTTAATCACACCTGCAAAGTCTCTTTTATCATACTGTATAAGATACCTTACTGCAGCTTCTCTGGAGATTAGGGGTTAGGATGTGGGCACCTGGGCTGGGGGCATTAGTCAGCCAACAACAGGTGACATAGTGGAAAGACATTGAACTTTGAAACAACAAAGATATGAGTTCAAATTCTTGGTTTGTCATTTACCACCTTGTGACCTTAGCAACTTAATTAACCTTTGTGATAAAGCTTCTTCATCTATCAAATGGGGATATTAATAGTTTTGTAATAAGTTGTTTCAAGAGTGTCACATGAATTTTCCCTCAATACTGGATCATTCTCTTTAGCACACCAATTGCAACATTACCACCTTCCTCACCAAGTAAATATCCCATTTCCCTGCACCCATAACAAAAGAGACAATGTAACTAATGTGTTAGCTCCTCTGCTTTCATCCCCTCACATCCCATTTGCTCATCAACCCATTTCAACTGGAAATCTGCACACTCCATTCCACAGAAATTCCACTTGTCAAGGTCACAAATGACCTCAAATCGGATATTCATCTTTTTCCCTTGCCTAACTTGACTTCAGTAATATTCAAAACTGCTGAAAATTCCTTGCTTTTAAAACACATGTGTCTTTTGTTTTCCTTATCACCACACCCTTCTGATTATTCCATCACCTCCTCCTTCTTGGTCTCCTTTGTTTCTCCCTACTGTTCCTCCCTAAATATTAGAGAGTCCAAAGCTTGATGACACTAGTGAGAATGTCTTTGCCATTGACTGCCAAATTCATATCTCCAGTCCCTCAATTGGTCCTGAGCTCTAGATTAATGTAGTATTTTCTCTATATCTCCACTTGGGTGTCTAATAGGAATCTCTACCTCCACCTTAACATTGACCAAATAGAAATCTTGATCCTCAGCCCTCTGCAAATTTGTTTTTTCCCATTGCTAACATCACAGTAAATGGCAACACCATCCATCCAACAGCTCAAGTCAAAAACCTAGTTTCTCTCTGACCCACATTTAGTCAGCAAGTTCTATTACCTCATTTCTTCAAGTTACTTGCTAGATCCATGTACTTCCATCCACCTTCGTTGTCTCTGTCTTGTGGAAACAATCCCCACCCATCTCAACATTACTGCTACTGAAATGTCTATTAACACTTCTATCTATTTGGTATGCATCAGCCAAAGAATCCTTTAAAAAAATTAAATAAAAATATATAACTCTCTAATTAAACTTACTAATGCCTCCCTATAACAATTAGAATAAAATGAAAACTTCTAACCACAGTCTCAGTTTCAAATGATCTAACACCAGCCTCCCTCCAGACCTCAATTCCTACCACGCCAGCCCTTCTCTGCCTTCCCGGCTTGCTCTGGTCAAGCTGACTTTCTTCCTATTCTTTGAAGAGGCCGTGCTCATTCCTGCCTTGGGACCTGTGAGTGGAGTGCTCTTCCCTCAATTCTTGGATTTTAATATGTTCTGCTCTGAGTATTTAAAATTTTAAAGGCAATGAAGGTTCAAACTAAGAGGGTAAAATGCTAACAGTAGAATTTCAAGCATCAACCTTCCAATGTATAATAAAATGTGTATAATAAAACAATTTTTGAAACACTTTTAATGTACATCTTACATGATGCTTATGGAAGTTCTGTTTGGTAGGTATGGGTGCCTGGACCAATGTCAAGAAATCTGAGAAGTGGCAGAGACAGGACTTAATTTAGATCTTTCATCTCAAAGTTTAGCACTATTGCCACTATACCGAATTGTTTCTTTCACAAATGTTCAGGATAAATATCAGCATCCTGACCCAAACACCACAGCAAAGCGTGTTGTCTCATTGCTTCTTAATTTAAGGAAAGCGAGGGCTTGGGGGAAGAATTTAGTTTCAACCCATCAAAGCATCCAGAAGGCTACAGAATTTATCAGCCAATTGTTTCTTATAACAGAAAGATCTAAATGCTAGGAAAGGGCTTCCCTGGTGGCACAGTGGTTGAGAGTCCGCCTGCCGACGCAGGGGACACGGGTTCGTGTCCTGGTCCGGGAAGATCCCACATGCAGCGGCTCGGCCGGGCCCGTGAGCCATGGCCGCTGAGCCTGCGCATCCGGAGCCTGTGCTCCGCAACGGGAGAAGCCACAACAGTGAGAGGCCCGTGTACTGCAAAAAAAAAATTTTTTTTAATAAAAATAAAAAAATAAATGCTAGGAAGCCTGGGTGAAGAAGAAGGTTGTGGCACGAACACTTCTTGCCCTGTTCTCACAACCTTAGTCTCAGAGCAAGATTTTCTTTTGGAGCCCAGCTTTCCCGCATCAACATAGCATTAAAGTGCCTGTTCAAAAGAAGAAAATTAAGGAATTTAGGTCTCAGTACCCTGAAGGTGCTTTCCCAAGCCACCTCAAAAAATGTATACCACATACATGAGTGTGTATGCATATACATGTGTGTGTACGTGTGTATATACACAATGTACATATACATATCTATACAAATAGGAAATACACATTTTAACTGGGTTGTGTATGATTTTAATAGTATTTAGCAGATTGAACTACACTTTTGTGTGTATTTAGGAATGTCAACAGTACTTGGTGAAAATAATTCCTTCATGGCAAAATACTCTTCTGTTTTTGCTACAATTACACAGCAGCAAAGACTTAAGGGAAAATTATAGTTACTTTCAATGTATTTTGGATATAAATTTCTGTTTCATTATTGTTTCCAAGGTTCATGTAACATACTTATAAAGTCTTTTTCGGATTCAAAAAATATAAATCATCTGCATAGACTATCACATTCTCAGTAAATGTTTATTTCATTGTAGACCATGAATTAATAATCACTAACATACACTAAGATTATATTTTTACATCCAAATCATACATGCTTACTAAGCATGGTTTATGCTATGATAGAAAAGAGCAGGGCCTATTTTAAAAGACTAGACTTTTAAAAATTATTTGATAGGTCTGGTCAAGTAGAGGCAGATGTACAATTGAAATAGTTCACTGAACATTCATTTCTGTTAGATAGTAAGTGGTAAGATAAAAAAATACTTTTAAGAATTACTAAGAAAACTAACAAATTTCCAAAATCAAGTGCACCTTAAGAATAAAATAATTTATTGACTCTGAGTTAACATTAACCAGAATTATTTTCAATGCCACTGATTAACCTTCAACTCTGTATCTATGGCATTTAGATTCAAAATGAGAAAACTTCTTGGCATTGTACAGAATCTACACATTATTGTTGTATGCTGAAATCCAAACTGAAATTTTTGGTTTGTGACGTAGTCTAATCTTGCCAAAAGATCCCTGAAAGAAGTAGTTCAAGAGAGTTCTCAGACATCAAATATAAAAAAGAAACGAATAAAAGCAGCCTAACATATTAAATTATAAACATATGGATGGAATTTCCTTTAAACTACTCTTGAGTCTAAACCTTAAGGGTAAAGAATTTAAAAAAAAACATATTTGAGGTTTCCATAACACAAAACACTTGAAAAGTTAGGGGATTCAACTACTCCAAAGACAGAAGAGATTTCTACTCTAATATTGAGTAAACTGAACCTTCTCTCCTACTATTTTGAAATACCTGTACTCTACAATTAAAATGTCAATCCTTATTACGTAGCCTTGTAATAAATATTAATGAATATATATATTAGTTGAGAGGTTTTTATTTATTATTTGTTTTTACATTCTGGAGCCAGAAATACTTAGAGATGAAGAGAAAATGCAAAATAAGAAAGGTACATACTTTATAATTGAATTTTTACTGAGATAACTGTAAATTCACATGCAGTTGTAGGAATAATACCAAGAAATCCATGAACATGTTAGCCAGTTTCTCCCAGTGATGACATCTCCCAAAACTATGTACAATGTCCCAGTCAGGATATTGAGATCAATACAGTTCACTGAACTTATTCAGATTTTCTCAGTTTAACTTGTGTCCACTTGGTTTGTCTATATATTTTTTCTATACAATTTTATCATACGTATGGGTTTGTGTATCCACCACTCCAGTAAAGACAGAACCCACAGTCTTCATGTTCCCTCACCCTGTCACTAATCCCTGGAAACCACTAAATTATCTCCATTTCTAAATTTTCTCATTTCTAAAATTTTCTCATCACAAAAATATTATGGAAGTTTAATAATGCATCATGCAATCTTTACAGATTGGCTGTTTCACTCATTCACTCTGCATAGTACTCTGGAAATCATCCAAGTTGTTGCAAGTATACATATTCTGCTTTGGGGGTTTTGTGTTCATTGCTGAGGAGTATCCCATGGTAGGTAAGTGCCACGGTTTGTTGAACCTGCTAACCTATTGAAAGACATCTGATCTGTTTTCAGTTTTTGGCTATAGAAACAAAACAGCTATAAACATTGATATAATGGTTTTGCATGAACATAACTTTTCATTTCTCTAGTATAAATGTCCATGAGTTCAACTGTTGGGAAATAAAGTAATTGCATGTTTAGTGTTATAAGAAACTGGCAAAGTGTTTTCCAGAGTGACTATACCATTTTACATTTTCATCCTCTCCAGCATAAGCGTTGTCACTATTTTTTTCATTTTAGCCATTCTGATAGGCATATCTCAGTGTGGTTTTAATTTGCATTTCCCTGATAGCTAAAAATGTATTTTTATGTGTTTACATACTATAATGTATATCATTTGGGGTGAAATGTCCTTTCATGTGTCTTAGCCATTTCTAATTGAATTTTTGGTTTTTGCTATTAGGTTTTCAGAGATACAGTCATTTGTCAGATACATGGTTTGCAAATATTTTCTCCCAATATGTATTTTCTCTTTTCATTCTCTAAACATGGCCTTTCACAGAGCAACAGTTTTTAATTTAGATGGTGTTCAATTTACCAATTTTTTGGTGGATTGTGCTTTTGGTGTCCAATCTAAGAATTCTTCACCTAGCTCTAGATCCCAAAGATTTTCTCCTACATCTTTTTATAAACGTGCAAAGTGGAATGTTCTACAGTTAAGTCCATGTTGAGTTAATGTTTGTATCACATGTGAGGTTTAGGACAAGTATCCGTTTTCACCTGTAGAGGTCCAATTGTTCCAACACCATTTGTTGTCAGGTTATCCTTCCTTCATTGAATTTCTTCTGCATCTTTGTCAAAAATCACGTGAGCATATTTGTTTGGGTCCATTTCTGGGTTGTCTATTCTGTTCCGTTAATCTATGTGTCTATTGCTCCCCATCTACTTGGGGAGCAATAAACACTATCTTGATTATTGTACTATGTAGTGAGACAATACCTGGTGGAGTGATTCCTCCCACTTTATTCTTCTTTGTCAAGACTGCTTTAACTATTCTAGAGCTTGTGCATTTCTTTATAAACTTTAAAACAATCTCATCTATGTGTACAAAAAAAACTTACTGGGTTTTGATGAAAATTGCATGAAACCAATACATCAGTTTGGGGAGAAGTAAAATCTTTATTATACTGAGTCTTCAAACCTATGGACACAGCATGCCTCTCCATTTATTTAGATCTTTGGATTCTTTCAGCAGAAGTTTGCAATTATCAATATACAGGGCCTATATATGTTTTAGGTTGCATTTTCTTTGGAGTGATTATAAATGATATTGTGTTTTTTGTTTATTTTTTCATGCATTTATATCAGTATATAGAAATGCAATTGATTTTTGGTGTGGTGCTCTTGTATACTGCAAACTTGCTGAACTCACTAATTCTAACAGTTTTGCTTTGGGTTTTGCAAATTTCTTGGCATTTTTCTATATAGACAGTCATGCCATCTGTAAATGGGAACAGTTTTATAACTTCCTTTTTGATCTAAATGCCCTTTATTTCTTTTTCTTGCATTGTTGCAGTGGCTAGAACTTCCAGTGCTATGTTAAATAAAAGAGCAGACATTCTTTCCATGTTCCCAATCTTAGGGGAAAAGCATTCAATCTTTCAGCGTTAAGCGTGATAATAGTTGTAAAGTTTTTTTCCAGGTGCTTTTTATCAAGTCGAGGCATTCCTCTCCATTCTTAGATCGCTGAGACTTTTTTCTATCATGAATGAATGTCGAATTGTATCAAATGCTTTTCTGTATCAGTTGATATAATTATATGGTGTTTATTCTTTAGCCTGTTGGTATAGGAAATTACACTGATTGATTTTCAAATGTTGGAAGTCTTGTATATCTGGAATAAATTCCTTTTGGTCATTGTGTATAATTATTTGTAACATTTTTGAATTTGTCCTGGTATGATGTTGTTGAAGATTTTTACATAAGTTCATGCAAGATATCAGACTACAGTTTTCTTTTTTTGTACTGCCTTTGTCTGGTTTCAGGATCAGCATAATAATGGCTTTAAAAAATTAGGTTGGAAAATATTCCCTCTTTTATATTTAGGAAGAACATGTGTAAAATTGGTATTGATACTTTAAATATTTGGTAGTACTATGATCCAAATGTTTGTGTCCTCCCCAAAATTATATGTTAAAATCCTAGCGCTCCGTGTGATGGTATTAGGAGGAGGGGCCTTTGCAAGGTACTTAAGTCAGGAGCCCTCCGGAATGGGATTAGTGCCTTTATATAAAAGGCCCCAAGAGCTTGCTTACCCCTTCCACAAGTGAGGACACAGTGAAAAAGCACCAGCTATGAATCAGAAAAGGACCTCACCAAAATGCAACCATTATGGCACCTTGATCTTGGACTTCCCAGAGTCTAGAATGGTAAGAAATAAATGTCTATGTTGTTTATAAGCTACACATTCTGTGGTATTTCGTTATGGTAGCCTGAACAAAAGAATTCTCCAGTGAAGCTATATAGACATGGCAATTTCATTTTTGGAAAATTTTTAGTCATAAATTCAAATTTCTTTAATGTTTGTTAGACTTCAACTATTGTCTTTCATCTTGGTTGACTTTTGATATTTTATGGTTTTAAGGAATTGATTCACACCTTCTAGGTTGTCAATTTATGAACATAAAGGTGCTTAATAATATTCCCTTATTTTCCTCATAATGACTGCAGCATGTGTAGTGATGTCTCCTATTTTAATCTTGATGTTCGTGATTTATGTCTACTCTCTTTTCCTTTTTGTCAGTATTGGTAAATGTTTATCAAATACTCTTGATTTTTTTGAAGAACGAGCTTTGAGTTCATTGATTTTCTCTATTGAGAAATACAGAATTTCCTGTTTTTAATTTCATTGATTTTCCTGTTTTTAATTTCATTGATTTTCTCTATTGAGAAATAGAGAATTTCCTGTTTTTAATTTCATTGATATCTGCTTATACCTTTATTATTTCCTTCTTTCTTCTTTTTTGGGTATATTTTGCTCTTCTTTTTCTAGTTTCTTGAGGTAGAAACTTACATTACTGTTTTGAGACCCTTCCTTGTTTCTAATGTAAGAATTTAGTTCTACAAATTTCCTTCTCTGCACTGCTTTAGTTGCCCCACAAATATTTGATGTTATATCTTCATTTAATTCACTTCTGTATAATTTTTATTTCCTTTGAGAAATCCTCATTGACCCATGGATTATTTAGACATGCACTATTTAATTTCTACTTCTTTAGAAATATTTCTATTGTTGATTTTTAGTTGATTTCACTATGGTAAGAGAACATACCTGCATGATTTCAATTTTTTGAATTTGTTGAAGATTTTTATTTTTGGCTTAGGATTTGGTCTATCTTGGTTAACATTCCACAGCACTTGAAAATATGTATATTCTGCATTTGGGGGGTGGAATGTTCTATATATGATAATTAGATCATTTTGGTTGATTATCTAGATCTTCTATATCTTTGTTGATTCTCCATCTAGTAATCTGCTAGATCCATCAGTTAACTCATCAGTTGCTTAGAGGGGTTGTAGAAGTCCTCAGTTTTTGATCTATCTCTTTCTCCTTTCAGCTCGATCAGGCTTTGCTTCACCTATTTGGAGACTGTGTTGTTTTGATGTACATTCATTTAGGCTTGTAATGTATTCCTAATGGACTGATAAATTTCCCTCCTTGCCTAGGTCTATGGTGGTTTTTTGTTTGTTTGGTTTGGTTTGTTCTGCTATGAAATACCTTCTCTGACATTAATGTACCACCCTAGCTTTAAAAACAAAAGAAAGGTTTGGATGGAGTATTTTTTCCATTCATTTTTCAAGTTATTTATGTCACTGAATTTGAAATGAATTTTTTGTTAAATTAGTTAAATTTCTTGTTGAACACTATAGTATATAGTGTGTTCATGTTTTTTTGTTTTGTTTTGTTTGTCTTATCCATCCTGCCAATCTCTGTCTAATTGCTGTATTTAAGCCACTTACATTTGAGGTAATTATTGATATGTTGGACCTTAAGTCTAAGCAATTTTATTATGTTTTCTGTTTGTTTCCTCTGTTTCATTCCTTTCTCTTCTTTGTTTTCCTATAGGCCATTTGAACATTTCTTAGGATTCCATCTGCTTGATGTATCTGTAGAATTTTTGACTGTTCATACACTCACTTCATACAGTTTTCATACTGGTTGCTCTGGGAATAAAAATAGACCGATGTGATATCATAGTCTACTGGAATTAATGTTTCACCACGTTAAGTGAAGTGAGGAAAAATTCTGTTTAGGTCCTTTTACCTCCTCTGTTCTTAAACATCACTTTCTTGAGTATAAGATGGTGTTGTAATTATCATTTCAATCATCAAATGTGATTTACAAAACCTATGAGGAGAAAGACATCCTTTTATATGTAATCCTATTTTTGCTGTTTGATTTCTTTCTTGTTTTCCAATGCTCCAAGATTCCTTCTTTTATCATTTCCATTTTGCTTGAAGAACTTCCATAGCCAATCTTTAAGGGTAAGTCTGCTAATGACAACATCTTTTAGTTTTCTCTCGTCTGATTTATTTCCCTTTCATTCCTAAAGGAAATTTCACTAGGTAAAATTTGTGCTTGATACTGATTTTCTTTCAACTTGTAGCTTCCATGACTTGTAGCTTCCTTGTAGCTTCCATGACTTCAGGTAAAAAATACAATCGAATTGGTGTTCCAAGTGTTGACATTTTGTATTAAGAATTCAGCACTGGTTATTTAGCAACATAAATGTTATGGCATATAAAAATCTTTCATTTTAACTCATTTAAAAATATCAAATATAGATAGTAGTTATATAACAATTAATGTGATTAATCAGGTGTTAATAAATGCCAATAAAAAGCAAGACTATGGCTATGACTTCAAGCCACAAAACTGTGTTTTGTTCTATGGTTTCCTTAACCTATGGATAATTGGATAAAATGATTTTTAAACAGTCAGTTCAAAATGTTTTCTTCCAATGCACATGAATAATATTTTTATTATTATCATTATAAAAAGAAAGTGTAGTAAGCACATTTCTAAAATGTCCCCCCAGTTATTCCCACCGTTTGATAGTCATAACCTTGTGTAATTCCCTCCCACTCACTGGGGCCTAGTTCTAATTACATGATTCTAATTAATATAATATTGCAAAAGTGATGAGATGTCACTTCTGAAATTAGGTTATGAAAGGACACCACCTCTGTCTTACGAGCACTCTGCCTATCACCCCCTCTCTTGGTCATTCTGATGAAGCCAAGAGCCATGTCATAAGCTTTCCTGCGGAGAGGCTCACATGGCAAGGAACTGAGGGTCAACCCTGGTCAACAATTTATGAGAAATTAAATCCTGCCTACAACAATTTGAGGGAGCATGGAAGCATATCCACCCCAAGATGGAGCTAAAGACCACTGTAGCCGAGGCAGACACTTTAACTAAAGCCCTTTGAGGGACTCAGAGACAGGACCCAACTGAGCCATACCTGATTCCTAACCCACAGAAACTATGAGACAATAAATGCTGTTTTAAGTCACTACATTGTGGTATAATTTGTTATACAGCAACACAGAAAGACAATCCATGACCATTAAATCCCTTCCTCAAATTATCATTTATCATGGCCATCCATCACAATTTAGTCTAAGCTCACACAAAAGTGAAAGTACTTAAGAAATAAAATTTTAACAATTACCAATTAAAGTCAGTATCAATACAAAAGTTAAATGATATAAAATGAGGGAAAAGGAAGCAGTAAAAATCAATCCAAATGCCAATCACAGGATTAAGAGAAAATAAATTTTATGGTGTTTCTTCAGATAATGTTAAAATGTAAAGGGTTCATGGCACTACAGATATATTGTATTCAAGGGAATAAATGTAATAAATATTACCTTATTTAAATTAGATATCTTGACATTAGGCAAAACTGGCTGGTCTTTTTGAGAGCCATCACAATAAGAGACAGCTACCCATGTCATTAATTTACAGAAAAACATCATGAAGCCAATTCAAAAAATGAGGAAAACCATCACAAACCAAGCAAATGACATATGTCATCAGAGCGACCACAACAAATCAACAAAATTACCTCTTATTGCTTCGCCTATTGTACTTATATTGCAATTCAAATACCTTAGAGTATTTGAGCAGCTTCAGTTTATTAATCACTGTTCTAAAGTTTTGATGTTAGTTTGATAGCACAGAAAAGTTTCTTTACACATTACTGTGAAATAGTTAAAAGACTGCAGTCGCCACACAAGCAAAACCTGAATTGTCCAAAAAATCCATTTTTAGTCTCTGTTGATATTTGGGAAATCAAAAACCATAAAGGAAAAATATTTTGGATTTCAGTTAGTATATTTTGGCTCTTTGAAGAGGTAATAATAACAGGAAATATAAACTGACATTCAACAATGCCTTTAACAACTTAAAATTAGAAAATGAGGACAGTGTACAATTCACTTTCCTAAAATGTTTCTCAAGAGCACATGACAGTCTACAATTACAGAAGACTTGAAGCTGCTCTAGCACATTTAATTCAATGCATATGATTTTCCTCTCTAGAGATAAGTGAAAATGGGCATGCTCATTTTTACATTTTAATATTCTGATAAATTAATTTATTGAAAAGTATTTTTTACAATTGACAGTAAGATATTGATTTGCTTTTGGAAAAATGAAGAATGCCTACTAGTTGTTTAGAATTTTTCTTTCCCATTTTTGAATGTGAAATACAACCATACGAGAAAAGCTTTCTATTGAAACAGCATTTTTTTAAAGTTCAGTAGAGATAATTTTGAACACATAAGGTGGCATTAAAATCATGAAGTTTTGTAATTTCATCAGTCAAGTTTGATTTGAGGATAATTCGTTTTTTAAATGCTTATCAACTAACATATTTTATAACATTTATCTTTAGATAAGCATAATTTCTGCAAATCAAATTATAGATAAACTGAACTGTATGCCATCTTAAATTGAAATTTGGAGACAGAGAAAAAGAGAGAAAAAGCAAGAGAAACTGTCAAGCAACTTCCTAAGCATTTCACATATATTAACCTTTTTACTTCTCACCATAACCAAGAGGCATATCTGATTGTACTTCTGTCTTTATGCCTCTCTATTTTCTATTTGTTCTGAGTCTATGTGTGAGTGTGTGAGAGTATATGTATGTATGATAGACAAATAGATTCTTCAATTCAGCAAAAGTATATCCCACATTTTCATTATTGTAAACTGTTTTTACAAGGTGTAATTTCACAGAGCCTCTGGCCTAACAGAAAAGATTTTAAAATATTTATAATTCTACCTTAGTCTGGCTATTCTGTATTATTCAAACGATGACTTGTACACATTTCAATATTTTCATTTCTCTGAGTATATTTTTTCCAATAATATCGACTTTAGGAATGTGATCAAAAATCATTTGCTAAAAATTTGCTATTTCAAACTAAAGTACCAATTTGACATGTTAAACATTTATCCTTTTGCATCTGTAAAATCTGTTTTAAACAATAAAAAATTCCATCATTGGAAAACTTCACAGCAGTTTTTGCGATATTTAGAATGGCCTCCAATTTCATAGTTTTACAAGTTTCTCAGTTAAAGTGATATTTAACGTAACATATTTAGTAAAACCTCTATACTCACTATGTCCAAAAAGAAGAACTTAAATTTAAAACTCTTTGACAGTTGTCTCCTAAGGGAATTTTGAAATTATTTTTGGATACCTTCTTTTATTTTTACCTGTAACTACATTAGTGTCTATATTCTTACTCAAAATGGTATATGGTTTTTAAATTTAAAATAGCTTTTTAAATTTATTAATTAAATACTACTGATTTTTTCCCTAGAAAATACAAAAGGACTTTGAAACATATTGTGTACATTATCCTGCTGCCTGTATTTGGCATGTTTTCATATTACACTTCCCACACAGAACAACACTTAGCATTTTTCATTATTGAGAAGAATTTTGAGGAAGCAAGGTTTGTTTTCTCTCTAGGGTATTCAAGTGTTGTATTTGAGTTCAGTAGAAGAGTTAGGAAAGTGATTATAATAGTGTACTCCAACAACAGTGAACATAAAATATAAATATTATATTTATAAAACTAATGAATAAAAAATTTTATAAAATAAAGCATCTTGGAAAATGCAGACTTAAATATATTTGCGAACAAGTGAAAATAAGAAAAACTACTATACTGAATTTAAGACAAGCAGCAAGTATTTATTTTAATCGTTGCTATTAAAGGCCCAATGAGGCTTGTTTATTGCCTGTAGTCTTTCTTTTTTGACTTAAACATGTAGTTTTTGTGCCAGATTCTCATTTAGTGCGAAAGCCATCAATTTGATTATGGAAACTCCTTTAGGTTGGGAAATTCTCTACAGAACACAGAAAATGAGCCACATTGGATAGTCAGTTATTCTCATTTACAGAATTCTAGCCATATGAATTAGATGTCAGTTCAAATGAGACAAATGAAATTAATTGATCTATTTCTGACTATTGGCTTCCTCAGGAAGCTTCCGTAATCATGACTCAGATCAGGTCCCCCTGCCATGATGTCTGAACACTGATACTCTTCAGTGCTCAACAGAGCTGTGGTCCACGTTTTAAAATTATTTGACCACTCTCTATCTCCCCCACTGACTAAGCTGTGAGTTCAGCGTGGGTAAGGACCATGTTTGTTTTTGCTCACCATTCTATCCCCAGGGGCTAGCATAATGCCTGAGTTAGAATGGACATTAAGTAAATATGTACTATATGAATGAATGAATGAGACATATTTAAAAGAAAAGAGTCTCTAAAATCCAGCAACGATTATTTATGAAGAATTTATAAAGAAAATATTTTCACACCAGGAAATGGTACTAATTTTTCACAAACTTTTCCAGATAAAAGAAAATAAGTGAACACATCCCAATTCATTTTATGAGGTCAAAACAGCCTTGATACTAAGACCTGATAAGAAATTTATGACAAATATCTCCCACTAAAAACGTGAACAGAAATGTTAGCAAGAAAAATCTGGTGGTTAAAAAGAGTAATATAAAACAAAGGAGTTGAATATATTCCAGGAATATGAAATTGATTGAGCATTTGATTATCAATCATTGCAATTTACATAATAAACCATATTAACAAAATAAACAAGAAAAATCTCAATAGATAAATAAGGTGAATTTGAAAAAATTGAGCATGAGTTTACCATTTTTTTAAAATTGACAAACTAAAAATAAAAGGAAAAACATGTGATATGATAACAGCTATCTGCAGAAAACCTAAAGCAATAATCCTTAGTGGTGAATTATTGAAAGCTTTCCCCCACAAGTCATAAATAAGAAAGGGGCACCTTCTAAAACTAATACTGGTCAGTATTATACAAGAGGAGAGGTCTTAACAAGTGAAAAGGAAATTAAATTAAATAGGGATAGAAAGGAAGAAATGAAACTGTCATTTTCCTACAGTATGATTGTGTAAGTAGAAAATTCAAATCAATCCACAAACTATAAGAACTAATAAGTGAAGTTAGTAAGGTTACTGGATGTAAAGTCAACATACACAATCGTGTATTTCTCTGTTCTAGAAACTAATACTTACATAACAAATAACAAATGTTAAAAACCAATACTATTTTGTAATAGCATGAAATACATCAAAATAGTTAGGGATATAACAGAAGATGGGAAAACTTGTGTTCTATAAACTACAATATGTAACTGGGAGAAACTAAAGACTAAATAAATGGAGGAATATATCATGTTTGTGAATTGGAAGGCTCAAAAATGTAAAGATGGCACATTTATACAAATTGACCTGTAGATTCTGTGTAATTCCAGTCAAAAACCTCAGAAGGTTTATTTTGTGGAAATTGAAAAGTTGATTCTAACATTCATTTGGAAATACCAAGAGTCAAAAATAGCCAAGAAAATGTTAAAGGAGAACAAACTTAGAGGAATTATATGACTGGATATTAAAATAATATAAAGCTACAGTAATTAAGACAACGAGGTATTAGCAGGAGGAAAGACAGACTAATGGAAGAGAAGAGAGTCCAAAAACAGACCCATATCCCTGTGGTGCCTGATTTATAACAGTTCAGTATGGAAACTTTTTTTCCTTTTTTTCAAAAAAAAAGGTGCCAACTCAACCATATAGCCACCTGGAACTAATTGCTACATCACACCAAATAAAAGACCACTTCCAATAGAGCACTGACCTATAAGTTTAAGAGAAAACAATAAAGCTCTAAACGTTACCTAAGAAAAATCTCTCACTACCTTACAGTAAGCAAAGATTTCCAATCAGGACAGCAAACCTTGACTGTAAAGTAAATATTTATAAATAGAACTTAATTAAAACTAAGAATTTCTATTCAAACAAGGATATTGTCAACAGAATGAAAATGCAAACAATTGCTTTGGAGAAGGTATTAGCTGTATGTATTCTCCCTTGAGGATTTATATCTAGACTGTATAAAGAATTTTACAAATTCCAAGAAAAAAGTTACATGATATTTTAAATTTTATTTTAATTACATTTAAATTTCATTATTTTTTAGCCATGCCATGAGGCTTGCAGGATCTCAGTTCCCTGACCAGGGACTGAACCTGGGCCACAGCAGTGAAAGCCCGGAATCCTAACCACTAGGCCACCAGGGAACTCAACATGATTTTTTTTTAAATATGCTAGAAATTTTAAAATGTACTTCAAGAAAGATGATATTCACATAGTTAGTAAACACGTGGAATGTTCTTACATCATTAGTTATCAAGGAAATGCAACTTAAAGCCACAATGTAAAACCACTATCCATAAAAATTATCATACATTATTCCTAATAGCTCAAAAGTGAACTTGTCTATTGTCCGTAAACTAAAAATGCATACATAAATTTTGCTATAGTCATGTGATAGAATGCTATGTAGCAATAAAAATGGATGCACCGGTGCTAGAAAGAGAGACATATCACAAATGGTAACTGAAAGAAGCTGGTACAAAATGATACATTCTGAATGATCCCATTTATAATAAATTCAAAAAGAGGCAAAGCTACTACCATGACAGAGGTCAGGATAGTGTTTACTTTTGGATAGAGTGGGAATGACAGGGAGCAGGCATGAGGGAAGCTTCTAGAATGCATACAAGGTTCACTATTTATTCGAGCTGGATGGTGGCTACACAGGTGTGTCCTTTTTAAAAATTCATTGAGGGGCTTATGCTTACAGTTTGCTCGCTTCACATGAAGCCATCAAGGTTGAACCCCACCATTTAGATAATCAGAAAGAAGCCAGTAGCCAGGTGCTGTCTTTACTACATCTACCCAGAGTTCTAGCTGTCAAGAAGCAGCTTTCAGACTAGGCAGCAGAAGAGACATGATAAAGAGAATATTAACATCACAACATAGTAATGTGAGCTCTCAAGGGAGTACCAAGCACAGGGACAGCATAGGAGAGAGCAAATGTCACTCTGCTTGGTGGCTGAGGAAGAAGTATTATGGTGTGAGTAAGAAATTTTCAGTCCCACGGGGGGACCTGATAACATGGACCAGTCCATGTGGCTCACAGTCCCTGGCAAACTGTAGCTCAATCAGCTCTGTTTGAAAGAAGATTGTGTTCCATGAAAAGACAACACAACATCTTGCTTGAGCTCAGTGGTTCCCAATTAGCTGTAGTGAAATACAGTGGTTTAGTATGGAGATTTAAATGGGCATAAAATACAAAAATGTCCAGTAAAGTCACTGTGTTTAGTTCCAATAAAATGCTTGATGAAATTTGTACCTACAGAATATAATTAAGATGAAAGCTTGTTTTGTTTCTCTAATCATGTCTCTTTAATACAAGGGAACAGACCATAATGCACTAGCTGATTCATGGTTTAGTTATCTAACTACTCAGATTAAGTTCTCCAGATGTTTCCTTGTCTTATGAAACTAAGTCTCATTAAAACAATCATGTTCAGATTATCGGAATTTCATTATCAAATATACTTCTCTTAATGGAAATAAAGCCATGATTCTCAGCAAACACATGGTTTGGAAAGCCCTTAACAAGTCTCATGACAGAGTAGTCAATTGGCCTGTTTGCCCCTACACACACACACACACACACACACACACACACACACACACACACACACACACGCATGAGCCCCTATGATCATTTGCTTTATAACATCTCCCCAGTTATCTTTCTTGCATTTTCAAAATGTTTAAATTGAAAACCAACAGAATTCTCTGGGCCTGCTTCAAAATAATGAGAATTAAGAACACAAAGATAATTGGACTTGAGGGAAAAAGAAAAAAACAAACTCAACCACTTCTTCCAACTTCTTTGAACATATTTCCATTTTCAAACATTTGGGACACATAAAAACAGAATCAAGATCATTATTTTGCTATTCAAATGCTAAAATCAAAGTGGAAAATGTGAAAAAGAAAGTAACTGATATTTTGGAAGAAGACTAAATTCAAACGTCAAGTTCCACTTACTCATCTTGTTTATGACAGCCAGATCTACTTTTAAATTTCTAACAATCTTTGGCAGCATAAAAAATCTGACCTCAGAGTCCCATGTCTCCCAGAGCTCTGTTGCATAAAATCTAGAAAACAAACCCATATTCAAATTTCTTTCATACTTTAAGATTATCTGTACTGTTACAAGTCAAAAGAATTTTCAGACAAATATAAGCCAATTAAGCATTTCACAAAAGTAATAATAAATTGAAACAGAAAGTAGAAAAACACATGTAACATTTTATAACAGCAGATTGTCCCTACTAGCAAAATAAACTGAAGGTAACAGATTTTTTTTTTTTTTTTTTTTTTTGTAAACAGCAAAGCAGCAAGTGTTCTGATTACCCTGGGAACTGTTCTGGCTTGAATACAACTCAGCCTTTCTCCTTCCACGATGTAAAACAACAGAGGAATCAAGCACATCTTTTAATCATAACAGAAGTTAACGTGAATACAAAAACATTTTCTTTTCATTTTGTTATACGTTAAAGTCAGACAAACCCTCTTTTTCCTATTTCCTACTGCTTTTAGCCATTATTCCTGATTCTAAAATAACTATTGGCTCTCAAAGAAAATTTCTGCAATTTCTTTTGTTACTCTAAAAAGTGAGAAGAAAATAGAAAGGTATAGTGAAAAGGGACTTGATTTAACTTCCAACCAGGTGTTAAAATTTTGGAGAAGTTAATTTTTCTCAGATTCAGTTTTAACAATAAACCTGGAGTGATAATACCTTATCAGTTTGCTGTGAGAAAGTAATGCTATCATATATATATATATAAATCTAGGCACAGCGCAGACATTCAATAAGTGGTAGCTATTATTTTATGATTCTTTTTTACTACATAAAATTTCCTTTCTGTACATCATGAATTTGTGGCTGAAATTAAAATACATGATGTAAAACCTATGTTCACACGTTTCTAATCACTAGTACCAAAACTTCAGTGAAGCTAGGGGATATTATCCTGAGAATCAGCTCTTTCAACTCTCTCTTTTCTATTCCTCCTTTGGGCAATAAAATATCTGCTAAAATGAAATCAAGGGAAATGAGATTATTAAAATTTAGAAAGCAAAGCACTTAAAGATCAAATAAGGAACAAGGTATGGCATGTAAACAATCCCACTTCCAACTTATCTAAAGCTATGGGAACAATGAAATGATAAATTGAAGTAAATAACTCAAACTGATTTTTCCTTGGTTCCTGCCCAAATAGGATGGACATTTCACAGAGACTGTAGAAACAGAGGAGAGGCTACCCTAGCCCTGTCATCAGCTCTTAGCTTATACTATAAGAGGTACACAGTCTAGATAAAAAGACAGGTCTTGTGCCTATAAAAAGATGTCGGAGCAGAAACTGTTAGAAAACGAAGACAGAGTTCAATTTGTTCTTGTGTGTAATTGTGGTGAAGGCTGGCTAATAATGAGAATGATGGATCTACACTATGTTTCCTTGTCAGTCAATTCCTCCTTTTTCCGTGGCCCCATGCTCTGGTTAATTACTTTATTCTGGATTTATGATACCACAGAATAATTTCAATATATCTGTTTCTACTATCGTCTATGAGCTTGCATCTTATTTATTCTTGTCCTGCAGTGACTAGAACACAGAACACACTCAATTAATTAATCCAGAGGGGACAAAAACTACCATTCAATTAGAAAAGAGTTTACAACTGCCAAAATGCATATGCATGCAATACTGTTTATGTATGTCCATTGTGCCATAACAAATTAATCTTATTTCATTAATCTGGAATCCTCAGGCTTGTTGGAAATGAACAGTATATTTGGCGTGTGTGTGTGTATTTATGTGGAAATGGAAAGTGTGAATTTTGCTGTTTCAAGGAGGTTAGGGAAAACTCTTTATTTTCCTTATTCTGTAGAAGATTAACTCTGGCTTTCCTCCATTATTTTTCGTATTAATAAAAGTCACCAATATGCTTTGAGTTGTGTAAATCCCAAATTTAGACTTCCCTTACTATTCATTCTTCATCATCCCCTGTATCCAATCAATTACCAAATCCTGCTCATTTTACTTCCTAAGAAGTTTGTAATCTGTGTTCCCTTTTCTCCATCCCAGAGAAGATGTACTTAATCCAAGTACAGTTGTCTCACTCTTAGATTACTGAAACTGATTTCCAACTGTTCTCCCTTTCACCAGTCTTCACCACTCGATAACTGGAGAGAGATTTTTCTATTTTTCATTTGATTATTTCATCTTTGCTGAAATTCTTTCAATTGCTTTCCTATTATTTTTTTTTATTGAGGTATAGTTGATTTGCAATGTTGTGTTACTGCTTTCCCATTATCTTTAGGATTAAGTTCAAAATCCTTATTACAGCTGCACCAGTCTTACCCACTGGCCTCCTTTTTATTCCTTGCCTTTTCAGCATTTCCAAGTTTCCTCTGCTTGGATACCTAGATATTTCACTTCTCATTCTAGCCAAGCTTTTAGTCTTGGATTATCAAAATAACTTCCTCTGGTGTCAATACTCTATTCCTATATGTTAATTCTTCAGGAAGAATACTTTTTCTATGAGAAATGCAGAAGTTCTAGTTTGAACTAAAATATGCATGTTTCATATTTTTATATAGAAAAAAACAGAAAATTATGCATGGATTATGCATAATTTTGCTTTATTTTTGCTTTTATGCATTTCCCAAATATTCTGCAACAAACAAAAAAAAATAGAAAATGCTTGAATTTTCATTACACACTTAATGTTTTCTTCCTTTTTGTATTTTACTCCTTCTGATTTATTCAAAACATCAATCTATTCAATTAATACTCAACATCTGAAAGACATAAGTTAGATTCTACAGATATGTAATGCTAACCTATAGAGAAACTATTTCAATTCCTTATTATGTTCTTTAAAAAGCTTTTCTATTATCTTAACCACCACATGAAAGTTGTTTTCTGATGCTTTACAACTTCTATAATTCAGTGATCACATATAGCCATAATTTCTAAATGATTATAAAGCTCAGTGAACTCAAAAGGAAAAATTTTTCTGAAATAAATGCTTTGGTTAACATTTAAATTTTTGTCGCAGCATACATTTAAAAATATAATGCTTTTCATAAAGTAGAACAAAGACTATTTGACATGTTAATGTAATGTGGATTTTGAATCTATTTTAAATGAAATTATTCAAATATATTGTCCCATTAAAATACTGAAAATTCCTAATGGAAATATGAAAAGCTTATTTTCCTTTTTGTAAACATCTACCATGACTTAAGCTTTTGCAATCTCCTTTATTTTCAACACTAGAGTGTTTAACAATAAAAGATTAAGCACTCATCATGTGAAGATGAAAATCTAACACTATAAGTATATTTTTGACTATCCCTCATGAGAGTTTCACTTCATTCAGTGTCAGTAGGAGAATCATATTTATTTCCAAAGTGGAAAATTTAAAAGGTACCTATATTTGGTGACTAAATCATTTACCCATTTACGTGAATATGCTCAGTTCATCAAAGTCAAACTCAGTCTAATATTTGTCTCTTCCAGATTCAGATATTCATTATCTAATTCAGCTTCTCTCCCTACCTGTGAAAGTCAGATTGCTGTCCTTCATGCTTCATGAAATCCCAAGATCATCACCTATCATCTCTCCTAAAAGCCTTCTACCTTTCAATCACTTAATCACCTAGGCTATCTTTTCCAAAATTCCCCCTTTCTTAAAGTTTGCACTGTATCAACACAAAAAGAAAACTGTTTTCTTGAATGTTTCCGTGGGGCACTATATGGTTTTATACTTAGTCTTCCTAATTAGGAAAATTCTTCAAGAAACGTCTCTCTAAAAATCACTAAATTTATAAACACCCATAGAGTAACCTGCACTCAGAAAGCACCCAAAATTAATACAGACTAAAACACGCTAACACTAGAGATTTTATTTTCTAGGTTAAGGCAGATTGGGGTAAATTCCTCCTTAATTTTGTTCCTAATGACATTGTAGAATTGCAAAAACAAACAAAAAACTTTGGGCTTTTTTGCTGTCACATTTTCATTTTAGTTAGATAGAAGCCATACGTGTGATGCATAACCATGTCTGGACAGGGCTTCACCTCCTGCTGAGTACGTTGATGCAAATGGCTGTTCATTTATGAAAGTTCTTCACTGAAGTTTACAAATAAGTTCCTTGGTTTAAAAAAAAAATAGGTAGGCAGAAGGCAGATACATAAGAATCTAAATCATCTGAAAAACACTGATCACTACCTGTTTCCAAATTTTTGGTCCTATTAGGGTTTTGTTTGTTTGTTTGCCTTTTTTCAAGCCAACGTCTCTTGTACATGATGTGCCCTGTTCCAAGATGAACACTTTCCCATGGCTCTAAATTAGACTGGAAAATTCGTACACAAACTAAAATACACATAATTAAAAACAAGTAGTGGTAAGTATATAGTGTTAAAAGATAAATTGAGACATATTAAAAATGTTATTTCAGCAAAAATCGACTCCAATCCGATAGTGCTAAAGCAGAAGAGTCCACTGACAGGGGCTGAGGAGAGACTTTTATAAAGAAAAGGTGGAAACAAAGGAAGGAAATTATTGATTAGCTATAACTTAATCCCAAGTTGGCTGTTTGCGATTAGCTGTCCTTAGGTTTCAACTTAGTAACCTTGAGGTGTTAATGGACTTAGATTTTGTTTTGCTTCCACAGGCCACCATGACATTAGAACCCCTCCGTCTAACAGGCTCCCTGTTTAATTAATTTAACAATAGTACTTTTAAGATTTTTAAAGTACCTATACTTATTTCCATTTGTCTTTACTTTTATCTTCATTCAGTTTAGGGTTTTGAAATGATTTCTGCAACTCATGTGAAGCAAAGGCAAAATGAGACACACAAACAAGAAAATGCATGTAAAACAATACATTTTGATGATCGTTTTACTAAAAACATACATATGCCTATACAATAATGTCTACTTATTTCTGCATGTTGCTAGTGTAGAATAAGGGTAAATATTTTTTAGCTTTTGAGCCTTGAATATTCATATGCATTCATTCAACTAATATTGTTTAATTTTTGCCAACTGCCAGGCACGTTGTTCCAGGGGTTGAAGGTGCATCAGTAAATAAATAGATTTAAATGTCCATCCTGATGGAGCTTACATTCTGATTACTTGTGAAATACGACTCACAGATTTTCAAGTCAAATTCAAGGATATTTTTTTTCTCCAAAGATTCACTCATAGCATCTGATCTAGATGTGTTCACATTTTTAAATATAACAAAATGAGGTTATGAACCAAACAAAGCAAATTACTTTGAACATGTTGAAAGAACTGTAAATAATAGAATTGCATAAACTACAACACAGAGTAACCCAATTTTCGGGGTTTAATCACATATTACTGATTAATCTCCCAAATATAAATATTTACAGATGTTCAGTTCTTCTTTCTTTATGGAAAATGAAGAAACTCTGGGCAGAGAACAAACTGAACTTTCAAAAGTTCTCGAAATATTTTAAACAGGAAACCAGCTGCAATACCCACCCACGGCAATATGTTCAAGGTGCAGAACTGCAGGAGTTCAGTGAAGCCCTTGGCAACTCCAAATTACTACAAGTCAGATTTAGTTCTTGAATTATATGCCCGTGTGGATATGATTACAGAGGACGCTGAGAAAATAAAATTATTAGTGAATATGGACCTACCCAAGTTTCACAATTATGTTTTTTCCTTAAAACACGTCATTAATCTATTTTGAAATCACAAGGCTACCTACCTCTGAATAGAAATAGCATAAGTTTCAGAGGGTATATTGTTCCTCTTATGAATGAATGGAAAAAATATAAAAGGAACATGTGAAATTGATTTTGTGTATAATTAAAACTATGCATTTATAGTACTATATTTATTTATAGTATTACAAGGATGTTAAACCAATTGTTTTTTCTTGCTAAGGAGCATTTTAACTCTCAGAAAAACTGAAATAAAATAATATAGAAAAAGCAAAGGAGAACAATGAAATTATTCAAAACTGGACATTCTTATATTATGTAACAAAAGGAGAAATATTAATATATACATATATTTCATTACAAATTATCAGAACAGCAGCTAATAACATGTTGATATTTAGACGAAACGTTGACTTCTTATCTCAGTCACTGGCACTAGATTTATAGCCTATTGATTTATGGACTCTTTTGAGATAAAAATAATATCAATCAAATGTTTTGTTCTAATTCTTTACATTTTAATTAATATAAAACAAGTAATCCATTTTCAGATATATCATTGGGAGGAAAATACCTTACCCTAGAAAAACAAATATGGTGATTGTGCAATACTTAAGCTACGTCTTATAATAATATATCCAAAATCTTGATTTCACTGGGAAAATTTCATTTGAAAGAAAAGACATGAAATATTTAAAGATGTAAATGTCAGATTTTGATTTGAAAATCAGTTACTTTATGTGCTAGCAAAACTTCTTCCCTGGCTTTACTTTCTCCCTTTTAGCCAAAATGTATTAGTAATTTGTTTAGACATAGAGTCTCTCAACTTCTCCAATCATCTTTCTAAGAGCTGATGTTTCTGGTTTTTGTCCTTTGGCATAAAAATAGACAACACTAAAGAAAAAAGCAATTTAACTATAAAACAGAGTTCTTAACACAATTGTTAATTGATCTGGAATCAGTTTTCATGCATTTATTTTTATTGTAGGCATAGTTGTTTTTTTTTATTTCTTTACTAAAGACAAGTAAGGAATTGCATTAAAAATGTCAAAATAACAGGAAGTCAATAGCCAGTGTTTATATTTCTCAACAGATCTGGCTTTCCAGTCTCTAACATAGAAAATGTAAAACATGTGCAAGGAAAGAGCTGAAACCAGATTAAACTCCGACATTTTTTTTAAACTTGCTTTGTTTATATTCACCCTCTCAATCATATAAATATTTTTCAACTGTTTCCCAAGTAATCCCAATAATGCCACAATTTTAAATCTTCCTCAAAAACTCTATTTTTACTTTTTTTCTCTCTCTGCTCTCCCAGATTTGTATCTTTCATTTAATTCATAAAAAGAAGAAGAAGAAAAAAAAAACTAAGAAATGTGTGGATTCCTAGAAACCGGGTTTCGTTGTTTTCATCATTGTCTGCTTTTCACACCAATTAGGTTTTCTTAAATTATAGCAAGGAAAGAACATACTAACACCAGTTATTTCCACGGGTCGTGATATGTCACATACTTCTCAGTATCAGTATAACAAAAATATATCAATATAACAGCATCAGAATGGTATACTGAAACCCAGAGAATACTGGGTTCAAAATCAGAAAACCTGGGATAAATCTGTTTCTTGAGAAGGTCACTCAAACACGTATCTTCATTTACAACACAGAGATAAATATAATTCCTAACCATGATCTATGGTTGCTGTGAGAATACTTTGTAATTGTTTATATTCTGGGGCCTGTCCTACATGGCAGTCATTAGCCAGATGGAGCTGGAAATGAGGGTAGTCTGATCTGAGATGTACTGTATATGTAAATTAGGCACAGTATAGAAAACAAAAATGTAAAATATCTCATTCATAATTTTATATTGATTATATTTTAGAATGATATTTTTAATATATTGAGAAGTAAAATATACTACTAAAATTAATTTCATGTTTATTTTTTAACTTTTTTTTAACATCTTTATTGGAGTATAATTGCTTTACAATGTTGTGTTAGTTTCTGCTGTATAACAAAGTGAATCAGTTACACATATACATATATCCTCAAATCTCCTCCCTCTTGCATCTCCCTCCCTCCCACCCTCCCTATCCCACCCTTCTAGGTGTTCACAAAGCGCCGAGCTGATCTCCCTGTGCTATGCAATAGTTTAACTTTTTAATGTAACTTTAAATTGTGTATGTTGTTTGAACAATATTCCTATTGGACATCTCTACTCTAGAATATCTAAACAAAACTAAGGGGGTTTATTTTTCATAGAGGATTGTACAGAAATAGAAAATTATGCTTTGATTTTTAAAAAATATGTTCCGTGGATTTTGGCAATATTTTTGTCTCTATCTTACAGAGGCTTTCAATCTATACTTCAAGTTAACATGGTTACTAATAACAGTATTTACAAATATATGCTTGGAAACTGCATTCTATTGATAGTGGAAATACAGACAAAAGAAGTAATGCCTGTTATTTAAATGCAAATAAACAGGACATTTTCATTCTCTGCCACATGGTCACATAATGCAGAAGAGGTGATGCTGCACTAGTTGTACCAGAGTACAACTGACATCATTCAAAACGACGGATATATGTCTGGTCAACATTCTCATCTAGGCTTTAAGAAAGCCCATTAAAATATATTGGAAGCTGTTTAGACAGCTTGGGTTTTTAGACAAAAATGATTCTTTGTTTTTAATTGATCAGTAAAACATTTTTTAATGTAACAGCATTTCTTCATAACAATACAAAAATGTTTCTTATATTTAAAAATATATGTAATTGGGCTTCCCTGGTGGCGCAGTGGTTGAGAGTCCACCTGCCGATGCAGGGGACACGGGTTCGTGCCCCGGTCCGGGAAGATCCCACATGCCGCAGAGCGGCTGGACCCGTGAGCCATGGCCGCTGGGCCTGTGCGTCCGGAGCCTGTGCTCTGCAACGGGAGAGGCCACAACAGTGAGAGGCCCGCTTCCGCAAAAAAAAAAGAAAAAAAAAATACATGTAATTGTAAAAATATTGGTTGTGTTATAAACTTAGGCCCAAGAACACTAAATAACATTATTAATAAACATTATTTTTATTTTTATCTAAATCATTGGCAAAATAATAAACCTCTAGAAAGATTATGGGATTACAACTTGTTAGACGTGGAAAATTCTGTCTAGATCTTATCCCTGCCTGAAGATTGTTCTCTAATACAGTCTGTAAGACCAATCAAAACATCATAAAAAATAGCAAGAAGGTAAATGGATAAATTCACAAACAAAAATTTAGAGTCTCAGTATGGGATGGGTATTAAAATTACTGTCTACCTGTGAATATTTATGTTTCTACCATAATTAAATCTAACTATCTATATATACATATATACACACACACACACACACACACACACACACACACACACATACATATATATCATTATGCTTTTCCATATATTTTTATGAGGCAAGTATTCCACATTTAAGTAAATTTAAAAATATTTATTAATAAAAAATAAAGCTTATCTAGTAAAACCAATTGTGTTAATTGATTAGGTAGTAGAGGAATGAAATATATTTTCAGGGACAAAAACTTCATTTATTATCCAACGTATTTTCATATATATTATCCTTACAATATTCTCATCTCTCAGTTCCTATTAATTCCAATAATTTTACCTCACCCACCCACTGGCTGGTTATATACCCTAGATGCCATTACCAAGTTAGCATTTCTTTCCCATTTCAATGTCAAGCACCTTTCTGATTTCCTTCTCCTATATTTCCCATAACTCTCTTCTTTGACCCAACTTGGACGTCCTATAAATTGATTCTATTGCCTTCTATTTCTCATCTACTTCACATCAACGTTGCCCTCCCTATTCTGTGCTCCATTATTAGCAAATTACCTTTGGCTAGAATGGCATTCTCTCCACCTTACTTGCCTAGAAAACTCTAATTCTGGTTAATTCCAACTACCTGCCTGGTCCATAGATGCACCTCAGCACCTGATCATACTTGGAGAAAACACATCCCTTGTCATCTGGTCTCACTTCAACTTCTTGACTTGAACATCAAGCCAGCCCTTAGTGCTACCAAGCCAACTCGATCAATTCACTCTCCCATTCTCTTGAACAATGCCACACATTTTCTGTCTTCAAACTTCCCATGTCTTTCTCAACTCTTCCATCTCTCTTGATGAACCTGTTTTTTCTATTTCACTAAGAAAAGAAAAGTTATCAAAGACAACCACTATACTCTGGTTCTACCACAGCTATCAGTCTCATTAATACCATTATACTCTGCTTGGAGGGATCATTCAGGTCCTTAAGGCCAAACTTCCCATTTGTATGCTCCATCTAATCACTTCTAACACACTCAAGGATGTGCGTCCCCTGAAAACAGTCCCCTCTCTCCTACTAAATCAGTTTATATTTCTCTTCTAGATCATTCCCATCAGGCAATGGGCAGAGGCTGTAATGCCGTCAACCTTACAAAAAAATCATCTTGATCCCCATCCAGGGGCCATCCGATTTCTCTGGAATTTTTTGAAACAAAAATCTTTAAAAGACATTTTCACTCATCCAATTCTCTCCTGAACCCACTGTGTTAATATTCAAGCCTAGATCTCTACAAAAACAATGACTTCTACATTGCTAAATCTAATTAATGTTTAATTCCAGGCTTGAAATTCCTGTCTTACTTGACCAATTAGTAGTATTTCTATAACTGGCCATTCCATCTTTCCAGATCACTCATTTACTTGGCTTCTAGAAGACCCCTTCTCATGGTTCTTCTCTACCTTGCTGGTGGCTGCTTCTTATTCTGCTTCAGTGGGTCTGTCTCACTGCACACCTCTGAGGTGGAAGTGCTCCAGGGCTGAGTCTTCGCACCTCTTCTCTTCCCCAGTGGTAATATGTCTAGCTGAATGCATCCAGTCCTTTGCCTTCAAAACCACCTATTTCCTGATGTTTACCAAAATCATTTCTCCATTCTGAGATCTTCTTTTAGTTCTTGACTCATGAATCCAGCTGACATCTCCACTTCAATATGTAACTGGTATCTCAAATTTCACATGTCCAAAACCAAATTCTTAAACACCAGCTCCCAATCTAAACTACTCCTCCCACTGGCCTCCTTCTGTCAACAAACAGATATTTTATTATTCCAGTTTCTCAGATCAAGCCAAAAGATCATCTGTTGTTTTTTTTTTTAAAAAGATCATCTTTGATTCCTCCTTTTTTCACATTGCACATCATCGTAGTTGGAAAATTCTGTATTTCCATAATCTCAGCAACTTTGTTTCTAGTATCTATTTCAAACTGCTTTATCTCTTGCCTGGACTGTTGTATTTTTCCCAGTCTCTCTAACTTTTCCCTACTCCAGTGTATTCTCCACAACAGCTGGAGTGATCCTTTTAAAACTTAACTTAGGATCAAAAACTTAAATCACTTCCCATCAGGCTCACAATAAAAAAAGAAGTTATTGCTGCGGCCTGTGAGGGTCTCATGATCTGGGTACAGGCTACTTCTCCAAACTATTCTCCAGGATCTGAGATTTCTGGACCTGAGATTCATACCATTATGGGGTGAGGAGGCCTTTTTTTTATGTAAAAGATTATCTTGAAATTTAGTTGGATTAGTTTCACGGTACACCTGCCTCTGCTTTGCTTACTTTCTGCAGCTGCTGGCCTTCCGGCCATTCCTTCAAAAGACAATACTCTCCTGACTAGAGACTTTAGTGTTTTGTTTTGTTTTTTTTTTGTGGTACGCGGGCCTCTCACTGTTGTGGCCTCTCCCGTTGCGGAGCACAGGCTCCGGACATGCAGGCTCAGTGGCCATGGCTCACGGGCCCAGCCGCTCCGTGGCACGTGGGATCCTCCTGGACGGGGGCACGAACCCGTGTCCCCTGCATCGGCAGGTGGACTCTCAACCACTGCGCCACCAGGGAAGCCCGACTTTAGTGTTTTTTAATCTGCCTATAACTTTTCCTCCTAAGATTCCTCATGGTAGATTTCTTTCATTCGCCCTGACGGAGGGCAGTTCTCAGATTATGTCAAAAGGACACACATTCTCCATTCCCTCTTAGCCTGCCTCTTCTTTCATCAAGAACTTATCATTACTTAATATACAATTATAGAATTTGTGGATTCTATTGCTTCACTAGCTAAAATTTACACTTGATGAAAGCAGGGGATTTTTAGTTTAGTTTGCATTTCTATTTCTATTGCTAGAACAAGGTCGGAGACACAGTAGATATTCACCACTAAGAGAATAAACCTGCAAGAAAAGAGAATGGCTTAAAACTATTCTTTTTTTTCCCCAAAAGACAAGTATTACAAGTTTTACTAAATAAATCAGACTCCCCTAAAGAAGATGACCTTGGAAAACTGGACGCTGATAGACTCTTATAATTAATATAGAAAAAGTTTTCAGTGAGGTTAACTTCCATTTTAATCATGACCAGGAACTTAATTCTTTGAATTATCTGAAATATATATATATATATATATATATATATATATATATATATATATTACAGTGAATATCTTTAGCTACAAAAGACAAATGTTTATACATAGTCAGCCACAAATACTTTTGAAATAGTGTGGAAAGTAGGTGAGGGACTTGAGAGAAAAAGGCATGTGTACCCTTTCCAAAAAATAAGAGAATCAAGGGGTTTCACAGGACTGAGAAGTTGGGAGAGGGAGTTTGCCTCTTGCATTATTTATACTTCTGATATTGTTTCTGATAAACATCTAGGTTACTAGAATGTGTCGTTTTCATTAATTTATATAGAAAAAATACTCAATAACCACTTACAGCCACAGAGTAGATATAGACAAGTGAATATATTAATATAAGACCTAGGAGTCGAGCTTTGGTGTCAGCTAAGCTTAGGCCCTGACTTCTGTGAGAAGCCCACTTCTAAGAGAGCGGACCTGCTTATGGCTCGGTGAGTACTGGAGTCTTTCCCATCAATCTGCACTAGTAGGTCAAATTTATTGCAGTCCCACATCCAAAGTTCAGAAACCAGCATGTAGATTCATACAGCATCAACATTTTTACAGTCCATTTATTATCATAATTGTCACAATCAATGTTTTCAATCCACACAGTCATAAGTTTTATAACTTAAGCTCTGTCATGATAAGAAGAACAGAGAAACCTGGGCAGCATCAGAGAATGGGATGAGAGCAGCTCTAAGTTGTCTGGCTTTGGTCCGACTCAGTCCTGCCGTAGGTAAACCTACAGGAGATTCTGAACTAAAAATGGAATGAGGCACACCTGAATCCTTACACAACCCCTGCAATTACTCGAGCTCCTACCTAGGAAAGGCTTACAGATAGAAATTTCCAGAACTACATTAAACTCCAGGGATTGCCTGGCACTTCTACCTCCCCCTCCCTCCTTTGCTACAAAGTGTCACCATTCCACTGAGCACTTATAATTTGTGAGTTATGTTTTCACCTCATTCAGATGATGAGTAAACAGAAGAAAGGAATCTATGAATATATGAATAATAAGGCCATTTGATCTTTGGCAGCCATCATAAATTCAACTTTTGACATAATGCCTTCATAATCCTAAATTCACTAAGGGAGGAAATGAAAGACTCTATGAAAAACCCTCAGAACTCTTTCCGTAAAAACTAGTCTAAAGTTGCTTCAGGCTCTTCTTCATTTAAATATTGTCACTTTACCTCATGTTACATTTCTAACCAGTTCCTGCAACTTAGAAACATATGTTCATGAGTCAGTGACTGAAAGACTCACTTCTATTTTTTTTAACCTTAAATTCCGCAAACTAAAAGCAAGCATTGGGTTAAAATACGATTGGTAAGTTCTGCAATGAGCATGTTTCCTACCCAATACTAAGGATATCTCTGTCTTCAGCTACCAAAAAAATGCTTGTATCAGAATTTTAACATCAAATATCTTTATATCTTTGTTACACATAACAGCAATTCTTGGCAAATACCATTGACTATAAATCACCAAGATAATACTTAAACATATAATAAGATTAATAATCCTCTGCAAAGCTATTGATTTCAATGAAATGGCCCTGTGCCCAACCCATCTTCTCTTTGATGGGCTGATTTTCTCCAATAAAATACCTATCCAGTTTTCCTTTTTATAACCAAAGTCTCAATTCACACTTGATCACAGCTGAACATCTATAATTGGTGACGGCACTGAGGACTGGGGCATACAAAATTCCCTCTTTGGAAAACCATCTTGGAATTCAGCCTAGACATATTTAATTAAAATAAAATGTCATAGAGTCAGTGACCAAAGCATTTGAAACAACAAATGTACTTATTCTTTTAGTAATGATAATTTTAAAAGGATGAATCTTTACATTTCAACTATCTTTATCTGTTTGGATGCTTGGCAAAAGGTATTGCTCCAATACAGCCTACTTAAGTGACAGCAAGCTTCTAAAATAGTACATAGTACATTTCTAAAATGATATCATATACTATACATAGAGAATCCTAAAGATGCTACCAGAAAACTACTAGAGCTAATCAATGAATTTGGTAAAGTAGCAGGATACAAAATTAATGCACAGAAATCTCTGGCATTCTTATAAACTAATGAGGAAAAATCTGAGAGTGAAATTAAGAAAACACTCCCATTTACCACTGCTGCAACAAAAAGAATAAAATATCTAGGAATAAACCTACCTAAGGAGACAAAAGACCTGTATGGAGAAAATTATAAGACACTAATGAAAGAAATTAAAGATCATTCAAATAGATGGAGAGATACACCATGTCCTTGGATTGGAAGAATCAACACTGTGAAAATGACTCTACTACGCAAAGCAACCTACAGATTCAATGCAGTCCCTATCAAACTACCACTGGCATTTTTCACAGAACTAGAACAAAAAATTTCACAATTTGTATGGAATCACAAAAGACCCCGAATAGCCAAAGCAATCTTGAGAAAGCAAAATGGAGCTGGAGGAATCAGGCTCCCTGACTTCAGACTATACTAGAAAGCTACAGTACTGAAGACAGTATGGTACTGACACAAAAACAGAAATATAGATCAATGGAACAGGATAGAAAGCCCAGAGATAAACCCACGCACATATGGTCACCTTATCTTTGATAAAGGAGGCAGGAATATACAGTGGAGAAAGGACAGCCTCTTCAATAAGTGGTGCTGGGAAAACTGGACAGGTACATGTAAAAGTATGAGATTAGAACACTCACTAACACCATACACAAAAATAAACTCAAAATGGATTAAAGACCTAAATGTAAGGCCACACATTATCAAACTCTTAGAGGAAAACATAGGCAGAACATTCTATGACATAAATCACAGCAAGATCCTTTTTGACTCACCTCCTAGAGAAATGGAAATAAAAACAAAAATAAACAAACGGGACCTAATGAAACTTCAAAGTTTTTGCACAGCAAAGGAAACCATAAACAAGACCAAAAGACAACTCTCAGAATGGGAGAAAATATTTGCAAATGAAGCAACTGACAAAGGATTAATCTCCAAAATTTACAAGCAGCTCATGCAGCTCAATGACAAAAAAACAAACAATCCAATCCAAAAATGGACAGAAGACCTAAACAGACATTTCTCCAAAGAAGATATACAGATTGCCAACAAACACATGAAAGAATGCTCAACATCATTAATCAGTAAAGAAATGCAAATCAAAACTACAATGAGATATCATCTCACACCGGTCAGAATGGCAATCATCAAAAAATCTAGAAACAATAAATGCTGGAGAGGGTGTGGAGAAAAGGGAACAATCTTGCACTGATGGTGGGAATGTAAACTGATACAGCCACTATAGAGAACAGTATGGAAGTTCCTTAAAAAACTACAAATAGAACTACCATATGACCCAGCAATCCCACTATTGGGCATATACCCTGAGAAAACCATAACTGAAAAAGAGGCATGTACCAGAATGTTCACTGCAGCTCTGTTTACAGTAGCCAGGACATGGAAGCAACCTAAGTGTCCATCAACAGATGGATGGATAAAGAAGATGTGGCACATATATACAATGGAATATTACTCAGCCATAAAAAGAAATGAAATTGAGTTATTTGTAGTGAGGTGGATGGACCTAGAGTCTGTCATACAGAGTGAAATAAGTCAGAAAGAGAAAAACAAATACCGTATGCTAACACATATATATGGAATCTAAAAAAAAAAAAATGGTTATGAAGAACCTAGGGGCAAGATGGGAATAAAGACACAGACCTACTAGAGAATGGATTTGAGGATATGGGGAGGGGGAAGGGTAAGCTGGGACAAAGTGAGAGAGTGGCATGGACATATATACACTACCAAATGTCAAATAGATAGCTAGTGGGAAGCAGCCGCATAGCACAGGGAGATCAGCTCAGCTCGGTGCTTTTTGACCACCTAGAGGGGTGGGATAGGGAGGGTGGGAGACACAAGAGGGAAGAGATATGGGGATATATGTATATGTATAGCTGATTCAGTTTGTTATAAAGCAGAAACTAACACACCATTGTAAAGCAATGATACTCCAATAAAGATGCTAAAAGATAAAATGATATCATAGAAATTATACATATTATTCAAAACTCATTATTATAACATAAGGTGCTTTTCTAATTTTATTTCGTTAAAAACATTGAAAAATAGAAGAGAAGAAAATGAATGCTATTGCAGAGATTAGTCTTATTCTATTTAGAGGAAAAGCAAAATAATACATTTAAGGTTTGGATATTTGAACAGGAAAGTGTTGATAAATAGGTTCTATTCTTTTTACTATACATACACTGTTCTCAAAATTATCTATTAGCAACATAAATTTTAAATTTATGTTTAAATTTTAAATTTTCTTCACCCATTGAAATAAAACTTATAGGATAATTCTTTTTGGTAATAATTGCATCTTCATAATTTTAAGAAGGTGTGGTCACTAGGCATTCATTCATATCATGAATCAAAAAGAAACAAAGGAATGTCAGCATAATCCCAATATCATTTCCAGTCATTTCACATATTTCATTTGTGAATCAGTAATATTAGATGAAAATCAGAGATGAAATTTCCTTTGAGAAATCAAAATATATCTTCTCTGAATATGACTACAACATTCAAGAAAATAAAAGAGAGAGGAAAGCATAAGAGATGAATATGAGAACAGCATATTACAGAATTTAAATGTAAAACCTGCTTATTTTCAGGATCAATTTCTTCTTTCTATTCCCAATGCCAAGAGTGGACCACCTGAGAGGACTGTGATTGGCTGGGTTTACACATGCTGGAATTGATCTGCCTGTGTCTCACCGCCCCTCCCTGAGTTCTGTTACCCCAATGCCCATTCCAAACCATCCTGCTAATAACTCCAGCCAGATTCACATCCCTAAAATACCAGTGCAGCACAGTGGAATAGCTCTGGAGCCAGAAAGACATTGTCTGGAATCCTGGCTCCACTTACTATATTTGTGGCTTTAAAGAAATCATTTAACATTTTTGAACATCAGATTTTTTCACATGTAAAATAAAGATAATATGTAAAATAAAGTTCATTTGATCACACAGCTATCAAAATTGTAGATAGGTATGTAAGTTACCTTGAACACAGAAGAAACACAATCATGTGTTGAAAGTATGCCAATGATGAAAACGAAGAAGATAATGGTTAAGAAGAATAAGATGATGAAGAAGAAGGAGGAAGCAGAGGATGAGAAGAAGAAATACTCCATGTCTTCAGAAATTTGCAATTGTCCCCACTGTATAATATATAATATATAATATATAATCTGTGTGAATTTTAAGATGCTCCACAACTCCATCCTGCTCTAGCTATTGAGCACAATGTCTACTACTCACAAGGTGTATTTTTTTCTGCTCCAGTGAGGGGAATCACTCATCCCTATCCTACCTGGCTGTATATTAATTTATGCCTCAAAACCCTTTGCTCCAACTACTTCTGAACAGAAGAGTTTTTTTGCTTTTCAACAACTATCCAAGTTCCACTGATTTTTTAAGTCTCAGCTCAGGCAGCCAGACTTTTCTTTCAAGGCTTCTCTAAAATCTTGCTAAAAAGGGAATTTTGAAGGTTTTGGCATTATGGCAGAATTCAATTGACCTTGCAATACAAGTACAGGAGATATGATGCTTCTTCAAATAGAAGTGGCCTGAGATCATTTTCAGTCGTAAAGAATTACTGCCATTATATGTGTGGCTCTAATAATTAGATGAAACCCTCATAAATTTCAAGGCTACACCCATAGTGAGGCACCAAGAAGCTAGGTCCCAATGATCAAGTAAATACTGAATCCAATGAAAACATATGAACAGTGCAAGAGAGACCACTAAATGATGTTATTTCACAAGAAAATTATTTTTTAAAGTTTTAGGAGAAAATACAATTCATATTAAACATTTTTCTAAATATTCAAAGACATTGATATTTTAAATCAATATTGCAAAATCACACAAAACATACAAATATTGTATCACTAACTTGTCAAGATTCCTTTCTAATCTAATGCTTATGTAAAAATATGGAGAAAAGTCCGAATTAAAGACTAATTTATATGTCTTTAAATATCTGACAATATTTAAAGGATATTTAACAATATTTAAAGGATATTTTAAAGGATATGACAATAGGATATTTGACAATAAAATGATTAACAAAATATTTAATCAAAAGTTGTAACAATACCCTATCCCACAAAAATATTAGCAAAAGTGCATTCAGATGATTTTAGAAAAAAGGAAAACTAGTGTTTATTTAAATGAGAATATCAAGAAATATCATTGTGTATTTCAGTGCCATGTTACTTACATGTTTATAATTGTATTTTTAAAAGAATATCTCCTTTATATTTCTATTTAACAGATTTACCCATTTAACATTTATTTTATAATTTGTCTTTGCAGGAAACATAAGCAAATACTTCCCAACGGTTTTCAGAGATCCTTTTTCCTTAGTTCTGTAATTACTTTCTCTAAACACACATTTCCTTTTATTATGGTCAGGATTTTATTATTATATTCTATGTCTCTTCTCCTCCACACTACCCAGGTAGTTTATATAAAGAAATCAATATTAATGCTAAGTTTGAAGTATACTTTTCTGCTAACAGTGACAGGAATTTATCATGAGGACCAGCAAAATGAAAATAACTCTAAATGGATGAGGCATAAATATAAGGATCTGCATAATAATTCTACTTTATTTTTACTCTAAGAATATAGATTACTTCAAACACATTGACTAACTCATATTCATTTGGAACTACAAAACAAGGTTTTATTATCAACATAATATATTACTGTCTAAATTTAGAGCTGAAAATCTTACCTGAGTTTTGTTAGTACACCGTTATTTTTTACAAAACAGGAAATGTATGACAAGCTGTCAGGATAAAGAATACCAATGTGGAAAATGGAAGAGAGAGGGAAGAAATCAAGTCCACTTTAAGAAGAAACACTGAATCCCTCTGTTTCCCAGACCTACAGTAGTTCTGCATCTTATAAGCAACTGTCTTTTCTTTGCTCTGAGAATAACACATGCTCTGCCCCAGCAGGAAAATATAAAAATTAAATAGAAAACCACAAGGTTATTAAGCATCTTACCCTCTGGGCTTGCTGGGCTGCTCTAGCGGCTCAGTGTTACAGACACATATGTAAACAGCAGAATTTCCGGCATCCTTTTCTCATCTGTATAGCTCTGGGGTCTTGGCCAACAGGATTATTTCCAGCATTACGGCCACTCCACACTAACTCAAAAAAGATTCCCATTGGTTGTGAAGTTTTATCAAAACCAATACCACAACACTCTCTGTGGATCACAAGTGAGCTATCCAAAATGAAATCATTTTAATGTTCCCTAACTCAGTATCGTTATCCAATACTTTCTACACAACCTATTTGAACTGTACTGTAAGTGAAAAAGGGAGAAACATCCACCCCTTCATCCACCAGTGTGTTTAATAACAATCTGTATAACTTGCAATAGTAATAGAAAAAATAAAATGGCAAAGCAAGAACTAATACCGTATCTATCTGCAAAAGATTTAAAGAAAGATTATAGTGCAGATTACAGGAACAATAGGAAACATCACTGGTCCAAGCTGATCTTTATTAGATTGCCCCAGAAAAGAAAAAAAAAATTAATAAACTATTTGGGTATAGAAATCAAGATACAAAACTGTATGTCAAAACCTTTGATTTCAGTCATGTTGGCAGGAATTGTGAGCTGTCGTCTCCAGGGCCCCCAGTGAGAGCTCTCCAGCCCCTTTCCCTGGGGAAAAGAAAGGAGTGACTTTCTGGTGGCATGATGCAGCTGTCAGGAAGTGTTCTGACAAATGGGTGATGGCAGACCACATGAAAGAGAGCTTCTCTGGTTGAACTAACAGCATAGAATGCCCAAAGTTTCTTTTCAGAGGAGAGGGCAGAAGAAACACAATCACTATATCCTTATAAATAGCATGAAAACAGCATTCGAAAGTTAGGGAGCTAATGTCTCCAAATTATTTTATTCTTCCTCCCCTCTTAATTTGGAAGAATATTCTTAGCTGAATAACCTATTTGTCATCTATTTCTACTGAACAGCATCCTTTCCTCACTTCCTGAGGCAATGGAGGGGGTGACCTTTCTCCCATAAAAAGTGAACTAACCCTCTGAGGGTTCCTTTCCTTCCGTCTTTTCAGAAAATGTGCTCAGTCACCATACTCTCTTCTCTCTCCCTGAACTCTCCTTTTCATCTGGTTTTTCCTCATGACATTTAAAACAACACCAGTTCTTCAGTCAGTTTCAGTTATGCCAATGAATCTCGCTTTCAGTTTGGTTATTTTCACTTGTAGGTACTGTTCTCTTCTGCTTCATGGTCAGATGATTGAAAGAGCTCTTTCCATCCAGGAACCCCATTTAATCTACCATCTACTCCCTTTAGTACACCAAAGTGACGCTCTGAAAACACACACTTTCCCACACACACATGCATATGCATGCACACACATGCACATTTTGTGTTTTTTTACGTTTGTAGACTCCTCTCAGCCCATGTGCTACATGTCCTCTATGCAGCCTTTGATACTGTTCACAGCCCCACCTACACGAAGACTTCTCGGATCTCAGCACTACATCCTCCTGGTCTTTCTCATGAGCACTCACCATCCTCTCCCCGCCCTCTGGAGGTACCTCTTTTCCCTCCCATCCCTACATATACTGCAGGTATGTCCTCATGTAAATCTATTACCACGCTGGATAATTTCACCCATTCTAACAGTTTCAATTATCACCTTTCTTTACCAAATACTTATATTCAGATCCAATCCTTTTCTGAGTCTCCAACACTTATATACATCAGCACACTGTACTCTGCTACTAGAAAATACGACAATATGTCATCAAGATATTTAAAACTGAAATCATTATTCCTCCATGGACTTGCTGTGTTATTTACCTCAATAATGCCAACCATGGGCTTCCCTGGTGGCGCAGTGGTTGAGAGTCTGCCTGCCGATGCAGGGGACACGGGTTCGTGCACCAGTCCGGGAAGATCCCACATGCCGCGGAGCGGCTGGGCCCGTGAGCCATGGCCGCTAAGCCTGCGCATCCGGAGCCTGTTCTCCGCAACGTGAGAGGCCACAATGGTGAGAGGCCTGCGTACCACAAAATAAATAAATAATAAATAAATAAATAATGCCAACCAGTCTTACACTTTGTCAAAAAAAATCCTGGAAGTCGTCCTTGAATTCTTTTCTATATTCAATGCAGCATCACCTCCTTTTGATTTTACTTCAATAAGCTGCCCAGTCCTCTCTCTTCCCACTGCAACAATCCTGGTTCAGGCAACTGTCATAATCTGACTAGGTCACTGCAGTGTCTTCCTAAATGATCTATCTGCCTCCAAGCTTGTTTAGTAACAATTGTTTAGTAGGCAATCTTTAGTAAGAGTTACAATGGCCTATTGCCAGTACTCATGCTTCTTGAAGGCTCTGAAGATTTTTAACCCTCTTATCACATCTATTCTTCAAAATGCATTTGCCAGCATGAAACTTTTATGGATTATTTTTTATGTCTTGTAAGCCATGGCATGTCCTTATCCTCCCCTTTATTACTTTGTTCTCTTTCAAGGAGGAATCCCTCCAAGGGACTGTCACTGGTCCTATTCTCACCCCACATCCTCTGTCAGAGTAATCATATCCATTTTTGTGGATTCTTTCACCATATATATTACAGTGGGCTGAATGATGTCCTCCAAAAAGATATGTTAAATACTTAACCCTCGGTACCTGTGAATGTGCCCTTATTTGTAAATAGGGTCTTTGCAGATGTAATCAAGTTAAGATGGGGTTATACCATATTAGGGTGGGTCCTAATCCAATGACTAGTGTCCTTTTAAGAAGAAGGAAATTTAGATACAGAAACACAGAGGAGAACACCATGAGAAGACAGATGCAGAGATTGGAGTGATAAATCTACAAGCCATGGACTTTTGGTACCCACAAGAATCTAGGACGAGGCAAGAAAGGATCCTCCCCTAAAGCCTTTGGAGAGAAAGTATGGCCTTGCTGACATCTTGATTTTGGACTTCTAGCCTCCAGAACTGTGAGACAATAAATATCTATTGTTTTAAGCCACCAAGTTTGTGGTGATTTGTTAAACAGCCCTAGCAGGTATACTAATATACAAATAATTATCAAATATATATAGCTAGCCCAAAACAGTTTATCAGCTTCAGATCTGCACTTCTAACAGTCTAATGAAAATAGGCACTAGGAACCATTTAAATCCCTCGATAATCTCCAGACGCCAAATCTGTTATATTTCTTCCAAAACCTCTACTGTTCCCTGTATTATCACTCTTAAATAGAGAAGCCATCATCCAGTCTCTTGAGACAGAAAATTTTTACTATTCCTGAGTCCTCACTTCTCTTCACCCTTCAAATAACTCATTTTTATAGTAAAACCTGAAAGAATTGACTATTTGTCTGTCTCCACTTCCATCTCCCCCAGCTCTTTTGAACCCATAACAATCAGAATTTTGTTTTAACACATCAGTTTTTTACTGGCAAGTTTATAAATTACTGATCAGTAAAATCTGGCTATATATGGAGGGCACTGTCTCTCTTGGAAGTTTGTCAAGTGAAGGCTCCTTTGTTCCACACAACTTCACTTCCCTTGGGGTCAGAAAGTGGAGTAGGTGTCCTGCTTTGTCCTTATTACAAAATCTGGCTCACAAGTGCTTTGTAGATTGATAGTGTGGTACCTACTAGAATCGTAGAAACAGTTATCCCTCATCTCCACCTTAGTTGAAAGGGTACATTGCCACTATGACTTACATACACCTTTATGTTAACACTCAATATCCCATAAAAAGAAAGTCGTGTGGGCTTCCCTGGTGGGGCAGTGGTTAAGAGTCCGCCTGCCGATGCAGGGGTCACGGATTCGTGCCCCGGTCTGGGAAGATCCCACATGCCGCGGAGCGGCTGGGCCCGTGAGCCATGGCCACTGGGCCTGTGCGTCCGGAGCCTGTGCTCCGCAATCGGAGAGGCCACAACAGTGAGAAGCAAAAAAGAGGCGTGTAAGAAAAAAAGAGGAGAAAATTCAGCCTTGGAGTTTTCATAATTTGTTGGCCAGTTCACAATAGCTTAAGGTACTCAGCACACATCAATGAAAGTTAATTTTTGTGTGTTTATTCCAATTTCACTTTATATATTAGGTCCTCCCTGTGAATTCTGATATTTGCTCACCAGTATTATTTCTCTACTTCCCCCCTACAAAAAGAATTTTTATTTTTGTTTGGGGCAACAAAGTGGTCAGTTTAAAAAAAACAAAACAACAAAACAAAAAAACCCCACCTTATGTTACCAAGACTCCCAGTACAAGTACACTTAGCCACATGGTACAGTTTGGCTGGTGAAACATAAGTGAAAGCCTGAAGAACATTTTTGGAAAGTTTCATCTTCCTGATGTGGATGACTCTCCATTTCACTTCTTTCCTCTTCTTCCTTCCTTGAACAAGGATAGGAGGCTTGAGATGGAGAAGCATTCTTTAACTAATTGTGAGGCCATGAGGTCAAGACTCAGACGGAAGCCACACTAAGAAGGGCAGAAGGAGTTGGGACCATGACTGGCTCATGCAGACTTGGGTGATGGGAGGAAAAGAGAACTTATCTGGTTAAACCACTGTCATCAGGTTTCTCCTGTGGCCTTATTTATTACAGTGGGAGCTACAGGCCAATAAAAAATTGTAACAGCATCTAACTGCAGAAACCATTGGGAATAAATAGTAATCAGAACTGATTTTACTCCGGATCCTTATCACTTAATTGAGGAGCCCTGAAGAAACCATGAAATTGAAAACTCCCGCAGCAACATTTACCCAATTTTAAAGCTATTTCTCACCATCTCTGTGAGAAATCACCTCTCCTGGTCCCCACAGAAAGAGTTAATGCTACAGCCAAAGGCGATATTCATGACTTATTTACATGTCTGTTTCCTCAGAGAACTGTCAGTTTCTTAAGGAGATAATGTTGTATTTGTCTTCAAATCTTCTGCAAATAGGCAAATAAATTAATGAATAAATGAATGAAGGTATAAATGGATAAATGAATAAATATATGGATGTTCTATGAAAGCAATGAAGAAAACAAAAAGAATGAGAGTATTTCAAGATTGGGAGACTTGTAGAGAAAATAAATTAGAAAGATATACTTTAAAACATTGAATAAGTGTTTGGTGATTTTAAAATTTCTTCTAATGTTGGTTTTTTTCCTACTTTTATAAGTTGAAAGAATAGTGCCAAACATTACACGTATATGCCTCTCACTGACAAAGTAAGAAAAATAGAAATATAGACAAAGCAAGATAAATGGAAAAGATTTTTCTGTGGACCTCAGTAACTATGTGAATTCAGCTGTTAACTTTTAATTGCTACAATTTCAATGGCATTAACAATATTTGTAGGTTATTCTAAAGCAACATATAATTGTCTCAGTAACTGAAAAATTTTTGCAAGGAAGCCAATTTTGGTTTCGATTGAAACGCACTAGGTGATTTGAAATCACAGATTAGAAACATGTATGTACAAAATCACGGAGTACACTGTGATTTTACAAATATATCCTTCATCAATCAAGAGACCAGCTGGGAAGCCACATCTTTTATTAAACTGACTTGTGCCTACCCACATATACCAGCCACATAAATCTAAATGTCAATGTGTGAGTCTTACTGCAGTGTTAGAGAAAATATCACTTTTCTCTCACCATTTTAGAAATAGGAATTATTGTTTCACAATGTCCAGAATTGATTTACAGGAACAACGCATATTTTCTGTGAAAATGTCTAAGTTGTACTACAAAGCCAACTTGATTTATATTATGTCAGTTGAGGGAAAAGTTAAGAAAAAAACCTGTAAGAAAAATAAATCTGATTCATATTTTAAACATACTGTAGAACATATTTTAAAAAGAAGAGGCCCTGATCTCAGGCAGACCTCAGAGTCACATCTCAGAGCCCATCGGTCCCTTCATTTATAAAGCGAATGTTATAACCAACAGACACATGCTGAGGGTTTAGAGATAATGGCTATAAACTGCTTAAAACAGACCCAACATTAAATAAATTGAAGCTATCGTTAGTATTAATTATTTTTAAAAGTAGTATGTTCACTTAAGTACAAGGTCTACAAAATATTTTAAAGCAAAGTTTTATATTCTAAATATTAACATGAAGCACGTGTAATCACAGCCCAGTTTGATGGACTTATTTTGCTGTGTCTCTATGCGGTAGCTTCATGGTTGTAAGCTTGCTCTGGCCCCCAACGCTTAGGCCTGCTGAAAACAATTAGATATGTTACTCGGGCTTGTAATAAGCATATGAGGAACCTGTCTTAGTGAGACTCTGTGAAATTATAATAAGTTTATCTTTGTGAGACTTTGAACAGTCCTTAGGAACACCTACTAATGAGACAATGGCCCAGAGGCAAAAACTTTCTTTTTAAGTAATCAGATATACTTTACATAATTAGAATTAAATATTTAGTCATTGGATTTTGATCAAATTCATAGCAGAGGTTAATGGTTAAGCCTTCTTTCCTTGGTTAATCACGATGTGAGGTACTTCACATTTTGAAAGGATTTCTCAGACTCAGCACTGTTGACATTTGGACCAAACAACTCTATGTGGGGCTGTCTTGTGCATTGTAGGGTGTTCAGCAGCATCCCTGGCTTCTACCCACTAGTTATCAGCAGAACACCCAAGCTGTGACAACCAAAAATGTTTCCAGACATTGCCAAATGTCCTCTGAGGCGCAAAATTTCTATCAGTGGAGATTTATTGTTTAGAGTGATGGAGTGGTGGGAAGGTGAGACTAAGACATGGCTTGGCTTTGCTAATAATCTGCTGTCAGTGGTACATAAGGTGACTCTATCATTCCACGCCTTATCTTCCCCACATATACACCCAGGAAATCAGACTAGATACTCTCAAAAGCTTATTTTACCAAAACATTAAGCACCTTAGACTCTCTTCTTCTCCCTCTCCCTCTCTCTCACACACAGACACACACACACTCAGACACACACGCACAGACACACACTCAGACACACACAGAAACACATACACACACAAACATGCACACCCGCCACACACAGATACACAGACACACACGCACACACACAGACACACACACACCCCCTCCAGACAGACACAGATGCACACACAGACACACACAGACACACAGAGACAAACACGCACACACACAGACACACGTGCACACACCCCATACACACACACACACCCCACACACCCCACAGACACAACACATATGTATCCCCCCCACAGACACGCACACACAGAGACACACACGTACATACAGACACACACATGCACACGCACACACACACACACACACACACACTACCACTCTACTCAAACCTTTCAGACTCGCTCACACAGTCTGTGTATGTCAGGGTATCAAATGCATAAAAAATGTAAAAAAAATATTACAGAACCCATTTCTAATGCAGGGAAGCCACTTCTAATTCAGTCTTACAGTATCATGATTAATTTTTCTTGGTAACTTCAACTCCAGAATGACCACATATTCAAAAACTAAAAAGCTTCTCATTGACACATCTAAATTGATAATACCAATTATCATTTTTTCTTGAAAGAGCACAACTCAACATTCAGCGAGGAAGTGTAACCAAGTGCAACAAAGCTTCATGTAAATCCAAAACCCTTAAGAATAAAGAAAAGAGACCCCACTGGTAGTGAAATACACTGAAGCAATCCACTTAAAAATAAAAGACAAAAAAAAATGACTGTGGTATCTAGAGCTTGCTTTCCTGCTCTCCACCCACACACCACAGTGGAAAATCCTCCTGGAAACAGGCTCACAAAGCCCTCATCAGGGGGTCCTTTCAGGGGCCAGATCAGCTGGGTAAACAAATGTACCCACTACACCAACCTCCACTGGCACCAGACACCTCACCTGCAACACACTGTTGTAAGGATTCTTTTGAACCTGCAGAACAGAATCCAGAGTCTGGCATATAGCATGCACTCAATTAAACGGTAGGTATAAAAATAATAGTAACATCATCATCATCATCATATAGATTCAATTATACAGCAAACATGAAAAAAGTGAATGATATTCTTTTTATTCTAAGCACTTAAAAGGAATAAATGTCCCTCAGAATTTTATTTAATTCTGGTGAATCAATATTAAAGAATTCAAATCTTTATTTCCAGTTATTGTAAGTTGGAGCATTACAGTGGCATCTCTGAACTGTGAGAGGGCAATACGCCTCTGATAAAGATCGAGCATGACTGAGAATATCAAACTCTAACACAAAAGCAAAAGATAAACAAAAACATTGTTTTAACTTAAGTAAAAATGAACTATATAGTACCATTAGATAATTTAAAAAAGGCACAAATATTTTCAATACATATCTCCATTACCCAGGCATAACTTCTACTAACTTTGAAAAACTATGGGAGAAAACAAATAAGGAATCAAGGTTCATATTTTTTTGATATTTTTGAAAGGTGATTTTATTTTAGTATATTCCTATACAATAATGACATAGAGATGTATATGTTCATTTTTTTCATGAATGTTAAAATGTCCCAAATCAATAAAAATAGAAACAATTTGGTGATGAGCCAAATGAAAATGTATAGTTTCATCCAAATCCTGGAAGTTCAAAATGAAAAATATATTAAAATTGGGCCTATAAACATTATTAAACATCTTTCCAAGAGAATTCAATGATGATAACGTATTTGGTAGGATAGTATAAGAACAGGACTATAATTGTTTCTTCAGGCAGGAAATGCATTGTTAGTGGTTCAGACTGGTGAAAATTTACCGTTCTAGTTAAACAATAGAAAATTAATAAAAGAGAACTATAATAAAGGAGGTTTGTGTATTTACAGTCTCTTTTATCTGTTGATTTTTAGAAACCCTCAAAAATACCTCAAGGACTATTCTATTTATAATATGTCTTAGATGTCAAAAAGTAAAATTAATGTATATTATCACTCTACCTGAAATAATTTACAAGGCTTGGCAATAAGTGTTGTTATAAAAACTTTTAAAATGCCCATACCCAACACTTTTGTCTTCTATTTATTCCACAAATCATTATACAGGCCAAACTCAGATGACATTGTAGGTAATTTAAAAAAATAACAATTATATTTTAATATTTTGACAGTTTATCATTAGAATTAACCTAAGAAATTATTTTTCACATTGGCTTTCAAAAAGTTTTTAACATAGTGGCACCCTTTCTTTTAAGAAGAAAAAATACAGTATATATTACACAGAAGTCTTATATGTCAAAAGTGGAACTTCTCCCATTAATGCTTGGAGAAAGGCTTGGATAACTGCCCACTTGGAAACTCTCCTCATATCTAATTTCCTCCGACAATGGTCTTTGGAGGTCATCCACAGACTCCCCAGACTCTAAGGAGCACTTTGGAAAACAACTAATATAATAAAGTCATTATTTTACAGATAAAGAATCTTGACTTCAGCAAAGAAAAATTACACGTCCAAATTTTTTGTCCACCCACTCATTCTTCTCTTAATTTCTTGAGAACTTAAATATGTTTTTGTCGAAAATATTTATTACATAGTTAAGGGATATTTCTTTTTACAGAGATCAGAAGATAGTAATAAGCCTGAATAAGACTATTATCCATGACTCCCATGATCGGATAAGTAATGAAGACATCTTGTCACGTACCATTCATGATACTGTTAGTTAATTACTACAGATGACCAACAGATAATTTGTGCTTCCTTTAACATGGTGGGAGGTACAAGATATACTAATCTGAATGTGTTGTCCTGTATACCTAAAACTCTTACTGATGTGGTATGGTTTCTTCCTCCACTCTTGGTAGGGCAGGTGTCTTAGCAAGACCATCAATGAACTAGCTACTTATCCCTCATCTGGCGTGATTAGCATAAAGTCATTTTTCTGACAGTGGTCCAGGTCACTTCAGAACATATTATGACAGAGATTAGAAGAGTTAACAGAGATCTGTGACAAGGCTGTCCATTCCAAGTGAATACAAAATTTTTCTGACCCTAATAACATCAGCAAAAATGGCAGAGTAGGCAACTCTGGAGTTCAAAAACACTGAAAACTTGTTACAACTGTCAGAATCCACCTATTGAAACTGGAAGATAGGCAAAGGTTTACAGTAACCAAACAAATAATTAACCAGGAGAAAGTTCACTGAAACAGAGTAGGAGATCTTTGGGGCTCCAATCAGTAAACTAACTTTACTCCTTAAGGACATATATAAAGAAAAGAAAACTAAACCTAAAGCTAGCAGAAAGAAAATAAGAAAGATTAGATCAGCGATAAACAGTATAGAGAATAAAAAACCATACAGAGCATGAACAAAACCAAAGTTTGTTCTTTAAAAGGTCAACATAACTGACAAACCTTTAGTTAGATTAATGAGAGAGAGAGAGAGAGAGAGAGAGAAGAATCATAGTAATGGAAAAGAAATAAAAGTGGGGACATTTCTACCAACCTTACACAAATTTAAAAAAGGACTGTAAGAAAACACTATGAAAAATTATACACCAATAAATTAGATAACCTAAATGAAATGGACAGATTCCTATAAATTCACAAACTGCCAAAACTGACTCAGGAAGCAACAGAAAGTATCACAGACCTTTAATAAGTAAAGAAAAATGAATAATCAAAAACATCCCAACAGAGTAAAGCCCAGGACCAGAAGATGGCTTCATTGGTGAATTCTAAAAAACATTGAAAGAAGAATTAATACCAACACTTCTCAAACTCTTCCAAAAATAGAAGAGGTAACACTTCCTAACTGATTCAAGGAAGCCAGCATTACCCTAATGACAAAGCCAAACAAGGACAGCACAGTAAAATACACAACAATGTCCCTTATAAATGTGAGCAAAAAATTCCTCAACAAAATTCTAAAAAATAGAATTTAATGCATATTAAAAGCATTTTACACCATGAGCAAGTGGGATATATCCTAGGAATAAAAGGGTATTTCAACATACAGAAATCAATCAATGTAATACATCACTATAATAGAAGGAAGGGAAAAAACACATATGATCAAGTTAATAGATGCCAGAAAAGCAATTTGCAAAATCCAGCAGCCTTTTATGATAGAAATACTCAGTAAAATAGGAATAGAAAGGACTGTCCTCAACATAATAAGAAAGCATATATGAAAAACACATACCTCACATAAAACTCAATTTAAAAACACTGAAAGTTTTATCTCTACTATTTCTCTAATATAATGAGAAAGGATGCCCACTTTCACCACTTCTATTCAATATTGTACTGGAAGTCCTAGCCAGAGTAATTAGGCAAGAAAAATAAATTCAAAAGTATCAAAATTGTATATAAACTATATCTATTCACAGTTGAAATGTCCTCATATGCAGAAAATCCTAAAGAACTCATATTAAAACTGTTAGAGCACATAAACAAATTCTGAAAAGTTTCAGATTACAAGATCAACACAAAGATCACTTGTTTTTCTATACAATAGCAACAAACAACCTGAAAGGATATTAAGAAAACAATTCCACTTACAATAGCATCCAAAAGAATAAAATATCTAATAATAAATTTAAACAAGAAGGTGCAAGTATAGTAAGCTAAAAACTGTGAAACACTGATGACGGATATTAAAAATATATATAAATAAATGGAAAGATATCTCATGCTCAAAAATGAGAAGACTTAATATTGTTAAGTGGCAATACTTCTCAAAGTGATCTAAAGATTTAAAGCAGTTACTATCAAAATCACAACAGACTTTTTTTCTGCAAAAGTGGAAAGTACAATCCTAAAATTCGTATGTAATTACAAGGTATCCAAACAGCCAAATAATCTTAAAAAGAAAAACAAAGTTGGGAGACTTACACTTCTCAATTTTAAAATTCACTGCAAAGCTATCCTTATCAAAACAGTGTGGTGCTGTTATAAAGACAAACATATAGACCAATGAAATAGAACTGAGAGTCCAGAAATAAAGCTATAAATCTATGGCCAATGATTTTCATCAAGAGTGGTAAGATCATTACATGGAAAAAGGGTAATCTGTTCAACCAATAGGACTGGGATGACTGGGTATCCACATGCAAAGAAATGAAACTGTACCTTTATCTCATACCAAACATATTTAAAAAAAACCAAAATTATCAAAGGAGATCGGTTCAAGATGGCGGAGTAGAAGGACGTGCACTCACTCCCTCTTGTGAGAGCACCAGAATCCCAACTAACCGCTGAACAATCATCAATAGGAAGACACTGGAACTCACCAAAAAACACACCCCACATACAAAGACAAAGGAGAAGCTGCAATGAGATGGTAGGAGGGGCGTAATCACAATAAAATCAAATCCCATAAGAGCTGGGTGGGTGACTCACAAACTGGAGAACAGTTATACCATAGGACTCCACCCACTGGAGTGAAGGTTCTGAGCCCCATCTCAGGCTTCCCAACCTGGGGGTCTGGCAACAGGAGGAGGAATTCCCAGAGAATCAGACTTTGAAGGCTAGCGGGATTTGATTGCAGGACTTCGACAGGACTGGGGGAAACAGAGACTCCACTCTTGGAGGGCACACACAAGGTAGTGTGCGCTTCGGGACCCAGGGGAAGGAGCAGTGACCCCATAGGAGACTGGACCAGACTGAACTGCTAGTGTTGGAGGGTCTCCTGCAGAGGTGGGGAGGTGGCTGTGGCTCACCGCGGGGACAAGGACATTGGCAACAGAAGTTCTCGGAAGTACTCCTTGGCGTGAGCCCTCCCAGAGTCTGCCATTAGCCCCACCAAAGAGCCTGCATCCTCCACTGCTGGGTCGCCTCAGGTCAAACAACCAACAGGAAGGGAACTCAGCCCCACCCATCAGCAGACAAGCGGATTAAAGTTTTACTGAGCTCTACCTACCAGAGCAACACCCAGCTCTACCCATCACCAGGCCCTCCCTGCAGGAAGCTTGCACAAGCCTCTTAGATAGCTTCATTCACCCAAAGGAAGACAGCAGAAGCAAGAAGAACTATAATCCTGCAGCCTGTGGAATGAAAACCACATTCACAGAAAGATAGACAAAATGAAAACACAGAGGACTATATACCAGATGAAGGAAAAAGATAAAACCCCAGAAAAACAATTAAATGAAGGGGAGATAGGCAACCTTACAGAAAAAGAATTCAGAACAATGATAGTGAAGATGATCCAGGACCTTGGAAAAAGAACGGAGGCAAAGATCGAGAAGATGCAAGAAATGTTTAACAAAGACCTAGAAGAATTAAAGAAAAAAACACCTAGAAGAATTAAAGAACAACCAAGCAGAGATGAACAGTACAATAACTGAAATGAAAAATACACTATACAGAATCAATAGCAGAATAACTGAGGCAGAAGAACGGATAAGTGACCTGGAAGACAGAATGGTGGAATTCACTGCAGAGGAACAGAATAAAGAAAGAAGAATGAAAAGAAATGAAGACAGCCTAACAGACCTGTGGGACAACATTCGAATTATAGGGGTCCCAGAAGGAGAAGAGAGAGAGAGAGGACCGAAGAAAATATCTGAAGAGATTACAGTCAAAAACTTCCCTAACAGGGAAAGGAAATAGCCATCAAAGTCCAGGAAGTGCAGAGAATCCCAGGCAGAATAAAACCGAGGAGAAACACACCAAGACACATAGTAATCAAACTGAAAAGAATTAAAGACAAAGAAAAATTATTAAGAGCAATGAGGGAAAAACGACAAATAGCATACAAGGGAACTCCCATAAGGTTAACAGCTGATTTCTCAGCAGGAACTCTGCAAGCCAGAAGGGAGTGAACAATATATTTAAAGTGATGAAAGGGAAGAACCTACAACCAAGATTAATCTACCTGGCAAGGATCTCATTCAGATTCAGTGGAGAAATCAAAAGCTTTACAGACAAGCAAAAGCTAAGAGAATTCACCACCACCAAACCAGCTCTACAACAAATGCAAAAGGAACTTCTCTAAGTGGGAAACACAAAAGAAGGAAAGGACCTACAAAAACAAACCCAAAACAATTAAGAAAATGGTAATAGGAACATACATATCGATAGTTGCCTTAAATGTGAATGGATTAAATGCTTCAACCACAGACACAGGTTCACTGAATGGGTACAGAAACAAGACCCATATATATGCTGTCTACAAGAGACCCACTTCAGACCTAGGGACACATACAGACTGAAAGTGAGGGGATGAAAAAAGATACTTCATGCAAAAGGAAATCAAAAGAAAGCTGGAGTAGCAGTTCTCATATCAGACAAAATAGACTTTAAAATAAAGAATGTTACAAGAGACAAGAAAGGACACTACCTAATGATAAAGGGATCAATCCAAGAAGAAGATATAACAATTATAAATATATATGCACCCAACATGGGAGCACCACAATACATAAGGCAAATGTTAACAGCAATAAAAGAGGAAATCGACAGTAACACAATAATAGTGGGGCAATTTAACACCTCACTTACACCAATGGACAGATCATTCAGACAGAAAATTAATAAGAAAACACAATCTTTAAATGACACAAAAGACCAGATAGACTTAATTGATATTCATAGCACATTCCACCTGAAAATAGCAGATTACAATTTCTTCTCAAGCGCACACGGAACATTCTCCAGGATACATCACATGTTGCATCACAAATCAAGCCTTGGTAAATTTAAGAAAACTAAAATCATATCAAGCATTTTTCTGACAACTATGCTATGAGATTAGAAATCAATTACAGGGGGGGAAAAACGTAAAAAACACAAAACACATGAAGGCTAAACACTACGTTACTAAATAACCAAGAGATCACTGAGGAAATCAAAAAATACCTAGAGACAAATGACAATGAAAACACGACAATCCAAAACCTATGGGATGTAGCAAAGCAGTTCTAAGCAGGAAGTTTATAGCTATACAAGCCTACCTCAAGAAACAAGAAAAATCTCAAACAATCTAACCTTACACCTAAAGGAACTAGAGCAAGAACAAAACCAAAAATTAGCAGAAGGAAAGAAATCATAAAGATCAGAGCAGAAATAAATGAAATAGAAACAAAGAAAACAATAGCAAAGATCAATAAAATTAAAAGCTGGTTCTTTGAGAAAAAGAACAAAATTGATAAACCATTAGCCACACTCATCAAGAAAAAGAGGGAGATTACTCAAATCAATAAAATTAGAAATGAGAAAGGAGAAGTTACAACAGACACTGCAGAAATACAAAGCATCCTAAGAGACTACTACAAGCAACTATGCCAATAAAATGGACAACCTGGAAGAAATGGACACATTCTTAGAAAGGTACAACCTTCCAAGACTGAACCAGAAAGAAGTAGAAAATATGAACAGACCAATCACAAGTAATGAAACTGAAATTGTGATTAAAAATCTTCCAACAAACAAAAGTCGAGGACCAGATGGCTTCACAGGTGACTTCTACCAAACATCTAGAGAAGAGCTATCACCCATCCTTCTCAAACTCTTCCAAAAAACTGCAGAGGAAGAAACACTCCCAAACTCATTCTATGAGGCCACCATCACCCTGATACCAAAACCAGACAAATATACTACAAAAAAAGAAAATTACAGACCAATATCACTGATGAATACAGATGCAAAATCCTCAACAAAATACTAGCAAACAGAATCCAACAACACGTTAAAAGGATCATACACCATGATCAAGTGGGATTTATCCCAGGGATGAAAGGATTCTTCAATATATGCAAATCAATCAATGTGATACACCATATTAAGAAATTGAAGAATAAAAACCATATGATCATCTCAATAGATGGAGAAAAAACTTTTGACAAATTTCAACACCCATTTATGATAAAAAAAATACTCTCCAGAAAGTGGACATAGAGGGAACCTACCTCAACATAATAAAGGCCATATACGACAAACCCACAGCAAACATCATTCTCAATGGTGTTCACTATTATTCAACATAGTTTCGAAAGTCCTAGCCACAGCAATCAGAGAAGAAAAACAAATAAAAGGAATACAAATTGTTAAAGAAGAAGTAAAACTGTCACTGTTTGCAAATAACATGATACTATACATAGAGAATCCTAAAGATGCCATGAGGAAACTACTAGAGCTAATAAATGAATTTGGTAAAGTTGCACGATTCAAAATTAATGCACAGAAATCTCTTGCATTCCTATACATTAATGATGAAAAATCTGAAAGAGAAATTAAGGAAACACTCCTATTTACCACTGCAACAAAAAGAATAAAATACCTAAGAATAAACCTACCTAGGGAGACAAAAGACCTGTATGCAGAAAACTATAAGACACTGATGAAAGAAATTAAAAATGATACCAACAGATGGAGAGATATACCATGTTCTTGGATTGGAAGAATCAATATTGTGAAAATGACTATACTACCCAAAGCAATCTACAGATTCAGTGCAATCTCTATCAGATTACCAATGGCATTTTTTATGGAACTAGAACAAAAAATCTTAAAATTTGCATGGAGACACAAAAGACCCCAAAGAGCCAAAGCAGTCTTGAGGGAAAAAAACGGAGCTGGAGGAATCAGACTACCTGACTTCAGACTATACTATAAAGCTACAGTAATCAAGACAATATGGTACTGGCACAAAAACAGAAACATAGATCAGTGGAAAAAGACAGAAAGCCCAGAGATAAACGCACACACCTATGGTCAACTAATCTATGACAAAGGAGACAAGGATATACAATGGAGAAAAGACAGTCTCTTTAATAAGTGGTGCTTGGAAAACTGGACAGCTACATGTAAAAGAATGAAATTAGAACATTCTCTAACACCATACACAAAAATAAACTCAAAATGGATTAGAGACCTAAATTTAAGACGAGACACTATAAAACTCTTAGAGGAAAATATAGGAAGCACACTCTTTGACATAAATCACAGCAAGATATTTTTTGATCCACCTCCTAGAGTAATGGAAATAAAAATAAAAATAAATGAATGGGACCTAATGAAACTTAAAAGCTTTTGCACAGCAAAGGAAACCATAAACAAGACGAAAAGACACCCCTCAGAATGGGAGAAAATATTTTCAAACGAATCAACGGACAAAGGACTAATCTCCAAAATATGTAAACAACTCATGCAGCTCAAAAATTAAAAAAACAAACAACCTAATCCAAAAATGGGCAGAAGACCTAAATAGATTTTTCTCCAAAGAAAACATACAGATGGCCAAAAAGCACAGGAAAAGCTGCTCAACATCACTAATTATTAGAGAAATGCAAATCAAAACTACGATGAGGTATCACCTCACAACAGTTAGAATGGGCTTCATCAGAAAATCTACAAACAACCAAAACTAAATAAATTACCATATGATCCAGCAATCCCACTACTGGGCATATTCCCAGAGAAAACCGTAATTCAAAGACACATGGACCCCAATGTTCACTGCAGCACTATTTACAATAGCCAGGTCATTGAAGCAACCTAAATGCCCATCGACACATGAATGGATAAAGAAGATGTGTTACATATATACAATGGAATATTACTCAGCCATAAAAAGGAATGAAATTGGGTCATTTGTTGAGACATGGATGGATCTAGAGACTGTCATACAGAGTGAACTAAGTCAGAAAGAGAAAAACAAATATCGTATATTAATGCATATATGTGGAATCTAGAAAAATGGTACAGATGAACTGGTTTGCAAGGCAGAAATAGAGACACAGATGTAGAGAACAAACGTATGGACACAAAGGGGGGAAAATGAGGGCAGGGGGTGGTGGTGATGGTGTGATGAATTAGGAGATTAGGATTGACATATATACACTAATATGCATAAGCTCGATAACTAGTAAGAACCTGCTATACAAAAAAATTTTTTAATGTATCAAAGACCTAAATTTAAGAGCTAAAACTATAAAACTCTTAGAAATAAGCATAAGGTCAAATCTTCATTACCATGGATTTTGTCAGTGGCTTCTTTAATGTGACACCAAGCACAGCAACAACAAAAAATAGATAAATTGAACTTAATCAGAATTTAAAATTTTGTGTTCATGAAAGAACACTATGTAGAAAAAGAAAAAAAACAACCCAGAGTATGAGAGAAAATATTTGCAAATCACATATGTGATAATGGCCTAGCCTCCAGGATATATAAATAACTCTTACAACTCAACAACAAAGAGATGAACAACCCAATTAATAAGTGTTCAAAGAACTTGAATAGACATATCTTCAAAAAAGATACACAGACAGATAAAAAGCACATGAAAAGATGCTCAGCATCTTCGTCATTAGGAAATGGAAATCAAAGCCACAATGAGACACTATATTATATCCACTGGGGTAACCATAATCAAAAAGACATATAACAAGTATTGGCAAGGATGTGGAAGAAATGGGATCCTCATCTGTTGCTGGTAGAAATGTAAAATGGTCCAGTTTCTTTGGAAAATAGTCTGGCAGTTCCTCAGAATTTTGAACATAGAATTTCCATATGACCCAGTGATTCTACTATTAGGCATATATGCAATTGAAATAAAATCCTACAACCACACAAAAACCTGTACTCAAATGTTTATAGCAGCACTGTTTATAATAGCCAAAAAATAGGGAAAAAAAAGCTCAATGACTAATAAATATATAAACAAAATGTTGTATATCCATTCAATGGAATATTATTTAGCAGTGAAAAAAGAATGAAGTCCTGGTACATGCTATAACATTGAGGAAAACTGAAAATACTATACCAAGTAAAAGAAGTCGGAAAAAGACAACATGTTGTGTGATTTCCTTTATATGAAATGTCCAGAATTGGAAAATATATAGAAACAAAGTAGACTATTGTTTGCATATAGTTGTGGTTGGTGGGAAATGGAGGATAACTGCTAAAGGTCACAGATTTCTTTCCTCCTTTTCTTTCATCTTGGGTGATAAAAATGTTCTAAAACTGATTGTGATAATGGTTGCACAACTCTGTGAATCTACTAAAGCCATTGAATTATACATTTTAAATGGGTGAAATGTATGGCATAGAATTATATCTCAACAAAGCTGTTTTATTTTAAAAAATTAACCCGTGTGTAAGGCAGCAAGTCTGCCTAAGTTATCAGAGCTCCTTATAATCAATAGCAAGCCTCCGTAGAATTACTAATATAACTCTTCTCTATAGTCAGCTATATTTTTTACTGCTTTTTTCCTTCCCTCACTGCATGATTTTCTGCTTGTCTACATTAGTCATCTGCAAGCATTTTGATTATGCAGTCACCAGCAAGTCATATTCAATGTGAACCCATAATACAAGTACATGAATTCATGTATAAAATACAGCATTTATACCACTGTGCCAGTATGTGATGTATATTATGACTACTATGAAAATACAAATTTAAGAAAAATAAAATTTTGAAATGTAAATAACTGTTTATTACTTTCTACTTTCCAGTTGCCTTAAGCAATCCAGCCACATAGTAAGTGGAAAAGATATAATTTCCAGGATGCACTGCTGGTAGGTTTCCTGCTGTCATACCCCCTTATAATTATTTTGTGATGAAGACTATACTTTTCATAATTTCTTGCTACACTGCCAGCTCACACATCTCTATAAAGACACAAACACACGTGTGTGCACAAAGATTTCCTACCAGAGTAAACTGTTGGCATTTGCATTCTTTATTTACCAAGGTACTGGGGGGTGGGAGCAAAGTATTTGGAAACAACATCTGCCACCCTCATAAAAAAACACTTGAGAGTGGCTGGCTGCCAATTTCTCGGGGTGGTATACATCATTAAACAGGAACACGAAAAGCATCTTCATATTTTTATTCAGAATAACCTCTATCAAAATTTAGGATGGGTCAGATGTTGAGGTCTAGTTTTTCACATATGCACCTTATCTACCTTATAATTATCTTCAATTCTTCAAAATTCCAGCAGTAGGTTTTCTCAGTTTTTGTTTTGTTCTGGTGTTTCCTTGAGTTTTCTCCTTTTTCTTCCTTGTAATGATAAATTTGGAAAGGAGGCTTTGAAGGCTATAACTAGATATTGTTTTGACCGGGAGTCAAAATTATTTCTTTATAGTTATACTCCTCTGATCTGTGAGCTCCTTCAGAGCAGTGCCCATGCCTTGTTCACCTTTTATACCCAATTTCAAGTACACTGGCTTGATAAGTACTAGGTTTTCAATAAACACACTTTGAATAAGCATATGAGTTACTCAATCAGTTATGCATCAGGGATTTGGATAGTTTTTTTAATATAAAGGTATTTAATTAATTAAATGACTATGGGAATAGTTCCTCAAATCACTGTGACTTTGTCTTTTTTGTTTGTTTTTTTGTACTTACTTTTTAAAAAAGGATTTGGCCTGCTGATACCCCAAATCCTGTTTATCTCTGACATTTGGTGAGGTAGCAAACTAAAACTGAGTACATCTCACCCAAAATGGTGGCAACTACTCAATTACAAATACAAGATTGTCAGAGGTAAAAGAAGGCATTCTTGGGCCTCTGATTCATACAAAAATGGTAGATAATCTTTATGAACTCAAAAAGAGTAAATCAGTTGGTGAAAAGGAAACGAGAAAACTTAGATAAAACTAAATGATGTTATGTTTGGAATATTAATCAAGAAAATTACTTTGCTGGCAAATAAAGATTTTGGACCCAGTAACCTTTGTCATTAATAAAAGGACAGTCACACATATGGGAAAGAAACATGTTGATTATCTCAAGATTCCCAAGTACAGCAAACCATCATGAAGTTGTTTCCTACTATTAGACTATAGGTGCAAATATCTCGAGTTATATCTCTCACTTTCTTGCCAGAAAGCACTGCCTCCCTTGTTAAACTTGTGGATCAGTGGTTTAATTAAGACCCTCACACAAGCCCTATCATTTCTAAACTAGTTTCTAATCTAGTCCCTTTAACACGCTAGCAAATGATAACTTAGTAATAAGAATTTTCCTTTAAAACGGTAAAGAAAAATTTCCATTGAATTTATTGCAATATGCTTGCCAACCCTGAAGCTTCTTTCTGTCCCTAGGGAATCCAATAATCGTAATAACCGTGTTTGATGTATTTAGGAAATTCTTCTTAATTTTTGTTGGTTTTTTACTTCCAGGCAAGAAATTCGTAGAGTTACTTTTTAATCTCCTTCATTTGAGGCATGGGATGCTGAGTCCTTTGTTTTAATAGCTTATCATATATACCAACTTTAAAATTCTGTATACCATGAAATAGTTCTCTCTGGCAGCACAGAGATCTAAATATCTCCTTAAGATTCTACTAATGATACAACTTTAAATAGCTGGTATAAAAAGAAACAATGTTGTGCTAAACTGTAAAGAAACCAAGAAATATTAGGCCAAATGTGAAGTGAAAGTTAGAAATCAAGGAATAGAATGCTAGTCAGTTTTCATTGTGAGGTTATTTTCCAAAAATCGGTAAACTTGAGCCTAGAACCTGTCAAGGTGGGGATCTAATAGCAGAGACCCTCACATTGAACTGGAACTCCAAACAGCTACCACTTCAGCACAAAAGTAAACAATCAATTAGCCTGCTATGCAGGATGTAAATGTTCAATTAACATCTGCCTGTCTTGAACTTGTGTTGAATATTAGAGGTGGAAATATCCCCTGAACATCTGGAAGCAGAGCTGGACCTGTATGAGTGTGCCGCTCGACTTCCTGTGGACCTGCTTAGTCCAAAAATTCTCAGCAAATTTATTTTAAAATGATTCTGACTTGAAAATATTCCCAAGACCTCAAACAACTCTCACAGACAAAGTTCCAAGGAAAATGATCTGCGCACATGCACACACACACACACACACACCACACATATAGAGAGCACAGCACATGAATGTATGTGATGCGATGAGTAAAACCAGGAAGAAAAAATGAAGTGTAACAAAAACTGTAAAGACTTCTGTAGTAGAATTATTGAGGCAGACACAAAACAAGTATGCCTGAAGTGTATCAATGTCTTAAAAATATAAGCAAAATCAAGAGCTATGAAAGTTGTCCAAGTAGTTTTAAAATAAAGAGACATTCTACATGTAAAAACTAAATGATTGAATATTTAAAAATTCATTGGAAGGGTTAACCAGCAGATTAGACTCAGCTAAGGTGACAATTAGTGAACTTGAAAATAGAATCAAAAAAAAAATCTAGGATGTACCCCAGAAATAAAAGATATGGAAAATATGAAATAGAGGTTACGAAACATGTAGGATGATGAGGAGATATAGGACATACATCTAATCGTAATTCCAGAAGGAGAACACAAAGAGAACAGGGGATATAAATAATCAAAGATACATTACAATAGAATTAGAGTATCATTCTGTGAATCGCTAATTAACAATGAATCCAGGAGATTGTTATCAATGACTATCAACATCACAACATCACACAAAGAGAGCCGTCCAGTTGTCACATGTCTCCTTGTGGAAATACCCAACACCTCTTGTATAGAAGTTTTTGGCACTTCATGCCAAAAAAAATAACCTAAATCAAATCAAACCTTTAAATCAACCACTGAGTTTATAAGAAACACAGGAAAGAGAAGAAAATGAAGTTCTACACATGGTTACATCAATAAATAAATTTCAAGGGAAAAAGAAAGAGATATACAGATTAAAAGAGAAAAAATATATATCAACTCAATGTAATATATCGATCTTATCTAGATCTAATTCTAGAGAAACAACATAAAAAATGAGATCACATATAATGAAAGGAACTTGGCACTCTAAATTAAATATATCTTTTATCTTTTCACGCAGTAACAATGCCCCTTTTACAAATATATACCAAAGATAAACTGGTTAAAATACAAAAAGACATATACACAATACCATTAATTGCAAGAATAATTTAAAAAGCATAGATAGGAAATAGCACAAATATGTGTCAATATTAGAATGGATGAATAAGTAGTAGCATATTAACACAACAAATTATCCAGTTATAAAAAGGAATGAGGGATATTTCCACACATGACTATAAAGTGATATCTAGAATATAGTGCTTAAAAAACAAAACAAAAACTAGAAAAGAAAATATTGTATGCTATAAATTACCTAGGAAAGACAAGATATGAATATATACATATAATTTTAATATATAATACATATTATATATGATTATTTAAAAATAAATGGTAAACTATAATATTTTTAAAATGACAATTATTGGAGTTCTTGGATAATGAGAACAGACGTTAAACTTGTTTGCATATTCCTTAGTTAGTAGATTCAACTTTGGGACCACGTAAAAATAAATGAAAAAGTAATCAATCTCTAAAACTCCAAACTAAAATGAAATAAATGAATTAATATGCATATCCAGTTAGTATCATAGCCACACAGTGATTAATGATTCCAAGTTATTTAAATCATGATAATTTGACCCCCAAAAAACTGCAAACTGGTCAAATTCTTGGTGGTAGTGTTGGTATTGTTATTCGGAGACTGTTATGTGTATATTGTGCAGGAAGTCAATGAAAAATTATGTTATCTGTGATATGCTTGTTATCATGCCAGGATTTGTAACATGGGAGAAGAGAGATACAGATGGAAGATGAAAGGGGTTAGTATAAATCCAAGTCCTGATTGTTAATGGATGTATCTGTGAGAATTCATTCTGTGTTTGTTTTTTTTTTCCGGTACGCGGGCCTCTCACTGTTGTGGCCTCTCCCGTTGCGGAGCACAGGCTCCGGACATGCAGGCTCAGCGGCCATGGCTCATGGGCCCAGCCGCTCCGCGGCATGTGGGATCTTCCTGGACCAGGGCACGAACCCATGTCCCCTGCATCGGCAGGCGGACTGTCAACCACTGCGCCACCAGGGAAGCCCCATTCTGTATTTTATATAAATACATATAACTATTATCTACACATACAAAAATACATATAAAACTATATAGCTTTATCCTAGCTTTGTTAAATAAAAAGGCCTAGGAATAATGGCAACCCTGGTAGCAAAGATTACCCCAACAGCAAAAACTGGTCTTCAAATACATTTTCCCATCCAAGGGAGCCAGAACAATTTAAGCATCAATAAAAATAACAACTTCAGTGTTCCCTATTGAAGAATGCTAGTGAACCACCTGCCTGATTTTAAATTTTGTTGTGTTCTAGTGTTTCCTTTTTTATCAGATTTTAAAACTAATAGTATTATGGTCACTTTACCCCTTAACAAATAATAAGTACCATTTAAAGAAAAGGTGTACATTTTTGCAAACATGTTTTCTCTCTTAAGCGCAAACAAAATTTCAATCATGGGCAAAATTCGTACTGAATTAATTTAATATTTGGCTATACTGACTGTGGTATTATTATTGTTTTTATTGTTCAAAGAAAGGAATGGATGTTTGAAGAAGAGAATATTTAGTCAAAACTAAGTATAGGCTAATGTGAAAATCACTTATGACATCTTAGTGTTTTTTCACTCAAATATTTTAATACCAGTCACATCAAACCTGCTTATATTTCAGACAACTATCTTTAAAATGAAAGAGTGTTTTTACACCTCTCAAAATCTTCACCCTTAATGATAGCCAATAAAGAATATGCTTTATATTTTTATATACTTGAAAAGTACATTTTTATTAGAGAAATTGTATTCAATTTTAAGAAATAAAATTATTCTAAGGAAAGCTGCTTAACAACAATCACAATTTAGTATTAATTTATTATTAGGATGCCATGCAACAAAGGGTTTTAGTCATTTAAGTTTTTACAAATTCCAGTAGGTCCATTTAAATTAAAACTTTATGGAAAAAAATTAAGATCTAGAAGATTAACTTTAAAGATATTTATTTTGGGTAGATTTGGATCTGCTTTTACCGCATATGAAGTAAACTAATTTCCTGGATGCTGCAGGACCTATCCAATTAACCTTCCCTTCCTCTCTGGCTCCCCTCCAGGCTGCCTTGTTCTTAGCACTTTCCTACAAATTATTTACATCCTGTAGATATCCTCTTACACTGAAAACAATGACCAGGTTTAACATTTAAGGGAGATACTCAATCCAATTCCATTGTCTTGGCATTTTTTTTCTAGTTATGAAGAGATTATTTCCAAGAATGAAAACATACTATATTACTCTGGAAGAAGCTCTTATAGCTAATGATACATCTTTGAGCACATGTTGATATTGATTCATTCCTTTTCTTCACTTGGTAATTCTCTTTTAAGGTCCACCTTTCACGGTCTACATCCCAGGAATCAAAATTCTGTAACATTCATTTGCCCTTTTTCTGCTTACCAGAGAGTTTTAACTCCCTTTTCCAGACTCATGCCAGTGTTTCTTCTCTCTCTCTCTCTTTTAAATATATTTTTCATCTCTTTTATATTCTTTCTTCCAGAATTTTTTTCTGTTAAACTATTGAGTGCTCTGGCAATACGTACTAGCTAGCTCTCCCAAAGAAAATATTAAGCCTATTCTTTTAATTGGTCTGTTTAGAGTGATCAAGACAAATCTGGCTCCAGTGTTAACATTCCTTCTTTCCTTGGACTAGACAAATTATTTCCAAATCTCAATTTCTAAATAAACATAAAATTAATGTTTGGATTATTTCAGTCATTTATCAAGAGACAGTATATCTCAATGAATAATAAATGACTTGTTAAATAGTTCAGCTTTAGTTTACAAAATTAAGAACAAAATTATCCAGTTTCTTAGCAGTCCAGATTTTGCCCTAGTCCAGAAAGTACAAAACAAAATGGAAAGTTGGCCATAATGCTTGCGGAGAGAGCCAAGCTATACAGTTCGGGTCAAAAGCAAAATGTTTACCCAATGCTTAACTATTAGAAGTTATTCACAGCTGCAGATAATTTGTACTCTACAGGTTCTAAGAATATGGTGCTGAGTGTGGCTTTGTGCTAATTATCTGGTTCGGCTACTTATGCTGACCAGCTTTTCAGGCTTACTTCCAACATTCCATTTCACCTTGTGCTGGCAACAACAGAAAAAAGATTTTAGTAAAATAAATCCATCTGAGTGAACAAATCTTCATTCTCTTGAATGGTACTAGATTGTGTACATGGCTGTTACTTTGATAGCCGAGCCAGCGTGTTCAGATTTGGGGTTGCGAACTCTTGGATCTTTGGCTGATATCATGGGAGAAGAATTAGATTCTGCTCCTCGTTACACTGGACTATGTACTTTGTTACATTAATCTCTAACCTTGGAAATGCGTATAACTGAAACAATAAAAATCAAAACAACTGCATGGTGAAACAATAATCCTAAAGTATTACAGAACAGGAGGGACTTATTTACCTTAAGAGACTCTGACCAGACGTTTAAGAACTAAGCATCTTGGGAATTCTTATTTCCAAATGATACGTGTGTGTTTATATTTCATAGTAACAACTCATATGTGCAGAAATCTAACTTTCCCTCGTATGAATCAACTCAGTTTCCAGGTGACCTCAATTTTGACCTCTAATTCCACTGATGGCAGAAAGCTCTTATTTTTCCCAATTCAAGGTAACTCAGTAACTTCCAGGTTGAAACTTTAGATTCTGCTGCTAGATATCCAAATGTATTCACGGCCACATGTCTGCATGACTCCAAGGCTCACGCTCCCCTGACACCACTCCTCCTCATTCTGCAGAGCCAGTGGTCCCATCGCCCCCTGTTTTACAAGCTGGCCCCGTGTAACACAAGCATTAAAAACAATGTATTCAAGGTTTCTCCAAATGTCCTTCTCCTATGCTTTTTTCTAGGAGTTACGGAAATCCAGGGAGCAAGAGGTAAGGAGAGGCACTCCAGTAAAGGAGGTGTGATTTGCCTTTCTCCTGACTGGAGGAGAGCACCTTTAGTCATTGCTATCTGGTGCCCTGACATACCACATCCCTGATGATTTTAGGTATTTAGAAGTGGTGCCATGGGCGTCACTCCTCCCTTAAGGCTGCTCGTCTTGACTTGTCATAAATTCTACATTTTCTCATTTGGAGGCAAGGTCTCTTCTAAGGATTTCTTCTCCCCTTTATGGGGCTCGGGAACTCCCTGGCTACTTCAGCCACACCACCCCGGGCTATGCCACATTCTACAAGGCCATCTCCAGGTCCATTTGCCTCAACACCGTCCCTCAGCTGCTGATAATTTAAACAGATTTTATATTTTTCTCCTTGCAGTCTGGAAGGCCAGGCACAAAACCCCTCATCTATGAGTCCCCCAAATCAGACACCGTCTCGCTCAGAGGCCTTCTTAACCTACAAGCACTGAGACCGGTCTAGGTACCCTCGGAACCGTCTCTTCTAACCTACTGACAACTGTTCTTTCTTTCAAGGTAGAGCAACTCGTATTGTGTGTAAAGGCCTATGCTCGGTACTCTGGACTTAGCTCTCAGTTTTTAAAACTTAGCTTTTGAAAATCACAGAAAATCCTTTCTGACTTCTACAAAGCCTGGCTCTTATGAATAAATATATTTGTCTTTACAAATGTCGTTGCAACTTTGAATTTGAGAAACACCTTACAAAATTACATAGACTTCTCTGTGAAAGAATTTATCAACCATCCCTTTAAGAAAAATGTACACAGAAAAGAACCACTTTGGGCTAGTTAGGAAAGAATTGAGGTGAAAGGAACTGTCAAAATTCTTTCAGGTTTTGTGGGGCAGAGGAGGCCCTGGTGTTCTTTTCTGTGATGGGCTGAGTATCAGCCCCAATCCTCCCCACAATGGTAATCTGCATCCACAGTCCTGCCTCGGCCTCTTAGAGGCAGAGGACATGTCCCCAACTCACCGATAGTGGTCTTCGCCTTGTGACTTGCTTTGTCCAGTGGAAAATGGAAGAAGAAGCACTCTGCCGCTTGCAAGCCTTGGAAGCATGAGTCACTCCTTGTGCGTCTGTGGCTGCTGCGACTGCAGCCCCGGCCTCAGGATGCTGATTATTCATGGCTCACACCTGAGCCCACCCCCAGCAGGTTCCAAGCCCAGCCAGACGCACACCTTGAAGCAGAAACCACAGCGGTGCCTCTCCCAGATCAGCTGACCCACAGCTGACCCACAGATGCTCAAGCAATAAACACTTACTGTTGTATGCTATGGAGATGCTGGGGTGCTGGTTAAGCCGGCTGAACGATACTGTTTGGAATGGAGAAATATGGATGTTGTTTTCCTTGTGTTGTATCAACTAGTAGCGATTTAAAAGCAAAAGAAGGGCTTCCCTGGTGGCGCAGTGGTTGAGAGTCCACCTGCCGATGCAGGGGACACGCGTTCATGCCCCGGTCTGGGAGGATCCCACATGCCACGGAGCGGCTGGGCCCATGAGCCATGGCCGCTGAGCCTGCGGGTCCGGAGCCTGTGCTCTGCAACAGGAGAGGCCCGCGTACCGCCAAAAAAAAAAATAAATAAAAAATAAATAAATAAATAAAAGCAAAAGAAGACTGAGGAAATCAGGATTTTTATTAAGCGGTTTCTTGCCTTTTAGTGAAATAATCAGACATTCTCAAAGGGTATTCAGAGGAGCCACTACAGTCAACTGGTCAAATCTTCCATTAAATGCAGAAATGTCTGTTCTTTTTCAAATTCCAGGCAAGGTCCCTATGGCCTCTGCTTCCCGCCGACCTCCTGGTCCAAGCTACCACCCTTTCTCCCCTGGACTAATGCAATAGCCTCTAAACCCACCTCCCAGGGTCCTCTCTTGTCACCACCCACCCCTTTCTAGTCTGTTCCTCATGCTAATACGTTCAATGCAAATATGACCATGTTGCTCCACAGCTTAAGGTCCTTCTATGCTTTCCTGTTTGCTTTAGGAGAAAGACCAAACTGAAACATGTCCTACAAGGACATACATACATACATACATACATACAAGGACATAATTGGCCCAGCCTTGGTTCTTGAGCTCAGCCGTGCTCTGTGCAGTCCAGCCAGGACAATTACTGTCGGTTCCTTGAACAGAACTTGCCTCTTTTTGACTCACAGCCTTCACTTACCACTAGCCACAATCTTCTTGCCAGTTGGCCAGTGAGTTCCACAATTCCAGTGTCAACTCCTTAGTCTGGATTCCTGTCAAAAACAGAACTTGAGACAAAAGTTTGAAAGCAGTTAGTTTATCTGGGCATGATTCCAGCAGCAAGAGTAGGAATAGAGAGAGTGAGAAGTGGAAAATGGAAAATAGGGTGTGCTATGAGCCAGTTGTGTCCCTTTCAAAATTCATGTGTTGAAGCCCTAACCACCAGTATGATGGTATCTGGAGATGGAGTCTTTGGGAGGTAATTAGATTCTGATGAGGTCATGAAGACAGGGGGCCCTTACAATGGGATTAGTGACCTTATAAGGAGAGATACCAAGGAACTTGCTTCCTTTCTCTCTCCACCATAGTGAGGATGCAGCCAGCCAAGAAAAGGGCCACCTGTAAGCCAGAAAGAGGGCACTCACTGGGGAATTGAACCAGCCAACCACCTTCATTTTGGACTTTCCAGCCTCCAGAACTGTGAAAAAATAAATTCTTGTTGCTTAAGTCATCCAGTCTGTACTATTTTGTTATGGCAGCCTAAGCTGACTGATAATTTTTAATTATTGAAAATTTGGTATGTTTTTAATACTAATACATTTATAAATATTCTCTTTCTTGTTGGAGATTTTCATGTCTTGTTTAAGAAATCCTACCCTGCCATACTGATATGTTATCTATCTAGATCTAAAAGTGTTTTAGTTTGGCTTTTTATATGCATGTGTGTAATCTACCCAGAATTTCTAAAAGAGGTGAAGTAGGAGTCCAATTTCATTTTGTTCCCCATACGAGTATTCCATTCACTCTGGTATCACTCCTGACAAATTCATTTACATACCACTCCATACTAGTTAACTAGTTGTAAGACTTACCAGGTTGTTCTCATACTTAAAAACCTGCAATGATTCCCTGTTACTTATCAAATCAAGTCTAAGTTCCTTGGTATTTAACATAAAGTTGATTAAAGTAACAGCTCCCACCGTACTCTTCCTATTTCTTACACTCTGTGGACACCTAATTACCTAATTTCCCAAATACATTCTTTTCTCAGTGAACATACCCTTGACTCATCTTCATTTCTAACTTAGAGTTTGTCTCACATATGTTATCCTCCACTTCAGGATTAATACACATCAAACCTTGTACACCCTTTGTCTTTGGTTATTCTCTCCTTACCTTGTGATGGTTTTCATCCTCTTCTGTGCTTATAAAAACCATACTTATCTATAAAGTCCATCTTTACATGTTACCTTATTTCTCTTTATCTCAGTTAAAATTATGCCTCTGCAATATCTTCTACTGCATGCTATGGTGTCATACTGAATTCTTTATGCATGTTTTCTCCTTAGGTTGAAAACTACTTGAGGGGGATAAGACTCGATCTCATATGTTCATTAGATATTAATACAATAAACATTAATTAAATTAATCAAAAATGTTAATATATCTAATTCTATTTATTGAATCTAGAAGTAGAGACTACATGAAATTTTGAGGCAGGAAAAATAGATTGTTTGTATATATTTACCTTGTATTTAACAAAAACACTGAATGACCCCTCTGAACTTTCATGCTTTTGATTTTTGTTACCTAAGTTCTTTCACTTCCCGTTTAGTAATCACATGCTAAATAATTTATAAAAATGTGCAATATTCCAAAGGAAAGTCATCAGTAACACAAAATAAGAGGATATAAGGCCAAGGAGGCACTCAGCTTCTTGACTCTGGGTAAGAGACAAAGAATAATGTGACTCTATATGTTTAGGCATAGAAAGGTTATCTGGGGTAATATTCACTAGCTGCTTTTCCTATCTGAAAAGGACAGCATGAATTTGATGAGATCAAAAGAGAATTGTCTAAGTGAATATGTGATTAAACCCTGGAAAAAGCTGTCACCGCGGAGCAACTACTGTCCCTGTGATAATAAAACCCATCATTGCTGGTTTAAGAATAGTCTTTAGAAGCAGGAAATTGGATCCATTGCCTATCATGTAATGCAAGATCAATAACTTCACTCCTTAAAGTCTTTCTACTTGGATTATAAATCCTTGTAGATTCCCATTAAGATATATTTAGATTTGTAATGCTATCAATGTGATTGCCAGTTGTAATAAATTAGCCTGAGAGTTTAAATTGCATATTGATGACTGTAAACCACAAAAAGATTCAGAAAAAAGGTCAGTCTCCAAAAATAAGTGCTTATTTAAGTACCACCATTTTTATTTTGGTGTATTCTTTAAGTATAGACAAGTACAATAATGATAACTTGAAACCTCAAATTTAATTCTTCATTCAATATACTAGAGATTAAAAACATTTTAAAATTGCTTGTACATATTTTATCATAAATGATTTTAATTTCTCTTACTAAAATGTGTTCTTTGGAAGAATCAACTTTAATATATTTAACATTAATTTTGCTTGTTTTTGTTAAAAATTTTAAATGACTGTAAACAACTATTATTATTACACTATTCTTTGTAAATCATATCTAATGATAAGAATGAGCTTTTAAGAACATTACCATGAACTTTTAATACTTTAATACAACATCGTGAGTGTACTCAATGCTACTGAATTATATTCTTTAAAATGGTTAAAATGGTGAATTTAATGATATGTGTATTTTCTCACAATAAAAAATTATATTGTGATCCTTGGATGGTAGATTAATGTTTGTTAATTCTTCTGTAAATATTGTTATTATCGTTTCTTTCAATAATTCTTTCTTTTCGCTTCTCCTCTTCTAGAACTCCAGTTACTCACATTCTATGATCCATATCACCTCCCCTCTCTTCAGGTGTCTCTTTTTATTCTCTTTGCTGCACTTTGGATTATGTATACATGGTTCTGAGCTCTGAGTTCACTAATTCTTTTTTCAACCTGTTCGTTGAGTTTTTATCTCAATAGTGATTTAATTTTCATTTCTAAAAGTTCCATTTGTGTTCTTTTTCAAACTTATGTGTTCAAATTCCTTACTGTATAACTACATTTTAACTGTATCGTTTATTACTTTAAATATTTTACACTCATTTTTCTCACGTTCTGTATTTGACAGTTCCAACACCTAGAGTTCCTGCATGGTTAAATCTGTTTTTTCTTGTTACTGCTGAATACATGACTTATCTCAATTTTTCGGAGGCAAGCTCTTTTTAATTCTCTTGACTTACATCAAAGACCCCAGTTTTAGTCCCCCCCGCCAACTCAAAACAAAAAGGAATTCCATTAGTGAGTAAGTAGAAGAACATTGTCTCTGCTGCAGTGTTCCTGGGAAGCTCCATGCTACTTAAGGTTTCTGAGCATCTGTATATGTTTCTCAATCACCTGGAATATCATTCTCCACATTCTTCACATGGATAATTCCCCCTTTTACCTCCCAGACCCATCACAGGTACATCCTTCAGAAGGCCTTTCTTGACACTCCCTCTACTCCTACAAAGTACTCTTGGGCACCTCATACCCACTTCTTCAGAAATGTTTATTTCCTTGTATTATAACTTTCTATTTTAATTTTTCTAGCTCTCTCACTAAACTACAGAATTCCTGAAAGCATATGATATAGTTGTTCTCCTGACTTACAGCCCCACCCCCGATCTTATGGAGTATTAGGCGCTCGATATATGTTTGCTGAATAAAAGGCTGAATAAAGTAAAAACCTGGAGTGTTGAAAAATGAATTTATCTATCAGGGCATTTGGTAACTGTACTGGGTATTTTCCCTCTCCCTTCTCCGCTCCTACAAGCACTCTCTGCTCTACCTGCTCTGTGCCCAGGAGGCTGACATCAAGCTCACTGCTCTCTGGCCTCCTGTTGGGTTTGGTCAGTGAGAAGCATGAGTCAAGGATGTGAAGTAGGAGGGTGTTGACTTCCCCAGTTTTCTCCTGGTGGAGTCAGCACGTGTCAGCTATGTGACCTTCCACCAAAGACCACAGCTCCTTTCACGAACTCCTCTCCATTCAGCTATTATTTTGGGTTCTGTGTACCCCTTCTTCCCCCCCCCAGCCTGCCCCCCACATCTGAAGTACGAATGGTAAAGTCACTCCACTGTGTCTAGTTCCAGGATCATGTGTTAGCTCTTGTTAGGTTCATTATGCCTTACCAAAACCTTTGCAAATATTCCCTTTAAACTCTTGTCAAATTACCTGCTGGCTCTTGACAGGTAACAATAATGTCACAATGCAGAACTGACTGTGATTGGGGGGAAATCTAGCCTTCCTTATGAAAGATAATACAATTCAAGAAGAACTTTTTAGAATGTAGTACACAAAATTTAAGTAAAATGTTCAAAATGACATGGATGAACCTGAAGGACATTATGCTAAGTAAAATAAGCCAGTTATAGAAAGACAGATACTCCATATTTCTACCTATATGAGGTATCTAAAATAGTCAAACTCACAGAAGCAAGAATCGAATAGTGGTTCTAGGTGATGGAACGGGGTGTAGGAGAAATGGGAGTTGTTGTTCAATGGATATAAATCTTCAGTTATGCTCAGTGAGTAAGTTCTAGAGATCGGCTGGACAACATAGTACCTATCATTGACAATACAGTATTGTGCACTTCAAAATTTGTTAAGAGAGTAGAACTCATGTTAAATGTTCTTACCACCAAAAAACAAAAGGGAGGTGGAGACATAAGAAACTCAGAAAGTTGTGGGAAATGCCTGTTACGTTGATGGTGGTAATGGTATGTGTGTCTTCATATGTCCAAATTAATCAAATTGTACACATAAGTATGTTCAGTTCTTTGTATATCAATTATTCCTTAGGAAAGCTGTTAAAATTATATAAATTATTTAAGGTTTACCTTTAAGGCAGAACCAAATATAATAGTAATTGCTTTCTTAAATAAAAGATGAAAACCTTGTAATGGTATAGATTCTGTGGGGCTAAAGAGAAAAAAAACTAGCAGGTAATTTAAGGGCTAGAGCATAAAACCAAACACTCTGAAGGAGAATTTCAGAAGTAAATTTTTGCCTATAGATGTAAAAGTTTCATGACTGCATTTATCTTAAGACCAAAGAAGACGTTGGGCTACTGCTAGTTCTGAAGCCAGACCATCACTGCTCCTCAGAAATGCTGTGATCAGGGACCTTGTTATTCTTTTGCGCAATCTCAGTATGGTTTGGATTAGAAAAGAAGCATATCACATTGAGTAAGAAACTGTTTAAGATTCCTTTCTGAGAAAAAGTTAATAAATCTTCCAACAGCCCTTTGAAATTTCTTTTTGATAGAACAGGATTCCCAGCCAAAAACACTTAAAGTGTCTTTTTAGTAATCTCCAAATGTTTTATCACCTCTTCAGGTGATGAATTGTATTCAGAAATAGTGAAAGTAAGGGTAAGTCTAAGGGCCCAGAAATTACGCAAAGTTTGTTTCTTTTGAAAGAAACTCTTAATCTGGTAGTAATATATTGAGAGACTGGTGTTCAAGCATACATCTGGAGTCCATTTCTAAGGATTAAGACAAGACGTTGTACACGGTATATATTTTTTTAATTTGCTATAAGTTAGTACAAACATTAAAGGTCTACTCTGTCCTGTGTCAGGTAATTCACATGACAGTGCAAATAATATGACTGAGTGTAAGAGATAAATACAGAGAAATTGTCTCGGCATCTTAAGAAAGCCCAATAAATAGCACCCTTCATCCCCATCTGAGTTCTGAACATAATAAAAATTAGGCTACGAATAAGGCCTTTGGAAACATCATCTTTATTCTTCATGAGAGTAAGTTGCAGGAGGTAGCATGTAGCAGGGGGTGAAATAAGCTATCTGACCTGCAGGCTTAGTCCTAGTCACAGAAGAAGCTGGAAGGTCACATGCTTTCCTCACAAGAGCTGGGCCCCTGAACACAGGACATAGTCAAAGCAGCAGAGAATGTGGGTTGCCTCTGGTCAGGCTGGCTTCCAAAGAGGATAGCAGATCTGAGCTTAACCAAGCCTAGCACATTCCTTCTTCTCAAATTTCCACCAGGTACCTCACTCCCTCCCACCTGAGGGAATGACTGAGAAGGTAGAGGGACCAGGAGTGTTGAAGGAAAGGCTCTTTCCCTGACTCCAAAAGTAGGGAAGGACAGGTCAGCCCCAACATGGCTCAGTTCTTCTTTCTCTTAGCTCACTGAGCCAACACCACATTCCATCAGGTCGTGGCTATTCTTCTAGGGGAAGGAAACCAAATGTCAATCAGCCTTAATGGGACTGAATCCACAATACCAACTACTGCTCCCTTGGATAGACTTCTGAGCCCCTCCCCTGGTTACATTTGCTGAAAACATAGTGGTATACAGTAACAATATTTTAATGCTCACATAATGACACAGTGTGGATGTCTTGTCTCTGCTTCACCTGCTCTGGGGCCTTAACCAGGGTGACTCAAGAGCTGGGGGTAACTGGATAGGTGGGAATCACCTGGAGGCATCTTCACATACATGTGTGGGTTGAAGCTGTTGGATGAACCTCAGCTGGAGCTGTCGGCAGGAGCGCTGCTCATGGCCACTCCATGTGTCTGAGCTTCTTCTCAGCCTGGACACCTCAACGCGGTAGACTTCTTACATAGCAACTCAAGGCTTCCAGACAAGTGTCCCAGGAGAACTAGATGGAAACTGCATGGCTTTCCCTGACCCGGTCCCAGAGTTTAGGCACTTCACTTCTGCTGCACTTGATTGGTTACAAGCTAGTCACTAAAAGGTCCAGATTCCAAAGGAGAGAACATCATCCACGCTCAACTCTCATGAGAGGAACAGCAAAAGATTTCCAGACATGTTGTAAAACCTCCACAGTCCAAGAGCTGTTAGTGTTGATTTTGTCTCATAAGATCTGAAATTATTCAGAAGAATATATTATCTCCAAGACAAGTTTGCCACCAAGACTGAAAAGTACCTCTCTGTTCTATTTCCTATCTAACTTGTGTCCAGTTAAGTAATTAAACAAAGCATATCAGAAGACCTTGAATGAGATTAAATGACACCAATAAGGTAATCCAATCATAAGTTGCAAAAAGATATTCCAATAATAAAATGTAAACAGTATAGAAATGTTCCATATGTTGAATATAGTTTCTCATTAATGAAATTCCCAGGAAGAAATTAAATGTAAATACTAAAAGTTTTCAATTTCAAAGACTTCAAAATCTGAAAGAATTAAAATCCAATAAAAAATTTCTTGCGCTTTTAAGTTAAAGTTCAAAGAAATTAATTCCTCCCCAATTTCTTTCTCTGCTCAGTCTCAGCTAAAAAAGATTCTTAATAACTGGATAAATTGGAGGTTCTTTCCATAGCAGCAGGCTAGGGAATCACTCCCTGAAATGACTAAAGTTCCTTCAGGCTTCAAAAGTTGTGTTAATTCAATCCCAAGTTTTCCATCAGCCTCAACAAAGATTTGAGAAGTTCAGATATCTGGAAGGACACGAGTCCATAGAACTTACTCTTACTTGGCTCTTATATAAAGTCAAAGTATAAAGTATATGATCCATTAAGAGACAGAGAATGGAGGGCAGGCAGCGCTGAGGCTTTGAGAGACATCCAGGTGCTGACTCCCCAGGGTTCTTACTCGCAAACTGAAGTGCTCTCTGGATTGAGCCACCAAGATGTGTGCAGTGAATCTAGGCTTCCAGAGAGCTCAAGGCAGAAGTTCCAAGAGAGATTTTTAATGTACCTCTGATCACATAGTCAGGTCAGACGGTCTAACCCATTATGCCAGTTGAAAATCATCAGTAAACAAAGCGGCCCTCCGGGTCAGAATTAAATGGCACATTGTAAATTCTATTACCCTTATCTTGGCCTAGAGTCAAAGCCAGACATCTAGGCATCCCCAGAAATAAAGATAGATCCATTTACAGACCAACCGTACATTTCCCTATCCCACAGTCTCTCTTTTAAAGATTATCACTACACTGTCCCTATACCCAGCAAATCTAGAAAGCAAAGCAACCTGCAGCCTCGAAAAGCAGTTAGGTGAGCAGATTTGATTCATGCTACCCAATACTTAGTAGGACATAGTAGAAGAACAAAGAACATAGGAGAAACTCACTGGCATTGAGGGGAGGAGGGTAGATGAAAAACATGACTGCTTCCATCTCTATCAGAACACCCACACCCACCAATCTGCGGTATGGTCCACGAGCAATTAAATTAAACCTCCAGAACGGATAAATTAGCCATCAAGAAGTGAATTCTGCCATGGTGTTTATCTTGTATCCAGGCATAAATCACTTCTATCAGAGTGACATATGGAATTTAATGGTCTTTTGTGACTTGAATTGTGTCTCCAGAAAGGTACACTGAAGTCTTAACCCCTGGTATCCGTGAATGTGAACTTCAGAAACAGAGTCTTTGCGGAAGGCCTTAAGGTGCTAGTTAAGATGAAGTTATCCTGGAGGAGGGTGGGCCTTTAATCCAACATGACTGGCATCCTTTCAAGAAGAGGAGAAGAGACAGACAGGGAGAACGCCCCGGGAAGAGAAAGGCAGAGGTCTGAGTGATGCACCTATAAGCCAATGATGCCGAGGAGTGCCTGCCATCACCAGAAACTAGGCAAGAGGCATGAAACAAATTCTTCCCCCAGAGCATCCAGAGGGAACCAACCTCGCAGACATCTTGATATTGGATTTCCAGCCGAGGCAATACTGTGGTATCATTTTAAGCCTTCACTTTGTGGTCAATTGTTAAGCATACCTAGAAAACTAATACACAGCCTGACTCCATATTTTGACTTGATTGCTGGCAGGTATTAAGCCTCATCTCTCCCTCTTTTCCTCCTGCCCCACATCTGGGAGAGCAGATATGGATGCTCAGCGCCCCACCCCGCCTTATCACCTGCTGTAATCCTCACCCTAGTCCCACCCACTAATCACAACAAAAGCCCCAGCCTCCTTTCCCTGCCCCCTCAAGCCATTCTGCACCTCTCACCAGAAAGCCTGTTATGTGAGTAATAAACATTTATACTTTCTTTGCATGTTTATGGTGTCAACACTCTTGACATCTGGACCAAATTTTGGATAGTGGTCCTTTCTCTGTCTTCAGGGAGGCCACATATGGAACATACCTGCCTGTTGCAAAGTTGAGACATCTGCCACATTGGCGATCCTATCCCTGAGTCTTACCTGTAGCACAATCATTCCTACCCCATTCACCATATTCAAAACCTCTTCATTCCTGCTTCCTTTTGGATCCCGTTTCTCTGCTACCCCAGGATTGCACTGGAAGTGGTTCTGTTTACTGACACAGGCATCAGGTTCTCTTGTGAGGAAGAATTCAATCCCTGGCTCAATCCTGTCTAGTCAGGAAAGGTGCATCTCTTTGGTTCAGCTCATGAATGTTTGCTGGAACTGGTTCGACCCCTTGGGTATAAGTCACAGCGTTGGAACCAGCTCTGCAGCAGGGGCTACCCTTGGTCCCATCAGCCCTCCTCTTACAGTTTTCCCAGAAAATGTAGCCAACTGGAATCCTAGAGAATCAGAGCCTGCGTTGAAAGAATGTAACGTGAGAACAAGTGTACATGAACAGTGCAGTGAATACTTAGTTGAATACCCAGGTCCCCTTCATGGCAGGTACAACCACCCACCACCTGGCAAAACTCACAGACAACACTTTCCCCAGAGAAATGCCCTCAGCCAAACAGAAGCCACTGCCCCTTCCGGGCCACTCCACCCAACTCTCTGAGGGTAACTTATAGCCAATAACCGACTGAAATAGAGGAGGTTACAAAGGTTGACTCCCTTTTCTCAAGATAGGGCCAATCTTGTGCAGTTCATGCTTAGAGCTGTGCTGTTGAATACGGTAGCCACCAGACTATCAAGCACCATGGCTATCAAGCACCTGAAATGAGATATGCTGTTTACACATGGGATTTCAAAGATTTAGTATGAAAAAAGGGAAGATATTTCGTTAATAGGCTTAATATTGATATATGCTGAAATGACAATATCTGGTTTAAGACATAGATATGATATAAATCATCAAGATAAAAATGTATGAAGAAAACATAGTGCAAATATAATAACTAGCACTATGGTATAAAGAAGAAGTTCCAAGTGTGATGTGCTTAACTGACAGCATTAGGACACAATGCCAAATGATGTGCCTGGAGCAACAACGTGAATAATGGTTTTGATCAGAGTATTAGAAAAACACTACTTAAGTCAGACAGGTCTTATGTTGACTCACACTCAGTTAACATGAATTTACTCTCAAGTTGGGGAGAGATCTTCGTGTTTTACAGATGTCATTCCGGGGCTGAATATTTAAGATTATCATCTTTGTTTTGATGAACAAAAAAAATTCATACTTCTTTAAAAAGGGGGGAACCCACAGAATAAGATGGGACTAGGATTCAAATTTTAAATAATTTTAAATTTGAGACTTTCTCAAAAATGACATCCCCCCCAGCACTTTTTTTTTTTTTTTTTTTTTTTTTTTGCGGTACGCGGGCCTCTCACTGCCGTGGCCTCTCCCGTTGTGGAGCACAGGCTCTGGACGTGCAGGCTCAGCGGCCATGGATCTCGAGCCCAGCCGCTCCGCGGCATGTGGGATTATCCCGGACCGCGGCACGAACCCGCGTCCCATACATCGGCAGGCGGACTCTCAACCACTGAGCCACCAGGGAAGCCCTGCACTTTTGATTGGTGTTTGTCGTAGGACAGCCTTTTGTTACTCCAAATACTTATTTCAAAAAAAAAATTTTCTAAAAAATTCTGAAAATTCTTGCCCAGTTTAACTCTATTATGCAGTGATAAAATATTGTTTATGTACAAAAAGGTATGGTATTTGGCAAAAAAGAGCTGTTAGAAAAAGTGTATCCAGTCACTAGATTAAACAAGTGATGTTACCAACAAGGCTGCCTGCATAATCTCATCCCGCCACATGATGTCGCTCTAACGTAAGGTTCAAAGGATGGAATAAAATCTCTAGAAGAAAATGCAAAAGACATACTTTGCAAATAAAAATGTTTAGTTAGAACTACTGTGAGCAACACAGATGTTGCAACATTAGGCGTCCTAATGGGTGAGTTTATACTGTATCTCACATGTGACTTATCAAAAAAAGGACTTCTTGTTAGAGAGTCCTGGACATATGGAAACCTGCAGCTTGGTGAGAGCCCCAGTAATAAGTGTCCAGGAAAGTCATGGGTGTGTGTGCACTTGAGTTTCCTTACCAGATCTGCCTTCATGCCAAACAGGTTATATAAAAAACAAAAACAAACATCAAAAACACTACACCAGGAAATGCTACAGTAGAATTTAAGTACATCAAAGACATAAATTTATAAAGCTTACAGTGTGTTAGAGCAGATTACCTGCAAAGGAACAAGGATCAGAAAGACATTAGGAATCACACACACAGAAAAAACGGACACAAGAAAACAAGAAGTAGAACGATTTTTTAATATTTAATGAAAAGAATTTTGGATATAAAATGATATACCCAGGACTTCCCTGGTGGAGCAGTGGTTAAGAATCCGTCTGCCAATGCAGGGGACACGGGTTCCAGCCCTGGTCTGGGAAGATCCCACATGCTGCGGAGCAACTAAGCCCGTGCACCACAACTACTGAGCCTGCGCTCTAGAGCCCGCGAGCCACAACTACTGAAGCCCGTTCACCTAGAGTCCGTGCTCTGCAACAAGAAAAGCCACCACAATGAGAAGCCTGCGCACTGCAACAAAGAGCCCCGCTCGCTGCAACTAGAGAAAGCCCGCGTGCAGCAACGAAGTCCAAATGCAGCCAGAATTAAATAAAATTAAAAAAAGAAAATCAAATAGAGACATGGAAAATATTTTTTAAAACAGAAATTATATACCCAAGCAAATGTCCTTTTAAATATGTTGTTATAATAAAAAAATATATATCAAAAATATAAGGCTTCAGATAATTGTCTAAATTAAGAAGTCCTTTATAAACACTCATGAAGGAAATAGTAAAATGAGTTGTTTCAAGAGATATGAGAATGATGATCACATGACATCATAAAGTATTGTGTAGTGTAAAAAAACCAAATGCCAAAGAAATTCAAAAGAAAGAATATCCATAAAAGCTCTGTTCTAAATTCTAGACAATATCAGCAGGTAGAGGAGGAAGAAGACAATGTAACTACTCATACCTTCCACTCCCTTTTTGTCCTGCCAGGTTGTGGGAAATAAGATAGAACATGACTAGAGAATGGTACATAAAATGATCAAGTGTTTCTTTCAAGAAATGCACTTAGGACTTCCCTGGTGGTGCGGTGGTTGAGAGTCCGCCTGCCGATGCAGGGGACACGGGTTCGTGCCCTGGTCTGGGAAGATCCCACGTGCCGCAGAGCGGCTGGGCCCGTGAGCCATGGCCGCTGAGCCTGCGCGTCCGGAGCCTGTGCTCCGCAACGGGAGAGGCCACAGCGATGAGAGGCCCGTTTACCACAAAAAAAAAAAAAAAAAAAAAAATGCACTTAATATGGTTGTGATCTTTGGCCTGAAGAAATATCTGAAAAGGTTAACATTAATGAAAGTCTGCATGGAAATAAATGGGAGAAACTCATTTTGAGAAGAGTTTAGGAAGCATTGCTTTAAATCTGAAATAGACTGAAAATTGTGACATTTGAGTCACTACACATAAAAAATCCTTGGCATTTGTGGATTCCTATTTGTGGTTTAAATATACATGATACATAAAATTTCTCCCTAAGCAAGGTGATGACGGTAATCGCTTGCTATTGTCATCTTGCGGCATTCAAAACATACTGCACCAGGCTGACATTAAATTGCAGGTTGGATTTAAAATAACACATATATTGGTCCCCTGCTGTTTTGGCTAATCTCGACTTCTGATGCTGCAGCCTTGTGTAATAAACACACTTACAGAGGACACTTCTCTAGCTGTTTGTGTTTTCCAAGCTAGGTATCTCTTGTCACCCTGGGCCTCTTAATGAGCCCTGAAACCAACTTCCTCAGGGGCAGCAAACTATTCTTTTCAGTTCTTCCCAGAGGACAGGTTTATTTTTGCAACTATAGCAACCACTGCTAAATGCTTTTTCTCTGGCTTTTTAAGCTTATTATTGTGTGTCTCTTTGCAAAGATACTGTAGAAGGTTTCAGCTTTTTAAAACTCTTGCCTTAAAAAGCCAGGCTTTGTCCATAATAAACCTTTATTATAAAGCATGGACTTGGTTGTTCTCCATTTATTTGTATGTGTATCTGTAACCTCTCCTGGGAAATGCAGGCACAACTTGGGCAAATAACAGAAGTCAGTTGCTCTTCGATGTTGAAACCCATGGTTCCAGCAGATGTCGCCATTCTCATTATTAAACAAAATTTGAACCTAAGGGTCCTTCCAGGTGGATAGAAACCACCTTAGCTCTTATGAAGGAAATATCACAAAAGAGAAGTAAACACAGGTGATCAAGTATAAATTTTCTTTTTTAATAATTGAAATTATAGAGATGGTTGGTTGGAAGACCTTTTAGGTAAGTTCTCATTTTAGGAAAGTTATTGGTAGTTTATTTCCAAAGTCTTAGTTTACTTGTCTATAAAGAAGAGTTACCAATTCATAACACCTGAAGTTGCTACGAGTGTTACATAGTAACACATGCCATGAGCCCCGGCATGCATGGCATGCGGTACGCCTTTGACAAATAATTTTGCAGTGCTTCAAAAATAGGATTTGCGTGGCAAAGCCAAAGTATCAGGAACTCAATCCCTAAGTAGTCAGCAGTGTGAGCGATACAGTCTCAACAAAATGATAGTTCCTTAATATTTTACTAGAAAAACTTTTACGATCCCATTGAAATCTACATTTTCAGTGCCGCTCTCAAAGAACTTTTTGAAATTTCCAAACTTATGACTCGAAGTTCAGCCGTCTTCTCCCTTGGTTACTATCACAGTATCTTTTCTTCCCTGTCTGTTCCTTCCCTGTCTGTTCCTGGTAACCACAAGGTAATTCTCAAACGGACTTAAACAACCAGTTTTGTAATTTTGATACATTAAGAAAGTAATATGTGATGTGTATTCCTCTCCTTTCCTTCATTTATTTCTTCATGTGTTTCTCAGTGAACAATACTTATTTTTAAGTCTGAATATGTGGTCTTATTTTCCACAACAAAGATTAAGTATGCCAGAGGTATGAGTGACTGGTATCTTACTTTCAGGCCCATCTCGTATCTCCCCTTCACTGCCTGAGGCTGACCTGGTTGGCCTTTGGCTTCATTTCTGAGCTGCTTTAGTGCAGAAAGACTTGTGAATTCACATAAGGACCACAAACTGAGCTTGTTTAGCCTCTGCATAACCTTTTCCCCAGCTCTTACATCTCTACATAGTTCTCCTTATAAATTGGACGTCTCCCTCTTGTCCCTAGCCTAGATCACTCTAGCGGACATTCCCAGTCCAAAGATCAGGTCAGATCAGGCCCTGACTGGGTTCCATCGATGTTAAACCTTTATAGAGCTAGGTCTGTAAATGTGCAACTGGCATGGCAGGGATGACTCAAAATTATGGTTTTCTATCCATGATTCTGAGAGCCACAATATTCTGAAACATATAAGAGAGAACTGGAAAACTTCAACCCTGAATAGATGAAATCATATTATCTGTGGGCAGGTGAGAGTTACAAAAGAAAGATAACCAGGAGACCTACCTACAAAAGCCCTCAAGAAATGCCAAACACCCATTTAGAGGAATAAGACCTCAAGGTATGATTACTGTTTTCTGAGCCCTTTGTGGGGTCCATCTTAGAAACACCAGAAACACTTAAAATACACAGGGTACTCACGTAAAAGCCCTGAACTCCAGAAAACTCTGCCTGGCCCACATAGAGGAGAGTCAGCATCACTTCCCCAAAGCACTATACTTTATTGAAATTAACTCTTCCACTCTCTGAATTTTAACACTTGAGTAACTGAACATGTATCAAAATGGAGACAGTTCCTCTGAGTGATTTTAGAATACTAAAGTCAGAGGATTGAGAAATTATTTTTATTTGAAAGAAAAACATCAGGAAATATATATTTCCTCCAAAAAGAGCTTGAACTACACCAATTCAAATAATTTTCTGAATTTTAATTGAAGTGGAAATGGTGTCCAGACGTTCAAAGTGGAACACTTGTCTGTTTGAAGAGCTTTCCTCTAAATGAATTTGACAATTGATATATACCTGAATTAACATTATTATGTAGCATATTATATAACAGATATAGATTTACATATATATAATTATTAATAAAATTAATGGTTTCTCCCTCTGTCCAGTGAAATGGCCTAAGGGTAATGGCATCTCAGAAGGGACCAGCCTAATTTAAAGCCCAGATTATAATTTCTAAAATTAATTTTCCATGAAAAGGAAGCAGGATTTTTGGAAAGATAATTGATTCCACGTCTGGGGAATGAAGGTATAAAAGAATGTAGAACTTCTTTATCAGAAGCCAAGGTTTCATTCAAGGGTTAGTGAAATCAGATCAAAAGAGAACAGGAACCAAATTATAGAGGTTTGCTTGTGACAAGATAAGCATCAAAAACAGAATAATGACTGCCGTTAACTGAAATACATTAAATCTATTAAAGTCCTGAGTCCATGATACACAAAAAGATAAATATTAATTAAATACACCTTCTTGAAGAAGGTCAAGAGATCAGAATATATTCCTACTGGATCTTATTAGTTATTGTTGACACATTGATCACATTGTTGAACGATACACAATCTAGTAAGCATTAAATATATCACCTAAAAGACATTTTTTGACTCAAGGAAATGGCCTTATAAGTGAGACATGCAGTCAGATTGAAGACATGACAACTATGATCAATCTATCATTTTTAAAATCAGTCAGATTTGTATGCTTTTAAGAATATGAATGAGTCGAACATTGCATTAAAGTTTAAAAGTCCTTAGAATTCAGAGGAAAAGATATTTACAGATCTAAATGTTCTAATCAGCTACTTATCCTGGGTAGAGCTGCAGACTTCTATGAGCAGAGAGAATTACGTGAGTCAATCCTCTGTTGAAATTATGAAGGAATTATAATAACTAAAAAGGTTTAAAGTGTTTCTTCAGATCGACAAGAATCTAAGTTTATTCCTCTGGGCAAATTCTCTAGAAGTGAATAACCTAATTAACTAGACTATTAACTGACTTCCATAATTGGGTTAGCCCCTTTCAGCCTTAGGGAGATTTAGTAAATATAGGCATTTTTGTGAAAGTTAAAATAGAGCATTGATATTTTTGCATTTCTAAGAGAATCTGACCTATTATGATAGCTTGGAATCTAATCTGAGGTATGCAGTCAAGGAGTTTATTTAGATGAAACCTTACATTTTATATTCAGGATTAAAACATCTAAGAGAACCTTAGGTCAACTGTCTTCATAAATAAATTTTACTCACAGGGTGTGAGAATTCCCAATGTTCCACAACCACCTACAAAATGAAAGCCAAATGGTATGCCAGTGAAGTTAATGCCTTTTTATGAAGTAGAGCATTTTGCAAATTGTTTGATATTTGTGTTTCCTTTTTGTAAAATGCCTGGTTGTGTGTTTTGCTCATTATGTGCTTTGTATTTTTTCTTATTGATTTTTTTAACTAAACCGTTTTTAGTTATCTATGTTGCATGTAACATTTCCAACTCTGTTGCTTGTCTTTTCACTTTTTCTATAGTGTCTTTCAACAACTGTATCAACACTTTCCTTTTGACTAGCAATTTTAAGAAATCCTTTGAGTCAAATATGTTCTTATATATTCTTCTAAAGGTTTTAATACATTTCTTGTCCCTTTGCCTTCTTTCAGGCTGGAATGAATTTTTGTTAATGGTATAAGATGTGGATCCAAATGAATTGTTTTGTCTTTATGCATATGAAATCTTCTCAGCATAATATGTTCTATCATAGTTTTCTTCAATGTTCTCTCTGTCACATGCCCTTTGCATTTATGCAGAGTCTGTTTCTGGGCTGTCTATTCTATTCCATTGATCAATTGTCCCTGTGCTGATACCATATCATCCTCATATGGCTTTAAGTCTTTATATCCAGCAGAATAAATTCTCTCACCTTATTCTTTTCCTGTATGAACATCTTGGATATACTTGAAGGTTTGCTCTTCTATACAAATTTTTAAATCAGCATGTCAAGATCCTTATAAAACACTTAGGATTTTCAGTGACATGTCATTGAATGATAGGTAATCTGGGGATAACAGATACCTGTGTGATGTTGCATTTTCTATCCACCAAAGTGTTTTATCTTTCCATTTATTGGTGTCTTGTTTAGATTATTTAAATAATGTTTATAATTTTATCCATATGGCTATCATACCTCAGTCTTATTTAACAAAAAAGGCACCATTTTTTGTTATTATTATAAGTGACATGTTTTTAAAATGTATGTTTTCTCTTTATTGCTATTTTTAAAAAATACAATTAATTTTTGCATAACGATCTTAACCTAGACATTTTGCTGAACCTTGACTAGTGCTAATAATTTGCATGAAATCTTTTTAAAATTTTCAATATACATAGTTTTATCTAGGATTAATAACGGTTTCCTTTTCTTCCCATCCTTTTGCTATCTCCTTTTCTTCTTTATTTTAATAGGACTTTCTTTAGCCAGGACTTTCAGTGCAATGTCCAATAGGTGTGATAATAATAAACTTTTAATCTGGTTCCTGATATTAAAGGAAATTCTTCTTTTTTTTTTTTTACCCTTATAATGTTGAGTGTAAGTTATTGACCCTTGTTATGTATCTGGTACTTCCCAACCTTTTGAGCATGATTAGCACCCACAGAAAATACAGTTTTCAGCATGCAATGATGGAAATGGATGAGGCTTCTCAAGGCAGGAGACAACAGACCAGGTTGTTCTGCCGACTCAGGCCACACCAGCTGCACCTAAGGCTGAGGAGATAACATGGTAGCACAGCTGCAACATATTCTTGGTTTGTAGGCTAAAGCTTTATCTTGATCTGAGGAATGTATTGGGTTGGCCGAAAGGTTCGTTCGTTTATTTCTGTAAGATGGCTCTAGTAGCACTTAGTTGTCTTTAACTTCATTCGAAACAATTTTGTTAGATTGTATGCGACAGCTGTCATATCAGTGTGCATTTAAAAGAAGACATCAAAATTGGTGAGTTTTTGTGTAGCCATTTTAATACTGAAGATGGAAGGAAAAAAGCAACATTTTCGTGCCTATTGTGCTTTATTATTTCAAGAGAGGTAAAAACACAACTGAAATGCAAAAAAAGATTTGTGCAGTGTATGGAGAAGGTGCTGTGACTGATCGAACACGTCATAAGTGGTTTGTGAAGTTTTATGCTGGAGACTTCTCCCTGGATTATGCTCCATGGTTGGGTAGACCCGTTGAAGTTGATAGAGATCAAATCTAGACATTAACTGAGAACAATCAGTGTTATCCCATGTGGGAGAGAGCCGACATACTCAAAATAGTCTAATCAAGTGTTGGAAATCACTGCACCAGCTTGGTTACGTGAATCGCTTTGATATTTGGGTTCTACATAAGTTAAGTGAAGACGACATTCTTGTCCGTATTTCCTCATGCGATTCCCTACTGAAATGTAATGAAAAGGTTCCGTTTTTAAAACAAATTGTGGCGGGCAATGAAAGGTGGATACTGTTCAATAATATGAAATGGAAGAGATCGTGGGGCAAGCGAAATGAAACACCACCAACCACTCCAAAGGCCAGTCTTCATCCAAAGAAGGTGATGTTGTGTATTTGGTAGGATTGGAAGGGAGTCCTCTATTATGAGCTCCTTCCGGAAAACCGAACGATTAATTCCAACAAGTACCACTCCCAATTAGACCAACTGAAAGCAGCACTTGACAAAAAGCATCCAGAATTAGTCAACAGAAAATGCATAATCTTCCATCAGGATAACGCAAGACCGCATGTTTCTTTAATGACCAGGTAAAAACTGTCAAATCTTGGCTGGGAAGTTCTGATTCATCTGCCATATTCACCAGACATTGCACCTTTGGATTTCCACTTACTTAGGTCTTTACAAAATTCTCTTAATGGAAAAAATTTCTATTCCCTGGAAAACTGTAAAAGGCACCTTGAACAGTTCTTTGCTCAAAAAGATAAAAAGTTTTGGGAAGATGGAATTATGAAGTTGCCTGAAAAATGGCAGAAGGTAGTGGAAGCAAAGGGTGAATATGTTGTTCAATACTTCTTGGTGAAAATGAAAAACGTGTCTTTTATTTTTACTTAAAAACTCAAGGCACTTTTTGGCTAACCCAATAACTAGGAGGACCAAACTGGCCCAGTATTTTTACTTCTTTTGTTCAGTCCTTGGGTACCATTAGCAGCAGTGGTTTCAGTTGCTGGGTATACAAAGGCAAATCAAGAATAAATATCACACCTGCATATTCCATTCAAGTCCTCTTGGAAGAATAGGAAAAGAGTCAGTGTAACCTGCTATGTGCTGAACCTTCTCCCCTAGGAATATTTCTCAGAAATAGCTGCAAATGTTGCTTTTCCTATTGGAAAGCAGCATAATTTTATGAACTATTTGAACTTCAGCAGAGCCCGGTAGTATATATTGCCATTCAGCCCATCACTGCATGGCTTGAGTTCCACTATGTCTACTCCTTTCCTGGGACCACTTTGCCACTTCGAGTGATAGAACTAGAGCATCAACTTTATTTCAGTCACCTTCAGAAACTAGAAGGAATTCTTTGGTGAGCAAGAGCTCTACTTTGATTTGCACTCAGGATTGCCATAGTGATTTCTGAAGAATGGTACGTGACACAGGGGTCCCTTTATCATTCAGTTATCTATGTCCACTTACCAGACCAAACTGCAAGTCCATAAGCAACCACTCAAGATTCAATAAGCACGTAATTGTGGGGATTTTACTTGCATCCAGTTCTCTTACTGCCAGGAATAGGGACTGTAGCTCAGCCCACCGGGCTGCTGACTTGCTTTTGCCTTCTTCTGTGAAGGGTTTGTGATTTGCTGGACACAGGACAGCTACTTTCCTCATGGAGCCACGGCTCTCCATTCTGGAACTGCCACCTGTGAATCAGGCCAAGTCCCTCATATCCTTGGGAAATTGTTGGAATGATGAGCCCCATCAGTAAGAGCAGCAGACACGTCTTCAGATGGCCTTTTCGGAGGTCCTAGTGGAAAACAGGCTACTTGCTCATGAATAAGTTATGAATAGGTTGAGTCCCACTGTGTATCATGGCTGTAATATCGCTTCCATTTTATGATGGAATTCAACATTTCCCTTCTTGTTGGGATGCTTTTTTGATACTACTCATGACATGGGGGTAATTCAGCAGTCGATATAATTTTATGCTCTTCAGTTAATGGGGCTGTCAGAGTAAACACGCAATAACTAGCTAGTAACTATCTTTAAAAGAAATACACCACAGTATATCTGAGCAGTATAAGATAATTTTCTAGTTGACCATGATTATGGGCTTTTGCCAAGAAGACTTGAGTCTGCATGAAGGCAGGTGGTTGACACTTTGAATAGCATTTCTGCATTGGTGTCTGTATTAGTCAGCACAGGCTGCTTTTAACAAAATATCATAGACTGGGTGGGTTAAACAACAGACATTTATTTCACAGGTCTCGAGGCTGCGAAGTCTGAGATGAGGGTGCCAGCATGGTCAGTTTCTGATGAAAGCTCTCTTCCTGGCAGGCAAGTGGCTTCCTCATATGGGGGAAAGAGAGCTCTCCTGTCTCTTCCTCTTCCTATAAGAACACTAATCCCAACATGGGGGCCCCACCCACCCCATGACCTCATCTAAACCTAATTATCTCCCAAAGACCCTATGTCCAAATACCATCACATTAGGAGTTAGGGCTTCAACATATGAATTTACAGAGGGGCACAAACATTCAGTTTATAACATTATGCCTCTGGATCCCCCAAATTCATGTCCTTCTTGCATGCAAAATACATTCACCCATCCCAACAGCCCCCCAAATCCTAACTCTTTCCAGCATCAACTCTAAATAAGTCCAAAGTCTCATCTAAATTAGACGTGGTGAGATGTGAGGTATGATTCATCTTGAGGTAAATTCCTCTCCAGATGAGAACCTGTGAAACCAGCTACTTCAGTCAGTTCAGGCTGCTGTAACAAAATACCACCAACTGGGTGGCTTAAGCAACAAAGATTTACAATTCTGGAGGCTGGAAACCCAACATTGGAGAGCAGCATGGTTGAGCTTTGGTATGGCCCTCCTCCTGGCTTGCAGGTGGCTGTCTTCTCTCTGAATCCTCCCGTGGTGGAGAGACAGAGCACGAGTTCTGGTCTCTTCCTGATCTTATAAGGACACTAACCCCATCATGTGCCTGCTGTGATCTCATTTAAACCTAACTGCCTCACAAACACCCACCTCAAAATACCATCAGATTGGGCATTAGCACTCCAACATATGAATTTAAAGCTCCAACACAATTCAGTCCATTACGGTCCACACAGGATAGTCTGAGCTACAGACTCTGCAGTTTCAAGAAGGCTTGTGTTGTTCAAGCTTCTAACCAAAAATGACCTTTTCCCAGGTGATGTAAATTAATTAGGCCCAATAGTGTCTTTAAGTGGGGGATATGATTTTTCCAAAAGCAAGTAGGCCTATTAGGCATTAGGCCTCTTGTCTAGTCTAATAATGGAGGTTGGAGAACAAGAACATTGTATCCCTAGTGGTCTGCAGTGTATCACAGGGCACTCCAGCCCATATAATCCTCCCGAAGTTTACAGTCTATGTAAGGTTCTGGATTTTTTTCGGGGTTCATAAACCATCTTCCATCAGTCATATGATCATAGTAAAGTTGCTTTCAGGTTGATTCTCTGTTTCAGAAATAATCATAATGTCATCTCTATTGAGCACTAGAACACAGTAATCTAGTTTTATTACACTAGATCTGCCTCACTATCCTTGTGACAGTACTTAAGGGAGTTCAAATATCCTTGAGTCAAATGTACATTGGAAAAAGTTCCACATGAATGCACACTGTTGATGACACTCCCTAGCAACCGATATTGAAAAAAGGCATTAGCCAAGTCAGCTATGGAAAACTGGTCATCTTTAGTTTGTTGAGTAATGTGTAGCAGTTGAACAGTCTGGACCATACTGGGGACTGCAGAAGCTATTAGGGCTGCTGTTTACTGGAGTCTCCTGTAGCCCTGGGTCAGCCTCCACGATCCATCATCTTCCTCACGGGCAACATCAGGTTACTGTGGAGTGAGGGTGTGGGATCAACACACCTGTCCTTAATTAGGACGGTAATTTTTTGTGGCTGTAGACACATGACAGTGGTTCAAATTAACCACTTCAAAACTCTAAAGGCTCCCATTATTCAAATCCAGTTACTACTGGATTTAGGGCAGATCTACAAGTTGTTTATCTTCCTTGTTCTACTCAGTACAGGGAAGGATTTTTAGTCAATGACTACATAGATGGCAATGATACATTCAGGTGAGGAAGTTACCCCCACAGCAGAATTTTGAAAATCACTTATTCCAACTTTTAATGACTTTACTTTTTATTCTTCTTATAGTAGCATCTCTCTATTCCCCTAAATGAATTCTATCACCTCCCCAAGGGGCTCACGAGCAGGCCAAGGCACTGCTCCTGTATCCAGCTGACCTAAAAGAGTTTCTTCTCCATCGGCAGGCCATCTCACCCACACATTTGTAAAAGGCCTTGGTTCTCGCACAGGAATTGGTCAGGAGAGCCCATCCTTCATGTCATGCTCTTCCTCTATTCCTGCCTGTGGTTGGCAGTATTCTAAAGATGTCCTATCAAGATTCACATACCCTGTTGATTCAGTTGAAAACTAATCTAGGCACTTCCCTGAAGGGACTTTAAAGATGGAATTAAGGTTACTAATCAGGTGAATTTACAATGGCGAGAGCATCCTGGATTATCCAGGTGGACCCAGTGTAGCCACATGAGCCCTTGAAAACTGAAGAGGAAGGGCAGAATCCAGAGAGTTGGAGCAGAAGGGAAAGTTAGAGAGATCTGAAGCATGAGAACTAGATTGACTGCTGCTGGCTTTGAAGGGGACCACAATCAGGGAATGTAGGTGGTCTTCAGAAGCTGAGAAGAACTCCCAGCCACCAGCCAGCAAGGAAGCAGGCTGCAGTTCCACACCCACATGGAAGTGGATTCTACCAGCAACTGGAATGAGCATGTAAGTTCTTTTCCAGAGCCTTCTGACACCTTGATTTGGCTTTGTGGGACCTGGAGCAAGGAAACTAGCTGAGCTTACTAGGCTTCTAATCTATAGAACCATGAGATAGTAGAGTCTATTGTTTCAAGAAGTAGTAATAGAAAACCCATACCTTGCCTTAGTAGTAAATGTGTGCATTTTGGGAACTCGATGCTGTAGGCTCATGAGAACCTTTCTCTATCTGAATTTCCCCTAATTTTGGACAAGACAAGCATTTCTGCTTTGATATTTTTATATCTTGGGAAGTTCAAGGAGAGACAGTTGTGTTTCCTTGGCTTCATATAAAATTCTATCCAATTTCCTCCTTTTTCTTTTTTTTTTTGCGGTACACGGGCCTCTCACTGTTGTGGCCTCTCCCGTTGCGGAGGACAGGCTCTGGACGCGCAGGCCCAGAGGCTATGGCTCACGGGCCCAGCCACTCCGCGGCATGTGGGATCCTCCCAGACCAGGGCATGAACCTGTGTCCCCTGCATCGGCTGGCGGACTCTCAACCACTGCGCCACCAGGGAAGCCCCAATTTCCTCTTTTAATGCCATTTTAAATCAACCATCTAAAGACTTCTACACCATTAGGTCATGAATTCTTGCCTTTTACTTGTTTTGATTACTTTTTTTTGGTAAAACCCAAACATTTGTATTATCTTGAAGTCTTATGGGAGGAAGCTGGGATTAAAGATCCCACGCTGCCTCTTTTACATCCTCTGAGGTCTCAAGAACAAAATCACATATGGTGTCGATGGTGGTGGGACGTCTTGTATCATAACCTGGGTGAGGGGCATCAAATAGTGAGTTTGTTTCACTGTCACAGAGCCAGTCCAGCACTGTCTGCATCAGCAGCATTTCTGCAGCTTCAGTAGATACTGACATTTCAATGACAAGGGAAGGACAGAGCAGTTACTCTTCTCTTCTATTCATTCTAGGAATGAATAGCTCCTGTCCTAATCCACTCTCGTCAGCAATGATTTTTCCTAGAACTATCTCCACAAAGATAGCAGCCAAAAGGATCAGGGATGAATGCAAACATCCCCCTCTACTCAACAATGTTCCAAGCCAGAGACACTGCAACTTGATCTAAAATTCTCAGGAGCCATTTTAACAAGGGTCATCAGGACAGTGCTTGTAACAATTTACAAAATGCCTCCACTTTGTTACTAATTAATCCCTTACTCCACTGGCTTCCTGCCCTCCATGATCTACTGGCCCTGCCTGGATTACCTTCTTGGCTGTAGCGGGTCTCCCAGGCTAAACTGACCCATCAGAAGTTATATTGCCCAGGTTCCTGTGGTTGGAGCTCCACTTGCTAGCCAAAGAGGATGAAACTCAACCCAAGGATATACTGAACCTTTACTTTTGCTAACGTTAAAAGCTTCAACTGGAACGGATTTAGCCAACCTGCCATCAGTTTGCTCTTGTCTTCTAATTTTGCTCGCTCTTGGCATTTAGATTCTATCATTTCTAGATTGCAATGGAAAGTCTTATAATCAGTAACTGAGTTCAAAGCCTGTGCAACTTCAAACCAAGTGTGGAAACCACCTCTGCACCAATAGTTCATTTTCATCCCCTTTCTCAGAATCATCCTTTTTCTTTCTAAATAATGCCTAAGCCACACTTTCAGCAAAAAGTAAGTCAGAAGTCTACTAAGCAATCCCACGTCTAATGCCAACTGTACCAAAAGAGTGTTTGATTGCTAAAGAAGACGGCTTAGGACCCAAAATAACAATGCTTATAAATTTATACTCTACTATAGGAAAAGGATACAATATAACTATAGTTATATATCTCATAGCGAGGGGTCTGGGAAGGCTTGGTACAAGTTTCTATCTTCTATAAGGGTCAAGGTTGTAAGCACTTTCTTTCTTGGATCAGAAAGATCTACACGTGCATAGAATGCCTTGGAACTAGGTAGCCCAAAATGGAATATCACTGGGTTATAAAATATTTTGCTGGTCATATACACATATTCTTGTTACAAAATCAGCCTTAACGGTAGAAGTTTCCGGGGGGGGGATGCAAATCATCAATCTCATTCTTGCCAATAAACAATGCTGACAGGCTCGTAAAAACCACCCTAAAACTCCTCCAAACCATGGTTACAAAAGCGACATTACTAATCAGCATGTTTCACGTGTTGGAACCAGAGGTTAGTGTCATGCAGGAACTTTAGCAATACAGTTCAGACAGATTCCAGGTCTGCTAGAAATTAACCTGCACAGCACATCATGTTGAAGAATGGTCCTATTCCTAATTTTCTATTATGACTGGGGAGTTGATAGATATCAAATTCTTTCACTGCATTTAATCATTTAAATGACTACGTATTTTTCATCTTTTATCTGTTACTATGCAAAATTTACACTAATTTTTCCCCCTAATGTTAACCCACGTTTGTTTTTCTGGTGCTTTGCTAGACCTGGTTTGATAATATTTTACTTGGAATTTTTTTCCATTTTTGTTCATGAATGAATTGACCTGTATAATTCCTTTCTCATTCCACGCCTCCTCTGGTTTTGTTACTAAGTTTATACAAGCTTTATTGAACCAACTGGGGAGTGTTACCTATTTTTCTATTCTCTGGAAGAGTTTGTAACAGATTTTTTTTTCCATAAAAGTTGTATAGCGTATTTTCTTTTTAATTTCAAACTTCTGATTCGATTTCTTTAATGGCTATCCAATTACCGTCGTTTTAGTTTTAGAATCTATCTTGGTATGTTGAATTTTTATAACTTTCCGATTTTATTTTTTCATAGATATTGTGATAAAGTTGATCATTTTAATCTCGGCTATCTATATTTATGCCCCTCTTTTGGTCCTACTATTATTAATTAGTAATTAGTTTATTGAATAATCAATAATGGCAACATTTTCTCCTTCCCCTCCAAGAGACTGTTGTAGGCTGGAAACTTGCAGTGGGATAGAGGGTCTTGATTTACCTTCTCTCTTTTTGCCTTTCCAAGCTAGCTAACTGGGCCTTGACTCGTCAAGACTTGGTATGTAGGGAATAAGAATGGGATGAATGAAGGAGCTGTCTTACTTTAACTGGTCCAAGATTAAAATGACTTCCACCTCCCCGGGCCTGAAGTATGATTCAGCCTGTATCCTGGTGATTTCTGAATTCTTTCGATGTATTTTCATTTCTTCATCCTCTTTCATGTCTTCTCTATTTCTGGGTTCACTATAACAAGAAATGTACCCGTTTTATCGATTGCTTCAAAAAACACACTTTAGGACTTCTTTGAGTCTCTCTACTGTATCTTTTTTCCTATCTCTCTAAATGAGTTAAGGTTTAAAGCATTTAGAACACAGCCTGACTATATATGTACCATAAGTGATAACTCTTATAACCCACTAGGAAATAAACTTCACTAGGGTCCACTTTGTTCAATGCTATGTTCTCAGCCCATAGGACAGTTCCTAGCACAGTAAAATAAAATGAATGTCTTTTATCTTTTGAGCCTTCTTTTTCTGTTGTTTCTCCCACTTCTTAAAGAGAATATTTATTTCACTAATTTTCATTCTAAAATAAAAGAACATTTACGTCTATAAATTTCTCTAAATGTACAAATTTTCCTGCATCCTACAATTTTAATAAGCATATTTTCCTTTCTTGTTTAGTTCTAAGTATATTTTAGTTCCTATCATTTTCAAACATGTTATTTGTGTTTTTAAATTTCTAGATTTGGGTAATATTTTCTTTTGTTATAGATTTATAAACTAATTGTGTTGGGGTCAAAGAATATATTCGTAATAACAATTTTTTTTCAGTCTGTTGAAACTTACTTTATGATACACTAGGTATATGATTTTCTCTTACTTTTTCCATGTGTATACATTCCCTGCTTGTTGAATGTAGAGTTCTATAAATGTCTACTTTGTTTTCAAACTTTTGGTCTCAGGACCTCTATATATTCTTAAAAATATACCGAGGACCCCAAAGACCTTTTTTTAAAAAATGCGGGTTGTATCTAACAGTATTTCCCATATTAGAAGTTAAAACTGAGACATTTAAAAATAAAACTTTTTAAAATTGTCATTTAAAATTAACAATAAAACCATTAAACAACATCAAGAAACAACTATAAAATGTAATTTTTTCTAGTTTTTTTCCTCATATATGTTACACAAATCAATCTAAAAATTAATAGTATTTTCTGAATTTATTTCCCCTCAACACCACTAAATGAGATCTGCAGACCAGAAGCAACAGCATCACCCAGGAACTTGTGAGAAATACAAATTCGGAACTACTGACTCAGATTCTGTAAGGAGTGGTTGGAAACTGTGTTTGATCAGGCTCTCCAGGTAACTGATGCTTAGTACATATGAGAAGCATTGCTTTAATGCTGTACAATGATCTTTCCATTTTAAAAAATATAGCTTTATTCTTATTTTTAAACTTCTATTGTTAGAGTCTATATACAGAAAAGTACATGAACCATAAGGGCAGAGCTCAATGCATTTTCACAAAGTAAACACATCTGTGTAACAGCACTCAGATCAAGAAACAAAACATTAGCTGTACCCCTGACTTTTAACACTCTTGATTAATTTGCTGGTTTTTGAGCTTTAAGCTCAAATCATATCATGTAGTGAGTACCTTTCTTTGGTTTCTCACTTTTGCTCAACATTTTGTTCATGAGATGCATCAATGGAGTTCCCTTCACAAAAGTTAATTCATTCTCTATTGCTACATAGCACATTGCTATAGTATCCATTCTGCTATTAGACATTTGAGTTGTTCAGTTTTTTACAATTACAAATAGACCTGCTATAGACATCCTTGTACATGCCTTTTGGTTAGGATGTGTATGTATAACACACAAGGCATATATATGCATAATATGTAGTTCATTTGAAAGGGTTCCTAAAAACATGTCGTATTTAATACAGAACCTTCTAAATGTCAAAGAAATTCATCACCACTGGAGACAGATAATCAGGAAAAACACACATTTTTAATTAAAAATGTATTCCATATTGTACTATGAACTTACTAAACACAAGTTTTAGCATTTGTAAATTTAGCCTGTTTTCTATACAAAAACCTTTAAAAAGTTTGTTTTGTTTTGACCATTTTCAGATCAATGCTCTATTCTGATTATTTTCAAGTTGTCTAGGTCAGCAGTGTGCGATGGAAATACAATGCAAGCCACATATGTAGTTTTAAATTTTCTAGTAGTCTCATTGAAAAATAAAAAGAAACAGGTTAAATTAATACATTTTATGATCTCATACCTAAAATATTATAATTTCGACATAATCAAGATAATGAGAAACATTACATTCTTTTTTTACTGTCTTCAAAGTCCAGTGTATTTTTAGGTTTTTCCAGCCATACTTAAACATTTTCCAGTAACTGAATCAAGTATCAATTTAAAATTTAAGTTTATCAAAATTAAATAAAACTAGTATTCAGTAACTGCATCACACTAGCCATATTTCAAGAGCTCAATAGCCACATGTGGCTAGTGGTTATGCTATTGGGAAGCACAGGCCTGGGTCAAGAGTGGTTTTGTTGTGCTCCACCTGCCAATTTAAGCTGTGATGAAAATTCTAAAAAAATATATTTCCTTTTACACACTGTGGAAGACAGAATTTTGAAACAGATGAGAATGAGAATTTTTTAGTCTACTTCTTTTAGGGGGATACCTTTGTACTTTCCTCTCAATTACGCTGTGAATCTAAAACTGCTTTTAAAAAAGTAAAGCCTTTTTTAAAGAGAGTGCAACATAGGAGATTTTTGCTAAAATAGCAAACACGCTGATGGTAATAAGATTCAATCTAACTAACGAAGATTATTTTATACAAGGTGCAAGGGATGAAAACAGCAAGGCTGGTTCAGTAGTGAACTGTTGCGAGCGCTGCATAGTTAGTGGAGGACGGGACTAATGGGGGAGAAATTAGAGGAAACAACAGATAATGAAAGTACTAACACATAGTATACAGCTATGATTTTATTCTGTATCCCAGCGAGCAGTGTTAAAGTTTAAAGTAATCTGATTTTATATTAAAGTTCTGAATTGTATTTCTGAAACATCCATTTAGGAAGTGACACACAGAGTGCCTTAAGAGGGGAAACTAGAGGCTAGGAGCCCAAGTAGGAGGCTATTTCAATTATCCAAGCAAGAGAAGATGAGACCCTGACCTGGGGATAACGGAGATGAAGAAAATGGGGACAGATTGAAGAGAGATTTAGTCAATAAAAGCAACACACAAGATGTGGTGAGCAGTTGAATATGGAAAATATTAAGTAGGGAAATACCTAGCATAACTTCCAGGGAAATTGGTCAAACATTTGTACCATTAGCCAAAATAGGATGACTGAAAAAGGAGACAAGCGAGAGAGAGGGAGAAAATTCCAGGGCAGAAAGAAATCCTGAGAGGTAATGTCCTGTTACAGAAAAAATTCCAGCTCTGGAGTCTGGGACTTTGTTTCAAACTGCAACTCCATCATTTTAAATTATTAACCAAATTGGCTTCTGAGCCCCTTGGTCCTCATTTACACTATTTCTCTGAGAACTTTCGTGAGGAGTAAATATTTACATATGTTAAACTTTTAGAATAAACTAGATGCTCAATTAAAAAATATACGTATTTGAATATGCTGAATGCCTGCACTGGCTACTATGCTGTATGCATAAAAGGGATGAAACCTAGGGTTTGCTCTCAATCAGATTATAACTTAATCTTCTAGTCATTATGAGCTCTCTGCCTGATGGAATTTTGAACCTACGGTGAATGGGCTGACATCATAATCCATTTCTGTTCTCATAACACACGTTCAATAACTGACTTAATCTAAATCCTCTGGTATTTCTCCTCCTATAAAAGTTTCATGTTGTCAGATGTAGTTCCCGCAGCAGTCACTACCGTATAAAACTAGACCGCTTTTATAAATTACTTTTGTTACGCAGAAAAACAGATAGCAATATAAATATTTTATGGTAAGTATTTTACTTATTTCAAAAATCAGGAAACTGAAACAAATCATCAAAAAAAAAAAAAAATCCCATGATCAGCTTCATGTTTTCAGGCTTCAAGAGAAACACTTTTTTAAAGGGGACTCTTTGCAAAAACGCATTCATGGAGCAAAATGAGACAGACCTCGCATTTTGCAAACAGGGCCAAAGAAAATTCCAAATTCATTCTGTAGACATGTGTAAGGTCACGCAGCACCCAGAGCCTTCCATCTTTCTACCCACTGCTAACACCCACCTCTTTTCACGAATTTGACTGCTAACTGCTCAAGAGCAGCAGGTGAAAGAGACTGCAGGATTCAGCCTCAAGCATTGCCACTCTCCCTCAGCTTCCGCTCAAACTCTAGCAGGCGTTTAACTTCCCGGAAACGCCCCCGACCCCCACGCACACCCACGCAACACTCCGCCCCACAGGAAAGCGCCCCTACACTAGGTTCCCACGATCCCCGAGGCGGTCCCCGAAGCAGAGGCTTTGAGGATGCGACCGCGCAGGCGTCCCAGTTCCGCGCAGGCGCCGTAGTTCCGCGCATGCTCAGAGGCGGAGGTCGGAGGGGTCCTGGGAGGGTAGCGGAGGCCGGCCTGCCCCGCCCCCGCCAGGCTTCCCTTCCGCGCCCAGGCCGGCCGGCTTCCCTTTCCGGGAGCGCAGGCGGCGGCCGCCGGTGTCTCTTTCTCTCCGCTCCGCAGAGTTGGCTCTTGCAGCTCCCCTGCGGCGAGCATGGCAGCTCGGAGACGCGGGGCCGCCCTGCGGCTCTGTGCCACAGGTAAAGGCCGCACGGGGCGATGCGGGCGGGCGCGGGGACCCTCCCCCGATGGGATCGGCTGCGGGGGCCTGGTAGGGTCTTGGCCCGGTGTGGGGAGAGGCCTGCGGGGCCACCGAGATGCCCTCCGGGTCCTGGGTCCCGAGACTGAGCGGACGCCTTAGGGTCCTTCCCCGGCGCAGCTTCGCTGGGCATCCGCGCCTTCCGTTTGCTTCCGTTCTCGGTGCGGCAGGAAGTTTCAGGAGCGCTGATTCCGTCGATGGGTGTCAAGGATGCTGCCTTACCAGCTGGTGGCCAAACCTGCTTTGCCTTTAGGTTCTGAGTCTTGTCACATCTGAAGAATCTTTACCCACGCGGGGGCCAAGAGAGGGAGGTTCAAGGACGGGTCCTGGTCGGGCCTCTGGGGGCTCTGCGATGTGAGAAGTGACCTGCGGGCGTGTTGGCCTTTCTCATTCTCCGGCCAGCATCGGGTACCCTGGTTCTCACCTCAGTGTGTCCACTTACACAGCAGCCGTTTAGTTCCCTCTACGTGCCAGGCACTGTTCTATAATTAGTATTAGGAGCGTAGCTCAATTTTGTTTCTATCAATTTGGGGGCGGGGGGAACGGTATTTTGAATGGCGTTTGAACTTTATACTGAGAAGATAATTGTTACTAGAGAAAAAGAAATATAGAAGAACAATTTTCATCTCTACTCCAAAAAGATGGAATGGTAAAAAGGAAAAATAGGATGCAAATAAACATATTTAAAGAGAAATTCGGTGTCTCAGATTTACTAGCCTACATAGAACTTGCTGTCACCATACGGTCGTAAATGTTTATTAAACAGGTGAACTACAGTACTTATGCTTTTGCATCATTTGTGCCCTGGGATGGATGAATGATGAGTTTTTTGGTAGGCTGTAAAAAACCAAAAACAAACATTTTATAGGTGAATAAGCATATAAGCCAAAAGATAAATCAGCATTTATTATACTGTATACATTTTGTCTTTTTTTTTTCAGTTTTTTTACTTGATATGGCATTCTCTAAAGGATATGTAGAAGATTTAGATGAATCGTGAGTATATATTTTTTAAAATAGTATCTTCACTTCTTCCAACTGTTATGTTATCTGAATATTTGTATGAATCTAATATTTTTTTAAATAACACTTGTTTTATTGAGCACTTAATCTACACTACATAATCCGCTAATTCTGTATGGAGGTAGATTTTTTTTTTTAAGTATAGTTGATTTACAATATTATATTAGTTTCGAATGTACTGTGAAGTGTGAATGTAATCTTTTAATAACAGAGACAGTAATGACCAATGCTGATGTAGCACCAGTTTTGTTCCAGGAGTTGCCCTAAGTGCTATATATGTATGAAATGGGATTGTGCTCAAGAGTTTTATGAACAGTTATAAGAATAAAAAATTGGCAGACTCTTTTATCTTACCATTTTACCTGTACATTTGTTAAGTCTTTTGGCCTTAGTCCCTACTGAGTGGGGGCTGGAATTTGGTAACCACACAGTAACACAGCATTAATCACAAGGCCTTGCTTATGGTAGGTGAGGAGTGCTGCTTCAGACCAAAATCCTGTGCGTGATTGATCTTTCAGACCTGACCATAGGCGATTACAAGGCTTTTCCTGGCAGGCCTCCAGCGGGAAGCTGCCCTCCCCACACCAGACTTGGGGCACAGCCAATGCACTGCAGTCTCTGGAGGGAGTTGTAGTCATAGACTCAGGCCCCCAGGGCAGCCGTGCTCATGTGCGTGTCTTCAATCTTAGCCCAGTTGCCTCTTGTGAAGGCCTCCTTGTTGGGGGCCTCACCTAAGGCATTTCTTAGGAAAACCTCCTCTGGGAAACTCCTTATTGAGGGGTGTGGCTGAGGCACTTTTCTCCACTTGGACTCAGTACCCGTCCACTCCTGTCCTTTCCCTTCTCCCTCCCTCTGCCCATGGGTCCTGAGAGAGGCAGGAGCCTTTGGTTCAGGGCTGCTCAGCAGTGAGGTGAATGTCTCCGACTGTGCTGCATTCGCCTGCCACCTTGCCTCTTCCAGTTCCACTCAGAAAAATGGAACACTGAGGAGCTGGCACCTGTGTTCTCTGCCTCTTGGCTTGCACTGCCGTAGTAAGTGAATAAAGTCTTGATTGTGACTTTCAGTTTGGCTTGTTGTCCTAATTAACCACTGTACACGACAGAATTGGTACAGCAGCAGGGTGGTCAGTTGAGCACAGTCCTGCTCTGGAAGAGCAGAAAGCCCAGAGATCCCACGGGGCACTCAGCAGCCTTGCTAATGGGTATTGGGGCGCCCTAGTGGATTGCTTATGGGCACTTTGATTCTCAGGGAAACCGTTGTTAACACAGAGGTGATTTTGTTAAACTTCATGGTGCCTGGAAGGGTGTGTCGCTCTAGACCTGATCCTTAAGAACGCCCCAGCAGCGTGACTTTGCTTAAGGAGGAGGAAGAAGCAGGGATAGGCAGGTGCGGATGCCCAAGACCCTAACCTTCCTCGGCCGGGTGCTACGTGCACTAATGGTTTTGGCCCATCTGTAGCGAATTTCCAGTAACTGAAGAACACATGTGGCCCACCTTCACAGAGGCTCAAGTGGCCCTGCAGGCCTCCTGGTGGTCTCCTGGGCCTGTGGGGAGGGATTAGGAACAGTGAGTAATGAGACTGTTAACCAGACTCAGAGTTCTAGGTTTGTCCTTTCTGTTCCTGTTTGTTACTGGACCCAGTTAAGCCTCCTCATGAAGTCAGGTCAGTCAGGCTGTGACACAATCCAAGCCTTAACTGACAAATTTCTGGACATGGAAAAAGCCACCATGAAGAGCACAAAGGTTGACCAGCACAGAGTAACAGTAAGTGGGAACTGGGTGCCCTCTCTGGGATGACCCATGCAAGAGCCTTTCCAGAAGCTCTGAGTGAGGTTGCTCAGTGATGGGGTCTCAAAGGAGGAGACTGATAGGCTCCTTACCAAGGACCTCATGGCCAGGTACCAACCTGTGAGGGGTCTGATGGGCTTTTTCAAAGGTCAGCATGATGACAGCCCTGTGGCTATTAGAATTACACCCACCATCCTGCCTAGTAAGTCTGGAGACAAGTCAGAGAGTCCCAAAACCTTTACCCAGACCTTGACAGGGTGTTCGGTTGAGGCCTCTCTCTCCCCGGGGGCAGGGGCTGCCAAGGTCAGAGTTCATTGGGGAGGTAGAGGAGAACTGCACGTCTTGGGCCTTTTGGATATCAGTATACAGGTGAGTGTGATGCCTACAACCCCTGCTACCAGGAGGAGGAGGGTACGCATAATGCCCTCAGCTTTTGGGTCTGTGATGACCAGTGCCAGCACGCTTGCCCAGGCCCGGTCCTGGCTGAGTGCTTTTGGGCCCCTACTCGTCAGCCTGCTACCTGGCACAGATGTGTTAGCTGTGTGCACTCCTGCTGGCCTTGGTCCCCAAGCCCCAGTGGGGATTGCTGCACTTTAGGCCATCTTCCTGCAGCATTGGAAGACTGAACCTACCCGACCTTCAGCTCTCAGTGCCATTGTCTCCCCAGAACGGTGTTGGCTGCCTGGTGAGTAAAAGAAATAACTGAGCTGAAGGAAGCCAGAGTGCTCTGTGAGCCTTTTTCTATTCAGGAGCCCCCCATCCCCACCCCCGACCCCCTTCTGGCCTGTGCACAAGGCCTTGGGTACCTGGAGACTCAACATTGATGACAGGTGGCTCAGTACCATGGTGGTACCTGACATCAGGAAGATGCTACTAGAGGGAGCTTGGTCTGTGGCATTAATGATGTCACGTGCCAGCATGTGTCTTCACTGGGCTGATAAGGATCAATTTCCTTCATTTGGAATGGATTCAACACACCTTTAATATCCTATGCTTATCTAAATTCCCTGCCTGTCTGCTCTCAGTAGGTAGGCCATGACCTGGAAAAACTTCTAGAGGGAGCACAGACCTTCCACTATATTGATACCAGCTCCTAGATTGCCCAGACATGGTCACTGTCCAACAAGGACCCGACACCATGATGACTCACAGGTGGCAACATGGCTGGGCTGTTAATACCAACAAAGTGTAACAACTGAGATTCCTGGGGGGTGATCTGGGAAGCAGTACAACATCTCATTCTAGGAGATCATTACCAAACTCTTGGCCCTTTCTGACCCCCAAAATAAAAAAGGCTCAGGGATTGATGGGCTTATTGGGCTACTGATGTTGTCACATAACTCGTGCAGGGATCTGGCACCCATCTATCAGGTACTAGAAAGGCCACTGCCTTTTAGCTGGGCACCAACCAACAGGATACTCTAGAGGCCCTTAGGCTGGCCACCAGGCTTCCCTTCTCCTGGGTCTCACTGGTCCGCATCTGCCATTTGAGTTACACATCTCAGCAACCTCTCAGTTCACTGATGGGAGCCTGTGGCAGAAGGACGACATCACAAACCAGCACAGACCTGGTAAGCCCCCCAAGTTGGCTGAAAGATACATAGCTTTTGAGAGGCAGTTACTGGCCTGTTGGCCCTTGGTGGACGAGTGTGGTAGTAGACACACGAGCAGATATTCTAATCATGTTGCTGAAGAACGATAGCTTTGGAATCTCATGAACTAGGAACGGCACCTCCAGGAGCTCAGCTGGAGTCTCACAATTCAGTGAAAAGGTCTCCCGAGTGTCCCTCCACCTCCCAGGAGTAATACCCAAGGAGCCACTGCCTCCTCTGGCCCAGGGGGGACCCAGACATAGAGACCTCCCATGCCACCTGTGGGCCTGGTTCACTGATGGCTCCTCCTGGGACGGAACTGGGTGCAGCCCACTTCCAACCTGAAAGAGACCTGTCCTTCCCAAGCGTGGTAAAGGACCTTTGCACAATGGGCAGCTTCATGCAGTGTGGAAGACAGATCTGTCCTGCTGTTCCCCCCCCTGCTCCTTGCTCCAGCCCTCGCACATAGGCCCTGCTGTGTGTTCACCCACTCGCTGGGCTCTGGCAAATGGCTCGGCCATTGGTTGTGTGGCATATAAAGCAGACCCCCTGTGAGGATGGGACATTGGGATGACGATTGGTTCTGCCCCTACTAAGTGTTTTGTTCCCTCCGTGGTTGCTCACCAGGAAGGGCCCTGTGCTGACAAAGGGAAATGACCAATGAGCATCCCGTGCTTGTCAGCTGAACACAGGAACTGAATTGCTCTCCACCCCAGAGCAAGCAGATGTGCAGCTAATTGCCTCCTCCTGGACCCACAAGAGGATGGCCCTTGGAAATTCAGACACTGTTGTAGGTTGAGCTGGCATGCACAGACTGCCACTGCTGTGGGAAGACTGAACCAGCATGAAAAAGCCGTCCCGCTTGTCAGACCCTGGTCAAGGCTAAACATAACTACCCAGGAACACATTACTTCACGTTGGGCCAGGGCGTTCTCAGCAGATAGAACACGTTAGGCACCTCATCCCACCCGTAGTAGCCCCCGGATCCTGACTGCAGCTGACACTTCGTCTAGCCATCCCCACGCATTCCACTGACTCGGGCCACACTCTCAGGCCCTATAGGATGACATTTGTTTCCTATTCAGGTTCCCTGAGAGCACTGTATCTGGTAACAGCCCTGGATTTGCAGTCCAAGCTACACATCAGTGAGCTCAGTCATGGGGCGTACAGTGGACTCTCCGTATCACCCCTAATCCATAGGGGTGTTGAGCATTTTAATGAACAGTTAAAGAACAGGTTTAATCAGCGGATGGGAGGGGACAAGATTACCACGGCCTGGATTACACAGCTCAGGCAAGCGGCCTGGGGGCTAAAGGCAGCAGTTCCCCAGTCCGGTACTTCTCATTAACCCTGCATGTGCGAACACGCTGTCTGCCCCTTCCTTTAATCGTATGCCCTTCTACAATTACGACACTTTCCACTCCATGTGGGGCCCTGTAAGGGACTTCTGTACCCTTCGACTCCTTCCCAACGACTCAAATTGGTGGGAGAGGAGGATGGCTGTTAAACATCAAGGAGCGGGGGACGGCAGACTCCAACATTGGCCGCTGCGTGCAGAGCATGGGGTTTTGTCTACAAAGACCTCAAGAATAATGACCATCAATTAGAGGGCTCTGGTTCAACAACTTGCTTAAGGTGGCCGTGACACTTTCCTGGGTAGCCCCACGAGATGAATATAAAATAGAATTTTTTACTATAAACCACAACGGGAGCCAAACCAAAATATTTGAGGGATTGATTAAGGGTGCTGTCCTTGTCCATGGTACACAACAGACTGTGTTGCAGTTGTGTAGATGTGAACACCTTTGGACCTAACAGCTATGATATGGGGATATGTTCTCTTTGTCTTATCTATAGGGTTAAGAATCTTATTAAAATATCCCCACAGAGAACTTCTGTCACTCATCTAGTACAAATTGAATATAGATCACTGAGCAAGGCACTAGGAGATGAAACAAATACACTCCTCGCTTAGTGTATCTATGGTTGGGTAATATGTAAGTAACTACAACGTGTGGAAATTGATGAAAATCATAAAGAGGGTAAAGATGATATGGAGAGATCGTTTCTAGCTCTGAGGAATTTAGGAAGGCATTACAGAGTTAGCAGTGCTTTTGGCTGGATAGGATTTGAATATGAAAGAATGTAGGAAGTCAAACATTGTGAATTTAGCTGTGGTAAGTACCATAGTCTGATTGGAAATCATACTCATGTTTGAGTATGATTATATACTCAAATATATAATCATATATATTTGATTGGGTGCTTATATTTGAGTGGGAAGAGAAGTTGGAGCCAGAGTAGTGTAGCAATTTGTACTTTTTTTGTAGGTGGTGGGAAGGGACCTAGAAAATGTCAAATAAGAGTAACATGATCAGAACTGTGTTTTAGGAAAATTCTTTGTAGAGTATTGTGTCAGGGCTCCCCAAAGCACCCCCAGCTTCACTGATTGACCAGGAACACTCAGAGGACTGAGCCTGTCGTGGAAGTCAGAGCCGTGATTTGTTACAGTGAGAGAACACAAAGGAAAATCAGCAAAGGGAAAGGGCGCGTGGGGCGAATTCCAGGGAAAACCAGGAACAAGTTCCCAAGAGTCCTCTCAGTAGAGTCATACAGCACGTGCTTAATTTCTTCATCAGGAGTTGCAACCACAAGTGGGAAATGCTACCTACCAAGGAACCTCATTAGAGACTCTGCCCAGGAATTTTTATTGGGGATTGGCCATGCAAGCACCCCTCTGCCTAGCCATTACCAAAATTCCAGACTTCCTGAAGGAAAGTAGCTGTTCATCACAAAACCACATTGTACAGCGGGAGACCAGTGAACCACCCTTCCCAGATGCCACCCAGGAACCAGTCCTGCAAGCAGACCTTTCTAAGGCTAACCCCTCAGGCCTGCTCTGTAATGCACAGGTATAAGTGGAGTGTAGAGGGGCTACAAGCTAAAGCATTTGTCTGTCTGTGTTTCTACAAAGTCCCACTTTAATTTTTTTTTTGACTCTTTACTCCTTATTATCATTTCTCTACTTTTATTAAGATGTTTAATGGATAAGATCTAGAGGTCTCTCAGTAAAAATAAAAATTTTTTGAAAGAATTTGTTCTATGCTCCTATATTTATCAATTTATTATCTTTACCTGTACTATTCAGTTGTAAAGTGGAAACCTACAATCAAAGATTTGTTTTCTTGTTTTTGTTTTTTAGATTTAAAGAAAATCGAAAAGATGACATTTGGCTTGTAGATGTGAGTATGTAAACTTTTTGTACTAAGTAACCGCCCCTACCATTTTAAGTGTTATTTTGCATTCTCTTCACCCCAATATGTAATAGACAGTACTAATGTATATTACCCACTTTGTTTGCTCAGGTAGTACCATTTGGGTTTTTATATTTAAGTGAACCTCAAAGCCTTAGGATTCCTGGCAGGGGAATGATGAAATTCAATGAGGTCCACTTGTGGATTATGTCTGAGGGAGATTATGGTATGATTTTATTACAGAATTCACTCTTTATTTTTTCATATTAACCAAGAGATTGAGTATATTAATATCACTTGGCAGTCAAAATCATATTTTCATCTTAGTAGTGAACAAAATCAGATTTTCATCTTCCTTTCCTCACTTGGACGCTTTGAATGTATTTAAACCTTATGATGTTTGGGATTCATTTTGACATGCCTCAGTGAAAAAGTAGAGTGGCAGCAAAAGAGATGGAATGAGAATGGCAGAGCTGACAGTTATTGAAGCCAGGCAATGAGGCGTGAAGGTCCCTTGTTTAATTCTGTCTGTTTTCCTTTTGTATATGTTTGAACATTTCCATAGTGTAATATTAAAAGAGAGAGAAATCTTGTTTCATAAAAGTACAACAAGCAGTTTGTTACACTATTTCACTGGAGGAACCTAACTACCACCCCAGCCATCTGGTGATTCTGAAGCAGAAAGAACTAGGGTTTTAGTTTCATCAGACTGACTTGTCACTGTACCAAACCAGTCATCCTGATGATTCCCCACGTCTTACCAGTGGTTACGCTTAGAACAGCAGAGGCACCTACTGTGTTGGAATTTTTGTAATAGAAATAAATTTTATCATTAACACTTAAGGGGTGTGCATGTGATATATGAAGTGTATTTGGTGGTTTAATTTTATATATAACATGGACATACCTGGGAGCAAAGATGCTTTACTGTAAATCATCTACTTTAAATAGATATCAGTAGTCATTTAAACTTAAAGTAGGATCAGTGTTGAGGTATATCCTAGGAGATGACCTGTCTAGTTTGTGTATATGTGTGTCCTTTTATTTTGAAACCACTTTAAAAATTATATTTAGACTTTTTGTCTAAAATAGATTATTATCCAATCATTTAGTCAAAAAGATTCTTTTAAAATTAAGATTGATACCCAAAGTAGCACAGTATCTTAGTGGTTTTCTCTCTCTCTTTTTTTTTCAAACAAGTTTTATGCACCATGGTGTGGCCATTGTAAAAAACTGGAACCAATTTGGAATGAAGTTGGTCTAGAGATGAAAAGCATTGGTTCTCCAGTTAAAGTTGGAAAGATGGACGCTACTTCCTATTCCAGTAAGCATCTACTCAGTTTATCATTCTACTGTTCTGGTAATGAAAGTGTTTTAATTACATGAAGCAGTATTCAAGGTAAGAGGAAGAAATATATATATATATTTTTTAGCTCATGTAAAATTAAAATTATCTTAGAGATTTCAGACTATATTTTATGAGTTAGATGAATTAACCATTGAATATGTAATATGCAGTCTATGTTGATCTTATACCCAATATAGATGTATGAGCCATTTTCCTACTTTGAGCCCACTTGAGATAATCAGTTGCCTGAGACAGCCACAGAAATTTCAGTGTTGAACTCTTGACATTGCTGCATGGCTTAAGAGTGAGAGTTTGCTGTCTGAGTAGCCTGAATGGCATCGTAGAGGAGTAACGGGAACTCGAAGGACAAGATGAGTTAGGATAAATACAAGTGAGGATTGGGAAAGTGTTCACATTAGAGAGAATATCAAACCAAAATCATAGAGGTGAAAAAGAGTTTAGTGAGTCTGTACCAGAGACTAGAATGTCTTCGAGCAGAAACTGGCAAACCACATCGCTGGACAGTCTGGCCTCCGCCTGCTTTGTACATACAGCTCGACTGGAACAAGTCACTCTCCTTCGTTTACCCTTATTCATGGCTGTTTTCATGTCCCAGAGGCAGATTCAAGTAGTTACAGCAGAGACTGTAGGCCCCACGAAGCCTAAAATATTTATTATCAGACCCTGTACAGATAAAGTTTACCAACACCTGTCTTAAAGGATTTGGGAAAACGCAAAATTAAGTTTAGAGAAGTATGAGGTATCACACAGATTTGGGAAGAGCATGGCTTCAGAAAGTAGATCAAATACGGCTCTGCCTACTACTTTTGCCCTGTAGCATGGGGAAAGTTTCTTAACGTCTCTAAACTTTGATTTCTACACGGGTAAATATTTAATTATAATGAATTTTTTATTGGTTGTTTTGAGATTAGAGTGAGGTAGCACATGTACAGTCCCTTGTAGTATGCAATAAATGTAGGTTCCCTTTTCCTTTAATTAATGAAGAAAGTGGAAGTATGAAATGCAAAATGCATATTTCATTTTAGGAAATCAGCATTGTACTCTGGATATAAGTTTGGAACAAGACAGACGTATGTTTTAAGCCCAAGTCTATCATCTCTTACTTTTGTGGCTTTGGGGAAGTGCTTAACCTCTCTTAATTTTAGTTTCCCTGTCTAAATGAGAGAGTGATAATTCTCAAGGTTGTGAGGGCTGTATTAATATTTCTTATTCAAAACCCCTAGCACAATGGCTAGTACTTACAAGGTGCTAAGGGATAATACCAGATTTTAAGAGCCTCTCAGGTGGGATAAAGTGTTTTGGATTTTATCACTTGTCAATTGAGAGGTAATACACATTTTTGAGAAGGCATATGATTTGATAAAAATGTTTTTGAAAGAAGAACAGATGAAAAGAAGAACATTTAGAGACAAACAGATCATCTAAGTGGACTTTTGTATGCATCTTGGTATAGGGTGCTGGGAGGGCAGACTTGGGTGGTTGGCAGGGCAATAAAGAGGAAACAGTAATTCTTATAGACATTTGCAAGGGTTAAATCACGGATGTGCTAGATTGGCTCTGGTATAAAGAAAAACAATTGAAAATAGTGTAAGATTCCTAGCACAATTCACATTGAACTACATTACCACTGGTTAAATGGAAAAGAATAATACATTTAATTTTGTGTGTGTTTTCATGTTAGCAGCTGTTTTGAATTTGTGGTATTTTGCTTTATTGATGTTTGGGAATATGGGGAACTAGAGTGCAGGTGAGATGTTAGAACTGGAATTACTGAGTCACACAAGTGAACTGCTGCGACTTTGAGAGGGGAAGAGATCTATGGCAGGAAGTTATCTTAGAAAGAGAAAGATAAGATAATATTCTTGAGTTGGTATTTCTTGAAATAAAGCTTTTACAGTGTTTAAGAAATTATTCCTTTTAACTGTTGTGAAAGTAAATTTTTGTGTCTAGGTATATATGTTGATTAGACATACATACACATACATTCGTCTATACAGTCATTCATTTATTTCAGTCAGTTAAAGGATAACTAATAAACATAAATAAATTGTCTGGTGTTTAGTGTTTGATGTCAGTGATGGATGAATTTTTTTTTTTTTTTTTGCGGTATGCGGGCCTCTCACTGTTGTGGCCTCTCCCGTTGCGGAGCACAGGCTCCGGACGCGCAGGCTCAGCAGCCATGGCTCACGGGCCCAGCCGCTCCACGGCATGTGGGATCTTCTGGGACTGGGGCACGAACCCGTGTCCCCTGCATCGGCAGGCGGACGATGGATGAATCTTTCATTCTGTTATAGAATCTAGAAGATGTTTTATGTGCTATGGAGAAAAGAAATATCATCTTCCTAAAAAATGTAGTTAAGTATTCAAAAACTACCGTCTAGAGATTACAAATAGATTTTTGGCATATAATTCTTAAAGTTTTCTTAAATATTTCAAGGCAGCTCAAATACAGGCATTTCAGTAGAACTTGGAATCAAATAGGTGAAGAAATTGAATTTCTTTTTTCAGGCTAGCTGTTGGCAGTATTCTGCATCTAACTATAGAGCACTAAAGGATTGGTTGTTTTGTACATGTTTCTTCCATCCCCGTAGGTTGCTTTTCAGACGGTATAGCATCGGTGTTTCCCAGGGTTTATTCTGCAGGCTGCCTGCATTAGGATTACCTGGGGTGCTCAGTATAAATTCAGATTTCAAAGGCCCACACCAACCCTACCAAATGAAAACCAGATTGAGTCATAAGAATCTGTATTTTTAACATGGACTTCAGGTGATTCTGCTGCACACTCAAGTTAGAGAATCACAGAGTAAAGTATTATTTTGATGGATAGTTATTTATAGGATCTCAGTTTAGGGTGGGATAGGATTACTCCGTGATTAAGTGTAGAAAATCTCTTAGACTGTTTGGTGGTAGCTTATTTTTCAATCATGTAATTGCAGTGATTGAAATAAATGCCATCACACTCAGTCCAACAAATCTCTGTGTATAGAAGTTTTGAACAGGAGGGATTTGAACTTTCATGATTTACCCTGCCCTGTGTGTATCAAAAATTTCTTGATGCATGGTTTTAATTAATAATATATCAAATAACATTAAAAAGTTGTATAATGTCCAGTGTAAATTCACATATTATTTTAGCCTTTCTTTTTTCTACATATTCCTTCAAAAATGAGCACAAAAATTGTTTCTCATTCACCACTTAAAATGTTATGATGTTACCTGTAGTCATGTACTGATTTCTATTATGAAACCACTGAAATTCCATTTATTCCTCAACCTAAGTGTGACATCATTTTATAGTAAAGATCATATTTTACCCCCCTTTCATGTATAAACTTTCAAGGGCATCTGGCCAATAACATTCTGATTCTGATTCTTAGATCTCAGATATATTTGTAGATCAGTCTTACCTTTCTATATTATAAGCCCTTTTAGTCAGTGACTATATTTCAGGGTTGCTCAAACTTGGTACTGTTGACATTTTGGGCCAGATAATTCTTTGTCCTGGGGGGGAGAAGAGTTTTCCTATGCGTTGTAGGATGTTTAGCAGCATTCTTGGCCTCTACCAACTAGATGCCAGTAGCTCCCTTCTCTCCCCACCCCCTAAGTTGTGGCAACCAGAAATGTCTCCAGACATTGCGGGCAAAATCATCCCCAGTTGAGAACCTCTGCATTATTTTATTCCTTTCCCATTTTAGACACATAGTGACACTCAGTAAACACTAAGAAAAATAGTATTTTTGAGCTGAAAAGGATTTCAGGTTGAGTTCAACTCCTCACTTTTTCCCTCCTTTCATTGTGTAGATGAAGTGACAGCAGGTAATTAGCAGTGAACTGACTTTACTAATTTCGGACATCAAAGTCAGCAACAGAATTAGGCGCAGAATCCAAGATCACCATGATTCAAAATCAGGCCTATCTTAACCATCAAGTTGTTATCATTTCAAGGAGAAAACAAATGAAATAGGGAGCTTTATGCTTAACCTTATTTTCTGAACATTTAAAATTACAAAATTTCCGGGGAAGTTATTCACGTTGCACATGGATTCTTCAGTTTGTAATGGAATTGATCTCAGGTTTCTATATACACCATTGTTCTTTGACAGGAAAAAATAAAGAACAAAAGATTTAAACTCAGACTTGAGTTTCAGCATCGGTCCTGCTGCCTAATCAATGCTTGCTTTCTAACAAGTTAACAAGTCTTCCGAAGTATTAGCTTATCTGAAAGATAACATTAGCATCTGTCACCCCACCTCACAAAATTGTTTTGAGGGGTAGTTGAAGGCATATTAATGCCAATTATAAGATATCTACACATGCTAATTCTTATTAATATTTTTTGCACATTAGTGTGTCAACAGGTAATTACTTAACAGTGAGGTCAGGACCAAGAATAGAAGAAACTGGACTCAGCATTTGAGCATCTGTATGTGCTGAACTCTCTGTTAGATTCTTTTCCACACTTCCTTATTTTAAATACCACACATAGCCCTACAAGATGAGTGGTATCCCCAGAAGCGGAAAGAGAATCTAAAGTGAAGGAACTTACGCTGAGCTGCATGGACAATAAATGGAGACGTTGGAACCCTAACCTGGGTCGTTATGTGCCTGTAACTCATGCCTTGCTGTGTGCCTCTTTAATTATACAATCATTTACATTTAGGAAAACCTACCTTTGAAGTTTTAGCCGTCATTGTCAGTTGAAGTTCTGTCAGAGATGAAAGTAATGTTCAAAGAACCAAAGGGCTAAAGGGTGGGTGGTATCATTTCCATCTTATAGGTAAGAAAACTGAGGTCAAGGAAATTAAGTGATGGGCTTACGTGTGGAGCTGGGATTTTCTCTCTGAAGCTTATCATGAGAACCATAACGTCAGCTATAAAATACCACCACTGTATTTTCTCATTGATTGCATATTTCATTTTTTAAATTTGATTTGTATACAAATAAATTTTACACTAAATTATGTAAGCAATTGCTACTGGGCTGCACCGCTCCCTCCAGTCAATTTTATTAGTCTTTATATTTTGGCAGTTTTTAATGAGGTTTAGTTGAAAGTAATAATGGCTTATATTTACCTGCCTTCTTAATTTGGGATGGGGAGCATTAAGAACATACATTACTGGGCTTCCCTGGTGGCACAGTGGTTGAGCGTCCTCCTGCCGATGCAGGGGACACGGGTTCGTGCCCCGGTCCGGGAAGAATCCTGCATGCTGTGGAGCGGCTGGGCCCATGAGCCATGGCCACTGAGCCTGCACGTCCGGAGCCTGTGCTCCGCAACGGAAGAGGCCACAACAGTGAGAGGCCCGCGTACCGCAAAAAAAAAAAAAAAGAACATACATTACACACATAATCTGTGTTTTTTCTTGGAAGAGGGCAATCTCAATAACAGCATTATTCAATTAGAATATGCTTGACCTGAAAATACTTGCAAATGATGTAACCAATAAGGGTTTAATACCAAAATATATAAACAGCTTATACAACTCAATATAAAAAAAAAACCTGGTTAAAAATTGGGCAGAAGACCTAAATAGACATTTCTCCAAAGGAGACATACAGATGGCTAACAGGCACATGAAAAGATGCTTAACGTCGCTAATTATTAGAGAAATGCAAATCAAAACTACAATGGGATATCACCTCTTACTTCTCAGAATGGCCATCATCAAAAAGTCTACAAATAACAAATGTTGGTGAGGATGTGGAGAAAACAGTTGTATACAGTTGGTGGGAATTAAATTGATGCAGCCACTATGGAAAACAGTATGGAGGTTCCTTAAAAAACTAAAAGTAGAGCTACCATATGATCCAGCAATCCCATTCCTGGGTATATATCTGGAAAAAATGAAAACTCTAATTTGAAAAAATACATGCACTCCAGTGTTCACAGGAGCACTATTTATAATACCCAAGACATGGAAACAACCCAAGGGCCAACAGACGATTGGCTTAAGAATATGTGGTATATATATACAACGGAATATTACTCGGCCATAAAAAGAATGAAACTCTGCCATCTGTAACAATGTGGATGGACCTAAAAAGTATTATGCTTAGTGAAATAAGTCAGACGGAGAAAAATAAATATGTTATCACTTATTTGTGGAATCTGAAAAATAAAACGAATGTGTATAACAGTACTGAAACGGACTCACAGATAATAGAAAACAAACTAGTGGATACCCGTAGGGAGAGGGAAGCAAGGAGGGGCAAGATAAGAATGTGGGATTAAGAGCTACCAACTAGTATATATAAAATAAATAAGCAACAAGGATATATTATACAGCACAGGGAAATACAGCCATAATAACTGTAGATGAAGTATAATCTATAAAAATATTGTCACTATGCTGTACACCTGAAACTAATATAATATTGTAAGTCAACTATACTTCAATAAAATATGTGTGTGTGTATGTATGTGTGTGTGTGTGTGTGTGTGTGTGTGTGTATATATATAGACTTGACAGAGTAAGTCCTAAATTAGAGATAGGCACAAATAAATTATGTAATTGGTCTAAGTTCACATGACTATTCAGAGGCAGAACCTGTATCTTCATATATATATATATATATATATATATATATACACCAAGTTCCTATTTTTGTTACCTCTGTTGTTTGTGTTGCCTCTAATAAAAACCATTGTTGATCACTGTCTGGAACCTTCTGGTCACCTCTCTCCATGCATTTAAGGGAGAAGCTCTAGAGTTGACAAGGGAAGGAGGAGAGATTTTCGATATTATTTGCCACTAATTCACTTTGCCTTTATTCTTGTGTATTGATGGGGAGTGATGAGAAACCAAAATTAATGATTACTAAAGTGATGAGTAAATCAGAACTCACATATAGAGGTAGTTTTCTTATACCCAGCTATCATAAGAATATATTCTGGAAATAAAAGGAGAGATCATGTGAGTAAATACAGTATACTTTGCATATACTAGTATAAGTATATTGTATTTTGTCTACTAACTGAGAATATTTTATTTCTTCTTTCCTGTCCTAATTGCCTTCAATCTGTAAAGTAGTATAGTATTAATTTCGCATATTGATTATTATACCTCTTAAAGTCCAAATTCTCTGTTGTTTGCTTGTTTTCATTACTATTCTCCTTTCCCTCAAAAAGATGCCACTGTAGTGTGTGTCTCATTTTAATTAACGTGCGATTTCAGAATAATCTTTGAAATAACTGGAATTACTCTAGGTTATTACAGAAGCAGAAACTTTTAAAACAAGTAGATAAAATTGCTTTTAGATCATATATTAAATTAATTTTGCAACTATGATTTATGTTTTTAACATTAAAATACAAAGCATTTCTTTTAAGACTCAGAAAACACTAAAGGAAGAGACGGGCCTTTTTTGAAGAAATATTTGTCCTGGAAATGAACTCAAATGAGGAGTGAGACTTTATTTATATATGTGTGTGTGTATATATATATACTATTTTTTTAAAACAAGAATATCTTTTAAAGTAAATACTTTAGAGATAAAAATTTACTCTTGGCATTTTTCTTTATTTTGTTATAGTATTTTTGTGCAGGTCATAAGTTGGATTATTAAGTAATTATTTTGTATGAGAATGTCATGTTTTTTCTTTTTTGTATGTGTTTATATTCTTTTATAAGAATTGAAAACAGCATATCTATGGGTTTGTATAAATATATATTTTTTTTAAGTAAAAGGCTCATTTATTACCTAGTTTCTCATTTTAAAAAAATTTAGAATTATTTATTCTTTTTCTTGTCAAGGCATTGCTTCAGAGTTTGGAGTTCGAGGTTATCCAACAATTAAGCTGTAAGTTGAGTGTTGTATGTTTATATGTGTATTTTTATTAGTTCACTCTACTTACATTTTATTACATTAATTTCTAGTAGCTTCCTTGGAGGACTGAAGATTTGGGTTCCACAGTTCTTTCTAGGTGCAGTGTGTGATCCAGGGAGAGGGACTTCATCCGTGCTTTTCTTTGCACTTAAGTTAATGTGTGGTTTATGGCTAATTCACCAAATGTGTTTTGAGTTTACTGTGACAGGTGCTGAGCAGGACAAGGTATACAGTTGTAAATTAGGAAAGCTCTACCCCTGAGGAGCTCAAGGGTATATTCTGTTTAACTTGTGAATCCTGTCTCTTAACAAATTTTACTTTTCTATGATTGAAATAGACTTATTTCATTAGAGATGAAAGAAAAGAGAATCAAACTGATGGATGTTAATTCTCATCTGTAGATGTTGATCACGTCTAAGACAGAGCATATATGGTAGAAGAAATATTGTGATAATTCTAAAGGACTTGTGTTTTATAATCATAATGTTATTGAATTTTCTCATGAGTTTAATCCTGATCTCATCCTTATTTCAATAATGTGGAAAGTTGAGGAATTATTTTGAAACTTATTTTTATTATAAAGTAAGTTATTTTAGTATTTTAAAATCTCAGATTTTAAAATTTGACTAATTTTAATTTTTTTATTTCTTGGATTTTGTGTTGGCCTCCCTTTCTTCCCCCACTGTTTAAAAATGTTTGCTAAGGGAATTCCCTGGCAGTCCAGTGGTTGGGACTCTTTGCTTTCACTGCTGAGGGCACAGGTTCAGTCCCCGGTCAGGGAACTAAGATCCCACAGGCCACACGGCGTGGCCAAAAAAATAAAATTAAATTAAATTAAAAAAACACACGCACACACACAAAATACTTCCAGGGCAGAACCTTTAAAAAAAAAAAGTTTGTAAGCCTCTTTGACTTTCTTGTGTTCAGTAAATTATCTTTTCTATCCTTTCCGTTTAATTATAGATGTTCTACTGTGCTTTCACAATTTTTTTTTTTAAATTTCAGTTAGTTGGACACAATTCATTGGCAGGCTTTTGGAAAATTATCTAATTTTCTAGAAGACGTATTTTTATGCATTGTTTTACTCTTTAATCTTGGAACATCTGTCATGTTACTCTGATGTTGTATTGCTTACAATTGGTTTTACCTTTACCAAAATAGTTTTAATTCCCTGTCCTTTCACGTACTTTTTAATAGAGAAGATAGAATTAAGCTTTGATGAGTTCTTGACTGTGAATATATATATTTTTCATTTATCAGAAGGCATAGACACAATGCAGTTATCAAATACAGAGTAAAATATTTTCGTGTAATTTTAATAAAATACAGCCTTTTTCTTTGCATTTTGGTTGTTGGTTCCCTGAAGCCAGTTATTGGCTGTTTTTTACATGATTATGCTACTTCTAAAACTCCACTGCATTTACTATTTTATATGCTGTAATTTGTGTTACAATAGAGAGTGATTATCATTAAATGTGAAAACAGTTGAAATAACCTAAACTTTTACCCTATTTTCTTTTTTTAAGATTAAAAGGGGACCTGGCGTATAATTACAGAGGACCACGAACTAAAGATGATATAATTGAGTTTGCTCACAGAGTGTCTGGGTAAGTTCGTATTATGAAGGGCCTTTACTATATAATATTAGTATTTGCAAGTTAAATGTATTTGAGTAGCCATATCGAACATACATATTTTTAGGTGTTTAGCCTAAATAAAATTTGTCTGTTTATTTATAAAGGAAAGCTAGGGTTGCGTAGCATATGCAAAGAGCTCCTCGAGAGGAATAAAAGGGTCCATGATCTTATGTACTTGTTAGCCTCACATTTAAATTCACTTTGTCTATAGAAGAATATTTTCCCCAATGGATTTTTAATACATTTTCAAAACTTGATTACTTCTAACAACTTTGTGAATCTTAATTTTTTTATTATAATTTTGCCTTTGTACTGCCTGGTTTACATTCATTTATTTTTCTTGTTATCGAATTTCAGTTTTAAGAGAAACCCCACACTATTACATTCTAAATAAACTTGGGCTTTAATCCCTAGCCTTTAATACCAGAAAATGCTTTTTAGATGCAGCTAAATTACTTTCCCTCATCTTTCACATGCTGCTTTATGCCAACTGTGAGGTATTATTGCACATTTCGCTTAGAAGGTAATATAATTAGAACCCAGAGATCTTTTTGAGTTACAGATCTCTGAAGTTTTACTGCTGAGGAATCAGAAATTCTTCTGTGTTTCCTTCTGGTTTGAATGTGGTGATTTTTTTTTTTTTACTCTACATCTTGCTGGTGTATAAAGAAAGTTGGTGCATATAATTATTTAATGTGATTATGTGTAACTTCTGGAAGAGGACATTTATCAAAATAGGTTAACCTACTTTGACTTTGAAAGTATGGTTGCTTATGAGTTTGACAGGATGTATTATATTGATAGCTTTAAATAATTTTATGATAAATTAACATATTGGAATGGATTTGTTGGGTGGCATGATACTATCTAGCTTAAATTATTTGAGAAAAGGCACAGAATTAGGAATGGTCTTTGTATAGTAAAGTTTGCAAAGCTTTAGTGAAGTATAATTTTCACTGTATTTTCTTGTTGATTGCATATTTCATTTTCTTTATTTGTTTTGTGAGTAAATAAATTTTGAGATAACTTTATATTACATGAGGGGGTCGCCAGTAGGATTATTTTATTCCCCTGTAGTTTAAATTAGTCTTTATGTTTTGGCAATTTTTAATGAGTTTTAGTTTAAGCTTAAGATGGCCTTCTGATGTAACTGGGAGTGACTCTACTGCAAAGGGAATTTCAAGAGTCAGTTCTGGAGTTGCATCACTTACTAGTTAATTACTAAAGTATTAAAATAGAGGCTAGAATATAGTGATGCAGTGCATTTAAAGAATTGTGTGTTTCGAAAATGTTTGCCTTTGCAGAATACATTTTGTTCTTTTTTGCAAATGTGATGGAGTAAAAATCTAATAATATAGATCACACTAAAAAAAGACTGCCTCTTAGCTTTTAATAGTATTTCATAAGTGATATGTTTTATAATCTTTGGTATAATTCATTTCTCAGCCTATTTGTCTTTGAAAATGACTGTATAATAAAACTTTTTGTAGTTTTGTTTTCTCTTCATGAGATTCTTATATGCTATTATGACTACCATTTTCCATTGTATTTTTCCTGAGAAGAATAACATACTTAGGAAACATTTTAGATTTTAACCTTTATAGTGTGTTTTGAAACTAGCATTTAAATGGTCCGAGTAAGACATAAATATTCTAAACATAATATTATAAACTCCTGGAATAGTATTTCACAGTGTGTTTGTGTGAATGATCTTTCGAAAGGGAGAAAAAAAATAATTCTCACGCGGATTGTTTTGTTTTTAGCTGAGAATTCTAAATGGATTATAGTTCCATCTTTGCCTATCAAAACATTGGTTAAGATGATACTCTCTAAAGGGATGTATTTAAAGCTTATTTTTTAAACTGGTAGATTAAATTGTAGGTACTATATTTTTATTATATGGGTATAATAGTGGTCATGGGCCATAGTGTATTAGATTTATGTAGATTGAGTGATATACTTAAAATGCAATTCGTACAATATTAAAGCTTTGTAACTTTAGATAGGATGACATATAAATAGGAGTAAATTATGTACTACCCTTAGTTCAAGTGCAAGTTTTTTTGTTTTATTTTCAAACAGGGCTCTAATTCGGCCACTTCCAAGTCAGCAAATGTTTGAACATGTGCAGAAGAGGCATCGTGTATTTTTTGTTTATATAGGTGGAGAGTCACCTCTGAAGGTATCAAATGATTTTATTCTTTAATCCACAAGCACAGATATATTGTAATTTAATTTTCTGTATAACGAGGGCTTCACCAAAAACTCAGGGCTTATTTCACTCTTATTAGAAATACTTTAGTTGAATCTAAGTATTTTTATAATAAAAACACTTCATCATATACCCTCTATAGTATTTGCCTTCATGAAACAGAATTGAGTAAAAAGTGGGTGGGTGTTGCCTGTGTTAGTATATTTCTTCTGTTGACCTGGTTATTTAGATTTTGTATTGCTTTTTAGCATTTTGAGTCTTTGAAACTGCAACATGCAGTTTGAGTGTAAACTTTTTAAAAGCAAAAGCTCATTGTCTTAAGATTATTGCATGTATGTATGTTTGTGTTTGCATGTCAGACACACACATCTCTTCCTATAATCATCATCAAATTAAATTAATAAATATGAATTGAGCTTGTTATATTTAATGAACTTTATTTGAAGGCATATACAAGCACTTAGTTACAATGGTCTTTTGCCTTAGAAACAGTTTATTTCATTTCCTTATATTTAATCTTTTCACATGAAAAGACTTAAGGTAGCTAATTGTGATGATACTACTTAGCAGTGATACTACTTGCTCTGAATGTTTAATGAGGAATGAATTTTGATCTTGATTAATATTTAAAAGTCACCTTTTTTCTGTTTGTATCTTCACAGGAGAAATACATCGATGCTGCTTCAGAATTAATTGTATATACATACTTTTTTTCTGCCTCAGAAGAAGTTGTCCCTGAGGTAATTTTTAAAGTTGGATTTTAAGTAGTGTATTAATTACTATATATATTAAACAACTGTTTGTTGTCCTTTAATTGTGTGCCATGCACAGTTTTAAGTCCTGGATTATTGATGGCAAGCAAAATCATCAGGACCCTGATAGGATGGAGTTTACGTTCTCATGGGTGGGGGAAGTGGACTGAGTTTTAGTATTGTAGATAAGAGCCTTCCCTTGGGTCCTCAGACTGAGATAGTGGTCCTCGGTAAACAAAGCTATAAACAGGATATCATAACTGCTCTAAAAAATAATAAAGAAGCAGTGTGATAGTAAGGACATTTAGAGGTGGGATGGCTACTCTTGTTTGATTGATCAAGAAATGTCTGTCTGAGGAGAAAATACATCTGAACTGGGACTTACGGGATGTGAAGGAGCCACGCACAGATCTGTGGCCATAGTAAACCAGACACAAGGAACAGACATTACAGATGGCCAAGATGAGAACGTGCCTGGCATAGTGGAGTAACAGAGCCATAGCCAGTGTGGCTGAACTGCAGTGAGAAAGGAGATGGGAGGTAGGCAGAGGCCAGTGGAGGCCTTCTAGGTCAGGGCCACGCATGTGAGGATTTGGTATCAAGTTCATTTTAAGGACATTACTCTGTGCTAAGTGCAGACACAATTGGATCAGGATGAGACTAGATCAGGAAGCTCAGTTGAACTCTTGAAGAAATCTAGGATTTAGGCTTGAAAGTTATTAAGAGAATTAGGAAGAAGTGAAAGAATTGTATTTGGAGATAGAATTTTTTGAGCTTGTTCTAGAGGAAAAGAGGTGCATCAAGGATGACTCTTAGGTTTTTGGCCTGAACAACTGGTTAGATGGTGGTGTTATTTATGAGCTGGGGAACACTGGGGAAGGAACAAGTTGGAGTATGGGAGGAGAGATGGTGTTTTGAAGGTTTATTTTACTTTAAGTTGACATATTAGGCATCCAAGTACAAGCATCAGATAAGGGTTTGGAGATAAGTCACGGCTGCATAAATGAAATAAACTTCTTAGACATGGGATGCAAATCTGGGGGGAGATAAGAGGGTCCAGGTCCTAACAGAAAAGGACAATGAGAAGAGATTGCCAGTAAAGTAGGAAAACAAGGTGAATGGGAAGCCAAGATAAAAAGTGTTTAAGAAAGGAGTGGCCAATTGTGCAAGATGCCGTGAAGCAACCAAGGTGAGGAGAGGAAAGAACCATGGTGTTTGTCCCCATAGAGGTTGTTGGTGGTTTTAAGAGAAACAGTTTCAGAGGAGTAATGGGGACAAGTGACTCACTGGTGTGATATCAGAGACTGGCTCACTCAGGGATACCCTTGAAAGGGAGAGATGCTGAATGCTGTGAAATATCCCAGGGTACCTGTGTGGATGAGTTGCCAACCATGCGTGAAGAGAGGCATGCTGGATGGTAGAGCCTCACCTGAGAGCTTTACCACTGCCCTTACAATAGTTATTTTCATGGTGCTGTGATGTAACCAGATCATTCTAGATCACCTGTGACATACCTTCCTCCCTTTTTAACCTTTCCAGGATAGCTGTCCTTATTTTAATTTTATTATTACTTTTACTTTATTAGTTATCTACTGATTTATTTGTTGTTATGCTCAGTATTGCCACACTCATGTAGTAATTCTGTGTGGCTTACCTAAATTATATCTTTTCTGCTCTGATACTGATTTCTCTACTGTAATTTTATTATTTTGAAATAAGTACAACACAGGTATAAGAAGCAGGTACCCACTGAATGGATTCCTTATTATTAATGGCCATTGTAAGTTCCCATTCATAAAGCAGTTTATCGTTTAAGCCTGCTCTCACCTCTCAACGTGTGTTAGCAGATCTCACTCTCCTAACTCCTCAGTGAGGTGGGTGCTCTGAGACCTGGATTCACGGGAAGCCGACTCCCCGGGTGAAGTGATGGACGCGTTTCACAGCCTGGGAGTGCCGGGGAGAACCTACCTGTGCTGATTGCTACCTTAGCCCCTGCTCTTCCGCCGTTTCAGAGTGCCTCCTGGCCTTCACTTCCTGTGATATCTTTGAGTCTGTTAACAACTCTAAGAATATTTCGTGGTTTCACCAGGGCAAACAGGGCACTGTGCCAGGGGGTGTATAAAGAGGTATCAAGCCCAGTCCTTGGATGAGCTAGGGATTGACTGTGTTCCTTTTAACTGTTGGTAACTTTTTTGTGGTTGTCATCATTGTGGTTCCCACCCCCCCGGTAACTTTCAATGCTTTTGAACTCATGGCTACCAACTGAAATTTTTTTTCTGATTTTTGCAGTATGTGACCCTGAAAGAGATGCCCGCTGTGCTTGTTTTCAAAGATGAAACTTACTTTGTTTATGATGGTAAGTTCCAAAGTTTTAACTCATGTAAACACTTTATAATTACAATGTTGTATCTATTATAGGGCTTAGGTGTTGATGAAAGATTTAGTAAATGCAGCTACTGCTTACATTTCCCGTTAGTTGAATGACTGCTAGGTTTTTCTTACCCTTCAACTTTAGTTTTTCCACTCAGTGTTCTTTCATCCTGAGTTTGGCTACAGTAAATTTCTCTTTTTGTCAGATCATTTGCCTTTTTTAGAAATGAGCCCTAGGCAATTTCTGTACATTACTTTAAAATATTCAAAGTTAATTTTTAAAAAGTCTAACATTTGAGACACACAAAGATGTGAAAGAAATAAACCATCTTCAATAGTGGTGAAGCCCTGGGGTATTCTTCTGTAGCCTTTTCTCTCCCTCCCTGACAGAAGTAACCACCCACCTGCTATTCAGCATTTCTCTGTTGAAGCAAATACTTGGTCTATTTTTTAAATATTTTTATTATATCAAACACACATTATAGTAAAGAGAATGCTAAAATAGTAAGACTCTACATACATACCTGTCACCCAGGTGAGACAGTTACTAAGATCTTACCACGTTTGCTTCAACAATGTTTTTTCTTTGTTGAAGCACTGTAGCAAATCCCAGTGGCATTTCATCGCTATGTGCTTCATTATGCGTCCCTGACTACACGTTTATTATGCACTTCTTTAAAAATGTGGGCTTTGGGGAGTTTCTTTTTTTAAGATAACCACATGCTATTGTAACACTTAACAAAATTAACAGTAATTCCTTGGTATTATCAAATACTTACTACCAGAGTTTGCAAACTGGGCTTTGAGGTAGCTTAGGGCAGTGCAGCAGACTCACAGGGCATGCGGAGATAGTTCGGATTTCAGGAAGCATTGAAACTCGACATCTGTTGGACAGTACACAGCCACTGAAAAGCAAAAGCAAATGCAAAATCTCACCTACTAGCAATGTTAGTAACATTGTAAATTACATACAGTTGATGAAATAAAAAATTCAGTTTCTCATTCTTACTAGCTACTTTTCATATACTCAGTGGCCTTGTGTGGCTTTTGTTGGAGAGCACAGATCGGGACCATTTTATTCATATCAGAAACATTCTAGAGAGTTATTTTTACTGAACCAAACTTGGGTCCACTCTCCTGTGTGCAGTAAAGCCAATCTGCTGACGCCGGGTTGTGGTGAAGGAAAGGGCAGCTTCAGTGCAGGGCGCCAGGCAGGGAGTCCAGGGCAGCTAGTGCTCAAAGGCCAGGTGAGGGAGGGGAGTCACAGGGTGTGTGATCAGCTGGTGCACGGTCCTCTGATTGGTTGATGGTGAGGTAACAGCAAGGGCCATGTCAGTTAACATCATCAATCCTTAGGCTGCAGTAGGCCTGGGGGATAAGTGCTCCTGGTCATCAAAACAACTCAGGAAAGTGCATCAGATACAGTTACATAAGCAGAGAGTATGGGGGAAGGGTCGCCCAGGACTGCCCCTTAGGGGTTCTGCTCAGTCACATTATCTTATGACGGAGAAGAAACTAGAAGTGTTTGAGAGCTGTAAGCTTTGAGTTGCTTAAGTGACTCAGATGAATAGAAGAATATCTAATAAAAGGAATATTTTGATTGTCCTGTTTTAGTCAAAGGAGCATTTTAATTGTTTTGACAGTAACATGAAGACAAAGCAGTTCTAAAATCTTATATCTTCACTATCTTTAGATAAATGTGAGGACTGTGTTTTATTTCTTAATGTAGTGTAATAACCACCATTTACCTGTTACGTTTTGTACAGCAGGTACTATCTATTTGCTTAACTCGATATTTTCATTTTATTCTCACCTTAATCTGGTAGTAAGACAGATAGATAAATATCCTGAGATTACAGAGAGGGTAACTAAGAATGTTAGCTAAAGGAGAGAGATATGTAGTTAAATTACAGGTTCATTCCTTTGCGCATTCATCGGATATTTGTTGAATGGCTGCATGAGACATTGGGCTTAAAAAGGAAATTAAGAGGAACTTGCATATGTGAAAATGTGTTAAGGAAAATTCATATTCCATCCACTTATTCTTTATCTACACTCCTTGTATGATAAGCACTTAGTATATTCAATATATTGTGTTATTTGATCAGTACAACAGTCTTTTGAGATCAGCAGTCTTACTGTTTTATAAACAAACAGGATTAAAGAGATTGTTTTTGTTTTTTCCAAGTTAAAATAGTACATGGTATAATCAAGATTCAGCCTTCAAATCTCTTGTTCTAGTTGCATTATGAGTTTCTTAACTCAGAGAGCCACTTCACTTTTTTTGGAAAAAGCCCTGATTTTCTTTATTAAAGAATACATTTAAGTCTAAATAATGGCTAAGAAGTGCCCTTCCCCATCCATGTTTCAGATGTGGCCTCCGATACATAAGAAAGAGAGGGGTAATGTGTTCAGTATCTACAGATGTTTTGAAGGCCAACATTTTCTAACTCAGTAGTCAGTACTTAGAACCTGCCTGAAGTCTTCAGATAAAAGGTTACTTTGAATGCTTATCCTACTATTACATTGTTAATAATTTCAGGAACAGTGGGATGGGGCTTAGGAGGATAGTTTATTTCCTAATGAGTTTTAGATTTATCACTTTTGTGAATAATCTTTAGAACATTTGCTTTTTTGACCTGGAGTGGAGATTATGGCCCAATAATCAAATTCTAGTTTTATGTTTGTTTTCCTAATTCATAAATCCAAATCCATAAATGCTTTCAGATTTGCATTATATTACTTATTTTATAGGTTTGATAACTTGAAAATGTTTTGTTTAGCAATGCAAGTGACAGAAAAAGCACATCTTTCAAGAAATCAGTAAAATCCAGTCTTCATCCATATTGGTAGGCTTTTACATCAACTTCTTTTTCATGCAGTTGTAATAATTTTTCAGAATTATATTTCTAATCAGGATATAATTCTCTTGGATATTGTAAATGTTTCCTGTCTGCTCATCAGAGGAAGTATTTGACGTTGAAAAGGGCTGAAATAGTATGTGTGAGTTTATATGTGAGTTTGTTTTACATATGAAGGAGGGTTGTAAACTGAGGTCAAAATGTCATAAAATAGAGAAGAACAAAGAAATTATAATAAAAATTGCCCATAATGCTATCATCCAAGACTAACCATCAACTCAGGAAAACTATTTATAGGAGTATATATATGCCTTCATTTTATCACTCTATCAGTTTTTTTCATACTTTATTTTTTACAGAGTTACAGTCATGTTGTAATATTGTTTTGTTACCTGCTTTACCACTTAATTACTATAATTTTTTAAAATCTATAAATGGTCTCTCTCAACATGTACCATAATGATTTAAATTATTTCCTGTTTAGGATGTTTCAGTATTTCCTTTATTTTTATCTATCTTTGCTATTTTCAGTGGTGCTATAATGATGAATTGTTTCATGCATTAATCCTTTTTTTACATTTGATTGCTTCAAATAGCTTTCTAAAAATGAAATTTATGAATTTAAGATTATGATCCTCTGTCAGGCATTTTATACATGCTGCTAGATTAAACATTATAAACATTTTAACATCATATTTACACTATAATTTATCAACTTTGTTTTGTTTTTTTAAGAGTACGAAGATGGTGATCTATCATCTTGGATCAACAGGGAGAGGTTTCAAAATTATCTTACAATGGATGGCTTCCTCTTGTATGAACTTGGAGATACCGGTAACAAGCATATATACAACTCTCCATCACACTACAAAACTTTTCCTTAACTGATTACTTCAATCTGTAGAAAATGAATTTTTTAAGTTCTATTTCATAATATCATTCCTTCTTTCAGACCTGAATGCCACGTCAACTTTATGAGACTATAGATTAATATTAACCAAAGAACATACCTTTGCATGTGGAATAAAGATTAGCTAGAAAGGGTTTACTAATAGAAGTGATAGTGACAGGGAAAACAGAGCCTGGAGAATAAGGAAATGAGAAAAAATAACCAACTAGAAAGCTGTCCGCAGGACGCTGATTTTGTAATAGGAGTTGGAATACAAATTAGCACAACCTTTGAAAGCCTGCTTTTACCTGTGAAGAAAATATGGGCATCAGATTGGCATGGTTTCTTGAAGTTATGTAATTGAAAGTGATAAGCAAAGCAAATAGAAATATAGATGCAAAAAAGAAAGCTGTAAGGAATTACAACTGTAAGGACTGGTCTAAAATAGATGTGAGCTACAAAAATTGTAAGACGCTAACCATGTAAATTTTAGGAGGAAGTGTTTTGTAAATTTATAATGAATTACAAATAAGAAATAAGTCATGGTTATTGTTGCCACATTTGTTTCCATTCACAACTTTATGATAGTTGGATGAACGTATAGTTTTAGATTAAAAGAATGGGAAAATGTTAGTCAAGGCTCAACTTTTTAATCTGAGAAATAATAGGTATAGAGTTTCTTCTTCATGATTTCCTGCTCTTGGATCTGGTTAAGAATACAAATTAGAAGCGCTCCAACACATTTTTCTGTTACTTTGTAACTTTCACAGGATGGTATTTGTTCTGGTTCCTGAGCCTTCTTTTAATGTTCTGTGTCTGGTGATGCTTCTGTCTTTGCCTTCCTTGCAGAGGGAGGTGTGTGTTAGCTCAGTGTTGGAAGTTGACGCGGATACTGTCAGAGACTGTGGGTTTACCTGCTGATTCATGCAGGCCCGCGTGAAGGGAAAAGGGGGAGAATGCAGGAATACAGTAGTTCTGCTCTCAGTACAGCATCGAAGGAGGCGGCAATTAAAATAGGCAGCTTTGCCAAAGCTCTTCCGTGTCTTCTCCCAGATTGATTTGGAAAGAAATTGGCTATGGCAATGTTTCTTTGTGTTCCCAGTGTAATTGCCCTGGTTGGGTGTCAGCTTTGGCTGTGCCCCGCTTGTGGTCCTCCCTGGACACTTGTCATATAAGCCCCGCAACAGACTCCTGGCCCTCGGTGGCTTCAGACACCTAGTGTATTTTCAGGACTTCTGACGACTGCAGGTCCCTGCATCTTCCGACTCCTGCTAACTTTCCCGTTTTGTCTCACTCTCTCCCGTCTCTGGCCACGCTGACTGTTCAGTTTCCTGAAAAGGCTGTGTACCTTGCACCAGAGCACCTTTAAACATTCTGTTTTCTTTGCCTGGAAAAGTGTAGTGAATTTATATTCATCTGTCAAACTCAGACCAAATACTGCTTTCTTAGGAAAGTCTTTCACTAACCCCCTGAAACTACATTAGTTTACTCTTATAAAATGTTTTTATAAACCCCATGTCCCGTCCTCCCCAAGTCTTCTGATTGTTAACCACACGTCTGCGTGTGTGTGATTGTCTTCCCCAAGTGCAGAGCTGTGTCGGTGTGCTCCTCACTGTGGCCTCGGGAACTAGCCCTGTGCCGGGTCCACTGCTCGGCGCCCAGTGACTGTGAACTTAATACGCGAGAAACCCCCTGTGTCGGCCTGTGGGAAGATGCTGGACATGTTGTAGGCATTTTGAAAACACTCATGAAGCACTTTAAATTAAAGACATAACAGTAAAAACCAAACACTGAACAGTAAATGCAGTAATATTTCAAGAGGGGAAATAAACATTATGAACTAATGATTTTAGCTGAAGGTTAAAAGAAGCGTCAAGATTGTGTAGAATTTAAAGTTTGTATAGAATTTAAGTATGAAATTAGAGAAGATATGGGGATGAGATTGAAAGATTGTTGATTTAATCCTACGTTTATGTACCTACTCTGAGCCGGAAACTATCCCAGCCTTTTTGTACATGTAATCTCATTCAGCTCTCCAGATGACTTTGAAATAGATAATAGTTTCTAAAATAAGTTGGCGTCCTCTGAGGTTAAGGCACATGGCTAATGGATGCTGTGCTTCACTGTTGTTCTCCCAGACCTGGAACATGATAGACCCTGCTGGATTGCAGGGTCTGGTCTTCTGACTTCCATACCAGTGCTCTGCTTGTTACGTCACGCTGCCGTCCTGGAGGATGTCAGAGATGAATATGATTTATGTTCTGTTGAGGGTTAAATAAACTTGAGTCCATTTTATTTTGTGCATTAATTACTAGCAAACAGTGGCCCGTGGTACCAAAGAGAATAACATTGTAAAAATCATTTTCTTGTTCTATACCATTTTTTCAGAGCTGTAGTCATTCTTAGTATATTTCTTTCATCAACTGGTTCCTTATAGTTTTAGTTTTCAACAAAATACTTACTTTAGTGTGTGGGTTGTGTGAAAAAAATAACAATTTGAGTATATGAATTGTTAAATATTTACTGTTATTGATATTTACATTTCAGGGATGGGAGGTAGGTGGGAGTTTATCACTTGGAGTCAACAGTTCACTGTTTCACTCTGCCAAGCATAACATGTTTAAGATAATTGGAATTGAATTCTGGAAACTATATACTATTTTCCTATTCATTGCTACAGTAATAATTGAAAAGTTTAATGAGGATTATTGAATTTAGATATGTCATTCTTAATTTCAGGAAAGCTTGTGGCTATCGCAGTAATTGATGAGAAAAATACATCAGTTGAACATACCAGGTATGGTGCCTTGAAATAGTTTTAAGCTTCAAATATCATCCAATTCAGACTTTACATGGCTTCAGATAAACTTGACATAGTATCTTACTTTTCCTGTAGTGTTAGATATTAGATAAGGCAGCATATATGATAATTGAGTAATTATATTTTTCAAGTTGATGAAATGGAATATTCATGTATTTTTTGTTTTCTCACAGATTAAAGTCAATTATTCAGGAAGTTGCTAGAGATTATAGAGACCAGTTCCACAGGTAGGTGTTTGCATTCTGGAAGGCTCCATTATCTCTGTCTAATTAGGTTATGTAATACAGTAAAGCAAACACAGGAGTATTTCATACTTTCAAAGATGAATCAAGGAGCTGAAGTGAATTACAGCATGTAGCATTTCAGTATGAATTGTTTGAAGTTTATTGATATATGTCTTACAGGTTTAAAAAAAGACTTGTAATTTGTATCATACCTGAGTCTTGATAGGATTGGGGATAAGTTGGTGGTAAGAAAATATGCACATACAGGCATATACCTCAGAGGTATGGTGGGCTTGGCTCCAGCCCAGCGCAGTACAGCAAGTCGCATGAAATTTTTGGTTTTATTTAACATATAAAAGTTACGTTTTTGTATATTAAGTGTGCGGTAGCATTGTGTCTAAAAACTGTACGCACTTTAAAAATGCTGACCATCATCTGAGGCTTCAGTGAGTTGTAATCTTTTTGCTGGTGGAGGGTCTTGCCCCAGTGTTGATGGCTGCTGACTGGCCAGGGTGGTGGTCACCACAGGTCAGGGTGGCTGTGGCTTTTTCTTAAAATGGGACAGCGGTGAAGTTTGCCTCATCCATTGACTCTTCCTTTCATGAACGATTTCTCCGTAGCGTTGGTAGCATTTTACCCATAGTCGAACATCTTTCAAAATTTGAAGCAGTCCTCTCAAACCTTGCTCCTTTGTCAACTCAGTTTATGTAATATTCTGAATCCTCTAAATGTTGTCATTTCAACAGTCCTCACAGCCCCCTCACCAGGAGTAGATTCCTGGAACCACTTTTAAGGAACCTCTTCGTTCGCTCATCCGGAGGAAGCAGCTCCTCATCCATTCAGGTTTTATCACAAGATTATACCAGTTCATTCACATCTTCAGGCTCCTCTTCTAAGTCTAGTTTTCTTACTGTATTCACCACATCTGCAATTACTTCCTCTCCTGAAATCTTGAACCCCTCAAAATCATCCATGAGGGTTGGAATCAGCTTCTTCCAAACTCCTGTTAATGGTGATATTTGACCTCTTCCTGTGAATCATGAATGTTCTTAATGGCATCTAGAATGGTGAATCCTTGCCAGAGGTTTTCAGTTTACTTTGCCCAGATTCATCAGAGGAATCACTATCTATGGCAGCTGTGGCCTTAGGATACGCGTTTCTTCAATAAGAAGACTTGAAAGTCAAAATGACTCCTTGATCCATGAGCTGCAGAATGGGTGTTGTGTTAGCAGGAGTGAAGACAACATTAATCTTATTGTGCATCTCCATTAGAGCTCTTGGGTGACCCAAGTGCATTGTCAATGAGTAGTGATATTTTGAAAGGAATCTCTTTTTTTCTGAGCAGTAGGTCTCAACAGTGAGGCTTAAAATATTCAGTAAACCATGTTGTAAATAGATGTGCTGCATCCAGGCTTTGTTGTTCATTTGTAGGGCAAAAGGCAGGATAGATTTAGCATAAATCTTAAGGACCCTAGTATTTTCAGAATGGTAAATGAGCATTGGTTTCAAAGTCACCAACTATGTTTGCCCCTAACAAGATAGTCAGCCTGTCCTTTGAAGTTTTGAAGCCAGGCATTGTTGACTTCTCTCTAGCTAGAAATCCTAGATGGTGGCTTCTTCCAGTATAAGGCTGTTTCATCTACACTGAAAATCTGTTGTTTAGTGTAGCCACCTTCATGACTTATCTTAGCCAGACCTTCTGGATACCTTGCTGCAGCTTCTACATCAGCACTTGCTGATTCACCTTGCACTTCATGTTATGAAGATGGCTTCTTTGCCTAAACCTCATGAACCCACCTCTGCTAGCTTCAGACTTTTCTTCTACAGCTTCCTCTCCTCTCTTAGCCTTCATAGAATTGAAGAGAGTTTGGGCCTTGCTTTGGATTAGGCTTCGCCTTAAGGAAATATTATGGCTGGTTTGATGATCTACCCAGACCACAGAAACTTTTCTGCATATCAGTAATAAGGTTGTTTTACTTTCTTACCATTCGTGTATTCACTGGAGTAGCACTTTTAATTTCCTTCAGGAAGTTTTCCTTTGCATTCACAACTTGGCTAATTGTTTGCTGGAAGAGGCCTAGCTTTCAGCCTATTTGAGCGTCCAACTTCCCTTCCTTACTAAGCTTGATCTTTTATAGCTTTTGATTTGCAGTGAAAGACGTGGGGACTCTTACACTTGAACATTTAGAGGCCATTGTAGTGTTATTAACTGGTCTAATTTCAATATTGTTGGGTCTTAAGGAATAGGGAGGCCCAGGGAGAGGGGGAGGGAGAGAGATGGGGGAACGGCTGGTTGGTGGAGCAGTCAGAACACACAAAACATTTATTGCTTAAATTCGAAGTCTTGTATGGGCACAGTTCGTGGCACCCCAAACATTACAATGGTAACATCAAAAATCACTGCTCACAGATCGCCAGAGCAGATATAATAATAATGAAAAAAGTTCGAAATATTGTGAGAATTACCAAAAATGTGACATAGAGACATGAAGTGAGCAAATGCTGTTGGAAAAATAGCACAGATAGACTCACTCAAAGCAGGGTTGCCAGAAACCTTCAGATTGTAAAAAACATAGTATCTGGGAGCAGCAGTAAAGCAAAGCCCAATAAAAGGAGGTTGCCTGTATACTCATACATTTGAAATAAAATTAAATGAGGAATCACAAGTCAGATACAGATGACGATTTTAATAGGAACTCAAAATGTTCCTATTTTAATAGGAACATAAAAAATAGGTGATATTTTTTCCTGTATGCTAAATCAGTTTGTTACTGTTATAAAAGACAGTCAATATAAAGTTGTTGCATTACTTAATTATTATGCCCTTTTTATTCTAAGTCTTCTAATCAAATATATCAATGATATATGTATTTCTTGTGTTACACAGTATGAAACAAAATAGAAATGTCTTAAAATTTGCTTAATTTGTTACGTGTTTGTATCTCAAAAGCCAGTAGGATTCATACTTTTTTATATTTATTGTATGTGATTGATATGTTAAATGTTTACAGTGTTTGCATGCTTACCAAACCCTAAATTCAGTGCTTTGTATTTATCTTTTTTTTGTATTTAATATTGTCCTCTCTTTCTCTGTTCTTTTTGGTTGTTGTTGATTAGGGATTTTCAGTTTGGCCATATGGATGGAAATGACTATATAAATACCTTGCTGATGGAGTAAGTAAAATGCTAAATGACGAAATGATTTTGCTATCAACTCTATCAATTTTTTTTTTTTTTTTTTTTTTGGCCACACTGTGTGGCTTGTGGGATTTTAGTTCCCTGACAAGGGATTGAACCTGTGCCCACTGCAGTGGAAGCACGGAGTCCTAACCACTGGACCTCCAGGGAAGTCCCGACTCTATCAATTTTTAAATTTCTGTTTTTCAGAGACAGGCAGGACTAATAGCTGAAAAAAGCAAACCTTTGTATATGCCAATGCAGATATTCTCCCATTAAATATTTACTTTAGTTTTTAAATCTGTATTTGAAACTTATTAAACTTTAAAGTTCTCTATACTAAAAAAAACCTCCCAATTTAATGTTGACAATTTATAGTATTTTGGAAAGAAAACATCATTCAAAAACTTGTAAACTTTGTAGTTTCTGTTTAATATGAACCCTAAGTTCAGTTTTAATGAATAAATGTAACTTAAGTAGAAAATTTTTAGCATTTAAGAATTAATTGCTATTCTAGAAGAATTTAACAGACTAAAGTAAGTTTATAGGAAAACTTTGCAGCTCTAATATAATATTGATTATGCTTATGATGTAAAGATCTGATTTGTCACTTCAGAAAGTTGATATTAGAAAACATTTACCAGACCTATACTGAATTAATAAGTTTCAAATAAAAGCCTACTCTGTTCAGCGGACGTTTAGTGAATATTTGCTGTAAGTCACACACTGTGTTTGGCATTGCACTGTTGATGCAAAAAGATGAGTAAATTATAGAGGCCCTGTCTTCAAATGCTCACGGTCTGCTGGGTGATACAGTACGGTGACTCCAGCACTGTGTGGGAAGGCCTGTGTGGTACGGAGCTCTGGAAGCACGGAGAGACCCAGCCACACCAAAATGCACAGCAAGGCGCAGGGGCTCAGGAAACGCTTGCCACAAGAGCCGGTAATTAAGGGAGAGTCTAAAGAATGAGAAGTAGCTGAATGAAGAATGCAGCGAGGTTATTTCAGGCAGAGTGTAATAGCAAACACGAGAGTGTTTGGAAAATGGGTCTTAAAATAGCCTGGACGTGAAGATGGCGGAAGCCCTCCAGAGCTTTACCAACTCATAAACCCAGAATAACATTCATAATTTTCAGGTAAGAGCCTAAAATTACGAAGTAAAGTACCTTTATTCATTTATAATCAATTCATTATCCTTATTCCAATAAGAATTTGAGAGGGTTTACCGAAGACATAAAGTACCAGATGTAATATATAATGAAGAAATCAAGACAAAGGGAAATAAAATAAAGGATCTATACAATTACTAAAGGTACTTAAACAATTTGAATTTTTAATACTCAAGACAAAGTAGAATAACATTGTTTATACATTTCCCGTCCCCTATAGAATAACTGTTGCTTATAGGAGTATGGCTGACCGTGTAGAAACCTAAGAGAAATTGCTATGCTATATAATCTCATAAAGGGGGGGCACATTATAATAGAAATTTATTTTTAATAGGACCTTTACAGTATATATAGTAGGGACTTCGATACAACCATTTATAATGTCCTTGGAGGCAAGCCAATAAAGTGATGCAGTAAAACATTTTGGGCAAGAGGCCAAAGCAATTTGCATCTGATAAATAACTCCTTGATTCAGGATAATATTCAGAATTTCTAGAGATGGATGGACATTCCTTCATGAGTATTATTTCTAATGTGAGTTGTGAGATAGAAGTTTTGCTGCAGTTATGGTCAGAGAACAATAATCTCTACCACCAACCTCTTATTGTTTGTTTTTTTTTAAAATTCATACTTGGCTTTTTTTTGAGAGAAGACAGAAGGCATATAATGATGGCTATATAATTATCGAAAGTCCTTAACGAGCATTTACCCTGTGACCAACACTGTACTGAGTTGTCAATGTATGTTTTCTGACTTTTACACTAACTCAGTAAGGTATAAGTACTGTTATTTCCATTTTATATAGATGAGGAAATTGAAATTTCTTAGAAGAAACTCAAGGAAGTTAAATAATAAGCCAAAGGATGCTCAGCAAGTAAGTCAAAGAGATCCAGTCCTCAAATGCAGATCTCTCTTACTGCAAAATCTCCTAACTACTGTAAGATCAGTATTGACACATAAATTAGTAGAATTCAATAAGTATTGATGCCTAAAAGTTTTTAACTGAGGGCAAATACGTGATATTATATAAGATAGTTAACACTGTAGTGTTGACGATGTTTTTTACTTTTTCTCAAAGTAAACAGGGTACTCTCAGACCTTTGGTCTGTTAAATTACTTTGTGTTTGATTTTTGTGAGTATAGTTAAGAGGGAATAGGATGAGGTGCTATTTTTCATCGTTACTCAGATGGAATTATTTCAGAACAAATTGTTTCTAGTTCAGCTGTGTATTTAACTTTTTCATAGGACTTTTTATAGGAAGACCAGGTTCTACTTCATTCCATAAAAATAGAATTTTGCTACTGATGCAATATGATGATAACTAAACTACTATAAGTTAAAAAGTTGTCTCATGTTTTTATAAACAAGAATGAAGCTAAGATATTTTTTTTAGTTACAGTTAATTATTGCCTAACAATAATACTGGATAACAAAACACCCTGATACCCAGTGGCATAAAACAGCAATCCTTTATTCTCTCTCACTCGTCTGGGCTTGGCTAACCTTAGCCGGGTACAGCCAGACGTGGCTCCAAGCTGCCAGTTAGGTCCAGGTCTACCCTACGTGTCTTCCATGTCCTTGACCCTGGAGGGATATTTTCCTGGGGGATGTTCTTCTCATGGCAATAGCAGAAACACAAGAAGGCAAGCACATTTCAAGCCTCTGCTTCAGTCATTTCTGTGCCTTCCCATTGGCCAAACCACACGGCTGAGCCCAACATCAGGGATCATGTTTTGCCTCAATGAGAGAAGGACGTGGTGTGGGGAGGGATAGAGAATTATAAACAAGAAAGCAACCTCCTGGACCCAGTTACTTATGTGGTGATAATACAGTGCTGTAAATTGTTTCTACTGTAGAGTTTTGTACTTTTGCATAATACATTCATATGGACATATGAATAACCATAAATTGATAATGTAGGTGGCATACAGAATTAAGCACCTTTTTATGATTATGCAAAACCCTATTCTTGAAGGGATAAAAAATTATTTGAAGTAAATGACACATTAGTAATATTATGGTTTTTGTCTGCAAACTGAATTGACGTCTAGTATATCACTGAAGCACCCAAGAGGATGGGGTGATTATACCATAGGGTAGTGGGCATTCAGAGAATTTGGAATAGTATTTGTTGAATGTATATGATGTATTGATACAAGGAATGTGCTGGATATTTAACTTGAATTTTCTCATTTAACTTCTGTAGCAAGATAGGTACCCTGCCCCCCACACCTTTATTCATTTATAAATGAAAAGTATTAGACTTAAACAAAGTTTTGGGAAAGCATCAGATCCAAACACAGGCAGTGTAACTCTGGAGACCATGCTGTTCCTTCTCTAGCTGCCTGAATGCCCTTTAACTGAGGTGGGCTGTATATAATTAAAGTGATGGTATTTAAGATAAACTTTTGGCCAGGAATTATATTGCCCAGAAATTGATACTTCATACATAATAATTTTTATCCTTAGGTTTGATCGTGAATACTCATTTGTCTGATGTTGTATACTAATAGTTTTCATAAATGTTAATTTAGCTATTTTTTAAATTGATGCACAATTTGAATTTTTCTTTATGTAAACAAAGGAAGGCAAAGGTATTATAGTTCTCTCCTTTTGCACATCTAGTTATTTAGATATAATTCAAATAAGTATCAGAATATTTGTTGTCTCTGTGTTTAACATGTATTTTGATTTCTTTTGTTTTTCTATTTTCAGTGAATTAAAAGTCCCAACTGTGGTTGTACTGAATACTTCAAACCAACAGTACTTTTTACTAGATAGACAGATTAAGAATGCAGAAGACATGGTCCAGTTCATTAATAACGTTTTGGATGGCACAGTAGATGTGAGTTTTTGCTTTAATTGCAATGGGGTGATGGGAGGAGGTGGAGGAGAAATGAGTTATTTTCTTCTGATTCTGAAAGAAAGAGTCGGCCATCACCCGGGGTGAGGGGCAGGCCTCCATCCTTGCTTCTCTCACATGATACGCAGTCACCTTCCCCAGGACCTAAGTGGCAGAGGCTGCTAATGGGTGGAATGTTATTTGGAGGACATAGGTTGTCATAGTGATGCGGGGAGGTGTTACTGGCATTTAGAGTCAGGGGCTAGGGATGCTAAGAGGTCTGCAGGGTACAGAGCTATCCGATAGTGAACTTCCTGACTCTTAGTACCTCTCTGGATTCAAGAATACAATTGCATTAAGTTACTTGGATTGGTTTTCTAAAAAAATCTGTGAATAGCACCACAGTTTCTTAAAAGATCAGGAAATGTATTTAAAACCAGCCCCAGTGGAGTGTTCCAAATATAATCCTACAAAATATTTCTCAGAAATGATGAATGGATAATCTTAACTGTTTTTTTCTGTAAACCATATTGCAGTGTTTTTCAAACTGGGTTGTAGCCCGTATTAGAGGGTCATGAAATCACTTCAGCAGGTTGTGGCCAACATGCATCTTAATTCAATATACTAGAATAAGATAAGAAGAGAAGAGACTTCAGTGCTTTTGTGAAATGTAATTATTACTTTGTGAGACTTGTTTCAGCTTTACACAAACTATTTGAAAGTTGCCTCACAGAGTAACAAGTATTTCTTCTTTGGAAACACTCTTAATCACATAGTAGGAATTTTATATTTGTGAAAATAACACTTGTTGAAATGATGCTCACCTGTATGAGTGAGAACCCTTCTATTTGTAAGTTAGTGAAATTCAGGGAATGAGCCAGACTCCAGGCATGGCTGAATGCAGGGATTTGATGGATTTTCATCAGGAATTTTTCTCCCTCTGCCTTCCAGCACTTTTTTCTTTTTGGGTTTCATCATCGGAGAGACTTTCCCTGCAGGACAGTGAGGATATCCTGCAGCAACTGTAACACTCTCAGCTAAACTGAAAAGCTGGGCAGGCCGGCACTTGGGTGGGTCAGCCTCAGCCGAGCTGCTTGGACTGTGACCAGGGAGGATGCATTTTCAGAGGAGAATCAGACTGTGTTCATACGAGAGCAGAAGGAGGGTGGGACAGAGAAACCAGTAAATATTTACTCCGCGGCTCTTTCAGGTGCTCTGTGTAATCTTTTGTAGTCAACTCTTGACCTGCAATTGTAAGATTATCTAACAGAAAAATGAAATAATAGTACTGAAATAACAATTGTTTTTTTCTTGTTAAATTTAAGGCCCAAGGAGGGGATAGCATTTTGCAGAGATTGAAAAGAATAGTATTTGATGCCAAATCTACTATTGTGGTAAGTTGTGACAGTGTGTTTAGTGTCACTAATAATTGAGACTATATCGGTATATAGGTTATGTCTAACTAAGGTAAAATCTGGAATTTCAAAGGATTCGGTAAAAGTACATATTCTTAACTTGCAAGATAAGAACTAGTACATATTTACGTTAAGAAAAGATACTAATCAGGTGGATATTAAGTTTCTCCAATTATTCATTTCTGTATGATTGGTGAGTTAACTGGAATTCAGAATCACTGAACCTGATAGCATGACTTAAAGTGTTTTTCAGAGTTTCTTTCCTCCTCCTGCCCTTTTCAGCCCTTGGATCTGAAGCCTTCTTGCTGAGAACTCTAAGAAATCTCTCTTACGATCCCAGCTTCCACTGTCAGTCAGCCTGACTGCAGGGCAGCCCTAAATTTGTTGGAGCCTTTAACTTAGTTCTAGTTGTCTATCTTGAGCTCCTCCACGGGTATTTTCGTTCATTACGGCCAAAAGCAAAACAGAGCTAACCTTCTTCTGTTGGTGGGAAGTAAAGTCACGCTAATAACTCATCAGTTACTCCGTGCATCCTTCAGTTTGTCAGTGACCTTCTTTCTGTGGATGGGGCCCTTATCCCATTATGTGTGGCTGCTGCCCTAGCCTCCACTTGGTCTTCACACTTCCTCTTGCCCTGCCTCCAGTCCTCTGCCTAATTAGTACCACTAAAATAATCAGTTCTGATCACTTTCCTTCCCTTTTCCTGTGATGCCCCTCACAATTCTCCGTCCGTCTCACATGTTCTCCTCCTCAGTCTTTGAGCTCACACTGTACCCTGGCCTGCCTTGTTCTTACGCTTACATTTCTGCCTCAAAACACCTTTATTCTGTGATGCCTTTTTCCATTATCTCAATCCAAAGTGACCCTGCTCTCCTCTGAACTTGTCTATTTAGTTCTCAAGAGTTATAGTCACAATCCATAGAATATATTATAGTTGCAAAACCTATTCAGTTAAATTGCTTTTACTTTTCTGGGAGCCGAGGAGACAGTATATAAACTGAGGGAAATTATTAAGTTAATGTTGCTTTACTACTAACCGGACAAGTAAAATATTATTAAAAATGTTATGTGAAGAGAGTATTATATGGTCAATAACCACCCTTCTCCATAGCAGATTCCTATAGCCAGGATATAACTGTACAGCTCTTGGCACATAATAGCCATCTCAAAACAGACCTTTGTGATTAATGTGAGAAAAATAAACATCTTTTGAAAAGGTAGTGGACAACTTGGTGCCTTTTTCTGCTGCCAATAGCTGGTTATACATACACACATACATGGGTATAAACTTTCTAAAGGGCCTTTCACGTGATAGTCACAACGGAAATATTGACATTGATTCACTGGAACTAAAAGCAAGTTGGATGGCAGCAAGAGGAAGAAATCTGTGGTGGTTTTAAATTCATTTGTGCTTTTTATATCAGAATACAAATGAGGGATGTAACTATCTTTCCACAGTCTATATTCAAGAGCTCTCCACTTATGGGCTGCTTTCTCTTTGGCCTGCCACTGGGTGTCATCAGCATCATGTGCTACGGCATCTACACGGCTGACACAGACGAAGGTTACATAGAAGAACGGTATGAAGTATCCAAAAGTGAGACGGAAAGCCCAGAACCGGTAGAAGAGAGCAAAGAAAAACAGGAGCCCAGGAGTGGGGACTCTCTGGTGCCTGCAGTGCAAGAACCCAAAGATGTGTTAGAAAAGAAGAAAGACTGAGACTTTACCAAGATAAAATATTTCATAGGATTTCGAATTATTAAAGAGTCTATTCATTGAATTTAGACATTTAATCATGACCTTTACAGAAGAGAACACGGTGTTTGTATTTTGCTGACATCAACTGCATGGGTTATAAAATAGTCCTTCCGTAAATGGGGAGATGTTTGGAGCAAAGAGATGAAACGTTTGTCTAAAACAAACAAAATCAAAACACTCCATCGAAGTTTACCTTATAGATGTTGTTCTACCAGATCAGTTCTATTTGCATGTTTCTCTATCTGAATATTCTGTGACAAAATTAAGATTCTTGGGCAGAATACTTAAATTGGCCAGGCAGGTAGAAGATACGTGTGTGATAGAGAAAAATAACACCTCCACCTCCTACCATCCATTCTCCTCATGTTTTGGATAAGATTTATATGGACAAAATTAAGTCTTTAAAATTTAGGCACTTTAAGGAGAACTAATAACTTTTTCCAAGGATCAAATTAAGACTATGAGATAAAATAATTTGGTTTTATACAGCATAGTGATTTTATTTTGTTATTTTTAAAGGAGAGGAAATGTTACTTTTTACCTTTATACTCAGTTACATTATAAAACTTTCATACGGGCCTATATCGTGGGAAAAAAAAATAGTCTTATGTTTAATCTTTGCAGCAGAAACAGGATTTACTTGGATCAGTGATTTCAAACGATGCCCTGGACACTGAGAAGGTGTTTCAGCCAACACTGCAGGAAGGGAGGGGGGTCTCTGTCACCCCTACACTGCTTTAGCCAGAACAGCATACTTTTATTTCTCTGTTTTATATATTGGGATTTCGTCTAAAATTTTTTCTTTCGTAAAAAGCTCCTGCTGCTTTTTAAAAAGTAATATATATCATGTTTTTATTTTATGGTATGGTAACTTTATAGTAATTTATAATCTAGTGTGTGTGTATGTATATCTATATATACACATACACACATACATATACACATGAAATTTATTGACATACATCTGTTATGTAATATTATGGGCGTGTCTGTGTTCATAATGAGTAATGAGTGGCATAATCAGCCTGTTAAAGAAACTTCATGTCCAGTGATTAAAGACATCTGCCAGTTACCTTCTCCGTCCTCCCCATTGTTATTCATTTCAGCTAATGACCTCTCATCTTCTCTCCATAACGGAATAACATAGGAATTCTATCCCAAGTTATGTACGAAAACTGGTATCTTTTAAATAACAGTGTGGTATGTTTATGGTAGATTAGTTTATGTTTGAGGCCTTCATTTTAGCTAAGTTTAGGATTTTTATTAAGTGACTATAATCTGGGTGGTTATTCATTGAGTTATGAAACATTTTTAAATGTTTCATCACTTTAAAACTATGTAATTCATGGTCCTGATAGTGAAGCTGTTTAGGGCTGTGGCCCCCCAGGGCAGCCTGGGGTTATTTCTGATGCCAAGCTGATCACTACTAACCTGAGGCTCTTGTGCCTTTGTCCTAAGGAGTTACTAGGAATTGCTCTCTCGTACCTTTTAGTATATAGTCCTTACTTGTTCTTGATGTTTGGTGCCCCATTATTATCATTTTTATAAATGAAGCACGTATGCAGTCCCAGGAAATTTCACGAAATACTAGAATGAAATGTTATTCTTAAATGGAAACTGGAGAAAAATGCTGTTAATTTAACAAGGAAATTTCTCTCTAAAGAGTAATGAGACAGTCTTTTGGAAAATAGATATTAATGTTGGCAGCAGTCAAGCTTATTTTGCAGCTGTGAAAAGCTTAGCTAAATACAGATGCCTCACGTTAGTCTCGGCCTGGTAGGGAAGTTACAGCTTAGCCACTACTAGTGGCAGGAGGAAGCTGTAAAAATGTCATGGCTTCTTTCTTCATGTTTATCACTAACAGATGTCTGTTATCTGCATGGTTTTGTCTTTTGTCAAGCACACCTGTAAATTAAAGACCAAAACAGGGAAAAGAAAAAAAAAGGAGCAAAGCTTAATATGTATCAACAAAGTCCAGTGTTGTTTGTATTTCGAGATTTTCTTGTCTATAAATTAATGCCTTAGTTCTCTGTTATCTTTTTTCACAACATTATACTGTTGCCCCATATTCTTGTTTGTGTTTTCAAAATGTGTCTATTTGGGAAACAAAAAGTGTAGATGGTTTGTAAGTGAATAATTTTTTTATTAAAATTTTGCTTTTTACTTGTCTCTACTTTAGGATATTGTCACAATATCCTCACAAAACAAGTTGAAAGTTTTTGCTCACTAGTATGGTTTTCCCCTCAATGTGATATCAGCGTTTACTAGAAATGCTGTTTTTGTTTTAGGAAAAATTACTTCAAAATAAAGGAAGGTTTCTTAATGAATCTTGTAGAAGAACATAGATATCATCCTAATTCAGTGATGAATCTCACTGTGATTACATATCAATAGGGGGAGTTCCCTTCAGTAAGCTGGAGTTTTGCCTTCTCTTTCAGTGGCAATAAAGTTCTGTTTCTGACTTCTAATATTCAAGATGCTAGATGCTTGCTGTTGCTGAATCTGGTGCTCAGACAGTTTTTAAAGATATTTCAAAGAGAGAAAGTGCATGTTTTTATGGAGCAGCGCACCTCATTATACCTTGCCGTCCTTTTTGTTTCATTGTATACGTTAATATTTCTCTATATCTGAAACTTAGGTGGATTAGACCTGGAGTTTTCACTTGCTTCTTTATACATAGTGCTCCCTGGTATCTGAGTTAGAAATAACGTGAAGAGCCAAATGTCTAGCGGCTGAAGGACGGGTCTATATGAATAGTAAAACAATTAGCTATATTTTCATCCAGTGGATATTTGTTCTTGTTGATATTTCTTGTGTTTTGTTTCAGGGGCTTTTGGGGTTTGATTTTGCAAAAAGTAATTTAAATATTTTCATCTTTGCTTCACATGATATGGAAGTAGGACAGGGAAAAATCACTCAGCTATTCTTTTTATATAGAGAGTGTTCAAATAAACAAGTGTAGGATGTTAAGACTATCAATTAATTGGTGGGATTAGGTTTGCCATTTTATTTTTATAAATATATATTTTTTCTGAATGTGTCTGAGTCCAAGAGTGGGCAAAAAATAATTTTCTACTTTGGACTAATCTATAAAGGGTTTTGAAAGTTTGTGTTACTAACTCGTTGAATTCATGATATCCTGCCTTAAGGCACCAATTGTAAATCTGCATTTTTCTAAAATAAATTAATTGAAAACATGTAACCGTTCGTTATTTTTACCATTTATCTTTTGGTTGTCTGGGATGTAAATAATTCTCTATGCAAAGCAAAAAGGACAGTTGAGACTTCATCTTCCACGGTGGTTTTTTTTTTTTTCCTTTTATTAATTGTAAGTTATTTGTAATTATAGAAACATAGTTTTAAAATTTAAACAGACTTGATAAAGATTTTAATCTAATTCTTTCATATTGAAGGTGAAGAACCTGAGATTCATAGGTTTGATATATTTTGTATTTGTAAAACCTGACCATTTTAAATATTAATTACAGAGTTTAGAGCTAGAATAATTGGATTTGAGTCCTTGATCCAACTGCCAGAGTGTCATCTTGGACACAACACAACCACCCCTCACTTTCACTGTCACTAAAATGGGAATCTAAAGCCTCAAGGTTTTCTTTTTTAAAATAGCAGACAAATGGGGAAAGTATATTATGAAAAAACAAAACTTTATGCAGATTAATGTTTTGTAATTTGTTTTTCCCATTTTATGCCATGAGCATATCTTTTAGTGAGAATCACTCTGGCAGAGGAATAACAGCCACAAAATTGGTTCCACACAGCCTGTGGATGTGTGCAGACTGACTGATTAGGACGGGCCTCTTCTGATAAGAGCTCTCAACTTTTTTCTAAGTCCATTCCTATAAACAGAAAAGATGTTTTAAACAGGTAGTAAAAAAAGGGGCTATTATTTTGTGGCAGTTTATTCTTTCAGCAAATGTTTATTACATGTCTTCTACGTACTCCTGAGGATACAGCCGTAAAAGGCAGTCACAGCCTCAGTCCTCATGGAGTTTTTAGCTGCAATAACTGGTACTCGGGCTTACTTCAAGCGCTCATTTGTAAGTTTTCTACTTTTCTGTTTTTCTTAGTTTCCCTTCTCATATAATTTGTTGTTCAGCATCTAATTGTTGCTATTAGATCTTTGGGATCTTTGGGACTCCGAGGGTAGGAGACCAGGACAATACAGCTGGCATTAGTATGAAGGGTTGGGATTTACTCAGCATGTCTGTGACTGTCCGTGGATGGATGACACGGAGGGGGAGCAGTTCAACGTGAGGGAGCTCTGGGCGAAAGCAATCTCCAGGGACACAGCCGGCTTCCTGGGGGGGGTCAGAATCCCCACATGGAAAATATGTAAACATAAGCCGGCATAAGGCCATAAATGCAAGCACTAAAGCCACCCTCTACACCAACGTTCACAACCGTCCCTTCCCTTTCCAGCAAATGTCCCAAAAGGGTGTCGGCCAGCTTTTATATGGTAAATTTTAGTTGGGTGGATGAAGCAGTCGAGTGAAACTGATGAATATGTAATAGGAACTGAGGATATTTTTCCTCTCATTCAGAGTTTTCACATCGATCCGGCATCCCTGTCTTCATCACTAGGGTCACTTAAAGATTTATGGAACAGTGGTTTTCTTCCTTCGAAGTTGTTTGATACTCTGCAGCTTCTGAACATATGTTTGATGTTAGTAGAAATTCTGTATCAAACCATAAGAATCCAGTCACAACTACAGTAAATGATCAGATTTTAATGACTCATACAATGACATTTAGTATTTTGATGTTGTACACTCAAAACTAATCTGTGTAACTAATAAATCTGTGTTAAATTCCTTTGTCTCCTTTTTATTCTTAAACTGACTGTTAAACTATGATTCTGAATTGGCATTATTGAGACTTCTGGACTGTATGACTTTTCCAAACAATACTTTATTGTTCTAAACCAAATAATTGATAGAAGGACTTAAAGATTTTTGTAAAGTAAAAGATTACTCCCTTTTTGTACAACAGGTGATTTTGAAAGGAGTAAAAGAATTTACAAAATTCACCCTATTTTTGGACATAGGTTAATTTCACATTTTTAATAAAAGCTAGGTAGTTCAGTTTTCAGGATTATCATATAAACCTCTTTTGCCCAAATTATTACCCTTACTACAGTCTGTTCCTCTCAGTTGACAGTATGATCTCAAATTGTGAATTGCTGGCCTTCAAAATAATGAGTTTTTCTCTATGGTCCTTGTAACTACATAGAGTGATTTAAATATTAACTGTGAAGCATAACGGTAATTTCCACAGGTGCCTAAGGACCTCTAGGAAGATACACCGGGAACATTTTTTTCTAGAAAGATCCAGTTTATTAAATTATGAGGTACTCCTCAGATATTATGGAGGAAAGTCGTTGATGATTAATCTATTTTTTTTAATGTTTTTTTTACATCTTTATTGGAGTATAATTGCTTTACAATGGTGTGTTAGTTTCTGATTAATCTTTTTAAATGTATAGCATGAAGTATAGTTTAAAGAGCCTTTGGAGATAAACTGCGGTTGATATCTGAGTAGAATCGCTCAATAATTGTTTAAATCTGAACAAGTCACTTAACCTCCCTTGCTCATTATCTCTGATGGGGGGGGCAGTGGCTTGTCCCCCCCATTCCCTTCTCAGGAGTGAAGTTGGGAACCTTAAACTCGGTCGTGTTATCATGTGTGTGCATAAAGAGGCTGAAGTTTTATGGGACTCGGTAGAAAAATGTCAAGACGTTAGGGTGTGTTGGCCACTGCCTGTGATCTTCGGGAAGGTCCTTATAGGAAAGAGACAGCATGGGAAAACAGGAAGGGAGCATACAGCTCTGCAGAGAGCCTTCTCCCTGAAGCCAACAGTATGTGACTGAGGTAAACATTTTCCTTTTTTACTTGCAAAAGCCAAGTTCCTTGCTTCAGGATTAATTTAAGAATCACTCACATATGGCCACAGGGAACGATAGTTTAAGAGTCTCCTGACCACGTTGCTCACTCTACTGTCAAATGATGATCTCCTAGCTCTCTATCTGGAAAAACACGGTATTTCCAGGAAGTAGTAAGTGCTGTACGTTGTTTTCTTATCTGAATTTCTGTGGGGAAAAGGATTTCAGTAAATGATGCTAAATCAGTTGGCTATCCCATGGGGAAAAAGAGTGACCACTGATTGATCCCACCTAACACCATACACAGAAATTAATTCAAAATGGATCATAGACCTAAATATGAAAAATTTTCTTAAAGAAAATCTTCCTGACCTTTGGTGTAGAACAATTGCTTAAAGAGGACACAAGACGACTAACATGAAAAAATGTATCAATTGAATCTCATTAGAATTAAGAATTTCTTTTTATCAAAAGACACCATTAGACAGTGAAAAGAAAGATGTTCACAATTTTTACATCTACCAAAGGACTTCTATCCAGAATATACAAAGAACATTTGTAAATCAATAAGGAAAAGACAACCCAATGTAAACAATGCACAAAGGATGGGAATAGGAACTTTACAAAAGAGAATTTCCAAGTGGTCAATGAGACTACTAGCAGGTACTCAACATCACTCCTCATTCAGTCTCTTGATTTTAAAAATCTCACAAATCTGTTATCTCCAGCTTGTATATCTGACTTGACATCTCTACTTGGGTGTTTAATAGGCAGTTCAAACACCATGTCCTAAACACTTTGATTTTCCACCAAATGCCTGCTTTTACTCAGTCTTTCTCATCTCAGTAAATGGTAACTTCGTTTTTCTAATTATTCAGCTCAGAAACCCTGGATCTATCCATAGCTTCTTTCCTTCAACACCTGATATCTAATCTGTGAGAAATTGTTAGCTGTATCTCTTTTTTAAAATTTATTTATTTTATTTATTTTTGGCTGTGTTGGGTGTTCGTTGCTGCGCGAGGGCTTTCTCTAGCTGCGGCGAGCAGGGGCTACTCTTTGTTGCGGTGCGCGGGCTTCTCATTGCAGTGGCTTCTCTTGTTGCGAAGCACGGGCTCTAGGCACGTGGACTCAGTAGTTGTGGCTCACGGGCTCTAGAGCGCAGGCTCAGTAGTTGTGGCGCACGGGCTTAGTTGCCCCGTGGCATGTGGGATTTTCCTGGACGAGGGCTCGAACCCGTATCCCCTGCATTGGCAGGCGGATTCTTAACCACTGTGCCACCAGGGAAGCCTTAGCTGTATCTTTAAAGAAGTCAGGCTTCACACCATTTTCCAGGTTCCCATCTCTATTCAGGCTGCTGTATCCGTTACCAGGCTTTGCTGTTCCACCCTTGCCTGACTGCAGTCCACCATCAAAAGAGCAGCTAAAGGGATCCTCTTAAAATACAAGGAGGATCGTGGCATTTGTCTGCTCAGAACATTCCAGTGGCTTCTTATCTTACTCAGCATAATACCCATGTTTTTGGTTATGTTATTGGTTGAAATATGTCCCCCAAACTTCATACATTGAAGTTCTAACCCCTAGTGCCTCAGCATGTGACCTTATTTGGAAATAGGTTTGTTACAGATATAATTAGTTAGCATAAAGTCATACTGAAGTAGGGTGAATCCTAATTCAGTATGACTGCTGTCCTCACAAAAAGGGAAATTTGGGGACAGACACACATGCAGGGAGAATGCCATACAAAGATTAAGGCACAGATTGGAGTGATGCTTTTGCAAGCCAAGGAACACCAAAGATTGCCAACAAACCACCAGAAGCTGGGAAAGAGACATGGAATGGATGCTCTCTCGCAGCCTCAAGAACTAACCCTGACAACGTCTTGACCTTTGACTTCTGGCCTCCAGAAGAACAGTGAGGCAGTAAAATTCTGTTATTTAAGCCACCAGTTTGTGGTACTCTGTTACGGCAGCCCTAGCCAACTGATACAGCCTATAATGCTTTTTCTCAGTCCCCACTCGTTACCACTTTTCTCTCCTCCCTATCTCCCCCCTCCTCTTGTTCATTCCATTACAGCCTTCTGCCCCTCGCTGTTCCCCAAACCCACCAAGCATGCTTCTTTGTCCTTGCTGTTCCCTTGGCCTGGAATAATGTTCTCCTGGATGTCCTCACAGCTCACGCTCTCCTTATTTTAGGTCACCTACCCATTAACACCTTTATTAACCAGTCTGTATGGATTACACCTCCTGGCCTCCCACTTTCCCTAACCCCTTTATTCTGCAGCTTTGTTTTGTATAAGCTCTTCTTTATAATATTATCCATTGTTTGTTGCCTGTTTCCCCTCTCAAATACACAATAAATGTAAGCTCTGAATGGTCAGACTTTATTTTTTTTCAAGGCTATACTCCCAGTTGCTAAAACATGCTTGGCATGAACTATGCATTCAGTAAAGACTTGTAGAATGAATGAATGAGTAACTGAATATAGTGTATTTATATAATGATGTATTTATCACTAGGGTGTTAGAGTTGAAGGTTTCTGATTTTTTAAAAAATCAAAAGCACACATTTTTAGTTGAAGATATTAAATGCATGTTCCAAAAGTATCTAAATGCTTAATGACTTCAGCAATAAAAAAAGATAATTAACATAAAAGAATCATAAGCTTTGGAAATATTTTTGTATTTATAAAACATGTAAAATATGTATTAATATGGAAGATTGTTATATTATTTAGCTTAGGATCTAAAATCTTAAAATCTATATGGTCACTGAAAATAAGAATAGATTAGAGGCAAGAACATGGAAACTTTTAGGTAATCAGACATTCTCTGCCCCTCAAATACAATGGAAAAATAAATATCTCTTTTGCAAATGTCCATCTAAAATTGTTAAGACTTTGTAATAATTACTATATTTTAAGTCAAGGATTCTTAACGAGTAGGGCTTATCAGGGATTCTTAACCAACAGGGCTTATCAGAATTACAAGAGCATCGATTGCCTCAGATGAAATGTACATAAATCCTAGAAAATCTATTTGGTTGGTCTTGGATGAACTTCTGCTTGAAGCCAGAACAAAGAGAAAAAAACCTTCCCCGGTTGATTTCCACGTGTACTCCACGTGGTGAACCAATGGCTTAACTGATTAGTAGGAGGGGTCAGAGTGTCAGTGCCTTTGAGAGAAGTTGTATTTTTTGTGATTTCCTTGTGAGCCTTCAGAAGTCAAAGACGGTGCAAGAGCATGACATGCTTCAATAGCCCCATTGTGACCCCTCGGCCTTGGCCGACTGCGAGTCAACTCACTGGCATAGCAGTAGCAGCTTCAGGAAAGTGATATTTATTCTTGAACACAAGAAAGTAGGTTATGTGCAGCTGGGATGATTTACTTCTCATTTCCCCTCAAGATGAGCGATGGCTCAGGGGACTGAAATCAACCCCTTCTGTAAGGGGGCGTGTGAGACAGGGGAGGTCTAAGGAGATATGACCCTCAAGGTTTCAAACTTTCACTTCATCCTCATGAGTCATTTGTGTGGAAAATGAAATTTAAAATGCAAAAGTATATGCACAGTTGTGCTTCTTGCTTCTACACAATTTAATGTAAAACAAGATTTTATGGGACCAGTAGCTGTTCCCAAATATAAATTGTGTGCCAAGATGTCCACTTAGTAATGTTAAGACCAAAGCCAGAAACAGCCAAAGCACAGCTCTGCGGGAGGGCATTTCTGCTGGACCACCCTACAGTGCAGTGCAGTTCTAGATAATGGGACTCCTGTGCTCAAGAATAGTTTCTTCACTAGGAAATTGGATTATTTGACTTCAGACTATAGAATAATAAGAAAACACGAGGAACTAAAATTTCCAGTGCCCATGCAGTGATGCCCGTTAGAAAGAGAAGAGATGGTACCATGGCTTTGCCCCAATAACTCTGCTTTTCATCAGTTTTGGGTGTTCTCGTTTTTTTTAAAAAATACATTATAAAGACTTCTTATTGTATATATTAGAAAGAAAAATAAGTAAGGCAAATGTGGCTCAATGTTTACAATTGATAATTCTAAGTAAAGGACATGTGGGTATTATGTACCCTCCACCTAGAATCACCAGTTGTACTATTCTGGCAACTTTTATGTAGGTTTAAAATTTTTCAAAATGAACGTTGGGGAAAAAAGTAGAGTAGGCCTTATAGTAAATTCTTGTTTCTTGTGATAATCTTGGCAATACATCGAGATTTTTTTTTTTTGAACACTCATAAATTACTTTCCAATACTTGCTTTCAGCTCAGATCCCAAGTTTGAGTAAAATTTGCTCTGAAAGTCCTCAAAACGCAGAAACATAAAAATATTTTCTTTAAAGTCCCACAGGGGGTCAGCAAACCTTTTTTTTCTGTAGACGGCCAGATAATAATTTAGGCTTTGAGGACCACATATGGACTCTGTCACATATTCTTTACTTTTTTTAAACTCTTAAAAAATGTAAAAATATTTTTTAGCTCAAGGCCTCTTCAAAAACAGGCTACATGCTGGATTTGGCCAGCACACCATAGCTTGCCTGGTACAGAGTATTTACCAGATCAATAGCTACCTACCAGATACAAGGGGATGTGTTCTGTGCTCCAGCAAAGAAATCACATCCGGAACAGCAGCTGCAGTTGGAGTCACCACCTGATTAAATTTTCAATAATCTACTTTCATTCTTCAATACCCATCTGTTTTCTATACAGGCACAACAGGCGACTTGAATGGAACCACCATTTTTTTAAGTCCTTGATGACAGCAGTAAATTCTGCAGTCCCTCCAGGAATGTGGTATTGCCTTTGGTTTACTATTTTCAAAGGCAGAGCCTTGAAAGGGGGAGGGGGAGAGGGAATGAGTGGGAGTTTGGGATTAGCAGATGCAAACTATTATATATAGAATGGATAAACAACAAAGTCCTATTGTATAGCCCAGAGAGCTATATTCACTATCCTGTGATAAACCATAATGGAAAAGAATATGAAAAAGAATATATATGTATAACGGTTCATTTTGTTGTACAGCAGAAATTAACACACATTGTAGATCAACTAAACTTCAGTAAAATGTAAAAAAAAAAAGTAACAAAACCAGAAGACAAAGGCAGAGCCAGTTTGAATGGCTTCCATTTAACTCTCCCTGTCACAGTCTTCGCTCCATGGTCAGATAACATGTGGAGATCCTGTGAGCTGCTATACATTATTTTTTTCTTTTTTTTTTTCTTTCTTTCTTTTTTTTTTTTTTTTTTTGTGGTATGCGGGCCTCTCACTGTTGTGGTCTCTCCCGTTGCGAAGCACAGGCTCCGGACGCGCAGGCTCAGCGGCCATGGCTCACGGGCCCAGCCGCTCCGCGGCATGTGGGATCTTCCCGGACCGGGGCACGAACCCGTGTCCCCTGCATTGGCAGGCGGACTCTCAACCACTGCGCCACCAGGGAAGCCCTCATAAAAAGTTTTAATGAAGTATAATCTATAAAAATACTGAATCACTATGCTGTACACCTGAAACTAATATAATATTGTAAATCAACTATCCTTCAATTAAAAAAATTCTCTTGTGGCCCATCCTAATGAGAGGCATACAGGAAAGGGAATTCTGGAAAATGCTTTTCAGCCTAGCCAAGCAGATGCATAAAAAAACCATCTCATGTGGTTATATAAATCTTGTTCTTTGTGACAGTTTTATTGATACAAAAACTGCACATATTTAATGTTACAATTTGATAAATCTGGACATATGCATGTACCCATGAAACCATCACCACAATCAAGATAATAGACACAGCTGTCATCTCTGAAAGTTTCCACATGCCCTTTTGTTTTATTTTGATTTTTATACTAAGAACATTTAAGATGAGATCTATCTACTCTCTTAACAAACTTTTTAAGTACCCAATACAGTATCGTTAATTATAGGCATGATGTTACACAGTAGGTCTCTAGAAGTCGTTCATCTTGCTTAACTGAAACTTTATACCCATTGAACAACTCCCTATACTTCTTTCAGTTCTATTGTACATTAAGACTTTCAAACCATTGTATCATTCATATTTCATTTGATATTAGCAAAGTGAAAGGTGCAGAATTATTTTCACATTTTTAAAACGAGAGTAGTAAAGCTCTAGAAGGTTTAATGATGTGGGTAGTGAAATTAAACAAGAAAATCTTTGACTTGTCAACTTGTAAAGTTCACCTTATATAAAAACTCCAATCTTCTCCAACGTATAGAGAGCACTCAGAACACGTATAACTCTGAACATTTCATTATTATCTTCCATATTATTACATCATCAGATGTGAAGAAGACAGCCTTAAATGGAACTATTATTACAGAGATTATTTTTTAGTTGTCTAATAATGTATGTTTCAGATGCTACAAAATCATCCATTATTATTAACTTTATGATTAGATTTACCTTTATGTTTACTAATCTCTTTGCTCACAAGCATCCCATGTCTTGTGCCTTTATTGTACATTAATTTTGTACTACTATATTACATTTTTAAAGTAGCACCTTTAGTGGCATTCTGGGAGTAGTAAATACATAGTATTACTAGACAGTAAATATATATAGTTTTAGCTACTGCTAAATTACATATGTCTACTACTATATGACATATAGAATATAGGTTTGAACAAACGTATAATGACGTGTATCCCACCTCATAGTATCCCACAGAGTATTTTTTTTTAACATCTTTATTGGGGTATAATTGCTTTACAATTGTGTGTTAGTTTCTGCTTTATAACAAAGTGAATCAGTTATACATATACATATGTTCCCGTATCTCTTCCCTCTTGCGCCCACAGAGTATTTTAACTGCTCTAAAAATCCTCTGTGCTCCATCTAGTCATTTCCTCTCCGCCCCCACCAACCCCTAACCCAACCTCTGGTCTTTTACTGTCTCCTTAGTTTTGATGTTTCCAGAATGTCATATAGTTGGAATCATATAGGGTGTAGCCTTCTCAGATTGGCTTCTTTCACTCAGTAATGTGCACTTAAGGTTCCTCCAGGTCTTTTCATGGCTGGATGGCTCATTTCTTTTTGGCCCTTGAATAATAAGTAGCTCATTGTCTGGATATACCACAGTTGATTTATCCATTCACCTACTGAAGAACATCTTAGTTGCCTCCAAGTTTCAGGAATTGTGAATGAAGCTGCTGTAAACATCCACGTGCAGGGTTTTTGTATGGACATGAGCTTTTAGCTCCTTTGGGTAAACACCAAGGAGCATGATTGCTGGTTCATATGGTAGGAGTATGTTTAGTTTTATAAGAAACTATTAAACTGTCCTCCAAAGTGGCTGCACCATTTACATTTCCACCGGCAATGAATGAGAGTTCTTGTTGCTCTACATCCTCGTCAGTATTAGACGTTGTCAGTGTTGTAGATTTTGGCCATTCTCATAGATGCATCATGCTATCTCATTGTTTTTTGTGTTTTTTTTTTTTTTTCTTTTTTTTTTGCGGTACGCGGGCCTCTCACTGTTGCGGCCTCTCCCGTTGCGGAGCACAGGCTCCAGACGCGCAGGCTCAGCGGCCATGGCTCACGGGTCCAGCCGCTCCGTGGCACGCGGGATCCTCCGGGACCGGGGCATGAACTCACGCCCCCCGCATCGGCAGGCGGACCCCCAACCACTGTGCCACCAGGGAAGCCCTATCTCATTGTTTTAATTTGCATTTCTCTGATAACATATGATGGGGAGCATCTTTTTATATGTTTCTTTGCTGATGATCATGTTTTGATTTTTGTACAGTGAGTACAGCTTCAATCCTCTAGGTACCCTTTTTGGGATTAAACCCCCAGTCTGTGTGTGCATGTGTTATAAATGTATTTTTCATGATAATCTCTATGGGGTTAATACCTTCTTTGTGTGTTTTGGAGTACAATAGTCCTATTCAGTATAGCAATTCAATTCTTATATGTATTACACATCTAGCAAATGAAGAAGTCTATAATTTTCTAATGTAATTATTAAATTGCTTCTCTGTTAAAAATTGGGAAAGATCCAGTTATTACAGGGATTGAAACAGTACATTTTAGAAAGGCTCTAGCACTTAAAGCTCCAACACAAGAATTATAACTATGGATTCCTACTGGAAAGTCATATTTCATGGGACTGAATCCTTATTCAATTACTCCCTAGTTTTGTTACCTTGAGAGAGTTACTTATCTGTAAATGGAAGCAATTAATATTATGGACTTGAGTAATAAATAATAATATAATGTATCATTCAGCATTTACTTTGCACAAATTAAAACACTTAATACATCTTAGCTGCTAGTATCATTATCATCAAATTTACCACAACTACCATCCCCTCTACCTAGTCAGTTGCAACTTAAACAAATAATATATTCTTTCTGTTCTCCTAGAGAATTAAGGGGAAGATATAAAAATGGTAATTTAACTTTCTATATTTTTGCATTGCCTGTCTTCAATAGTTAATGTGAAAATTAATGTGATTAAAGAGTTTTTAGTATAATTCACTCTTTTTTCTTTTTGTTAGGCTTAGCTTCCTTCCTATCCTTTAGCCAGCTTATCTCATTTTATTTGACTTGTTTTATAATAAGTTGTGCCTGAAAATAGAATCAACACACTGGAATCAAAACTACTTTTATTGAATGTCAACTTCTAGTATTTATTTTCATTACACATTGTCAAGGAGGAGCTAGTAATTAAAAATTTAATACTCTACTTTTCCTAAATGACATGAAATTGCAATATGGTAAGTAATATTGTGTATACTTTTCAGTTCGATGGATTTCATTTCTAAAACCAGTATTTTGATAGTTTCATCTTAGGGAATTTTCTTTGATCACATGTACTACACCCCTAGGAAGTAGATGACAGCTGCTATGTATATATGTGTGTGAAGAAACTGAATTTAATTAAAGTTCATTTCTCTGATGCTTAGTACAGTTATTATATTTGAAAGGGCTAAAAAATGCCCTGTAAATTGAAAGACATATGAGAAAAGGACACTCAGAGGCAAGGATCAAGTTACTCTAAAATCAATTAATGCCTATATCTTTTTTTTTTTTTTTTTTTTTTGTGGTACATGGGCCTCCTCTCACTGTTGTGGTCTCTCCTGTTGCGGAGCACAGGCTCCAGATGCGCAGGCTCAGTGGCCATGGCTCACGGGCCCAGCCGCTCCGTGGCATGTGGGATCTTCCCGGACCGGGGCACGAAGCCGTGTCCCCTGCATCGGCGGGCGGACTCGCAACCACTGCGCTACCAGGGAAGCCATAATGCCTATATCTTAATCGACTCTCACTTGTTCAAACATGGGAGACATAAAAGGAAGTAAATGTCTAACTAACTTCTCACTCATAACAACTGTGTTAGGATCCCATGAATGCTGATGTTGCAGGCTCATTGGTAGGACTATCAGATTTGGGAAAAAACCAAAATAGAATGCTCACTTAAATTTGAATTTCAGATAATCCACAAATGTTTTAGTATAAGTATATCCCATGCAATATTTGAATACATTAAGTAAAGAACATAAAAAAAAAAAAAGCTATATACCCACTGGGCTAAAAGACATAAATAAAACAGACATCACCAGGCTAAAGTGAGACATAGTTATACTAGGAACATAATTATACTAAAATATTATGTGTTGCTTACCTGAAATTGAAATGTATCTGGGCATTCTGTGTTTTTTCCTGACAAACCTCGTCAGGTGAGCCATTCTGTGTGCTCTTGATCTCTCTCTCCTTGGACAGCATCCATTTAGAAACACTAAGTTGCAGCCCAGCTGTCCCTAAATCCTCCACTGAGATTCAAGGATTTAAGGTGACACCTACTTTATCTCTTCTAGACCATAGAGATTTTTTTAATGTTCTTTACTCAATGTATTCATTTTACTATTATGTATTATTACATTCATCTGAATAAATGTGCGCTCATCCACTTGTAACTTATAAATCATAATAACAAACATACACAATATACTCTCTACCTGCAAAAGAGCCAGGACACTCCCAGTAACACTGAAGCCCCCTGTCCTCCCAGACGATGCCTTCACCTGCTTTTCCTCAAAGCAGCACTGTCCTGAATTATGTGTGTTTCATTCCTTCACACTTTTAAAAAAATGATTTATCACATACGTATATATCCCTAGACAATATGTTATTTAGTTCTGCACGTCTCTAAACTTTATGTAATATGATACTCAGTGAATTCTTCTGCAACTTTTTTTTTTCACTCAAAATTGTTTTTGAGATTAAGTATCCTAGTTTTTGATTCTCTCAGAAGCAGACCGTGAAACAGGGTTTGAGTGAAAGCAGCTTTTGTGGAAATTTCTGGGAACGCAAGTGGATAAAGGTGGGACTGACACGGAGGGCAGAGGAGGCAATAAGGCTGCATGTTAAAGCATCAAGCACAGTGGGTGACTGAGGCTTCAATATGTAAGAGAACAGACACTTCCTGCAGCAGGCAGACAGTGGCCAAAGCAAAGCACATCATTCCCCTCTCTGAATGACTGAGAGAACCTTAAGAGTACAAATAACTGAAGTTTATTTCCCCTCAGAGATCCAAATGTACCATAAAAGGATAACACCTGGAAATTACAACTCCAGGCATCACTACTTACTGGAAAGAAAAATGGATTAATCTGTTTGAATGTGTCTGTTTTCTCATATGCAATACGGGAGTATTAACCACATCTTTATCACGGGGTAATTATGAAAATTAAACATGGTCATCAGTGTATAACACGCTACTCGTGTGTCAAAGAGTTCATCTCTATCTATGTTGTCCTCTTGCTGGAACAGAACTGGGCTCCCTTCCCAGCTACACCCCATGGCTGTGACACTGTGACTGAGGTCTAGCCAATGGGACGTGAGTGAAAAATGACTTGTAACATTTCTAAGCCTGGTTCATAAGAAGAACATGGCTTGCCCCATGCTCTGTGCCCATTCCAGCAGGCTGGCAAAGAGATAATCCCTCGGGAAAACTTGTAAATTAAAGATAGCGGAAGCTTTCTTATCCTGGGTCCAGAAATGACTGCATGAAAGTGAGCCGCATTACTGCTGTTACCTGACAAGTACCTTTGGGCAGGCAAGAAACAAACTATTATTTGTTTCTTTAGCTTTACATATTTAGGGACTAATTACAATTATAGTAGCTTGCATTAACCTAAATAAAACACTATTTATTATTCTGAAATTCATGACTGGAGGCAAGTTTCTTATGCCAAACCCTAGAGACAGTATTTTATTTATGACTTGTTGAGTTACAATATAATGAATTACAAAAAAAAAAAGTTCATTGCATATCTATTTTGTGTATACTGAAAATACACAAAGGTGTAAGTTGATTATCTTCAAAATAAAGGATTTTGAAATTTAGTATGTGAAAGCAAACATAGAAAAAGAGTACAGAGATATGGGAACATATGTATATGTATAACTGATCCACTTTTTTATAAAGCAGAAACTAACACACCACTGTAAAGCAATTATACTCCAATAAAGATGTTTAAAAAAAAAAGAGTACAGAAAATAAATGGCACATGATAAAGAATAATTAAGCAATGTCTCAATTGTTTATTATAATTTGCTTCTCAGAGTGAGTCCATAATGTTCACTATTACGCCATGAACTGTCCAAAGGATTCTGGCTGTTTGGAGATGCCAGGGAGTGAACCCAGGACAAATACTGTGTTATCTTATTTATATGTGGAATCTAAAAATGTGGAACTGACAAAAGCAGAGAGTAAATGGTGGTTTCCAGGTGCTGGGGAGTGGAGGAAATGGGGAGATGGTGGTCGAAGGGTATAAAGTTTCAGTTATGAAGGACAAATAAGTTCTGGGGAGCTAATGTACTGCATGGTGACTATAATTAATAATACAAATTATATACTTGAAATTTGCCAAAAGAGTAGATCTTAAGTGTTCTCACCACACACAAAAGGAAACTATACAAAGTGATGGATGTGTCAACTAGTTGATTGTGATTTCACAACGCACACATATATCAAAATATCACCTTGTTTACCTTACATAAATACAATGTTTATTTGTCAATTATACCTCAGTAAAGCTGGGGAAAGTTTTTGCTTCTCAGTTGCAGAACAGACAGTGATGGTACTGCAGGATTTATTCTTAGGAAAAGACGTTGATTCATTCCTACGTCATGGTAATCCAATTTTCCTTGCCAGTGATGGATTTTAAAATGGGCTTGGAGCATATTTTCTGTCAACCCTCTCCTCAGAACACTTACCCTCAGAACAAAAGACACACAGGAAGATATTCATTCTATTTTTGCTAACTGTTGTGGAGTCAGCATGAGACTACTGGAACTCTGGCATCCATCTTGTGACTGTGAGACATTACGCTGAGAGCCATGCAGGCAGTGTGAAAGGATGAAGAGAACCTTGGGCTTAAGCTATTCCTTCACCGAGCCCTGGAACTGCTCTCCTCAGGACTTCTTGCTTTGTGAGATAATGCATTTTTCTCGTTGTTTAAACTGGTTTGGGATGTGATTTTCTGTTACTGTCAGCTGTATGCATCTTAAATCTTCCCCTATCTTCAAAAGGTTTATGAAGAATATGTAGGAGCAAATAAAACCCAAACACTTGTTTTTGAAATTTTCCAAATCTGGTCTCATTTAACCTCTACTTTCTAGCATTTAAATAAAGAGGAGAAAAAAAAGCCTTGAAACATGTCATGTTTAAGAAAACAACATTTTTATACTCTTATTCCTAATTTAGTGTGATAAGGATGAGTAGTACAGGAATTGCTTCCCAGGATGAAGGTATAAGTGATCACTGTCATATTGATCAACGGAGATAGCAACTACGTATTCACGGATATGTTTCTGCTTTATGATCCTCCAAGATGAACTAGCAAGCTTAGGATTACTGACAACTGAGTCAAAGCTGAGCAATACTCTTAATATGCATATGAATAAAACAAGCCACTTTTCAGGAAAAAAAAAAAAAAACCAATGCCAAATAGACTTACTAAATGTCTAACATTTTTTTCCAGCAGATCTTTTCAAAGTTAGCTTTTAAACAAATCAGCTCTTGCCCTGACCTCAATGGAAGTCAGAAACTAAAACCCTATTGCCTGTGTGTGTGAAGGATGTGTGTTTTTCATTGCTGCTGGTGTAGTTTCTATTGGTTGGTCATAGTTATTTTGGATACATATAGATATGTAATGTAAATTATATAGTAACTATTTCCAAACAGTTCTGCAGCCTATTTTATCAGGTTAAAAAGTCTTTTTATTTTAATACATCACAAGAGTGTTATTTTTGAGAACAAAACTTAACCTGGAAGTATATGGAAGTGGATTAAATTTACCGTTTTTGAGAAAATAGGTGAGCACTACCTAAATACATGTTTGCCGTACGCTGGTTAATGCCAAGAAAAGGGGCCAGGATTTTTATTGCTCTGTTCTTTTGAGTTAAATAGAGACAAGATACAGCCAGGAATCAAAACCAGAGCAATAGGAAAGAGTTACATGAATTGAAATCAGGTTAGGATAGGTATGGAAATAAGGCATTTGAAAACCAATTTTTAATAATCCTTCAAATAGGAACAAGGTCAGGTATAAAGAAGGTTGGACACAGGAGGGTTAAGGAAGTAAATGCTTCATGTTCACAGTTTGAAACTGGATGGGCCATGTGGAACTTTCATGACCTCCTGCACCTGGTATTATCTCCTTCATCCAACTCAAGCTCAGATGTTAACTTTTTTTTTTTTTTTTGCGGTACATGGGCCTCTCACTGTCGCGGCCCCTCCCGCTGCGGAGCAGAGGCTCCGGACGCGCAGGCTCAGCGGCCATGGCTCACGGGCCCAGCCGCTCCGCGGCATGTGGGATCTTCCTGCACCGGGGCACGAACCCGTGTCCCCTGCATCGGCAGGTGGACTCTCAACCACTGCGCCACCAGGGAAGCCCTCAGATGTTAACTTTTAACATAACTAGCTTGGCAATCATCTTGAAGTCATCAATGATTTATACTTATTTGTTCCTCTCCAGATGCCTTAATAGAGTTTTTTGTTTTTTTTTTTAATAAACTACTTTTTTAGACCAGCTTTAGGTTCATAGCAAAATTGAGTGGTAAGTACAGAGATTTCCCATATACCCCCTGCCCACACACATGCATAGTCTCCACTATTATCCACTTTCCAAACCAGAGTGGTACATTTGTTACTAAGGATGAACCTACATTGACACATCATAATCACCCAAAGTCTATAGTTTACCATAGGGTTAATTCTTCATCTGTACATTCTATGGGTTTGGGCAAATATATACTACATATAGATTATATATATTATAGTATACATTATATACTATAATGGCATATTTCTATCATGATGGTATCATGCAGAGTATTTTCACTGCCAAAATCCTCTGTGCTGTGCCTATTCATTTCTCTCTCCCCCATTACTCCTAGCAGCCACTGATCTTTTTACTGTCTCTACAGTTTTGCCTTTTCTAGAATGTCTTATAGTTGGGATCATATAGTATGCAGCATTTTCAAACTGGGTCCTTTCACTTGATAATATGCATTTAAGGTTGTTCCAGGTCTTTTCATGTCTTGATGGCTCATTTCTTTTTAGCCCTGAATAATATTCCATTGTCTGCATGTGCCACAGTTGATTTATCTGTTCACCTTCTGAAGGACATCTTGGTTGCCTCCAAGTTTTGGCAATTATGAATAAAGCTGCTGTAAACATCCATGTGCGTGTTTTTGTATGGACATAAGCTTTCAACTCCTTTAGGTAAACACCAAGGAACATAACTGCCGGATCATATGGTAGGAGTATGTTTTGTAAGAAACTGTCAAACTGTCTTCCAAAGTGGCTGCACCATTACATTCCCAACAGCAATGAATGAGAGTTCCTATTGCTCTACATCCTTACCAGCATTTGGTGCTGTCAGTGTTTTGGATTCCACATTCTAATACGTGTGTAGTTTTAATTGTTTTAATTTGCATTTCCCTGATGATATATCACGTTGAGTAACTTTTAAATGCTTATTTGCTATCTGTATATCTTCTTTGGTGAGGCGTCTATTCAGATCTTCTGCCCATTTTCAAAATGGGTTGTTTGTTTTCCTACTGTTGAGTTTTAAGTTTTTTGTATATTTTGGAATGCATTCCTTTATCAGATATGTCTTTTGCAAATATTTTCTCCCAATCTGTAGCTTGCCTTTTCATTCTACTGACAGTATCTTTAATGAAGCAGAAGTCTTTAATTTTAATTAAGTCTAACTTATCAATTTTTTAAAATTAATTATGCCTTGGTTTTGCATCCAAAAAGTCATTGTCATTCGCAAGGTCATCTAGATTTTCTCTTATGATATCTTTTAGGAATTTTATAGTTTTGCATTTATGTCTGTGATATATTTTGAGTTAATTGTTGTGAATGCTGTAACCTAATAAATTTTTAATACATATTTTTGTATTTTATTACATGGAATCATTACGATCACTGCATAGTTCACTTGGTATTAGGAAACTGTTTTTTAGAAAACATGCTACATAAGTAAGAGATAAAGGTTTAGTTTTCAGTTAATCATGAAGAAAAGTCATGGTATCTGCTTAATTATGTTAGTTAATTATCTATTCAGATTTGATCATTCTAGATCACTCCTCCTAAGACTAATGTTTTAGAGGAAATTTCCAAAGTTAGGGAACAAATCAGAGAACTTGCTTTTTGATCAAATTAACAGTTGCCAAACAATATTCCCTACTGTTATGAACCAGGTGTTATTATGCCTCATCTTATAGATGAGAAAACTTGAGTAATCAGAATTTAACCTATTTGTGCAAGGTCCCAAAGCTAGAATGTGGTGGTCACCAAAATTCAGTTTTCCCACAGCTTCCCAATTGCTCTCCGTGTAGCAGGAACTTGGAGCTGTCTTGGGCAGACCATCTTCAAATTCTTCTATTTCCTTCCTTGGCTAATTCCTACTCAGTTTTAGTCTTCTCAGTGTATGTGACCTTCTCTTCAGTGATTTTTATTACTGCTTTATCCTAAAACAAGGTTTCATTTCCATCACAAAAGGGTATGCCTGCTTTGTTTATTTACTCCTCCAATATTTTGTTCCAGAGAGAAACTCTCTTAAACAAATCACTCAGATGCCTTAATCACTTCTGAAGAAAAGAGGTAATGAAATGTCAAATGAGATCCATCAAGTTAAACTCATTTGTTAATCGAACTATTTAGTCCTCTAGTTGAAAGAATAAAAAAAAGAACCCATCCACCTCTAATCAAATTTTACCGAATCAGGTGTTTGTCTAGTACTGTACTTACTACATGTTTTGCAGAACACCATAAAATTTCTGTACAAATTTTTTAGCAACCTCACTAAGGTTGCAATCTATTCTGGAGGGTAAGACAAACAGAACACACTGTGCTATTCAACTGCTAGGTCGTATGCATAGACCCAAGTGTAATAGTAGCATATGGACATTTAAAAACGATTTATACGTTATAACTTTTGATGATTACCTGTTTTGAATTATTTCATTTTAGAACAACTGTATACTTGAGAAATAGGTATAATTACCATCCAGTTTTACAAATGAGGAATCTGAGGCTAAGTGAAATAAACTATGTGCCCAGTGTTATAGGAACAAACACTTACTTAAGACAGGACTCAAATGCAACTCACTGTGCTTCCCTGGTGGCGCAGTGGTTGAGAGTCCGCCTGCCGATGCAGAAGATCACCGGTGCATGCCCCGGTTCCGGGAAGATCCCACACGCCGCGGAGCGCCTGGGCCCGTGAGCCATGGCCGCTGAGCCTGTGCGTCCGAAGCCTGTGCTCCGCAACGGGAGAGGCCACAACAGTGAGAGGCCCGCGTACTGCAAAAAAATTAAAAAAAAAAAATGCAACTCATTATGTTTTTATTACACACTTCCTAAGAAATCTATGGATTACAAAAGTTGCGGCAGGTTCTTGAGGAAGTGAATATTGGATATGAAAAGATTGTTGGTATTTAAATGAGCCTTGGTAATAAGGAAAGAAATCCAAGATTATAGAATAAAGTTAAGGCAGGTCCTGAATCAATGTGTTGCTAGTAATAAGTGAATTAGTCTGCACAGTCTGAAGGGTTTATGACTGAGAGTAATGGTGAATAATACTGTGTTGTACAAATAGCAGGCAACACTGGTTGTTGATTTGCAGTTTCAGTTTGTAATACTGTATCATTCACTGCTTTTGAATTCATGAGATATATTGATATATAATCTGAGTATATATAAGCAAATGATGCTGAAAATTGCTAAATGCAGCATGATTCATAGCTGATGTATTTCTGGAACACTGTAATTATTGAAAGCCCCCCAAAATCTAAATGTATATTCTATAAATACAGATTTTTATTCTCTCTTAGGTTGAAGGTAAAATGTGACTATCTCAAGGGACCCAGAGTGATGTGATATAAACAAAGAAAAAAAAATGTCATAGAACCTGAAAAATCATCAGCGGATCAGTGATTTACTGACAAGTCTGATATGGCAGAAAATCGGCTTTAGAAAGTTAGGTAGCCAGCAGTTTCACATGAATAATAATAAATCTAAATTATAGGAGAGTAATGATGACTTAATTCACATTATATTATTTATTCCAAAGTTTTCCACTTGGTTGAAATATTAATATTCTGAATAAAAACTCTCAAACTAATATTGTTCAAGGACATCTCACGTGATCCCTATTTCTCCTCCTTATCAATGTATAGAATCAATTAGAAGGTAATAAGTACATTTGAAATATCATTACTCCTCAGAAGTATGATAGCCAAGAAAATAAAAATTATTATAAAGCCCTCAGCAAAGAGGGAAGAGATATGGGAACATATGTATAACTGATTTACTTCGTTATAAAGCAGAAACTAACACACCATTGTAAAGCAATTATACCCCAATAAAGATGTTAAAAAAAAAAAAAAAAGCCCTCAGCAAATCCAAAGCGCTATAGGAGTGCCAAATGATTGGGCAAAGCTTGCCGGCAGGGGGTGTGACTACAATTTGTTAAGCAATTCAGAATGTATTTCATTCTTTAAGAGAGAACCAAATGGGCATAAGTAGTTGAATTCAAAGTATATCAGAGGGCTGTAAAGAGCAGAGGTGGGGTGTGTGTTTGTGTGTGTTTTGGGCCGTGTAGATGAAAATGCACAGAAAACAAATCATTTCAGTTATTTTATTTTAAAAGCCTGTATTGTGAGTAAAGTGGGTAGTGGTTTGAACTGACTTGAATTCAGGAAGACTTTATTCATCACCCACTATACATCAAATGCTATGTTTGGTAACTAGAATTAAAAAAAAAAAAGATCTGGACATTAGGGGCCTCCCTCAGTCTTGAGGGGAGAGACATACATGGGAAAATTGTAATCAAGTGTCATTAAGAAATCAGTACGGCTACCCTGACCTACACCCGTGCCCCGCCTCAGGAGCATGAATGAGGGCTGAAAAGTGTTTTGCGGTTTGCTGCTGTTGCTGCGGTACCATTGCCATGAGCTCTTTCAACCATCTTTAGTTGAAACGGTACATTAGTGGTAATTTTGGGGGTAAGAAAACACTTGCCACAAATATTAGAACAAACTGTGAGAAGCTTACATTTACAAATAGATCCAGCGCCAAGAAAATCTAGAACTATAAATTGTTACTATTCTGTTGCTTCTGTGACTTAGAGGAAACAGATTATCAAAACCAAGCATTTTTCAAGAAGCAGAAAGGACCCCCTAGTCCTCCTTTTGTATTCAGCCCAGAGGCTACTTTTTGCTCTATGATGTAATAGTGTTTTTTTTCCTAGTTACACCTTCTGCAGATTGGTACACTGCAGAAGGTGTACACTGTACACTGTATTGGTTACATAGCTTATTATTAATCTGGCTATTGGAATAAGATAAACAGAATTCTTTCAGCCTTCTGAAGAGGAAAAGGAAACACTTCAAGGTAATTCTTTAATATTTAACTAAAAATCTCCTAGTTGCTAATAAATGATAAGTAATTTTTATAGCTTGCCATATTTCATATTTTTCTCTCCACATCCAGGAGCCTGACCTTATAACAAAACAGACTGCTATCTTATAGTCTAATTAATTAATGTATCATTTAATTTTAGTCTTTTGTCAGTAAAAATGATCAAAATTTGATTACTCTGTCATTAGCCTTAAATCACAAAAAAATTCATCCTAAGAACTTCCATTCCTTACTCTATGCAATTATTTCAGTCTTACCATTTGCCACTCATTTTGATCCTACTTGAAATTTTAGGATCTACTCTTGGCATATGATTAATTAAAAATGAGAGATGCAGCTTATGTTCTTTTTAAGGGGAAAGGAACTCTCTGGTGTGCTAAAAATTTCCTCCTGTTTATACTTATTTTTAAAAATGATATCCTGGCAGCAAATAATACCACAATCTGTACGTAATAACCTGTTGGGATGGCTGGAGGGGCAGCAAATTGGCAATTATCAACAGTGTGGGAGGCGGTAGCGTGACATGAGTTATTTAGGTTTATATTTCCTCCTTAGGAAAAAGTCCAGGGGTTGAGCAAACAAATGTTCTCATTACATCCTGTCACTCATCTCTAAACACACATTATTGGGTGGTTATTTAGAGAAAGATTATATCTGGAGGAGCAAGTACCAACTCTGAGACTTTCCAATAAAACACAGCCAAACTTTGAAAGAGCAGGTTTCCAGGGACAGATCACCCACCTTGGCTCCCCAGTAAAGTTTATTATCTCTAAGCCATGCTGAGCAATTGTTCTTAAATAAAAGGTAGCTCTTCACAAATCCTCTTAAAAGAGTAGGCAGAATCAGTGGAATGATATCAAGCCAGTGTGCTGACCTATGGTGACCAGCTCTACTTAAGATTATGAATTTGATGATGAGTGAGCAAACCCGAGGTGGGTTCAACTACCTTTCTATTCCTCCCCAGCTGTCCAGCCAGCTCAAGGGCGTTCTACTGAGAACCAAAAGGAAACATAAACAATTAAGAAAGACAACTCCTTAAAAGGGGCAACGGATCTCTCTGGAGCCCATTCATGAGGACTCTACTCTCAAGACCATGACACCTCCCAATGGTCCCACCTCCTAATACCCATCAACTCTAGCTTTAGGATTGCAACATTTGAATCGGGGGTGGGAGTGGGGCACAAACATTCAGACCATAGACCAAGCATCGAAAGGAAGGTAAAGGACAACCCCAGCCCACTGGGTCAGTCATCTCTGTCTGTGGAATGGTGAGGCATTGATAAGGTTTAGGGAAAGGGACTAGGTGTAGTCCCGTTTCTGCACTTGGGTTTCTGCATTTGGATGAGATCAGCTCTCTGGAATAGTAAATTTTACAGATTACCATATTTCTGCATATGCGATCAAAATGACATTTTTGTTAGGCATGGAATGGCTTTTCCCAATTCACTTCCTGCTGACATACCTTGTAACAGCATATTTACTCTGTGATCAAATTAGTAAATAATTCTGCTTGTTTCACCTAAAAACCAGTCTCTGCTATTAAACACAAATTCTTAGTTAAAACTCATGACATTTTTATATTCCGATGTAATATGGTTGATAGCACACGAATAGGCTATTTTTCCATGACAGTTGGTAGAGACAACTTAGCCTTAACTAAAATGCTCAGAAAAATACTTCCAGTAATTTTCTGTAAAAATAGCAAATATCAAGGCCTATCTTAAAAGATAACCAGGTAAATCATTTTCATATTTGGAAAGTAAGCAACAATGGTTTTAAGAGAAACTGAAAATTGAATGTGAATTAATTCTAATCTATTTAGTCTCTGTGATAGAGACTAAATAGATTAGAATTCAAATGTAGTTGTACATTTGAATTCTACATTCAAATGTAGAATGTAGTTTCAACTACATTCAAATGTAGTTGAAAATGGTTAAGTTCTGAGTTTTGATACACTGGGATGGGAGTTGGGGGAACAGTGGGGGAGGGGAGATAGCTGAAAGATATGCTCTAGGAGCTGTGAGTCTTCATATAAAAAGCTTTCCCTTTCTTTCAAATGACTTGGTTGTATTTATTATTCCTTTTTTAGTGGTCACTTGTTCTGGGGTAGGAAGACCCATGTACCTACATTTTTTTTTTTTTTCTTTCACTAATCCACTGACTAAGGCAGCCTGGATTTAATTGTTTTACAGGATGTTAATATATCTTGCTTAGCAAAGGGGCCTGTGGTCAAAAATGTTTGGTAAAGAAGTTAAATATATCACAAAAGGTTTTTTTTTTTTTAAACTGCAAATTTCATAGGGACTATTACATGCTAATGTGAATTATAAATCCATAAAATATATACACATACTCTTGATTTTATTTCATAACAGTTTATTAAAGAGCTAAGTTCCCACACTTTTATAAAAAATAGACACTATTTTTAAAACAGTATAATCTAATATGAGAAAAGTAAACCTTGTTTGATTTTGCAGGTGAGGGTAAATATTACTTATATTATTCTTATTAGCCATTCATTTTTTTTCTTCATTGGTAAACTGTTCATTCTTCTATTGGCTTGTTTCTGTTTCAGTTCCATTATTTTCAGCCTTTTTATACCTTTCTGATTTGATGCATCACTTGTAAAGGGAATGTAACTGAATATTTTAACCCTGTTTGATAATCTATATTATTTAATATGGTGATTTGATAGTTTTACATTTATTAGATTAGTGATAATTCTCTATTTGTTATTCTCTATTTGTGACATTTGATATTCTGTTACACTTTATTATTTAATATTTTTCTTTTATTTCAGCTTTTTGATCAATTGTTAGAATTTCCTCTGTTCTTTTTGATTCCCCAGTGATCTTTATACTCTTCATCTTATTTTAATTACTTTAGAAGATGATCTAAAATTTTTAAAAGGCTGATTTAAACATACTTATCTATCAAATAAAGAACCATCTGGGATTTTAATCTAATGCCTTTATTTTTAAGGAATACTTTCCTAACATTTGCAATGATGATTCCAGTTATAATTGCTATTATGATATATTACTTAAGTAATTTGTCTAATCTCATGCTTTCCTCTCTTGGAGTCCTTTATGATTTTGCTAAACTAGATGTTCAAATTATTGTTGTCTTTTGTTTTCCAGAATAGGTCAAAGTATGATAATCTTTCTTAGTCTTTTATATCTGAGAAGGTCATCAGATTTCAATGAGAATTCAAACATAAAATTCTAGATTCAAGATTATTTTCCTTTAAAATCTTAAAAATATTGCTTCTTTTTTCTTAACTTTCTATATTAGCGATAGGAATATCATTCTTGTGCTTTGGGTTAACATCTTTTAATTAAACTTTTAATTTTAAGATCACTGTAGAGTTGCATGCAATTGTCAGAAATAATAGAGAGGGCATGAACTTTAACTGTTTCGGCTAAAGATTACATCTTGCAAAACTGTAATAAACTGTCACAACCAAGATATTGATGTATATACAATCCACTAATCTTCTTCAGAGACCCCGTTTTGCTTGTTCTCACTTGTCGTGTATGCATGTGTATATATAGTTCTATGCCATTTTATTACATGTGTAGTTTTCTGTATAAACCACCACAGTCAAGGTATGAACTAGTATTATAGTTCCAACACCAAAAGGAATTCTCATATTGCTCTTTTATAACATACATCCTTACCACACCCTTTAACTCATTCTTCACCACTAACAACCACTAATCTGTTCTTTCTTAATTTTGTCATTAAAAGAATGTTATACCAAGAATAATACACTGTATAACCTTTGGGGATTGGCTTTTTTTACTCAGCATAGTTCTCAAGAGATTCATCCAGGTTGTCACCTGTATCAACTTAGCATTGAGTTATATGCTACAATATGGATGTATCACAGTTTATTTAACTATTTACCAATTGAAGGTCATCTGAATTGTTTCTAACTTTTGGCTGTCATGAATAAAGCTGCTATGGATGTTGGTGTAAGGCTTTTTTTGTGGTTTTATTTCTCTGGGATACACGCAAAAGAGTACAATCTGTGAGTCTTATGGTAGTTGCATGTTAGTTTTATAAGAAACTGCCACCATGCTTTCCAGAGTTGTTGTGCCTTTTTGCATTCACACCAGTGACACATGGAGGATCCAGTTTCTCTGCATCCTCATTAGCATTTGGTGCTGACACTATTTTTAAAGGTTTCTAGGATATCTTGTAACTTTAATTCGCATTTCTCTAATGGCTAATGAAATTGAACATCTTTTCATATGTTTGTCTTCTCTATATTTTTTGGTGAAATGTCTGTTCATGTCTTTTGCCCATTTTCTAACTGTATTTGTAGCTATTTTCACTGTTGAGGTTTGAGAGTACTTTATATATTCTAGATACTAGTCTTTTGTCAGATATGTGGTTTGCAAATACTTCCTCCAGTCTGTAACTGGTCTTTTCATCCTCTTAACAGGGGCTTTCACAGAGCAAATATTTCAGATTTTGATTAGATTCAACTTTACAGTTTTTCCTTGTTATTGTGCTTTGGGTGTCAAGCCTATGTTTTTTCTGAAAGTCTTATAATTTTACATTTGTCCAGAATTTATTTTAAATTAGGTTTAAAATAAAATGTGAGGTGTAGGTCTAGGTAATTTTTTTTTTTTTCGTCTATGGATGTCTGATTGTGGCAGCACCATTTATTAAAAAGATTATTCTTTCTCTGTTGAATTGCTTTTGCATCTTTGTCAAACATTTGGGTGCATTTGTGTGGATCTGTTTCTGGATTCTCTATCCTGTTTCTGTTTCACTGATCTTTGAATCTGCCAATACTATACTGTCTTGATTACTGTAGCTAAATTGTAAACCATGACATTGGGAACAGTGATTCCTCCCATTTCATTCTTCCATTTCAAAATTGTTTTAATTATTCTAGAGTTTGTGCTTTTCCATATAGAGTTTAGAATAAGCTTGTCTATTTCTACAAAATGGAGTAACTGATTTTTATTTCTAACCTATATTCTATGTGTGGGTGAGGGGAGGGTGTAGGTGATTTCACTTCCTAGTAGCTGTTTTAACTAAAGCTGGTAAGTTGAATGATTCTTTGGAAGATAGTTTCATACATCGTTTCATACATTGATTCTGCCTCCTGTTTCTCACAATTCACTCTTTTTGGAAGTCTTGTTTAATGTAATGAAATGTAAGCTAATACTTTGGATATAGAAGCTAAGTTCTGTATGTCATCTTCATCACTACAAATGTTAAGCTCAGTTTAATGTCCTTTTTAAATTGACTTCCTTATTTAATCTCATTTCTCCTCTCTTCCCTTATCTTCCTGAGTCCACTTTAAAAGGATTAAGTGAATAAAGAGCTAATAATAATAATAATGATAAATCACAAAGATTTAAAAGGGCTATTCAGGCGCTGAGCCTATTGCTTTAAATGTATTGGATATTCACTCAATAATTTTATGAGGTAAATATCAGTGTTATAAACCTATATTATTTAAGATTTTGATTATGTCTCAATAACAGATTAAATACAACTCCCAGTGGCTTAATACACTGAGTTTTATCTCTTGTTTATAGTTCATAAGTGGATGGGTTAGTGGATGGAAAGCTCTGCTACACATAATTACTCAGGGGCCCAGACTGTGGGAGACTTTGCTGTCTTGTGCTACACCATCTTAAACAGGAGGACTCCTTGGTTGCCAAAGCAACTTATGTTCATAGCCAGTTGGTAAGGACCAGTTATACAGTCCTGATACATTATAGGGGTAGAAAAGATTAATCTGACTACATACCAAAATGAGAAAAGAATTGGTGTGGGTAAACACTAGACATCTCTACACTATTTTACAGTTTAGAAATGCGTTTTAGTGACTAGGTAATTTTTCAAGGTCTGCATATGCAGTGTGTAAGCTTCATTTCCAGTAAGTTAACAATTTTAGTAAATTGAGCTGCTGGGACTTCAACACGAGTCTTTCTGCACTTAACATGTGACTACTTAATATGGTTTAGGAACACCTATGGTAGGAGAAATTTTTAAAATGTGATTTTTACTGAAGAATTTAATATAAACCTACTAATACTTTTATATATTTTGAGATGGAATAATGAGAATTACAAAGATCTTCATCTAGAATAACACTATCAAATCACTGTATCTGTCCAATGTGTACTTCCAATGAAAAGTATATTTTTTGGTTGCTAGAGCACATATCTTGGCACAAATCCTAGTTCTTAGTAGTCATTTCAATATCAGAATTGATTTAAGGCCGCAGATGTAGTTTTTTGTAAGTACTTGCATGCAAAAAATTTAAGGCACGTTCTTACATTTTTAAGCCACATTCTGAATGTAATGTGGCTAAACTAAAGTGATGACTCCAGGAAATAATACCTTCCTTCTAAAATATATTTTTATGGCAGATAACATATGGTTATACCTTATAGATTCATGCATTCAATTTATTGATTCAATAACTAGTGAGCTCCAAATATGTCATGGTCACATTTCTAGGATCTGAGAGCATAGTAGTAAACAAAAATAAAGCCCTCCCATCATTGAGTGTATATACTGGTGGGGGAAACAGACAGTAAATAAGACAAATAAGTAAAATACAGAATTTTAGTGAAAGCTAAAGATAAAAAAAGGCAGTAGGAAAGAAGGCTGAGAAATATGGGTGCTGATATGTCCAGGGATAGTTTGCACTTCTCAGGAAGCTGTCTGCATGCCAAACTGCTGAGTCAAGGAACTAGCAATTATAATTTTCTTTCAAGTCTACAGGCAGGAATGTGGTCCTCCAGAGCCAAAGTGATGGCATAGGAATAGTCACGCATAGAGTTCTTCCCTTGGTTAAGAAAATTCCTAGATTCTTATGTTAAATAAGAGTATACTGATATCATCGTAGAAATATTTACTAAAGTTCTACTCTCCAGCAGTAATAGATTAGGAAAAAAAAGTGTCAATTAGTTTCATGTTCTACCAGATAATTTCATTGTTGAGTAGTAAACTATTGATATTAGTGTCACTTAGGACTATTTGTGCAGCAAAATATCAAAGAGACAATGATAAAAAGGATTGCCAAGAGACAATGATTTATGTTTATCATATCAGACTCAGATGTCAGTAACAAGGGAACATACCATTGTATAGGGGTTAATTCCACGGATTGCTTTTCTTTCCTAAAAGGTAATCTTTTGATTCAGCAATGATTGCCTTTTGATGAAAATGGACACAGTAAAAAACTGAATTGGTTTCTAGAAGCCCTGAGATCCTTCCTTTACCATTATGTGCTTTTCTTTGGGATGAATAATAAATTTAAGGATGAGTATTATCTTCTTTAAAAATTTTTTTTTAGTTGTGGTAAGAACTTAAATACAAATTATTTCTCCTGAATCTTCATATAGATCCGTAGGAATAGATGAAATTCAGGGAAAAAATGCTTTCATGATAAGAGATATTATTTACTGAGAGATTCTGCTCAAGTTAACAACAAAGACTATGAACGAAATTGGAGGCGGTGAGAGTCAGTTAAGGACTAGAGACATTTCTACTGTCTCATTATGAAAAATGAGGAAATCAATCTACTTACACTTCCTTCCACATTCACTCTCCTAAACTATTGATCTTGTTACATTTTTATTTTTAATAAGGTTTATAATTTTTACATTCTGTTCTGTAACCACAGTTCCCAGAGTTGTTTAGTTATGGTTTTATATGTAAATCAATGTAATGCTCACCACCAATCCATGTACCATATATTCCTTTCCTGAGTTCTTTGTTTTAAACCTGCTCCAGGCTGACTGGATTTCACCTTAAAATACATTCTTCTTTTCAAGAAGAGCTTATGGGTCCTATGTTCCCTGAATTATATGTGCTTGAAAATGAGTATCTATTTCCTTAATGCATTTAGAAAAAAAATGAATAGGTATAAAATTCTCTCTTCACACTTTTCTTTTGCTCAAAAGTTTGCTGAATTGGAAGTTCAGTGGAACATTCTGAGATACCTGATTTTTCCTTCTCATAAAAATATTTTTCTTCCTCTAACCCAATATCAGTAAGTACACGTTCTGGAATTAGTTATTCTTTACCATTTTTTCCTCTTTTAATATGAAAATTCAAAACTTTATTTCAGAAAGTTTATGTATTTACTTTTAAAATTGAAGTATAGTTGATTTACAATATTATATTAGCTTCAGGTGTACAGCAGAGTGATTCAATATTTTTATAGATTATACTCCATTTAGTTTTTTGTAAAATATTGGCTATATTCCTTGTGCTGTACAATACATCCTCGTAGTTTATATATTTTATGCATAGTAGTTTGTATCTCTTAATCCCATACCCCTATTGTACCCCTTCCCCCTTCCCTCTCCCTTCTGGTAATCACTAGTTTGTTTTCTGTATCTGTGAGTCTGTTTCTATTTTGCTGTGTTCATTCATGTGTTTTATTTTTTTATGTTTCCCATATAAGTGATAACACACAGTATTTGTCTTTCTCTGTCTGACATATTTCACTTAGCATAATGCCCTCCAAGTCCATCCATGTTGTTGCAAATGGCAAAATTTGATTTTTTTCTATGGCTGAGTAATATTCTATTGTATATGTATACCATATATTCTTTTCCATTAATCTGTTGATGGACACTCAGTTTGCTTTCATATCTTGGCAACTGTAAATAATGTTGCTATAAACATTGGGTGCATGTATATTTTCGAATCAGTGCTTTCATTTTCTTCGGATATATGCTCAGGAGTGAGATTGCTGGATCATATGGTAGTTCTATTTTTAGTTTTTTGAGGAACCTCCATGTTATTTTCCATAGTGGCCACACCAATTTACATTCCCAGCAACAATGTAAAAGGATCCCTTTTCTCTACATCCTCTCCAACATTTGTTATTTGTAGACTTTTTGATGATAGTCATCTTGAGAGATGTGAGGTGATATCTCATTGTGGTTTTGATTTGCATTTCCCTGATGATTAGCAATGTTGAACATCTTTTCATGTGCTGTTACCATCTGTATGTTTTCTTTGGAAAAATGTCTATTCAGGTCTTCTGCCCATTTTTTGATTGGGCTGTTTTTTTGATATTGAATTATATGAAGTTTGTATAGTTTGGCTATTAACCTCTTATAAGTCTTATCATTTGCAAATATTTTCTCCCATTCAGTAGGTTGTCTTTTCATATGTTGATGGTTTCCCTTGCTGTGCAAAAGCTTTTAAGTTTAATTAGGTCCCATTTGTTTAATTTTGCTTTTATTTCTTTTGCCCAAGGAGACAGATCCAAAACATTATTGCTACAATTTATGTCAAAGAGTTTTCTGCCTATGTTTTCTTCTTTTATGGCTTCTGGTCTTAAATTTAGGTCTTTAATCCATTTTGAGTTTATTTTTGTATATATTGTGAGAAAATATTCTAATTTCATTCTTTTACATGTTGCTCTCCAGTTTTCCCAGCACCACTTATTGAAGAGACTGTCCACCGCAAATAACCAAGCAATTTTCAAAGAACAAAGCTGGAGGTATCATGCTTCTGGCCTTCAGACTATACTACAAAGCTACAATCATAAAACAGGATGGTACTGGCATAAAACCAGAAAGTTTACTTTTTATTATATATCTGAAGATAATTTTTCTCTTCCATTTTCAAATTTATTCTCTGGGACCACAATTATGTGTACATATGGACCATTATTTTCCATAAGTATAACTTTCTCTTTTCCTTTCTTTCATTTCTTTTCTTTCTTTTCCTTCTTTCTTTCTTTCTTCCTTCCTTCCTTCCTCCCTCCCTTCTTTTCTTTCTCTCTTTCTCTCCTTCCTTCCTTTCTTTCTTTATTTCTTTCTCTTTCTTTTTCTTTCTTTCTTTCTTTCTTCCTTCCTTCCTTCCTTTCTCTCTCTCTTCCTTCCTTCCTTCCTTTCTCTCTCTCCCTTCCTTCCTTCCTTCCTTCCCTCTCTCCCTTCCTTCCTTCCTTCCTTCCTCCCTCCCTCCCTCCCTCTCTCTCTCTCTTTCTTTCTTTCTTTCTTTCTTGGATCTCAGGAGCACAGAAGTGAGATAAGAATGCCCCTTAAAATGTCCAGATCTTGATCCTTACATGACCTACATTTAAACTTTATTAGTTGATTTGGACCTTTTCCCAAAGACATACAAATGGTCAAGAGGTATATGAAGAGGTGCTCAACATCACTAATCATTAGGGAAATACACATCAAAACCACAATGAGATATCACCTCACAGCTGATAGGATGGCTCTTATCAAAAAGACAAGAGATGATAAGTATCAATAAGGGTGTGAATGAAAGAGGACCCTTGTACATTGTTGGTGAGAATGTAAATTGGTACAGCCATTATGGAAAACAGTATTCAAAAAGTTAAAAATAGAATTACCATATGATCCAGCCATCCCACTCCTGGACACTTATCTAAAGGAAAGAACATCAGTATCTTGAAGAGATAACTATACTCCCATGTTCATTGCACTGCTATTCACAATAGCCAAGATATGAAAACTACCTAAGTGTCCACTGACATATGAATGGAAAAAGCAGATGCCATACATACACATATATGTATAATATATTATAAATGTGGTATATATATGGGAATATTATTCTGTCATCAAAAGGAGGAAATTCTGACATTTGTGACAACATGGATGAATCTGGAGAACAGTATGCAAAGACATAGAAAGAAAAATACTGCATGTGGAATCTGAAGAGGTCAAACTCATAGTACCAGAGAGTAGGAAGGTGGATGCCAGGGGCTAGGAGTACAGGGAGATGAGGACTTATTGGTCAAAGGGTGCAAACTTTCATTTATAAGATGAATAAGTTCTGGGGATCTAACTCATAGCATGGTGACTATAGTTGATAATATTATATTGTACACTTGAAATTTGCTAAGACTAGCTCTTATTCTCATATCACAAAGAAAAAAGATAACTATGTGAAATGATGGATGTGTTAATTAAATTGATTATGGTAATCATTTCACAATGTATACATATATTAAATCATCACATTTGTACACCTTAAATATATACAATTTTTAGCAATTAAATTTCAATAAGGCAGGAAAAAATTTTTAAAATAAAATTTGAAAAAAAAAATAGATTGCCTATTGAAGGCTCCGGACACGCAGGCTCAGCAGCCATGGCTCACAGGCCCAGCTGCTCCACGGCATGTGGGATCTTCCCGGACCGGGGCACGAACCCATGTCCCCTGCATCCGCAGGCGGACTCTCAACCACTGCGCCACCAGGGAAGCCCGGGGGCAGATCTCTTTGCATGATCATATTTAGGATATTGCCACGCATACAAATCTACAAATACCTTTGTAGATTTAAATTAGATTATATAAAATAGTACTTTTCATTTCACATGGAGGGAAAAAACATAATTTCAGGCAGCTTAGCTAATCCGGTTTTATTGTAAGGATAAATTGGGAGTTTCAATGTATAGGGAATTGTCTCAGTGATCCAATCCTGTAAACAGGCCTCATGTTGATATGGAATTCCTTTCAGGATGTAACAATAGCCTTAGTGGCACCGTCGTATGCCCCCTCTTAGCTGGGTGTCTGTTACTTGTTCAACACGTGAACTCTGAACAGAGTAGGGAACTCTTTTTCTTTTAAATTGCATTTTCTCTCTGGTTTTCTTGTCTGTTTTTGTGTCAATCCTCGCTATGGCTTTATTAACTTCTCTTTTACCTGCTGCCTCTCTCGTTTCTTATACGGCCCTTTGTATGTCCTGTAAAGTTATTTAATCATCTTTCAACATGAGGTGCTTTTATTGTGCACTTTTGTATGGAATTTCTATCACACAGTCTAATTTGTGCAGACTGTATAGATGGTTGTCAGTGTTAGGGAGCCCGGTCCGTGGATGCAATTAGGCAAGAAAGCGAGGCAATTCACAAGGTGGGATCCCTCACACCTGCTTTCTCCATGGGGACCAGAGAGTGGGGCGGCTTTAGAACCTCACAAATCCCTCTACAAAGGTTATTTTATATATCACATAAATTGCCTTTTGAAATATTTTACAATCAAGCCCTTCTAGTTTTGCTTTTAAATGCTTTGTGTGCTTGCGTGATTTTTGTTTTTTCATCCTATTTCTGTAAAGACCGACAGGGGGCAGCAAACCCTCTTGAGAGAGAAAACCAGCCCCAAACAGCGCTGTTACCAGTATGTTTTTAATTGCCTTGGCATTTCAGTTCCCTTCCCTTTATTTTTAAAAATAAGGCTTGAATCTTTAAAAAATGATCAATTTTTTTTTCTTTTCCATACATGCCTTAACTCTGTAATATTAAAAATTGTGTGCCTGTTTTCTTCAGAGTAGAGGTGAGAGAATTGACGAATTTGGATCTTGGAATTTGATCAGGATAGAAAAAATGCAAGTATAAGGTAATCAGGTAATTTTCTGTAAAATTACCTTTAATTTAGAAGAAGGCTTTGAATCATAGCTACAACTCTTCTGAAATCATAATGCTTGGATAAAATATAGATTCATGATCTAGATTTCTAGAAGAATATTTTAAATAAATTTAAGATAGAAAAGACATTTTGGTTAATTTTTTAATGAAATTAATCTTTCATTTTCCCTTTAGCATAATTTTTGCCACAGGTTTTATTATTTTATGGAAAGGAAAAAAGAAGACAGAGTGAGAGGGTGAGGGAGAAAGGATGAGAAAGACAAAAAGAGAGAAGAAAAACTAGTCCCTGGAAAATACTTGAAAATAGCAGATTTGCCAATATTATTTCATAACATAGGGTTTGATATCAAAAGCATTTAAAAGTCCAGAGAGATATTTCATCTTGATAGAACATAAAATCTAACAAGAAAGTATAAAACTCATCAATGTTTATGTACAGTACAAGTTTGAAATACCTGAAATAGAAAATGATGAAAATATAAGACTATAAAAACAAAGTGATCAGTCTGGGAAACTTAAAAAGGTTTCTAGGCAACGGATAGACTGAGTAGAGAAGAATTAAGTAAGAATACTGTGGATTTAAATAATGCAATTAAGAAGTTTAAGCATCCATAAAAACAAACATCCAAAAGAGATTGCATATTATTTTCAAAACCTGATAAATAATCACAGAAACTGACCCTGCATTGAGCCATAAAGACTACCTCATTAAACCCCCCAAATTATGCAATCACTATTCGCTATTATGAAATCAAGTTATAATCAACAACAAATAAAGTCTATGCACTATATTTAAAATACATTTCTAAAAATATAGAGTTTATCAAATTCAAAACTCCAAGCTATTTAATTACAAACAGGGATAGGACTAGAAGTTAGGAACTGTGGAGTGTGATCAAACTGATACTGAGAAGAAATCGTCCAGCTTTAAATACATTTTTTGGAAAGAAAAAGAATGAAAGTATGTAAACTAAGAATTCAATTTAACAAAGCAATCAAAGCACGAGAATAAATCCTAAGAAAGTAGAATGTCTAAATTAATAGAGAGAAAAGCAGAAAGAAATGAGATAGAAAATAGACAATAATAAAATTCAAATAGCAAACTGAACTAATTAAAGCAAGAGCCAAAAAGAAAAAAAAAAAGACCGTAAAAATAATTGGGTTAGGAGAGGAAATGCAATGCTTGGAAAGAGAAAGATGTTAAATAGACGGTTATTTAAAAAAAAAAAAAAAAAAAGGATTGCAGAATCTTATCTTGACTATTATACCAACATATTTGGAATTTTATATTTTTAGATCAAATGGATAATTTCTAAGAAAATGCAAAGTACCAGAAATAGAATAAAATATGTCAAGCTTAAGGAGCCAAAAATCAGAAGATATTTTAAAGTATTCTAGTTTGATCTAAAATTATGGAAATTGGGGGCTTCCCTGGTGGTGCAGTGGTTAAGAATCCGCCTGTCAATGCAGGGGACACGGGTTCAAGCCCTGGTCCGGGAAGATCCCACATGCTGCGGAGCAACTAAGCCCGTGTGCCACAACTACTGAGCCTGTGCTCTAGATCCCGTGAGCCACAACTACTGAACCCACATGCCACAACTACTGAAGCCCACGTGCCTAGAGCCCATGCTCCGCAACAAGAGAAGCCACCGCAATGAGAAGCCCGTGCACCACAACGAAGAGTAGCCCCCGCTCTCCACAATCAGAGAAAAGCCCATGTGCAGCAACGAAGACCCAATGCAGCCAAAAACAATAAATAAATAAAATGAATAAATTAAAATAAATAAATAAAATAAAATTATGGAAATTGGCTTAGTTAAAGGGAAAGTTCTATCAAACTTTCAAGTAAAGTTAATTCCAGTGTTATTTAGTCTTCCAGATGATAGAAAAAGTTAGAAATTTTCTCAGTCTGGTATGTGATGCTGGCATATCCCTAATCCCCAAGTTGAACCAAGGACAAAATTAATAATAAAAAAATACGATCCACACAATTCTAAACAAAGATGCAAATTCACTAATGCCTTTAAAGAACTATATAGTGGCAAAATAAAGTTTAACCCATTAATCATTTCCTTCTTACTTCCTGAAATTTCCTACCCTTTGTAACTATTTTTTAAAATACGTTGTCCAATTTCTATGCCACCTGCTGTGATTCCTTCTCACTCTTTATCACGCAATCCATATCCGTTCTTGCTTTCATATCACTTTGTTTTACCTCTAAATGGTAAGTGGGGGAACTTACTATTATTTATTATATTTTAGGTGATATATGTGTGTATTTTTCTTCCTGCAATATTGTATTCCACTTGAGGATAAAGATACATTTCTATGTGCTTTTGATCTTATATATAGTGGGTATTTAAGTAGTGCTTGCTGAGTTTAATTAGGTTGAAAATTAGAAAAGGACAATCTGTAATAAAAAAAAAGGTCATAGAAAAGAAGGAGAGGATAAAAGTTCATAACAATGTTTCCTAAGGTCGAGGCACATAAGTGCTTGAAACTTCATTAAGTGTCCAAATGAATAAGTGAATATTATACAGGAGTTAAAGTAAAACTATTTTCTTCTCCCCTCACTGCTCATGAAGATTAACCACAACTAAAAGCATTGTAACCTTATGTAAATATTTTATTAGAAGATTTTGTCATCGTTTTCTAACAGTATGAAATGAAGAAGCTGGAACATGTGAAAATGGCTAGAAAACAAGATACATCCCCTTCATTCCTGAGTGCCATTATTGCTGAGGCCTCCTAAATAAAAATGGATAGGAATCTAGGCACAAAACCCAGGTGACTTCAATTTCCCACAAAGAAAATGACACTTGTTTTCAATCCCAATCTTAAAATGTACTTCATTACAGCATCATAGAGAGTAGTTACACTGCCTTAACAATCCTCTGTGCTCTACCTATTCATTACACCCCACCCTCCCAAATTTCTTCAAATCCCTGGCAACCAATGATTTTTTTTTTCTGTCTTCATAGTTTTGCCTTTTCTAGAATGTCGTAAGGGGAAGCTGGGATGAATTGAGAGAGTAGCATTAACATATATACACTACCATGTGTAAAATAGATAGCTGGTGGGAAGCAGCCACATAGCACAGGGAGATCAGCTCGGTGCTTTGTGACCACCTAGAGGGGTGGGATAGGGAGGGTGGGAGGGAGTCGCAAAGAGGGAGGGGATATCTGTATACATATAGCTGATTCACTTTGTTGTACAGCAGAAACTAACACAACATTGTAAAGCAATTATAATCCAATAAAGATGTAAAAAGAAATTGAGATGTAGATGCAGAGAACAAATGTATGGACACCAAGGGGGGAAGTGGCGGGGAGTGGTGGTGGTGTGATAAATCGGGAGATTGGGATTGACATACATACACTAATATGTATAAAATAGATAACTAATAGGAACCTGCTGTATAAAAAGATAAATAAAATTAAATTTAAAAAATACCGCTCTACTCATCCAATTAGTGATCACTTCTCATCTTTTTTCCCCTCTTTATTTGCCTATCTTCAGTTTTCATCTGTGTTTATCAAATGAAAAAAAAAGATGTAAAAAAATAATGGAAATCATACAGTATGTTGCCTTTTCAGATTGACTTCTTTCACTTAGCAATGTGCATTTAAGCTTCCTCCATGTTTGTTTGTTTTTTCATGGCTTGGTGGCTCTTTTCTTTTTACTGTTGAATATCCCACTGTTTGGATATACCATAGCTTCCTTACCCATTCATGCCCTGTTGAAGGACATCTTGGTTGCTTTCAAATTTTGGCAATTATAAATAAAGTTGCTGTAAAATTTCAGTACAGGTTTTTGTGTGGACGTAAATTTTCAACCAATTTGGGTAATGCAAGCACAACTGCTCGATCATATGGTAAGAGTATATTTAGTTTTGCAAGAAACTATCAAACTGTCTTCCAAACTTTCCTAGCAGCAATGAGTAAGAGTTTCTATTGTTTCACACCCTTGCCAGAATTTGGTGTTAATGTTTTGGATGTTACCTATTCTGATAGATGTGTAGTAGTATTGCATTGTTGTTTTAATATGCAATTTGCTAATGACATATAATATTGAGGATCTTTTCATATGCTTTTTTGCCATCTGTATATCTTCTTTGGTGGAGTGTCTGTTCAAATCTGTTGTTCATTTTTAAATTGAGTTGTTCATTTTGTTATTGTTGAGTTTTAAGATTTCTTTGTATAGTTTAGGTACTGGTTCTTTTTTTTTTTTTTTTTGTGGTATGCGGGCCTCTCACTGTTGTGGCCTCTCCCGCTGCGGAGCACAGGCTCTGGACGCACAGGCCCAGCGGCCATGGCTCACGGGCCCAGCCGCTCCGCGGCATGTGGGATCTTCCCGGACCGGAACACGAACCCGTGTCCCCTGCATCGGCAGGTGGACTCTCAACCACTGTGCCACCAGGGAAGCCCTAGGTACTGGTTCTTTATTATATATGTGTTCTGCAAATATTTTCTCCCAGTCTATGGCTTGTCTTTTCATTCTCCTAACAATGCCTTTTATATAGCAGAACTGTGCATTTAAAACACAATTTTAAGACAACATTTTAGGGCAGTTTTAGGTTCATAGTAAAATGAAAGGAGGGTGTGGAATTTCTCCCGAAACTGTGTACTATTAAACAGTATAATTTATAGGCAAAGAGGGTCCAGACCCAAGGTCATATCTCATAGGCATGTGATGAGGTCCACCAAGTCACTTGGGTGCTTGTCTATAGAATCAGTGACCCCACACTAATGGCTATGCATGCCTGTCTATTTTTCCCTTGTTTAGGTTTTTCCTTTGTCAGTAAAATGAACTACTTACGGTATTACCGAAAATCTGGCTTCAAGCCCAAATTTATAAGAGATTTTTGCTTGCAATTTCACTGTTTCCCTTTTCTTTTTGGATAAATTCCAGGTGAACTTTTTATGTTAATTAACTCTAGGTGTGACTGGAAGCAGAAAATACCTAAAGGGAAAATACCTATTAGCTTTCTTACTATTCTGCCATCAGCAGAAAATGTCATATCATGTGGCAAACTTGAAAATTCACATTAAGTTAAGGGAGGGCATTTACTGAGGTGTATTAGGTGTAGTTGCACCTGCATGCTATCTAAGAAACCAAAGATTAAACCATCTAACTCTTAAGTATTAAGAACGTGCAAGATACAGCCAGCAACGTAAGCTAGTTAGCCCCTTCCAGCCGAGTACATTTGATTTGCAAAGTGTATAAAATGTTTTCACACTCTGAAATCATTTTCAGATATTACATTCAACAATTTCCTGAAATGGTTAGCAGTTCCTTTAAGAGATAATCACCAGTCCTTGAGTTGTAGGGCATGAAAATATGTACATACAAGGACTGTTTCAAAAGACAGAATACAAATAGATCTGCTTGTGTCCTACATATCACCAAGCAATTGCTTCTCCTAATACATATTTTCCTACTGGGGAAAGGCACATAAGCCGAGTCTGTTCTGTCATATATTTCAGATGACTCATTCCGATTTCATCTTAAAGTGTCTGAAATGAATAATACATTTAAGGGCAATTACAGAAGTAAATATATATTTGTACATTTAATTTTAGTTACAATGTGTTGAACTTTCTGTTTAGAAATGGCAGGATAGTCCTTTTGATGCATGCAGTAACTATTTGTTTTTAAAAAAATTTTTTAAACATCTTTTTTGGAGTATAATTGCTTTACAGTAGTGTGGTAGTTTCTGCTGTATAACAAAGTGAATCAGCTATACATATACATATATCCCCATACTTCCTCCCTCTTGTGTCTCCCTCCCACCCTCCATAACTCATCCCTCTAGGTGGTCACAAAGCACCGAGCTGATCTCCCTGTGCTATGCGGCTGCTTCCCACTAGCTATCTATTTTACATTTGGTAGTGTGTATATGTCCACGCCACTCTCTCACTTCGTCCCAGGTTACCCTTACCCCACCCCATGTCCTCAAGTCCATTCTCTACATCTGCGTCTTTATTCCTGTCCTGCCCATAGGTTCTTCAGAACCATTTTTCGGTTTTTTAAGATTCCATATATATGTGTTAGCATAGGGTATTTGTTTTTCTCTTTCTGACTTACTTCTGACAGACTCTAGGTCTCCATCCACCTCACTACAAATAACTCAATTTCGTTTCTTTTTATGGTTGAGTAATATTCAATTTTATATATGTGCCACATCTTCTTTATCCATTAATCTGTCGATGGACACTTAGGTTGCTTCCATCTCCTGGCTATTGTAAATAGAGCTTCAATGAACATTGTGGTACATGACTCTTTTTGAATTATGTTTTCTCAGCGTATATGCCCAGTAGTGGGACTGCTGGGTCATACGGTAGTTCTATTTTTAGTTTTTTAAGGAACCTCCATACTGTTCTCCATAGTGGCTGTATCAATTTATATTCCCACCAAGAGTGCAAGAGGGTTCCCTTTTCTCCACTCCCTCTCCAGCATTTATTGTTTGCAGATTTTTTGATGATGGCCATTCTGACTGGTGTGAGGTGATACCTCATTGTAGTTTTCATTTGCATTTCTCTAATGATTAGTGATGTTGAGCAGCTTTTCAAGTGTTTGCTGGCAATCTGTATGTCTTCTTTGGAGAAATGTCTATTTAGGTCTTCTGTCCACCTTTGGATTGGGTTGTTTGTTTTTTTGATATTGAGCTGCATGAGCTGGTTGTATATTTTGGAGATTAATACTTTGTCAGTTGCTTCATTTGCAAATATTTTCTGCCATTCTGAGGGCTGTCTTTTCGTCATGTTTATGGCTTCCTTTGCTGTGCAAAACCTTTTAAGTTTCATTAGGTCCCCTTTGTTTATTTTTGTTTTTATTTCCATTTCTCTAGGAGGTGGGTCAAAAAGTGTTTGCTGTGATGTATGTCATAGAGTGTTCTGCCTATGTTTTCCTCTAAGCGTTTCATAGTGTCTGGCCTTACATTTAGGTCTCTAATCCATTTTGAGTTTATTTTTGTGTATGGTGTTAGGGAGTGTTCTAATTTCATTCTTTTGCATGTAGTGGTCCAGACTTCCCAGAACCACTTATTGAAGAGGCTGTCTTTTCTCCATTGTATATTCTTGTCTCCTTTATCAAAAATAAGGTGACCATATGCGCGTGAGCTTATCTCTGGGCTTTCTATCCTGTTCCATTGATCTATCTTTCTGTTTCTGTGCCACTACCATACTGTCTTGATCACTGTAGCCTTGTAGTACAGTCTGAAGTCAGGGAGCCTGATTCCTCCAGCTCCGTTTTGCTTTCTCAAGATTGCTTTGGCTATTCAGGGTCTTTTGCGTTTCCATACAAATTGTGAAATTTTTTGTTCTAGTTCTGTGAAAAATGCCATTCGTAGTTTCATAGGGATTGCACTGAATCTGTAGATTGCTTTGGGTAGTATAGTCACTTTCACAATGTTGATTCTTCCAATCCAAGAACATGGTATATCTCTCCATCTGTTGGTATCATCTTTAATTTCTTTCATCAGTGTCTAATAGTTTTCTGCATACAGGTCTTCTGTTCCCTTGGGTAGGTTTATTCCTGGGTATTTTATTCTTTTTGTTGCAATGGTAAATGGGAGTGTTTCCTTAATTTCTCTTTCAGATTTTCATCATTAGTGTATAGGAATGCAAGAGATTTCTGTGCATTAATTTTGTATCCTGCTACTTTACCAAATTCATTGATTAGCTCTAGTAGTTATCTGGTAGCATCTTTAGGATTCTCTATGTATAGTATCATGTCATCTGCAAGGAGTGACAGCTTTAGTTCTTTTATGATTTGTATTCCTTTTATTTCTTTTTCTTTTCTGATTGTTGTGGCTAAAACTTCCAAACCTATGTTGAATAACAGCGGTGAGAGTGGGCAACCGTGTCTTGTTCCTGATCTTAGTGGAAACGGTTTCAGTTTTTCACCACTGAGAATGATGTTTACTGGGGGTTTGTCATATATGGCCTTTATTATGTTGAGGTAGGTTCTCTCTATGCCTACTTTTTGGAGGGTTTTTATCATAAATGGGTGTTGAATTTTGTCAAAAGCTTTTTCTGCATCTATTGAGATTATCATATAGTTTTTACCCTTCAGTTTGTTATTATGGTGTATCACATTGACTGATTTGCGTATATTGAAGAATCCTTGCCGTTTTGGGATAAACCCCACTTGATCATGGTGTGTGATCCTTTTAATGTGCTGTTGGATTCTGTTTGCTAATATTTTGTTGAGGATTTTTGCATCTATGTTCATCAGTGATATTGGCCTGTAGTTTTCCTTTTCTGTGACATCTTTGTCTGGTTTTGGTATCAGGGTGATGGTGGCCTCATGGAATGAGTTTGAAGTGTTCCTTCCTCTGAAATTTTTTGGAAGAGTTTGAGAAGGATAGGTGTTAGTTCTTCTCTCCATGTTTGATAGAATTCACCTGTGAAGCCATCTGTCCTGGGCTTTTGTTTGTTGGAAGCTTTTTAATCACAGTTTCAATTTCAGTGCTTGTGACTGGTCTGTTTACATTTTCTATTTCTTCCTGATTCAGTCTCAGAAGGTTGTGATTTTCTAAGAATTTGTCCATTTCTTCCAGGTTGTCCATTATATTGGCATATTGTTGCTTGTAGTAATCTCTCATGATCCTTTCTATTTCTGTAGTGTCAGTTGTAACTTCTCCTTTTTCATTTCTAATTCTATTGACTTGAGTCTTCTCCCTTTTTTTCTTGATGCGTCTGACTAATGGTTTATCAGTTTTGTTTATCTCCTCAAATAACCAACTTTTAGTTTTATTGATCTTTGCTATTGTTTCCTTCATTTCTTTATTATTTATTTCTAAACTGATCTTCATGATTTCTTTCCTTCTGCTAACTTTGGGCGTTTTTTTGTTCTTCTTTCTCTAATTGCTTTACATGTAAGGTTAGGTTGTTTATTTGAGATGTTTCTTGTTTCTTGAGGTAGGATTGTATTGCTATAAACGTCCCTCTTAGAACTGCCTTTGCTGCATCCCATAGGCTTTTTACCTTGCTCCTTTATCTGCTGTGTGTTTCTCTGTCTTCTCATTTTGGTTAACTTACTGTGTTTGGGGTCTCTTTTTTGCAGGCGGCAGGTTTGTAGTTCCCATTGTTTTTTGTGTCTGCCCGCAGTGGTTAAGGTTGGTTCAGTGGGTTGTGTAGGCTTCCTCGTGGAGGGGACTGGTGCCTGTGTTCTGGTGGATGAGGCTGCATCTTGTCTTTCTGGTGGGCAGGACCATGTCTGGTGTTGTGTTTTGGGGTGTCTGTGAGCTTATTATGATTTTAGGCAGCCTCTCTGCTAATGGGTGGGGTTGTGTTCCTGTCTTGCTCATTGTTTGGCATAGGGTGTCCAGCACTGTAGCTTGCTGGTCATTGAGTGGAGCTGGGTTTTAGCATTGAGATGGAGATCTCTGGGAGAGCTTCTGCCATTTGACATTACTTGGGGCCGGGAGGTCTCTGGTGGACTAATGTCCTGAACTCGGCTCTCCCACCTCAGAAGCTCATGCCTAACACCCGGCCGGAGTACCAAGACCCTGTGAACCTCTCGGTATACAGCACAGGGAACTGTATTCAGTATCTTGTAATAGCCTGTAATGGAAAAGAATCTTGATTGTTTCACATCTGTGATGCAATGGAAAGAGTCGGCCTTTTGTTGCCGTTTCTTGGTGTGTTTGTTCAGTTCCTCTCTGTTTTTTAAGATGAAGATAGCATAAGCCTCCTGAAGTTTACAGGAAAAATACATCTGCGTGAACAGAAAATATTCATAACATGTGGTTTTATCACTAAATAGTTTCTCTCTGTGTTTCCACATCTACATCTACTTTTTATAATTACATAATTTTCCATACTTTATTGCCCCTACATGAATATATAGTTTTATCTTTTATGTAGATGCTGTCACAGTATTCCAGGCATTAATGACAAGGTTCCAGGCATTGATCATGGCTGTTAAGAAATTGCCATTTGGACTAAGACGTGACTCAGTCCTTGCATTAGTCATCTAGGGCTGACATATGAAAGTATCACAGACTGGGTGGCTTAACCAAAATAAATTTATTTTCTCACAGTCTGGAAGGTAGAAGTCTAAGATCAAGATATCGGCAGGGTTTATTCCTTCTGAGGGACATGCAGGAAAAATCTGTTCCAGGCCTCCTCCTTGGCTTATAGATGGTTGTGTTTTCTCTGTGTTTTCACGTCATCTTCCCTCTGTCTGTATCCAAATCTTCCTGTTCTTATAAGGACACCAGTCACATTGGATTAAAGCAAATACTAGTGACCTCATCTTAATTATCTCTACAAAGACCTTATCTCCAAATACTGTCATATTCCAAGGTAACTTAGGTTAGGATTTCAACATATGAATTTCCTGGTAAGCTATTGTTATGGATGGTTGGTGGGGGTGATCTCTGAACAGGGCCTGAAATTTTTGATGCCACCATGGAATTATTTTTCTTTCTTGGTGGAGCAGAGCACTAGTAGGTTAAAACTCTTGCTCTTAAGCGTGTTTGGTATGGTCTTTACATGTCTTTCTTAAATCACAATTGCATATAGGCACTAAGAATGAATAAAACCTGCAAATTGCTTGTTTAAATCCCCCCCTTTTTTTTTAGGAATCAACTTGGATCTGTTTTTGGTTTGTATGTCTTTAATGACAGACGTGTTTTGCTTTATAGTTCAAATAACACAAAATAAAATCCTAATGGGATTTCAGCATGGGTTCCCAGGTTTTTGTTTTTCTTTTCTTCAGGGAATGAAACAGAATATGATACACTTTGTCACTTGTAGCACAAATAATGCTAAAGGAAATTGCAACGGGATGCCTTTATTAATTATCAGAGTTATGATACAGGATCCTGGCAAACTCCAGTAGTGGTCAACGAGTTTATTTACTATTACTATTAGTAATAATAATAAAAATTCATGTACTTTAACATCTTTGATATTTTAATCCCTGCCATCATCATTCTTTCTGATGCTGATCTATCTATATATCTATCTATCCAGCTTTATTGAGGTATAACTGACAAATAAAATGGTAAGATATTTAAAGTCTACAACATGAAGATTTGATATAAAGAAACACTGTGACAGAGGTCCCCCCGGTGAATTAACTAATACAACATACCTCACAGATTTATCTCTTTTGTTTTTATTTTTGGTGAGAACATTTAAGCCCTACTCTCTTAGCAAATTTCAATTAAACAATACCATGTTATCAACTACAGTCACCATGTTATACATCAGATCCTCAGACCTTCCTCATCTTATAACCAAAAGTCTGTACCCATTTACCAACTTCTTCCTTCACCTCCTGGCCCCTCACAACCAGTTTTCTACTCTCTGTTTCTGTGAGTTGAGGGTTTTTTTTAGGTTCCACATATAAGTGATATCATGTATATGATATTAAAACCTAAGAAGTAGATAATAATGGCTTCATTTCAGAAAAGAAGAGACTGGGTCACAGAGAAGTTAATTGGCTCAGCCTATTGCACACAGAGTTGAGACTTGAATTAGGTGTGTCTAACTCCAAAGCCCGTGTTCTACTTAGTAACACATACTGTCTTCCAGAGTCCTGTTTAGTTGGGGGTCAAAGATATGGATTTAAATAGCAATTATGTAATTATGTTGTGTTAAAACCATGAATCACTGTATGAGTGCAAAGTATTGTAACCCACAATGTCATATAAAGTTGCCAAATGAGGGCTTCCCTGGTGGCGCAGTGGTTGAGGATCCGCCTGCCGATGCAGGGGACACGGGTTTGTGCCCCGGTCCGGGAGGATCCCACATGCCGTGAAGCGGCTGGGCCCATGAGCCATGGCCGCTGGGCCTGTGCGTCCAGAGCCTGTGCTCTGCAACGGGAGAGGCCACAACAGTGAGAGGCCCATGGACCGCAAAAAAAAAAAAAAAAAAAAAAGTTGCCAAATGATTTTTACCAGTTTGTCATCTATCTTTTAACTTTGCCTCTGATGTTCATTGCTATGTGAAGATTTTTTATGTTTGAATTATGTAACCATATTAGTCTATCTTTTCTCTCATTGTTTCTGGTATGGTGGTACTGTGATGTGTGTTGACTTCCATGTGGAGAAACAGGCTTTTCTGAACATGATGTTATAATATTTAAAGGTTGAAAACAACATAAATAGGGAATAAAACTGAGTAGAGTTTGCACAAAAAAGTACAAAAGCCCACAAAGAGAGTTACTTTTTTCTAAGATTAGAATGATGTGGTAAAAACAGTTTGGGAGTGAAACGTCTTTGCAGTGCTTAGGAGAAAAGAATGAAGTGAAAATACCAACAAATGTACCTTTGAGGCTCTGTAAAGTTAAGTAACTGCAGAATATGTTAAAACAATAAGTCATTTTATCAAAGTGTTATAACTCACAATGTCAGATGAAGGTGGTATCTTGAGATATATCTGCTAGTGTTTCCACATGGTGCTGATCAGGCATTTTCTCTAAAGGGACAGAAAATAGAGACGGAGGTAAGTTGTACTCCTTCTACGTCATGTTTTTTTGCATCAGTCAAATCTATGAAACAACTGAGTGCAGTGAGAGGCCATGTGCACCACAGCAAAGGAGTATTTGCTGTAACTCTTAAATTTGAATTCCACTTAGAAGGAGAATCTGTTGTGTGACTTCACAGTAATGCCACGATAGTTGTACTCAACGTGCTCTCGCACACTTCATTTCCAGCTTTGGCCTTGAATAAGTTTTGGTCATCTTCAGAAATTATATCCATTTTTAGAAGATGAGAATGCCCCAATTTCACAAATGCAAAAAAAAAAATTACACAAATTGTGAAGAAACTGTCCACTGAGAGTTTGAAAAACAAATAGCACTGGAATACTCCCTTGAACTGAACATTTATTTAGATACAAAACTTTACTCTTTTCTTTATTTGAGCTTTCAGTCAAGCACAGAGAATGCAAAAATAATAATTCAGAGTTGCAAACTTGGTGCAGTTTATTCTGGTACGTTTATTAAAATTCTTGCATGTATGTTGAAAAAACCTCTTGCTATGTTATGGTCAGTAGTCTGGGCAGTAGAGCACACACAAACATATCTGACACTTCTCAGCCCTGTTACTTGTCTTTCTAAGCCTTAATTTGATACCTGTTAAAGTAAGGTTATTCACAGATTGGTTTTGAGAGGTACATGAGGTGATATAATTAAATTCCTCATCCCAGTGCCAGGCACATAGTAAGCCCTCAATAAAAAACAGTATGAGCGCTATTCATTACTCTTTCTAGATGTTTTTAATGCAACATTTTTTATCCACTCATATTTTTTTTGTTTTCTTTAGTTTTTGGAAGCAACAGTTAACTTATCTGTTTTCATTAAGTCTCATTTTCATATATATATATATATATATATATATATATATATGTCACCTTAACATTTCAAACAGTCCTAAAGATTAATTCATTCCTTCAGTACATGTTTAATGAGCAATCACTTAGTGTAAGTAAACTTTTCATATGTTACATTATTTAATCCTCTCAAGAAACCTAAGAAGTATATTGTAATGACTTCATTTCACAAGTGAAGAAAGTAGCCACAGAGAAGTTAATTGGCTCAGACTATTTCACAGAGAGTTAAGATTTGAATTAGGCGTGTCTAACTCCAAGGTTCATGCTCTACTTAGTACAGCATACTGTTTTCCATATTGTTTCCGTTTAGTTGGGGGGGGGGTCACATCAAAAGATATGGATTTGAATAGCAATTATGCCATTGTTCATCTATTTCCCACTAGAGCCATAGTTCCAAGAAGGAAGAATGTTTTATGCACACTATATGGCCCCTAGTAACTCCTCAATAAATATTTGTTTAATAAATACCTGGAATAAAATAGGAAGCTATACATGATCCCCAAGTTTTTATGAAAGACTTGTACGATAAGGAATTCAGAGAAGATAGGGAGGAGAATAATGCAAGGTGGAGTGTTAAGAGAAGAGAGTGTCAAATAGGTTGTGGGACCTGTTGGTTGGGGAGGATGGAACAAGGAGAACGGAGAGGACTTTCCATGAATGCATGTGCAAGGTAGACCAGATGGCTTGAATGATTCCTGCATGTGGCTAGAGAAAACAACATCAGATGGTAATCTGCAGCCAAATTTCTTAAACATGAAACAAAGTGGGTGGACATTACCCTGTAGAGATGGAGGGTGGAGCTAAAAATGGAGTACAGGAATTTAATGGTCATTCAGAGCCTTTAGAGCAAGCTTCATTCTTTGACCTACTGTGCTCTGGTATTGTGTCAATATAATCTAGGAATGCTGGCTCTTTGTTCTATTAATACAGATGCCTAGTACCATCTAGAAATACAGAGACATGAAGTGATGCAAATGTCTTCAAAGAAACCAGGAAAGGCAGTGGTTTCCTTACCCCTTGCAGAGTTAACTTTCTGCCCAAGGGGAAGGATTCCTTGTAGTTATTTATGATGCAGTTTTTCTGAGGAAGGTAGGACCAGGAGATCAAACTGCTCACATTTTGTTGGGCAAGGCATTGCCAACAGGGGCTGTGCTGGGCCTCAGGGCTTTTTTCACATTCACAGAGGTTAGGGTTCTTTGCTTTCAGGAGTGCTGTGGCACTGCTTCTGCAGAAGCATAGCAATGCTTCTTGGCTAGCACCTGTTCTGAGCAGGAAACCAGGATGGAGAAGAAGTGTTATCTTTGTGAAATGCAGTAGGTTACGATGACTGTGTGGAATACAAGGGGGTGTAAAATCCTGAACACTAATTCATTTTGATCTGTTTGATTGTATGTTTCTTAGAGCATGTTTAGTGCCTTGTGGCTAGAATATTCTGAGCTACTTAGTGATTACATAATGTGCTGTTATATTGACTTAAGTTATTTGCTTACGTCTTCTATCTTAATGAAAATAAAGTTCCTCCCTCAACTGTATGTCTTTGCCCTTCTAGACCTCACTCACACCTGCCTTCACAGTCAAGTTCATGGAAATGGCGTCTTTCTTCACTCAGTAACGCACCCTTTCAACATATGGTAGTCAGCAGTCATGTGGCACTGCAGTTAAAATAGTTTCCCAAGATGGGTAGCAATCTCCTTTTCTCTCTTCTCTGAATCCCAAAGATAATTTCGATACCTCTCTTAGTTAATCACTTATAGTAGTTCCTGAATTTCATTTTTTATTCCTTTTCCTCAGCTTCTTTGTTGCCACATTATCTAGGTGTCCCACTTGCCTGGCTATTCTTTTCCAGTCTTTGTAGGTGCTTCTTTTCTGTCCACCCCTTAAATGTTGGTATTTCTTAGGGTTTCCTCTATGATTCTCTCACTCCTCATACATAACCCCATTCCCTTCTGCATGGTACTAATTTCCAAATCCATACTTTGACTTCTGATTTATCTCCTAAAGTATGACAGACAAAGGCACACAGTATTTCCAATTTTAGCTCACTTTTTTTCTTTAATCCAGCTGATATTCCTATTTCCTGACTCATGGCTAAATTTTCCTAGCTGTACTACACAGATCCTGAGAATCTTCTTTTTAACCCTTTCAATCTCTTTATTCACGTACGCATCCCCTCCATATATTATCACAAGCTCAGCTAGGTGGAACACATTTCCAAGATATTTTTTACACTACAGCTACAATTATCTTCCTTTTTCCTATTATCACCCAGCTTTAAAATCTTTAATAGCTTCCCTTTGCTTCAGGGTAAGTCTCAACTTTTTAAAATTCCTTTCTTTGCCGATCCTCACACTTCTGATCTCACTTTCTACATGCTGGCCATACTCAACTTCTTTCAATTTCACTGCATGTTACTCTACTTCAAATATCTCCACCTCCCACCATAACCCTTCAGGTTTGTGTGAGGAGCCTGTGGTTGCCATCATGATGTTCTCCTTCCTGAACTCTTGCTATCATCCTCCAATGTCATGCAGTTTGGGAAACTGTACCTAACTCTAGGGTTGGACCCTGATAGATCTAAGCTATTGTAGTTCACCCCTCAGGGAGTGTTCCATTGGTCAGTCATAAATAAATTTAATTTGTGGTGCCAGAATATTCTAAAAATGAGGTAGAATAGAAAATACATGTTCTATTATCACCATACACTACTTTCCTTATAGTCTTTATTGTACTGTGATAACTGCTCTTTTGTTTGTCTTTGATGCCCACCAGCAACAACACAGTGGTTAGCACAGAGAAGACTCTCAATTAATACCATCACACAAAAGAATGAGGACCCAGTGTGGAAAACATCAAATAAACACACTTTATAAAGTACCAAATATTGATTAAGTTTGGGGATAAAAAATTGCGTACACAAAGCAGTGCTAAGAGGGAATTGGACAGCTATAAATGTGTATATTAAAAAAGAAGAAAGATCTTAAATCAACAAACTAACTTTCAACACAAGAAACCAAAAAAAAAAAAAAAAAAGAACAAACTGAAGTCAAAGCTAACAGAAGGAAGGAAATAATAAAGATTATGGCAGAAATAAATAGAGAATAGAAAAAACAAAACAATGAAAGTGTTGATTTGTTGGAAAGATCAACAAAATTGAAAAACTCTTAGCTAGAATACCTAGTAAAAAAGGGAGAAGACTCAAGTAACTAAAATTAGAAAAGTATATATTTTATGAACAATTGTATGCCAATGAATTGGACAATTTAGAGGAAATGGATAAATTCCTAAAAACACACAATCTATCTAGATTGAGTCATGAAGAAATAGAAAACTGGAACGTACCAATAACAAATAAAGAGACTGAATTGGTAATCCAAAATCTTCCCAACAAAGAAAAGTCCAGGGTAAGTTTGGCCTTCCTAGAGAAGTCTATGACATTTAAAGAAGAATTAATACCAATCCTCCTGAAACTCTTCAAAAAACTATTGGAGAAGAGGGAATACTTCCAAGCTCTTTCTATGAGACCAGCATTACCCTGATACGAAAGTCAGACACAGACACTGCAAGGAAAAAAAAAACCCTACAGACCAATAGCTCTGATTATACTGATGTAAAAGTCCTCAACAAAATACTATCAAACTAATTTCAACAGCATATTAAAAAGATTATACATCATAACCAAGTTGAATTCATTCCTGGGATGCAAGAACGATTCAACATACAAACATCAATCAATGTAATACTTCACATTAACAGAACGAAGGATAAAACTTCATCATCCTCTAAACTGATGCAGAAAAAGCATTTAACAAAATTCAACACTTTCATGATAAAAACTCTCAACAAACAAGGAATAAAAGAAAACCATCTCAACATTATGAAGGCTATATGAAAAGCTCATAGCTATCATCATACTCTACAGTTAAAGATTGAAAGCTTTTCCTCAAAGACCTGGTACAAAGAAAGAATGCCCAATCTTGACACTTTTATTCAACATAATAGGGGAAATTTTATCCAGAGCAATCAGGTAATAGAAAGTAATAAAAAGCACCCAAATTGGAAAGGAAAATGTAAATGATCTCTGTTTGCAGATGACATGGTCTTATATGTAGAAAACCCTAATGATTACACACACATACACACACACACACACACACACACACACATACACACACACACAAATCTGTTAAAATTAATTAACAAATTCAGCAAAGTTTTAGGATATAAATCAGCATTCAAAAATAAGTTGTGTTTCTATACACTGACAATGAAAAATGAAAAGAGAAATTAAGAAAACAATCCCATTTACAATAGCATCAAAAACAATAAAAACAATAAAATACTTAGGAATGAACAAAACCAAGGAGGTGAAAGACTTGTACACTGAAAACTACAAAACATTGCTTAAAGAAATTAAAAAAGACACACAAAAGATGAGAAGATATCTAATGTTCATGGACTGGAAATCTTAATATTGTTAAGATGTACTACATACTACCCAAAGTGATCAACAGATTCAATGCAATACCTATCAAAATTTCAATGGCATTTTTTGCAGAAAATTTATCCTAAAATTCATATGGAATCTCAAAGGACCTCAAATAGCCAAAAAGATTTTGAAAAGGAGAACAAAACTGGAGGGCTCACACTTCCTGATTTCAGAATAATTACAAAACTAAGCAAAATAGTATGATACTGGCATAAAGACAGACAAATACACCAGTGGAATAGAATAGAGAACACAGTAATCAACTTTTGTGTTGATATGGTCAAATGATCTACAAGGGTGCCAAGACCACTCAATGGGGGAAAAGACAGTCTCTTCAACAAATGGTGCTGGAAAAACTGGATATCCACATGCCAAAGAATGAAGTTGGACCCTTATCTTACATCATATACAAAAGTTAACTCAAAATGGATTGAATATGTAAACGTAAGATGCAAAACTGTAAAACTCCTAGAAAAAAACATAGGGGAATGCTTCACAGCAATGGACTTGGCAATAATTTCTTGGATATGACACAAAACCACAGGGGACAACTGGAAAAATAGACAAATGTGATTACATCAAATTTAAAAACTTTTGTGCATCAAAGAACATAATCAATAGAGTGAAAAGCAACCTATGGAATGGGAGAAAATATTTACAAATAATATCTCTGGTAAGCCTTTAGTATCCAAAACACATAAAGAACTCAACTCAATAGTGAAAAGACAAATAATCTGATTAAAAAATGGACAAAGAATCTGTATGGGTATTTCTCCAAAGATAATATACAAATGACCAACAAGCACATGAAGAGACGCTCAATATCACTTATCATCAGAGAAGTGCAAATCCAAACCACAGTGAGTTATCACCTCACACTATTTAGGATGGTGACTATAAAACAAATGAAAAACAGCAAGTGTTGGTGAGGATGTGGGGAAATTGGAACCTTGGTGCCTTGCTACTGGGATTGTAAAATGGTGCAACCACTATGGTTATGGACATTCCTCAAAAAGTCAAGACTACCATAGGAGCCAACCACCCCACTTTTGGGTATACAATAAGCCCCTACATACGAACCTTCAAGTTGAGAACTTTCAAAGATGCAAACATGCATTTGCATGTCCAATCATGTAAGTTAGTTCATGTATCTGGTGTATATTGTCACACGCGTGTATCCTCTACAAGTGGTTGCACTTTTGTGTACTTTACTGTACAGTACTGTATAGAGTACAGTAGTACAGTATCTTTATTTCAAGCCCAGGATGTCTGGAAGCAAGCGTAAAAACAGCAGTGATGCAGCTGGCACTGCTAAGAAATGCCAAGGGATAACGATGAAACTTGCTGTGCAACCCGCGGCGCTTATGAATGAAGACCTGATGGAATTGGAGGCCCAGAAAGGACAAAGAGAGACAAGAGGAAGAAGTAACTGAAGAACCAAAGAGATTCATGATGCAGGAAATGGCAAGGGGATTTTCTTTATTTGAGTTACACTGTTACTTTTTGAGGCACAGAACCCGAAGAGTAGAACAGTACAGGAAGGTGGCAGCAGCCGTTCAGAATGTAATCCAGTGCTACCATGTCATTATGATGAGAAAAAAAAGAGCTACTACCCAGACATCACTGGATCGTTCTTTCAAGAAGGTAGATAGAATTGAACCCAGCAAGGAACCAGAACCTGTGCCATCACCGTGAGGCGTGAGTGAAATGGCAGCTTGCCCTCCGTCTCCTGTTGCTGACGATCCTTCAGCTCGACCATCTCCCACCTCCTCTCCCTCCTCCAGTCTGTAACTCTTCCTGCCTGTTCACTCGATGCCAGCCCCTGGATGCCAGCTGCTGTACTGTACTACTGTACTTTTCAAGGTACTGTACTGTAAGATTAAAAAGTGTTTGTTTTTTACGTATTATTTGTGTGAAAAGTATTATAAACCTATTACAGTTCAGTACTATACAGCTGATTGTGTTAGTTGGGTACCTAGGCTAACTTTGTTGGACTTACGAACAAATTGGACTTAGGAACGTGCTCTCAGAACAGAATTCGTTCCTATGTAAAGGACTTACTGTATAGCCAAAAGAATTAAAAGCAGTCTTAAAGAAATACTTGTGCATCCATGTTTATAGCAACACTGTTCACAGTAGCCAAGATGTGGAAACCACCTAAATGTCTATTGATGGCTGAATTGCTGAATAAAGAAAATGCAGTATATACATACAGTAGAATATTCTCTGCCTTGAAAAAATAAATTCTGTCATACCTTACAACATGGATGAACCTCCCTGAGAACATTATCCTAATTAAAATCGGCCAATCAAAACAAGACCAATACTCTAAGATTCCACTTATATGAGGTATCCAAAGCAGTTAAACTCATAGAAACAGAAAGTGGAATGGTGGTTACCAGGGAACCGGGGGGAGGGAAAAAGTGAAGATGTCGTTTAATGGGTAGAGAGTTTCAGATTTGTGAGATGAAAAAGTTCTGGAGCACTGTTTCACAATAATGTAAATATATTTAATACTACTGAACTCTGTACACTTAAAAAAGGTTAAGATGGTTTTTAAAAAATGGGTGCACAAGGTGTTGCTACATTGCTACAGAGATTACTTTAATGATGGAACTTTGACTAAAGATGGAACACTGTAAGACACAACTGTAAACTAATTGCCCCCAAAATATCTCACTGGCCCAGATGTTTGTTTTAGTGAGATCAAGGGTCGAGGGGTGACTGGGGTTTCTGGATTGATAGGAGTAGATTCTGACATGATGGCCCTTTTCAGAGTGGTCCAGAGCATGGACCATCTCCTCCAGGCCAGGACATGTCACACACGCCTCGTGTTCCTGGAGTGTGGACTGGAGTTGGGAAAGCTTCTCTATGGATACTCATTCTCAGTTCCATTCTTAGCTCACTCTTAGCTCTGTCTGGACAGCTGACCATGATAGGTTATGGTCTATCGCTGAATCTCAGCATCACTGTCTGCATCCTGCAGCTATGGGATCACATCATAGCCTCCATTAGAAAAGAAAATGTGTGGACAAAGGCTCCACATGCGTGTAGGTCACACACAGCATAAGAGTAAAATTCTAGGTAAGGCATATTTTTCGAAGTCAATGGAAATTTCTCAAATGCTTTGAGTTTTCTGTTCAGAGGATACTCTGAATTAGTATTTAAAAGACGTAAATAAAGCAGAAATGGTTCAACAAAGGTATCTGGGCAAAATATGTAATTAAAGTACCTGGTAGCAGTTACACATTTTAAAATGCAATTACTGTTGCAGGATAAGTTATAAAGCTACTAGCCACCATTTATTGAATAGTGTGTTCAGATTTAATGGATGGTTAATATATTCTAAATCACATTTTTATGAGTTTAAATGTACTGTATGCATATAGTTGAAAACTAAAGAAATGTAGTGAGTTTTAGAGAAGAAAATATAAATTACCCTTCCTGGGAAATGTAGGCTAGATTACAGTGTTGGATTTTCCTCAAAGGAACAAGAATGCTTTATTTTCAGTCAGGCAGGAAAGGCAATGGAAATTAAAACTGAAGGAAGGGGGCTTCCCTGGTGGCACAGTGGTTGAGAGTCCGCCTGCCGATGCAGGGGACACGGGTTCGTGCCCCGGTCCGGGAAGATCCCACATGCCGCGGAGCGGCTGGGCCCGTGAGCCATGGCCGCTGAGCCTGTGCGTCCGGAGACTGTGCTCCGCAACGGGAGAGGCCACAGCAGTGAGAGGCCTGCGTACGGCAAAAAAAAAAAAAAAAAAAAAACACTGAAGGAAGACCCTACTCTTCCTCCTGGAGTCAAATTTGATGTTGGATGAAGATTCTAAAGGCAGATGCTCATAGATTCGTGTTGGAAACTGAAACTAACTTCTGTCCTGCCTTAACCTATGTAGGGCTTCTTCCTGCATTTGCTCTTTTCAGGCCCCCAAAGCAGTACTCCTTACACTAATAGTGTAAGCTATTTATTAAACTTTATTTTATGTGGCTATAAATATAAATAAATAAAATATGAATATATAAATATTCATATACATATTTATATGAGGGGTACCTGATAGAAAAACAAGCTTCTGGACAGAAGGATTGAAGACCTAACCAGGTTTTCTCAGTTATCCAAGTAGCTAGGTTGCATATGATTATTAATTTTTAAAAATTTATGTATTGTAACAATCTCAAGCTTACAGAAAAAAACTGCAAGAACAGCAAACAGAACTTACTTTCCCCCAGAGCCATTTCAGAGTAGATGGCAACATGATGCTCCATCATCCCTCCAAACTAATGCTGTTTCCTATAAACAAGGGCATTTTCCTGCATGACTGTGATTTAGTCATCAAAATCAGGAAGTTAACATAATTACTGCTATCTAGTCCTCAGACGCCATTTCAAGTTTTGCCATTTTTTGCCAAAATGTTCTGTATAGCAAAATGATACAAGTTCAGAATCTTGTGTTGTATTTGTCAATTTCCTTTAGTTACCTTCAATTTGTAACACTTCCTCAACTTTTTCTTGATGTTTCTTGACCTTGACACTTTAAGATTACCGGCTAGTCAGGTTATTGAGTGTTCCTCAGTTTGGGTTTGCCTGATGTTTCATCATGACAAGATCTGGGTTATGAATGATTTGCAGGTAGGTCAGAGAAGGGATACTGAGTTCTCCTGTTACATTCTATCAGGAGACAATTATTTTGATTTGTCTCATTAGGGTAGAGCACTTGGTTAAGGTGATTTCTGCCCAGCTTCTACACTGTGAAACTACCATTTTCCCATTTTAAATTAAATAACTATTACACTTGCTTTGAGCAGTGCTTATTTTTTCACTATATACTGTCAACATTTTTTCATGACATTAATATTCTTAAAATTTTTTAATGCTGTGTAACATTCTATTGTATAAATACACCATTATATGTGTGCACATTACTATCTCTCATTACATTGTTTTTAGCTTAACAATGTATTATCACTATTAATGTTAGGGTGTTGGACATATTTTTAGTATCGATTTTTACCTGTAATTCTCATTTTAAAGCAGGCATGCTTTTAGTTTCAATTTTTCTGTGTAAAGTGACACAGTTGCATAAAGACACTAAAATATAATTTAGGGATTGTAAAACTAGGCTTCTAAGGATTGTTAAATGAAGCTTCAAAAGTTATCAGATATATGAAACATTGTAGATGATTAAAATGCTTGAATGGTCAGTTTTGCCTTTACAATATATCTCCCCAAATATTAGGGAAATCTATTTAGAAAAAAATAAGGGATACATTATTAATCTAAAGCAAAAAAGTTTTTCATTATCATTATTACAACCCCTTTATTGACATTTTACAGTTATGCCAGTGTTGGAATATACAGGAGTTTTGTAGACTAAGGTTATATAATGGGGAAACCTCATGTGTAGGTTTGTCATCACCAGAATCAGAAAGCAATTCTAGGTACCCATCTCTTGATGTTATTGCACCAGCTTACAACACTGCTGGGAGCTCTTCATCTCCTCTCTGAGACCATTGCTCAGTTATTAGCTACTGCCACACACCACACACTAAATGAAATGGTTCTATGTCAGAGGGTAACTACAGAAAAACTGTAGAAAGAATGAGGGTTGAAGATTTTCTTTATGTAAATCACTGTGCACTTAGAAGTTTTTTGTCTGAAATAACAAAGGGGTGCATGAAAATTGGGTATTTCATAAAAAAGATGTAAAGATTTATGTATGAAAAACAGCATTCAGTTTATGTTAATAGAATAACAATATAAAGGAGAAGAATATTAAGATTATTATTTTTAACCTTTGGAATGTTAATTTGGAATATTAAGTATTCCTTTTGTGCATAATACCTTCATACTTTTTTCTTGCATTTTTTCATAAAAGTAACATACACATTTTAAAACTAGGGCATTTCTATCTGTGAAATAGCACAGTACACAAGGATTTTTCATAGGTAAAAGAAAGAAATGCAATGAAAGGATCTGTTTAGGGCATTATCTTTAGTTTGTGTTGTATTTTTAAGTATTTGACGATTCAAACTTCCCGAACCAGATATTTATTTTTCCTAATAAGTGAAATAAGATTTTCTAAACTGCAATATTAGGTCTTTTATGTTTCTGCAACAGAAATAGATCTTGCTCTGAAATATAGAAAACTACCTGTTTCAATTGCTGGTTGATGCTTTTAGGAGAACGCTATTGTTAAAAATCGAATTAATCTAGATTTGGGTATATCCTGAATCAAACCACAATCCCCAACTCATTAAAAAAATATATTTATATATATTCAATTTATATAATTTAACCTTGTAGGACTTTTGTTAAACTTACATTTTTTTGTGTAATTATAAATTTCATTTTAAAAGGCCATCATTAATTTCAGCTGATCATAAATATCTGAGGTTAATTCAAAGTTATATGAGCCATTGGAGTATAAATAATAAATAGATCTTATTCTTCTCTCTGTACTAATTACCACATTTTTGAATAAATTATCTTCCTTTCCCATATCTCTGTTTGATGTGGTGTCTGAGAAGCAAAATTAACAAGGGAAATATACAATACAATTACCATTCAATTTCGTTTGCTTGAGGTAAAAATATTTGGAAATTCAGTCTTTTTTTTAATCATTGATCTTATATTTCCTTAAGAATGGAAAAGAATAATTGTGTTAGAGAAATTTCTGCTCCTGTGTTAATCAAATAGGCGGATCCTACAGCACATTCTACTCCGGAATGGTAATAGGTCTCAGGAGACTGCTCTAATACAACTAAAGCACCTGTATGCTGGGCTGGGATTTGACAAGCTGCCTGGGGCAAATATCATCAACTCATTTAAAATTCACCCTGTGTGGGGCATCTGGTATGTGTCCTTTAAACAGGACACACTCTAATGATACATTGTGTCATGTGCCTTATAACAATATCCACTATAAGTAATCACTTTTACATTTATAGATAGCTGTTGCTTACTTTTGGTGGGGGTGGGGGACAGGTTCAAAATTCTAAAATAGTGTCAACACTTGTTCACTTATTGTTAAAAAGTATTTTCTAGTTGTTTCTTTTGTGTCTTCTACCTAGATTATAAACTCCATAAGGAAAAAGACATAATATTCTACTTCATTATATTCCTCTTCAACCTCCAAAGCCCATAAAGAACATTCAAGATTCATTAAGATTTGTTTAAAAAATGAATGAATGAATTGGGTCTTCTTGAAAACTTAATTTAAAAAAAAAGCCATTCAGTAGTTATCAGTCTCTATGCCAGTCTGTTGTCTGCCTGTCCTTTCCAGGTGAAGTAGTAGCTACCACCTTAAAGCAGAGATTGCCAGTTGTCCCCAAATATCCATTCTCCACTTTTTCTATTATATCCAATTTGTGGTTGGGTAGATGACTGCTCAGGATAGAGACTACTTTTCCAAGGCTCCTTTGCAGGTTGGTATGGCCATGTGACTAAATTCTGCATGTGAGATGATATGTTCAATTTCAGGTCTTGCCTTTAGGGTATCTCTTACAGAAGCCAAAGCCATATCCTAACTACTAATAATACATGCAATATGTATCATTTATAAATAAACACTAAATGTCAGGCTAGGGTGTTAGATGCTATACACACTTTATCTTTAAGCCTCAGAAGATCATAAAGTTTCGTATCAACGTTCCCATTTTTCAAACAATAAAATAGATTTATAGGTGTTGGATAATTTGCCCAAGGTCACCCTATAGAATAAGTATATTCCAATTTGGTGTGGGACATTCTTATACTGCTATAGCACTACTCTTTTTCTTTTTTTTTAATGTTATCTTCTAGGATCTTTTTTTCCTTTCAGTTTTATTGAGATATAACTGACATACAGCACTGGATAAGTTTAAGATGTACAGCATAATGATTTGGCTTACCTACATCATGAAATGATTACCACAGTAAGTTTAGTGAACATCCATCATCTCATATAATCACAAAATTTTGAAAAATACAAAAAAACCCACCGTTTTTCTTTGTGATGAGAGCTCTTAGGATTTAGTCTCTTAACAACTTTCATATATAGCATATAGCAGTGTTATTTATACTTATCATGCTGTGCATTACATCCCTAGTACTTATTAACCTTATAACTGGAAGTTTGTACCTTTTGACCACCTTCATCCAATTCCCCCTCCACCCACCCTCTGCCTCTGGTAGCCACAAATCTGATCTCTTTTTCTATGAGTTTGTTTGTTTATTTGTTTCTGAAGCACAAGTGACCTATAACACTATGTTGGCTCCTGGTACACAGCATCGTGATTCAGTATTCCTATACATTCCAAAATGATCACCACGATAAGTCTAGTTACCATCTGTCACCATACAAAGATATTACATAATTATTGACTAAATTTCCACACTGTACATTTCATACCTGTGACTCAGTGATCCTGCAACTGGAAGTTTGTACCTCTTAAGTCCCCCTCACCTATTTCTCTCCTTCTCCCACCCTCTCCCCGCTGGCAACCACCTGCTTGTTCTCTGTATCTATGACTGTTTTTGTTTTGTTAAGTTTGTTCATTTGTTTTTTAGATTCCACATGTAAGTGATAACAGAGTATTTTGTCTTTCTCTGTTTTACTATTTCACTTAGCATAATGCCCTCTAGGTCCATCCATGTTGTCATAAATGCAAGATTTCATTCTTTTCATGTCTGAGTAATATTTCATATATATATAATAGATAGATAGATAGATGCCAAATCCTATTTATCCATTCATCTGTTGATGGGCATTTAAGTTGCTTCCGAATCTTGGCTGTTGTAAATAGTGCTGCAGTGAACACAGGGGTGCATATATTTTCTCATATTAGTGTTTTCCTTTTCTTCAGATAAATACCCAAGAGTGGAACTGCTCGATCATATGGTAGTTCTATTTTTAATTTTTTGAGTATATATACTGTTTTCTATAGTGGCTGCACCAATTTACATCCCACTCTTTAACCAATTCTTGAGGTTGGTTATTTTAGAGTAATTCTTCTTCCAGCTTTTTTCCACTATCCAACCAGTACAAAGTCTTAACGAATCCTATCTCTGAAGGAGCTCTAGATTCTATCCACTTTTCTCCTTACCAACTGTCACTTCTTTAACTTGGGTTGTCATTCTCTCTTTCTTCTATTTCTGTAGTATTATGACTGTTTCCAGCATCGTCACCCTCTCATTAGCTGGGTCTTTGAATGAACCCTTCTTTCTGCCTGAAATGCCTATTTTTCTACCTTGCTAATTCTCTTTTTTGTTTTTTAATTCTTGTCCCAATGTTCCCTCTGGGGACACCTCCTTTAACTCTAGCTATAGCATACAAATTTATACCACAGCTCTTTTCTCAGTATAATTTTCTCAGCTTTGTTTAGTTACAATGAATAAATCAAAGTGTGTATACTTATAGTTTAACATGTGATTTTTTTAATATTTCTACACTGTGAAATGATTACTACAATCATGTTAATTAACATATCCATCACCTCACATTGTTACCATTTTTATTGTTGTGGTGGTGATGAAATATTGTTACCATTTTTATTGTTGTGGTGGTGATGAAAACACTTAAGATCTACTCTCTTAGCAAATTTCAAGTATACAATATAGTATTGTTAACTATAGTCACCATACTGGACATCAGATATCCAGAGTTTATTCATTCTGCCTAACTGAAAGTTGATATACTTTGACCAACATCTCCCTATTTCCCCTACCCTCCAGCCCATAGCCACCACCATTCTACTCTCTGCTTTTATGAGTTCGACTTTTAGATTCCATATAGATATGAGATCATTCAGTATTTAAATTTTCATGTCAGGCTTATTTTGCTTGCCAGTGTCCTTCAGGTTCATAGGTTCATTCATGTTATTGTAAATGATAGGGTTTCCTTCTTTTCTGCACATTTTTTTTTAATCAGGTTGTTTGTGTTCTTTTGATATTCAGTTGTATGAGCTGTTTGTATTTTGTATATTAACCCCTTATCACTTGTATCATTTGCAAATATTTTCTCCCATTCAATAGGTTGTCTTTTCTTTTCTTTTCTTTTTTTTTTTTTTGCGGTACACAGGCCTCTCACTGTTGTGGCCTCTCCTGTTGCAGAGCACAGGCTCCGGACGCACAGGCTCAGCGGCCATGGCTCACAGGCCCAGCCGCTCCGCAGCATGTGGGATCCTCCTGGACCGGGGCATGAACCCGTGTCCCCTGCATCAGCAGGCGGACTCTCAACCACTGTGCCACCAGGGAAACCCCTGTCTTTTCATTTTGTTGATGGTTTCTCTTGCTGTGCAAAATCTTTTAAGTTTAATTAGGATCTATTTGTTTATTTATGCTTTTATTTCTTTTGCCTTAGGAGATAGATCCAAAAATATATTGCTACAATTCATGTCAAAGAGTGTTCTACCTATGTTCTCTTCTAGGAGTTTTATGGTTTCAAGTCTTACATAAAGATGTAAATACATCTTTAATCCTTTTTGGGTTTTTTTTCTTTATACGGTGTTAGGAAGTGCTCTTATTTCATTCTTTTACATGTAGCTGTCCAGTGTCCCCAGCACCACTTATTGAAGAGACTGTATTTTCTCCATTGTATATTCTTGTCTCCTTTGTCATAGATTAATTGACCATAAGTGCATGGGTTTATTTCTGGGTTCTGTATTCTGCTCCATTGATCTATGCGTCTGTTTTTGTGCCAGAACAATGCTGTTTTGATTACTGTAGCTTTGAAGTACAGTCTGAAGTCAGGGCGTATGATGCCTCCAGCTTTGTTCTTTTTTTCCTCAAGACTGCTTTGGCAATTCGGGATCAGGTACGGGCATTTTAACAATATTAATTCTTCCTATTGTGAACATAGGATATCTTTCCATTTATTTGCATGTTCTTTACTTTCTTTTATCAACACTTAATAGCTTTCAGCATACAGATATTTAACCTCCTTGTTTAATTTATTCCTGATATTTTATTCTTTTTGATGCTGTTGTAAATGGGATTGGTTTCTTAATTTCTTTTTTTGGATAGTTTGCTGTTAGTGCATAGAAGTGCAACTGATTTTTGTATGCTGCTTTTGTATCCTGAAACTTTATTGAAGTCATTTACTAATTCTAACAAATGAGTGCTGAAAACGTCTACTCTGTCATCTTGCTGACATCACTCTTCTCTGCCTATCCCAATATAATTTTGACTTTTATGTCTCTATCCTATCTCGACAGTATATTTCTCCACAGAAGGGAGAATATTTCTGCTCCTTATCTTTAGGGCTGAGCACAAGTCCTCAAATGATAATCATTGTTGAATTAAGATTTCAGAAACTAAAGATTCCCTATTTCTGTCCTTATAAATTATGTTGTGAAAAAGACTGCTTTTATAATCTTACATCTAATTCATCGACCCTATGAATATATGACTGGTACCACTGGGCAATTATTTTTAGGAACAAACAGTGATTTTATACTGAGGTAAATAATGCTGATCATACACAATTTGGAAGTTTACACTTTACAAATTAAATGTTTAGGAAGACTGAAGTTTTTTGAATGGGCAAGGGTGATATTCCCCTTTCAATCTGTTACACTCTCTTGGATATAGGATCATGTGAACAGTTTAATCAGTATTTTTTTTAATTTCATGAAAGAGTAGATGAGTTAACACTTTGGCTTTTTAATTCCATGAATATTCTGTGATTGTAAATAGTGTTCTAACATACTTATATTGCAGCAAATGGATATGCTAGTACCCTCAGTTAAGGGTTAAACTGAGGTTAGAGTTAGTAAAAGTAAGTAAAATTTGTGATATCAATGCAACATTAAATTCAACTGACTTCAAATGACAGTGCTTTAATAGGGCTGGGAGAAAAATATTGAACTGGAATTACCAACTAATAGTTCCAACACCTTTTTTCTAGATTTGAAGGTACAAAGACATGAAGTAATACATCATTCACCTTAATTAGTAAAGCATACAGTAACAAATTGGAACAAAGTTTCTCGATTTTTTTTAAACTCCATGGTTTATATTAAAAATGCAATGCCTCTAAGTCCAAACCAGGGAAGCATTCTCTGATAATAAATGGCCCCACTGCATTTGCCCCACCCTAGGTCTATTAATATAAAATACTAAATGGGGAAGTGAAAAAAACTTCAGAGCTATACATTTTCATTGAACATATTTTGCCTCTTGCACTATAGTTTTCAGAAATAACTGCATAACTCGTACTTATTTGAGGAAAATACTGTCTTGAAGTAAATTGCAGAATGTGAATTAAGCTCTCCCAAACAATTCCAGTCTGTTGATTCTCATTCTCCTTTAAGTACAACTCTTGGTTGTCTGCAAGTTAATATTTAAATCTTACTTCTCTATGTTTAATTAACACTCCACGCTCCATTTTTAACATTTGAAAGTGACTTTGAAATAAAGTTAAAAGCTCCAGGGGTCTTTTGTAATCAAGTGCCTTTACTTCCAGGAGCAATATTTATTTTATCTAATGAAATGCAAGTCTCTGTAGCAACAAAATATTGTGAGAATTCTATTAATTTCCCAGGAAATTTTTCCTGTTCTAAATACAGTTTTTATTAATAGCCATGGAATTTTTATCCTGTACTTTCAGTACCTATTCATATCATCATATGGTTTTTCTTCTTTAATGTGTTGCTGTGGTAAAATGTGCTAAACAATTTTTAAGACTGAACAAATCTTGCAGACCTGATATAAACACTGCATACATATTTTTGTACCTTTTTGGATGGTTTCACTAATATTTATTTGTTGTAGCTGCATATCTACTCTTAAGTCAGATTAGTTTTTGGTATAACTTTTGTCAGGTTTTGGATATATTATATTCATAAAATAAATTAGGAGGTTTTAGTTTTAGTTTTTTCCATGGCTTGGAATATTATAAACAATACTGGAATTATCTGCTCTTTAAGACACAGAAAGAAACTCATTTGTGAATCCATTTGTTCCTAGTACCCTTTTCAATGGCAAAGCTCTAAACACTTCTAATTCTGTCAGTGGTAACTGGCTTATTCACCTTCTCCTAGTTTTTTGATTTTGGTAACTTGCATTTTGCTAAGAAATCATAATTTTTTCTAAATTTTCAAACTGACTGCAATATAGTACACGATATTTGTCTCTAATCCCCCTAGTTTCTTCTACATCTACTCTTCTGCTTATTTCATTACTGATCTTCTCATTTAAGCTCACTTTCTTTTTGCCTTGGTAAGTCTACATGAAGTTAATCTCTTTTATTAATCTTTTCAAAGTATCATATTTCAGATTTATTTAGTTGTTCAAATAGCTTTTGTTTTATATTTCAGTTGGCATTAGCTTTATGTTTTTAAATTTCCTATTCCTAGTTTCCCTTGTTTTTTTAAATTGTTCTTCTAATTTCTTAAGGTAAAAATTTAATTCTTTACTTTTCATCTTTATTGTTAACAAATTAAAATATTTGGGATATACAACTTATTTTAAATTTAGCTTTTTCTGGGTATTATGGGTTATGGGATTAAGCATTCATCTTTTAAATTTTTTTCTTAATATCGTATGTTCTGTCAGCTGTTAGCATTAGAGATATATTTTGAGTATGCACTAAATATTCAAAGTAGATACTAGGCTTATTATTAGTTATTAATTTTTGAAAATATACAGTTTCACTTCATTCCTACATAGCTTTTTGTTGTGTTATTTATACATTTTTACTGTTTTTCGATAAAGTATAGGCTTTAGTGAATATTATTGCTGCATTTCATCCATTTGTTCACCTCCTTTATCCCATCTACGTTTTAATCACAGATCTATACTTTGCTCTTGAAACAAGAGCGTTTGTATGTAATAGAAAGAGTTGCTAACACATGGTACTTAGTATATCCTGGGTTCTCTTCTAACTCAAACGCATTCATACCCATATCATGCACACAACAACTCTCTCAGGTGGGTGCTGTTATTACTTCAATTCCCAGATGAATAAACTGAGGCACAGAGATATGAAATAAATTGCTCAAGATCACACCATTAGTCAATGATGGAGCTAAGACCCAAACCCAGGTAGTCTGGCTCTACAGGTCCCAGGAAAGAAGCTTCTGTGAGACACAAATTTTTAAAACTTGTCAGAAAGCACATACTAATTTACAGACATTGAAGGTAAGAAATTCTTCTTTTTTGCTTTTGTTTTGAAATTTTACATTTTTTATATAGTAGTGTCTTCCTTTCCTAGTACCTCAGCTAGGATGTGTTGTGAATCTTCCTATTTCCACTTTCTTTGCACTTCATTCTCTAAATATATGCTAATTAATCTACAGCTTACATTGTCATACCCAACTGAAGAGAAATTATCACATTAAATAACAACCAGAAGGCTTAGCATTTAGGGTGAGCATTCTTCACCTAAGATAAGTAGGACAGAAATGATCCAGTCCTTAGTGAATGAGTTATCCCTGGTTTTTAACCTTCTAATCACATCACTTCACCCTTCCCAGCTTTAACCACAGGCCTGTTTTTGCAGGCTCTGCAGTGCTGCTATGTTAAGTAAGGCCCAGATCTGACCTCCTTGGCATCCAGGCTCTCATAACTTCGAGTACCTTACAGTCATTCACTTTCAAAGGTTTATGTACTTGTGAAGGTGTTGTTTATATTAAAAAGAAAAACATAATTCTAAATCATTTTGTTTTAGAAATGGCATGAATCTTAAATGTGGAAGCCAGGCTTAAATATAATTTTATTGTTTCACTGCTTCTCAATTATTTAGAAAGCTATTCTTGATCCTAGGGGTTTCTCTTCAAGCGAAGAAGTTACTTTGGTCAAGAATCCCTTTTACAAAAAGTGATGCTTTTATCCACTAAGTGGGTAAAAGAGTAAGAGTGTATGCTTAAAAGGACAAAATATATTCTACTATTGTATAGGTAAATGACTGTTGAAAGCTATATTGGAAGGAGACATTAGAGTTCCCTTCTCATGTGTACTTGAAGTTCTGATGTAGGTTCCTTCCTCATTTTCCTAAGCAATTACCATCAACCTAATCTGACCTGCTCACTACATGAACAAGGCTCCCTTACCCCAAGTCTCCTATAGGATTTGGCCATAGAGACACACAGGCAGAAGGTTGGAGTACATTGGGAAAGAGGGATCAGGGTATTTAATTCTACAGCTGCCTTGTTGCCAAGTGGAATCCCATGGCTCCTGTAGGATGGCCCACTTGGGTCTTGCTGAAATCAAGTAATTATCCCCCTATTTGCCCATTCAGTCCTAGGTAACAGGTTCTCATGTTGCTAGTCTTGGGATGCTTCACTTTATTGGTTTCTCTGACCTCTTTTTACACCATTATATTTATAGTCACTACATTAAACTATTGTTAATCTCTAATTTTTGTTGATAGATACTTTCCGTCGGAAATTTTAGTGATAAAATGATTGGTACTAAGAGTGACCATAGTGGGTGGAATGAGCATCTCAAGGTGGAGTTTTGGGACTGGGTTGCACAAATATTTTAATAAGCATTAGCATGTAGATAACTTACCAGGAAAAATGAGACAGCTCTAATATATGCCATGTGGTACTGTCAATAATTACTCAAACTGTCACTGTTGATGGCATGGGATGGGGCACAGATAGAGGGCAACTAGTAGAAAGATAATGTGGATGTAGCATTTATGTGATATGGTAATGATATTATCACAGTGTCAGGTGGTTAGCTGTTTCTAATGGCCTAGAAAGAGCACAGAGAAAAAGGCAAATTGAGATTTAAAAATTTTCTAATACACAAGAGGAAACAGGTAACAAGGGGAAAATCAAAAGTCTTTATGGCAGCTTCAGAAACATCCCTTAACTCGTATCGCTGCAGGGAAGTTGTTTTAGAGCCTCAGGCTCAGAGCCTGCCTGGAATCGCAGCAAGTCTTCAGTTTGGATCCATGTACAAGATTGCCAGGCCTATAATATGGGTGTTAGGCGCCTTGGTGGGTCAAAAGTGGGAAACTAAAATATGAGATGGGGAATGTACGAAGGCACAAGTAAAACTGAAAACTCGGAACTCCCCCAAAGTTTAAATCTTCCTTGTTAGAGAAAACCACCTACCACCCTCCTCCATCACTTTCGCCCTAACTCTTGTCTGAAAAACAAGAGCTCACCTTTTCAATGATTACATTTGGAGAGTAGTTTCACAAAAGGGTAGAAATTGTTTCAGGGCTAAATCTTCCCCCTCCACACTACATTACTTCCATGGATACCAGAATTGTCCTGATCTATAGGATCTGGTAAGAAAGGAGATAGCTTATGCAATGAAATAGTTGCAGGATCTTGCCAATTAGGAGTCTCGAGACTATATTAATGAGAGTAGATCCTAAAGGTATTAACTAAGGTGAAATCTAAGACTAAAACAGCTGAATTTATTGACATGGGTCTACTCTCCTAGGACGCAAGATTTAATATTTTATTTCTGAGCACTTGACAGTATCTGAACAGTTTGCATGGATAATTTACTGAAGACATGTCTCAGAATGATTGCTAATTTCCTTTCTCCTTTATTTAAATGTTGTTTCAGATTCCTTGTATCTCAAGGGGACACTTACCACTGATAGAGACCTTGGTATGTATACCAAAGGTTAAAGTGAAATACAAGGTAAAGTATTAATTCTCTATGTGTAGTATCTTAAGGTAAGTTGCACTTTTTGAAATATAATTATTTAGATTCCTGTATGTTATTAACATTACACTGCCATTCTCTTGAGAAGAGAGCAGACTATTTCCTACTCATTTTTAAAAAATCCCTGAAATCTAACATCTTCCATAAACAAAGTTGCACTAAATAAATATCAGTCAGTTGATTATTTGGTTGTTTTGAATCTGATCTCCAAATTCTTTGATTGCATATATGCCTGAATCACCTTAATTTTTCTGTCACAATTGACATAAGTTTACTGGGAATTGGCTCTACCCTCAACGAGCTTATATACCAAAAGACAATACATTTATATAAAAATCAGTATTATGAGATAGCATTAGTAAAAGCCAAATAAGCAAGGCAGACAATAAGTGAATAAGGGTTTGACAAGGGGAACGTCACTAAACCGTGTGGTCATAACCTTTATCACAATGTGGGAGTTGGATGGAAGGGAAGGTAGGTGTAGACAAGGAGAAAGGTGATTTTGGCAGTAAAATCTTGAGGGCCTAGGAAAATATATAACATTGTTTCAATGTTTGCTAAAAGACCAGTTCAGAAGAGTGGCGATTTCTTATAGGAGACTAGTAGAAATAGTTCAGCAAATAATTTACTTGATCATGGGAGAGGCTTGAACATCTTATTTTGACAGAACTGTATTTTATTGGTAATAATAAAGCATGAAGTTCTAAACCCGAACATTAGCCTGGACAGAGAGGTATAAAGGAAGACTTCTGTGGTGATAGTGTTGAGGATGAATTGGAAAATGATGCACTTGAAGATAGAGAGATAAGGAAACTGCAGAACTGTGGGCAAGAGATAAGGAAGGCCTGGAGTAGGCTGGCGAGAGTAGAATTGGGCTCTGGGTTTCTCTGGGCTCCCTGAGAAGTGAGACTTGTGTGATGGTGACAGATCCTAATTGTTGTCTGTCCTTAGAAAAGTATCCTTTGGCATAGCTCTGTACTTCCAAAGTTTTAGAGAGTGAGATGAATTAAATTTAGGTTGACAAATTTAACATTTCTGAACTGTTAGCATTGTCAGAGCCCCAACTGATTTTCAAGCATTCTCTAATTTTGTGGATGAAGACATATATGGCACAAACTGTAGGAAGAGGTTTACTACCACCATCCATGTGGCTGGAGGCCCATGAAGAGGAGTTGGTCAGAAAGGAGTTATTAATTAAATGAAGGATTGAGAGCTTGGAAAGATACATGGAGGAGTTTAATAAATGAGGATCTTGCATGGTAAGTAGGAGAGTGTGGGAAGTTGCAAAGAAGTTGAAAATGAGAGACCGCAATAGAATGTGAGCAGGTAGTAGGAAGGAGGGGTGGGGATTGACAGGTTTCTCTCAGCATTATGCTCTAAGCTAATTATGTCTCAACTTTTGCCATTAAATTTCCTGCAATTAATTTTAATTGGTAGGCAAACACCTCAGTCCATTTTTTAAGGTGTTGGTTTTTAGCTATGCTAAATGTCTAATATAGCAAACACTTATCATCTTAAAATAGTCAACTTACTGTGTGCAGCACAAGCTTAAGAAGTTTTTTTTTTTTTTTTTTCGGTACGCAGGCCTCTCACTGTTGTGGCCTCTCCCATTGCCGAGCATAGGCTCCGGACGCACAGGCTCAGCGGCCATGGCTCATGGGCCCAGCCATTCCGCGGCATGTGGGATCTTCCCGGACTGGGGCACGAATCCGTATCCCCTGCATTGGCAGGCGGACTCTCAACCACAGCACCACCAGGGAAGCCCAAGAATTTTTTTTTTAATTTTAGTTAAAAAAAACAAAACAAAACAAAACCATCAGAGGTTACACAGATTAAAAACAGCAGCAGTCTTACTTTTAAAATATGTAAATGCTTTAGATTTTTGCTTTTTTCCACTCTTATCTATGACCCACCACCAAATGTAATATAGTGGGCCAAAATGTCATTTATTTAATAATTTTCCATTACCTGGAAGAAAAAAAAATATTGAATTTCATAATTTGATGACTGAAACTTATACTGCACAACACTTAGAAGCAAATGAATTTCATCATAATATGTCAGGTTTCAAGGTTAAATTAAAGATATGTGGCAATCAGTTTATTCCTTGTGTGGAAATATACCACACATATCAAAAAAAACAAAATGAAAAGAGTAAACCTAATATAAGAAATTTTTAATATATAGTCTAGCAAGAAACACCTTATTTTGTATTTTTCTTTGTACTTTTTGTCATAACATAAGTGATAGCTTATAATAACTCATGCTTTCAAATAATCATCTTTTCTCTAATTTCTTTATAATTTTACAATATAAAAGTAAATGCTGTTTTAAAGCTGTTAGTCAACAAAGAATGTTGGAAACAGCACAGGCTTTAGTGTACTGATCCCATCTCTAACTATATATATTATATCATATTATTATATATTATTATTATAACTATAACATATGTTATATATTACATAATGTAGTAATATATAATATATAAATATATTAACATTATAATATATTGTACAATATATTACATAATGTATAATTATATAATATTTTATATATATATATATGCACACACATATATAAAATCTTGAGAAATTTAGTTCCAGTGCTCTGAACTTTAGCTGTCTCACTTGCAGATGAGGTCCTAGTACCAATGAGACAGGATTGTTGTAGAGATACAACAGTGTACTGAAGCATCCAATGCTTTAGCAAATACTAGGAGCATGATTAGCGTATTTTGAAGATTCTTTTATTTATTTCTTGTTCCTTTAAATCTCACAGACAGTGTTGCAAATAATCTCTCCCCACAGTCAACACAGTAGCAAATTAAAGTGCTCTCACCACTCTATTGATAAAGTCATAGCTTAAGACAGTGCTACAATGAAAACATCACAAATTGGTGGGTATTAATTTATTCATCTCAAATCCATAGACCCATAAGTGATAATCACTGAGAGCACTGGAGGTCATATTCTACCTACTTTCATTTTTAGGTCTGTAAAATGTGGTCCAAGAAGAAAGTGACTTCTCCAGTTTCACACAGTTACATAAACATGAGTTTGCTGTTTGTTTTTAACATCCATATAGATTTTCAGGGCTGTCTGTACAATAATGCAATGCAAAGACTTAAAGTACAGTATTTTTAGAAAATTAGGCTTGAACATTCAGTCTTAACTTCTCAGAGAGGAGACTCCATCATCAATTCATACACGCAAGGTAATTCTATTAATAGAATCTGACTTGGTTAGAATTACAGAAATTTTATAATTTCAGTTCAGGATATTAATTGTAGAGTGAATATGCAGATGTAGTATATATGGGGGTAACAAAAACAAAATTTTATATGTCTTGCCATCTATAAACTTTATCCTAATATCTGTGACAAGACAGCTACAAAAATATACATAACACTCTACAGTTTAGCAAAAATGAATTTTATAGATGGAGAAAAAAAGCAAGTGATATCTCATTTTGGATCAATGTATTAGTCGAGTCAGTCTGCCAAAACAAAATACCGTATACTGGCTGGCTTAAACAACAGAAATGCATTTTCTCACAGTTTTGGAGACGGAAAATCCAAGATCAAGTTTACAGCGGAACTGGCTTTCTGATGAGAATTCTCTTTCTGGTTTGCAGATTGCCTCCTTGAACTCATATGACCTTTCCTCTGAGTCCTCTTGTGTGCTTGCAGAAATCAATCTCTCTCTCTCTCTTTTCTTCCTCTTCTCATAAGGCTATCTTATAAAGCCAGCATGGATACTTGGATTGGGGCCTTGCCATTATGATCTCATTTAACCTTAATTACCTCCTAAAGACCTGATCTCCAAATACACTGGAGATTAGGACTTCAACATATATGGATGCTGCAGGGGGCACAGTCTGTAACGATCAGGAAAGGTCAGATGAAGGAAGTACCACTTGGGACGGGGTGGAAGCATATGAGAATGCAGAACATGGGTGTGGAAGTCAGCCAAAGAATAAATGGGAAGTCATATTTATGTTATATGTTGGAGGGCCTCAAAGGCTAGTCTGAAGAATTTCACACAAACTACACAATGAAGTCATCAATATGTTTGAAAAAGGAAGTTACTGTTTTATCTTCACATTGGAAAGATTCCTAAGATGAAGTGTTTACAACAGATTCCAATGAAGAGAGTCTGGAGTATAGGAGACAGATTTGGAAAAGTTTTGCAATAGACTTTATTGGGATTAAATAACATCATGGCTGGGATAATGGTTTTATTTCCTTTTCACTACCAAAATTCCTGACCACGTGACCCATGCCTTTCTTTACTGTTTAAGCAATTTAACTTCTACCTACACCTCTCCATAGAAATCTCTTTCTTAAATTTCATGGTTGGGTTCCTAGTTCCCCAATCCAAAGTTCGATTCTTACTTTTCCTTATCCTTGGCTTCTCTTCAGTCTCAGTGAGTTACTTTGTCCTAGACTCACTTTAGGAACTTCTCTCTCCTTCCTTGCTCTCTATGCCTTTGTCACTGTCACTTGTTCTTCCAAATCCACAAAAATGCATGTTTGTCTAGGGTTTTCATTTGGATTTTTCTACTTTGTTACCTTCCATCCATTGGTAAAATCACCTGTACTCTAGAGTTACCACAAAATTAATTTCATCAATACTTACCTATCACATGAATCCCACCTGTATCTCCAGCCCTGAGTTCTCCAGAATTCCAGATCCCTATGGCACCTTTCCAATCAGTCCACCATCACCTATAGATCTTTTTCCCCTCTAAAAGCCATCTCCAGGTACCCTACTATTATTTTTTAATATATTGACCTTTTTGTTGGTACCTAGGCTCAAAACTTCAATGTAACTCTACTCTAGAATCCCTCACCATTTCCTATATATTTACTGACAAAATAGCTCTTTTTGCATTGTTTTGTTGGGCAATGTTTTTGTTGTTATTGTTTGTATGGCTACCACATTCATGTGAAAACCTTTCTTATGATTCATTTTTGCTTCGTACTTCTCCAGTAAAATGAAGCATTCAGCCCCTGGCTTCCTCTCAAGGCTGATGTGTTTGCCTTCCATTTTCCTGAATGAGAAACCACTCTGCCTGCATTCCTACAGGATCTCTTTACCACATCTCAATATATTTCTTTTCTTTTTTTAATGTTGCTTCAAACTATCTCATCAAAGTTAATTTGTCTGCCTGTAAAAGATACCAAGGGACTGAAAACAGCAACGACAAAAACAGTGATTAAAAATGGTGAACAGGTATGGATTGCTTTCTATGTAACAGGTTGTTCTTTTAAATACTTCTTACGTATTAACTCATTTAAACCTCCTCACAACTTAAATGAAATAGCTATTACTATCCCTATCCCTGGAACTTGATGGCATGCATTTTTTAAAGGGAACTCATATGATTTGTGAAATCTTTATCTCACTACATTCAGCACACCCTCTACCTTATAGAGTTCAAAATGTCAGTCTATTCCTCCTGACAATTGCAGGAAGCTCAGCTGGCCAATGTGGAGGAGGAAATTTATTGAGTAGGGTTGTGTTACTTTTGGATGACTCTCTTGGCTTTGGGAAATAAGGCACATGGATGGACTGGTTAAAAGATAAACTGAGGCATATTAAAAATTTTAAGAGTTTACTTGAGCAAAAAGCGCTTCGAATTGGGCACTCTACCCAATGGACCTTTGAGAGAGGCTTTTAAAGAGAAAGTACAGAAGCAAAGTAGGATGCTATTGACTGACTGTAGCTTAAAGCCTAGCTGGCTGTGATTGGTTGTCCTTAGCGTTTTGTGACCTTGAGGCATTTACAGGCTTAGATTTTGGTTTGCTTATATAGGCCACCAGTGCATGAGAGCCACGTCAGTCTAATGGCCTCCTTGACCGATTAATTTCACAATTCCCCCCCTTTTGGTCATACTCTCGTACATGAGAGACTGACTATGTATTGATTTTAGTGCCACCCTTAGTCACCATCAGAGTTACGTTGTTCTTGTCTCATGGTGGAATTCATAGGTGATGATGTCAGATACCTGGAAGAATTGTTTTTGCTGTGCAGCTCATTGTTATCTTGTTTCAGTTTCCTTAAGTGTGGTGAGACCATGAGATGTCCTGCTGATAACTGTGAACATGTAAGGCCTTTGAGAGAACACAGCTCACCAGGGAGACTACTATTAGGTAGTAGTCTGTAACTACTATAGTTACCAATCTACTCCTAATAGATAATCATTAGGAGGGCAATACCAAGAGACTGAAGTACACTCCTTAGCCAGGGCCCCCATGAACCAAACCAGCTGGTAACAAATTAATCAAAAAATGTACCTAAAGAGGCATCAACCTGTTTTAGCCAAGTGGCTTCTCTGTTAATTTCTTCTATTTGCTACAATACCAGAGGTGTTGATCCAGGTACTGAAGAAGATATTTACGATGGTAAACATCCTCCTTGTTCAGCCAATGAGTCATCTAAATCAATTCCATTATCTAAAACCATCGTAGCAAGAAGGTCTAGGGACTTTGCTGTGCAGCTATGACCTTAAGAGTGGATTCAGCAGTAGTTGCCAGAGTTAGAAGCATTGCTTCCCGTCCATTAACAGAGAGAAGAGGCAAGCAGCAGAAAGGCAAAGAGATAAAAGTTTCATACTGAAGGTGAAAATGTTGATCCATGGTCTTGGGAGAGCTGTCCACCTCAAGATGCCACCTGCTTGTGGGAAGGAACCTCCCTAGTCAGGGAGGAGCCCTTTGTAATTGGGGGAAGTGGACCCAAGGTTCACGTCCCTGAAGTTTGGCTGCCCTCTGGGTGCTGAGGAGAAGCTGGCATGGCCCCTTCCAAGGAGGCTCAAGGGCAGTCTTTTTGCTTAGTGATTCCAAATCAGAAGGGTAGGAGAAGTTAGAAACATTTGTTTGAAGAGTTTTAGCCAGCTATTTGAGGAGAGGAGAAGAATTCAGGATCCAGTTCAGTTTATGGATACATAACAAAACCTCAAAGACAATGAACAGGACAAGAATCTGATATCCACAGGTTGTTTTATAATTTTCTACTGAAACACAGTTTTTTTCCTCCATCTAATCACCCTCACTTCTATCAAAGATGATCACAGTAAGATTAATCTGTTTGGACAATAAATTGAATCTCATTAAACTTTGCCTAATTATTTATTTAAATGCAGCAAGAATAGTGATTGACCATATAAGGCATTTAAAAAATATACTTTCCTGAATCTTTTCAAAGTAAATCTTAGGTTGAACATGTAAGACATACATAATATCACACAGCCATAACATACATGCATAGACATATAGAAACAGACAGATGCAAACAGAGATCTTACAGCTTTTGTTTTAAAATTTTAGCCATGAGATGGGCATGATAATGCAAAACTCACTAGTTTATAAAAGAACAGTGGAACCCAGAATGTGTTTCTGGCAGATGGCCAGAACTTAGATTTACCTTCTTTGATGTCTTAAACTTTTTACTAATACTTGTGGAGATTTTTAAGATTTTTCCTAAACCTAGTTTCCAGATAGCCGTTTCCTGGTTTTTTTTTTTTTTTTTCCTTCTGGTAAGACTCGGCTCTCAGTTCCTAAAGAAGACTGAGTAAAACATTTACATCTCAAAAGCACTGGGAAAGAATTCGTGTTCCTTCAAGGACCTTTGTTCCCTAAATCCAGAATTCTGTAGTATCTACAAACTTTCTGAGATGGTGGGAAATGGAGGTTGGGGACTGGTATAAAGGATACATGGGCTTTGAATTGTTTCTAGAGCTGCATTTCTGTTCTTGTAAAAACTTGACTGGTAAGACAAGCGCAGTTATTGTTTATAATTTCTCAAGGAATTGGGTTGCAACCTGAATGCTATCTAGGCTGACTCAGCCATCCAAGTACTTTATCTTCAGTTTGCTTCTTTATAGGAGGGAGAAAATCTTCAGCTAAGATGGAAATCTAAGATGGAAAAATTCCTGTGTTCTAGATTTAGACATGTTTGTCTTTGGAATGTTCTTCTTTCTCTCTGGGTACCTAGTTTCATTCTAGCTCAGGGGAGAATGCCTAAAAAAAAAGTTCCTATCAGGCTCTGAATATCAACTTGCAATTTGGTCAACTTCTCACCTTACAGCTAAAAAAAACACACAAACTTTTGAACATATTGTCAGGTATCAGCCAGGACAAACAATAAATATTCCTAGCATTATTAAACAATACCATGGATACAAGAAGGGTCCCCAAAGAGGGTGCAAAAGATTACACCCTCCCAAGATCCAGAGCCACTTTCAAAAATAACCAAAAGAAAGAAAAACTCAAGACAATTCCCGAGAGCTGGCAAAAGTTGGTAGGATTCTAGCTGCAAATGGGGTGCAACCCACACTTCTGTGCAGTCATATCTTGTGGGCCTCCAATCTGACAGTTGCCAAGCAAAGTTCTCAGGACACAAAACAAGATCAACAAGAAGGAAAGAGCTATCCCCGGGAGAAGAACAGACAACCAGTGAGTACCTGAAAGCAAATTCACGAATCACAATTCAAAGATCTAATTCTTGGAAATGCTTTTTGCCTGCCAACCTGAATTTGGAAAGGAAGGGACACTGAAACTTTACCTTCTCGCAAGCAGGCACACAGACGAACAGCTGGGAGAGCGGACTTTGTCGGCTTCGCCAGTTTTCCCGGGATGCTGTCTGCAGGCTCCAGAGTGAGCGGGGCATCCCAGAGGGTCTCACTTGTTCACCGGAAACTGTAGGCGAGGAAAATAATTTTCCCTCCTCCCTTCATAGAGAGTGCCCAGCTGAGGCCCTTTTCCTAGGGGTCCTCTCCTAAATGGACGAGCTTTCCTCGGTTAAAAGTTCTCTGCTGTGGGTCTTCCTTGATGGCGCAGTGGTTGAGAGTCCGCCTGCCGACGCAGGGGACAAGCGTTCGTGCCCCGGTCCGGGAGGATCCCACGTGCCGCGGAGCGGCTGGGCCCGTGGGCCATGGCCGCTGAGCCTGCGCGTTCGGAGCCTGTGCTCCGCAATGAGAGAGGCTGCAGCAGTGTGAGGCCCGCTTACCGAAAAAAAAAAAAAAGTTCTCCTCTGTGGCCACCGTAACTCATGATCATTCTTGGTCAGGGTACCTGCTGGGCAGCCTTAAAATAAAGTTTTATTCAGCCGAGGCCTCACACGGGCCCAGCCCAGTTTTAGTCAGACCCAGTCCGAGGCTGGAGCCGGCCGGTGTCCGACTTAGGTCGGAACCAGTCTGACCCGGACTCCGTCAGAACTGGAACCCGGACTGCTTTCTTAGTTGCACCGGATGCGACCCTGGACCCCCTCCGGTTTCTTAGTCGGAAGTAGGCCAACTCCAGTTGGTTTCGGGACCCAGTTTAGGAAAAAAAAGATGCTCAGTCTGAAAGCTCGTGACGCAAAGCTGCTGAACGAGGACCGGGACCCGAGGGGACGTCCCCACCCCTCCAGAGGCAGCGAGCAGGCAGCGGCTCCAGGGAGCTCAGCAGGTACCTCCGCCTGGTTGCTCGGGGCTCTTGGGGGCTGCTGGGGTCCCTCTGGTTGGTTTTTCTGATCATAGACCTTTTAAAAGACAAGCTGAGGCATATTCATGTTTTTAAGAGTTTATTTGAACAAAAATCCATTCCAGTCAGGCAGCAGCAAACTGGCAGTGGTTAGGCGCGCTCCGCCGACAAGCGCTGAGGAGAGGCTTCGATAGAGGAAGTGTGGAAGCCAAGTAAGGGAATTATTGGTTGGCTGTAGCTTAGAGCCTCGTTGGCTGTTTGTGATTGGTTGTCCTTAGCGTTTTGTGACCTTGAGGCATTTACAGCCTTAGATTTTGGTTTGCTTATATAGGCCTTTACCTCAGTAGAGCCACCTGAGTCTAATGGTCTCCTTGCTTAACTAAGTTAATAGATCCAAGCCTTGTGGTTCCAAAAGCTGATAATTTTGGTGTCCTCTTTAAGGAAAATGATACATAGTTTTGAATACATAAAGAGCATGTGTAACGGGTTCTGAAGCTTAAGCTTCCTGATCTTCGTGGAGCTTTATCAAGGGATTCCTGAAGCATACTATGGTTTACAAATGTGAAACAATCTTGGATGATGGTTCAGCTTGTTGAAGTTAGTATTTCAAAGCTGAGCGCTGCAGACCACCATTTCAGTTAGGGTTTCCTTTACGTGCAAAGCGTGACCGTTTTGGGCACTGGGAACTTCAAGTAAGGAGACCGATGGAGTGAGGATGATAGACTACAGAGTGCTGGCTTGGGCAGTTCACTGGGGGGTCACCTCCCCAACCCCTCACCCCGTTTTTCATTGTCTCTTGAAGTCTTTCCCAAGTGTTATAATCCTAAAACTTGAAGGAACCCAGTTGTAATGATTCCACAGTGTATAGATTCCAGAAGAATCTCTTCTTATAACCAACTTACATAGGCAGACACTTTTTATTAAAAGGTTTTTAGTCTTCTGTTTTGCATAAAAAAGAAAAAAATAGTATGATTCAGTTGATCTAGGCTTAAGAAGTGCTGATGTATTATGTCTTACTGGGACTTGTTATTGATGTTTGGAGTTCCTGCTGGTCTGCTTCTTGCTTTGATGGTCTGGTATCCTTTCATTTTGATGTTTTCATCCTCCTATTTGGGGCAGGTTTGGCAGTCAAAATGTAATTAAGTAGATGCTTTTCATATGCAAATATCCATGGTATTACTACTTCAAGCTATTATATTTATTCTGGAAAGAAGTGAAAAATTCACAAGTTTGGAGATAATAGCAAGTTTTCAAAATCTCTTTCTCTCTGAGTAAATGAATTTTTTAATATAAAGATACCAATTGATAAGGCCCTTTCTGTCTCAGATCATTCCAGCTCACACTCCCCTGTTGAAGTTCTGTGTTAAATGTAATAAAAATGCAAGGGACATTCACTATGCAATTATGTTTCTGAGTAAATATGTATTATACTGTTGTTCGCCACAAAAGAAAATATTATTTTGTGGTATTTTGTGTACCAAATTAATAAACAAGGCTTAGATTAGATAAAAGATGAAAGAAGAAAGAGTTAAAATAAAACATATTATTCTAGGGCTCAATTTATCTTGAAATATGATTCCATTTTTTTCTTATTTTTGTTTTTGTTCTCCACTAGCAAAATGGTATCTTCATGCGTTTTCTGTCATTTCAAATTACAGTGAAATACGATCTCTTTTTCCTGTTTCAATATTCTTGTTTCTCCTGTCCCATCATAAACAATTATTATAGTGTTTGATCTGTATCCTTATTTTGCACGTGTCCTTGAGAAACGTGGTAGCATTCTGTGTGTCTGTTTTTAAAATTTGTTTTGTTTATTTGTAAAATTTACAAAGCTACAGGAATGTTGAAAGAGGAGTAAAATGAAGAACTTAGATTTACAGTTCTTAGCATGTTGCCTCATCAGTCTGTCATTCTCTAAGTCTCTCTCTTATTACCTTGGGAGCTGCAAAACAATTATTTTCTAACTGTTATCCTAGCATTCATCTGTAAAGAAGAGTTTTTCTTCTCTCTACCCTCTCCTCTTTTTTTTTTGCAGTATAGTTCATTTAAAATATTGTGTTAGTTTCAGGTGTACAGCAAAGTGATTCAGATATATATACACACACACACACACACACACACACACACTTTATGAGATACCCCCTCCTCTTTTAATCCATTCATTTTGAAAAATTCAGTGTGTCAAAATCCCTTATCATTTTTCTTCTTAGTGCTCAAATTGACCTAAATTTGGAATGTGGAATCCCTTCAGGTGGCTTCTAGATGCTTTTGATATGACGCTGTTATCTCTTTAAGTGCTTTCTCGTTCAACAAGTTATTGTACTTTCACTTATTCATCTTGTACTTTCTCTGTCCCACATATGAAATTACTCCAAGGAGCCTTAGTTTACTTTGGTGAGAAATGGACATAGGCACCAAGATCGGGATTGTTCATGGCTAGTGAGATCTTATTACTCCTGGGCTATTTCTGTGGACAGCAGTAAAATATACACATATTTTAGAAAATATGAGTCCATATTAATACTTATAATTAAAATTCAATACTAAATTCTTTCTCACCATTTTCCCTTCTACATTTATGTCTCCCTTCTTCCCCAGTGAACACCTCACACCCAACAACAATATATTATTCATTTGCTCAATAACATAATATACAAATATAATTTCAGAATTACAACCACAATATCACGAATAGTGCCTAAGTTCAATATTTCTTTGCAATTTGTGTTGTCCCATCCAAGTAAAGACATATATATGTATATATGTGTCTGACATATATATATATATCCATTTGTTCAGTGCCTTGAATCTTTCAGGTGTTTATTTAAGTTTTCCTTATGTAAATGTTGATGGGCATGTATTTGTAATTAAAATATATTACTGTGGTATAGGCCTCATTTTGTTTCTTATTTTTTCCAGTCAGGATTATATTAAAATCATTTTAACATCTAGTCATGTTGCTGGGTTCATCTAGTCCATTGCTCCTCTTTCATGGTATGTCATACCCTTCTTCCATTTCTTTTTTTTTTTTCCTCATTTCTTTTACTTAGTCTTTCCCCCCAGAGATGGGTATGTAAATGTCCTCAATCCTCCTGATACTACATACAGAACTGCTATTAACAGGCCCAAAGTACCTCCTTATGAACCTTTTGAGAGTTTCTCTAGAGTATATACTTAGCAACAGGTTTGGTAAGTTATTAAATGCAAATATATTTACTCTGAACATCATATTATTCTCTAGAATTGATGTTATTAGCTTGACTTATTAGGTTGCCACTCTAAAGTATTTTCATTTCATTAAAATTTGTAATGACATATTGTTTCTAAAATTGTTAAAATATTGGTATTGCAGGAATAACACAACAAACACTATATATATATTAGATTTTTAAAATATATTTTAAAATTCTTATTCTATGTCAAAATACTTGACAAAGAAGGAGTCTTTTTTTTGATGCATATTTGATGCATCAAAAAAAGTATTTATTTGATGCATCAAAAAAAAAGTATTTTGTGAATCCTGTTTACTCAATGTCCTTTTCATTCTCTTTGTTTTTTAAAGTGGTTTTGTTTGTTTTGTTGGTTAAGTAATAGAGGGCAAGTGACAGAAAATTGCTGGTCAGACTGTATCAGCAGCATTTTTTTCTTTTTTTTTTGCGGTACGCGGGCCTCTCACTGTTGTGGCCTCTCCCGTTGCGGAGCACAGGCTCCGGACGCGCAGGCTCAGCGGCCATGGCTCACGGGCCCAGCCGCTCTGCGGCATGTGGGATCTTCCCGGACTGAGGCACGAACCTGCATCCCCTGCATCGGCAGGCGGACTCTCAACCACTGCGCCACCAGGGAAGCCCTTCAGCAGCATTTTTAAAGAGACTTAATTCCTAATCCAATGTTGAGAATAAAGTAAGATACCTCATATATGCCTAGATATAAAGTATGGTTTCTTTTCCACCACATTTCCCTTGGGAAAGAGAAAGGCGTCTCATATGAGAGAGTCCCTATAAAGTCATTCATATAAAAGGATGAACTGTCATAACTTTATTGTTAAAGTACAATTTGGAGAAGACAGATTTACCTGATACAATCCCAGTGGTAATTTTTGGTTGCTTATAAAGGTCACCTGAAATAATTGTGAAAAATATGACAAAGAAATTGAACATAGATTTAGTGATTATCACTGGGAACTTGTTCGAAGGATAATGGAGCTTCGATGTGATTGTGAACATGGCTTTAGAGAATGGTTAAGTGGAGATTATCGGTTGGATAGGGGAGATTTTGGCTTTGGGTAAAACTTCAAGTGACAGCATCCATGCCTCTATTCAAAAGGTTATCTTGACAACTTATATGGAAATCATGGTGGTGTGCTCTGGAAAACTGGGTTAGAGAACTCAAATACTTATCTTTAAGGATGAAAAATAGTTCATCCTTACCCTCCTCCCCCTCCCCTTGACTGCCGCTTTCAGGTGCTAGGAGCAGGCCCACACCACTGACTGGAGGGCACCCCTGAAGACCACCTGGAAGGGCGTTCCCCAGATAGATAGACATGTACCTGAATGCCGTCTTGGACCTCCTGGGAGGCAAGGACAGGCTCTGCCAGTGTAAGTGCAGCGATCGAAGCCTTTCCCATGTTAGGGTTATGAACCCTCCCTGCTGAATGGATGTTCCTGTCCACTGTTTGGCGTTCACAAAGTGTTGCAACCAGCACTGCAGGTGCTATGAGACCTGTGGCAAAAGCAAACACGACTGTGATGAAGAGTTCCAGGATTGCCTCTCCAAGATCCGCTGAGATGTGCAGAGATCACTAGGACCAGCTCAGATGTTCGGGCACCTGAGACCACAGTGGAGCTTGTTTCTGTAAACGTACCTGGACAGCCATCAGCTGCATATAGGTGTCGTTAGGAAGAAAAATAGCTGATCTTTAAAGAAGATGCTGACAGGTGGTGACAGCAGAACATAACCTTTGACCAAGAACTAATGTTTTTACAGCATAAAGCTGCCTTATTTTTGTGAAAGGATTGTTTTAAGACCTTATTTCAACTTTAAAACTTCAGACTAAAGGAAAAAATGGGGGAGGTTATCTTCCTGGACATTGCTACCTCAGTGTGCCAAAGTGTCTTGAACCAATCTTAGAAAGAGGTTCCTGTTGAGGGGAGAATTCTTTAAAAGGAAGAGTTTGTAACTCTGTTTTCACAATTGTATTTACTGAAAAAATAAGGTCAAATGTAAAATTCATTATAACGTATGGTCCACACTATCTTATCTGGAAAAATGGGGAAATCTTCATTTAGAAGTATATTTGTTTACTGTAAAATTTTTTTTTTTTTGTAAAAATTTTTAACCTTCTTTTATTGAAGTATAGTTAATTTACAATGTAAAATTTTAAATATGCATTTATGTCTTGGAAGATCTGACTTTATTTTTTCTCTATTTTGATTGACACATGATACACTGTTTTTCCATAACCCATTAAGCCTATGAATAAGTCACACTTCTGTTAATGTCAGGAGTAGTTACAAGGACAAGGTTTCCATGTATGTTTGTTTTGTAAAATTGGAACTATCGGCTGGGACCCCTTAGGGAGCAAAACTAGGATATCTAGGTATTAACGTAATGTGCCTAGAAGGTGAGGTGAACAAAATTCAGAAGCATAGCCACTCCCATTTTATGAGCCACTCATGACAAATTTCATATTTTGCTATAACCTTTGCCTAAATTGGAGAAAAGATGGATTTAACGAGACAAAAGGAAACTTGCTTCACATCAGAGCCTGGTATGTGGTTATGCTTTGGTGTTTATTTCCTGGTACTTGCTCTTCATAGTATAATAGATCCTGGGATGTTTTTAAAAGATTGTAAACCTAGTGGCCTTAATAAAAATTGTTCTTGATTAAAAAAAAAAGATGCATTTGAAGAGTTTGCATAAACTATTGCACAAATAAAAAGTAATATTTCATATTAATGTATTATTTTACATTGTGGGTATATATTACTAAAATAATGTAGTAAATACTATAAGATGGCATTATACTTTATCCACATCCCTAAAATTCAATCTATTTAAGATGATCCAAAAATTGCATTGGGAAGAGAATGGATCATATAATATTCAGGTTACCATTAGCCATGTAATGGAGATGAAAATAATATGGTAATTAAAACTTAAGACTTAAAAAATTTATATTTATGAATTATAAGTTTATTGAAAAGTCACAATTCATTGGAGGTATAATCATATAATTTTTTTTCAAATAATTTTTTTTTAATCTGTGTTCCAGGGATTCATCTTTTTTCATCACTTAATATCATCTTAGGGAAGATTCTAGAATATTCTAGTAATTTTTAGTTATTAAAATTTAGTCCAGTCTAGTGTAAAATTTCTGTCTCATATTTTTTCAAAGTTCCTTCTCTCTATTCTCTTAAAGTAAGCTCGAATTTGAATCTTTTTGTTTAATGTTGGTGTGTGTGTGTGAATGTGTGTGTGTGTGTGTGTGAGTGTGTGACAGAGAGAGAGAGAGAGAGAGAGAGAGAGAAAGAGGAGAGAAACCATATGTTTTTCTAAGTGAAGGAAGTTTAAAAGATCCCTCCATTATCATATCCCACATGGAATGTTGTTTGTGGCCTGGAGAATTAAAGATAGAATATTCATATTCAAGGATACTGCAGGGTCAGGTAAACAGAAATATACCTGATTAGGGTGAATAATTAAAACAACAGTCAACATTTTACAGCTCCTATTAGGAAGAAGAAACACCTCAATGTAGGTTTTGCTTATGTTAAATTTTGAAGATGTGAAAAAGCACAATTTTAAAACTTAAAAATAACTGCGGACGTATTTTTGTAGCTATGTAACGGGCACTCTTCTAATGCATTTTACTTACTTTAATCCTCATTAAAATATCATGTTTACTGCCCTAAACATCCTCTGTGCTCTGCCTGTTCATCCCTGTCCTTACCCCTCCTCTCTACTCACCCCCCAACCCCTGGCAACCACTGATCCTTTTGCTGTCTTTGGAGAGAGATTTAAAAATAGTCATATCTGTGTTCTATCTTTAGAAATTCTGATTTAATTTTCTGGATTTGGTCTGAATATCAGTATTTTTTGAAAGTGTCTGGATGATGGAGGTATGCAGCCAGGATTGAGAAGTCTGGAATAAATCACGCTTAAATTAGTAAGGGAAGGATTCAGAAGAGAAAGAGAGATTGATGTGAAGATCATAGTTCGTAGCGTTTTAGAAAGGGAAAGAGAATGGGATTCAGGGTACATGTGGAAAGATTAATTTTTGAAACACAGAGGAACACCTGCATGGTAAGGGCCCAGGCATTTGTTTTAACAAGTACTCTTCCACACATGCATTGCCCTGGGATCTTGTTAATATGCAGAATCTGATTCTTTAGATCTGGGTGGGCCTGACCTTCTGCTTGTCTAACAAACTCCAGGTGATGCCAGTTCTGCTGGTCTGTTAGCTACATTTTTACTGGCAGGGATTTGGGGTTTGTGTTTTTTGTTCAGGTAAGTGTGATCAAAGGGCAAAGCGGAAAGGAAGTTTAGAGTGTATTTAAAATAATTCTTATATGATGCTTAACTGATGCTCCATGGAACCTAAACTCAATAAAATGGGAAGTGAAGAGAAAAGGGGACTAATGACTAGGACGCAAGCAGAGGGGTCAATGAAGTGAAGGTTTTGTTGCCTTTGAAACATGATTGCAGTGACTATACTGAGGTGATGAAGTTGGAAAGATAGGAGGGTACGAGTGGTTTGAGAGTGTGGGATGTTTGCATGAATGGTATGGGGTAGGAATACATTTGAGGTGATACAAAAAATATCAAGGGGTTAAGAGGGCTGAGATGGAGTAAAGGAGATGGTTGGAAATGAAAAGATGAAGGAATTAGGAGTCCAAGATGTTCAAATATGGGTGGATAGGAAACCCTGAGCCAGACAACAAAGGCTTCAATGAATGAAAGGAACACACTGACCGATTATCACAGCAGAAGGTAGCATGGTTAGGTGGCATAAGCCTCAGAGGTCGATTTCTTTTTAGGAACAGTAGTTTCCCTTCCAACATGGCATAAGGAAACATGGAGGATATAACACCACTATTTTGATCCAGAAGTACTTGGGATGTAAGAGAATAGACTGTCTCTGCTTACAGGCCTGTAGAGACGTCAGTGGCCAGTAAGATTTCAGTTATAGGAAAGAAGAGCTTGCCAATCACCGAAAACGAATTCTAGAGTCCACAGCTTCGGGTGAAAGGTCATAGGAAGATTAAGGTCAAGAAAGAAATTATAGATAAATGTTAAAGACACAATTCAGTAAAGAAAGAAGTCAGAGGGCTGTTTGGGCAGTGACTGAAAAAATGTTATTTGGGTTGGAGGTAGTTAACGTCTCATATTCTCTTGGAGAAAGACATGCTTTTGGGGGAAATAGAAATCATGTGTTTTGGAAAGGAATCCCCAACTCTCTTCCCCCAAAGAGCCGTGTGAGAGGGCCAGAAATTTCCGTGCCTCTAGTCTGCTGATGTTGACGGTGATAATCAATGCAGCACTAGATGGTGGCCTGGAGAATGTGAATATAAACCAAGAAGTCATTATTTCTAGCATCTCAGGAACTAAGAGTCTCCAAGTAAAGATGAGAGTCTTATTTTCCCCTAGGAACTCATGGCAAAACTGATCAAAGTGGTATAGCACGATGGCTGAGGCTACAGTTCCTAGAAGGAGTCTGCTTGGGTCTAAATCCTGGTCCCACCTCAAACTAGCTTCATGGTTTTGAGCAAAAGACTTACTCTCTCTGTGCTTCAGGTTTCTTATCTACAAAATGGGAGTAACAGTGCCTGACCCACAGGTCTGTTATAACAAATTAATAAACATATGTAAAGCATTAATAACCATGACTAACATACAGTGAGTGCTATACAACTGTTTGATTTTTTTTATTTAAATGACTGCTTGGATTATAATATGTTATTTTGATTTAGAAAGTAATTTTTTATGGAAGATAACAATAATGTTAACAGCATAATACCAAGGAGATAAGTCCTTACCATTCATTATTTCATTTAACAGTTACAACAGTTGAAACAACTGAAAGTCACATAGACCTATACACACATTTCTTTTTATCTTTTAGGTAAAATGAAGTAGGTTCACGTGTATCAGTAGAAAATATTGCAAAACAGAGATTAGGTCAGATGATGCTGTGAAATGAGGGAGCTGCAACCAGCAATAGGAAGGAAGCTGTTAGTTAAAACACACTGACAGTGAGAAGACAACCTAAAAGTTTTGCAGTTAAGGCAGATTTCTCACTGCATGTGGGAGGTTCAACCATTCCAAGGGCAATTGTAGAATCCCTTGGGAGACAAGGCTCTCAGGTCGAAATAAATTGAAAACAGTTTGAATTACAATGTCCCTTGACTTCTTGCTGAGGAAGGCAGCCAGCTGCCTGTGAGGAGACTGGTGAATCCTATTCTGGTTGTGTTCACTTCCTCAGTGGAAATTGGAAACCTCACAGCTATCAGTGTTTGTAGTGGAAGCGCCAGCCACAAACCAGATGGTGAAGTGTGGACCTCATGTGCTCAGAGAGGGAAACGCGTCCTCCCAAGCCACTTGATCATCATTTGGAAGAATCAGGAAAGCTCAGGCTGTTGAGGTTCAATTAATATTTTTCATTAGTTTACTTTGATTAAAGATCCTTTCTTTTCATTAGGAAGAAATTATAATATTTTTCCAATCCAGCACTTAAATACAGCTTTTTCTTTACACATTTTCTTGTCTATTTTCATGGCTTTCTTCATTCATTCGAGCAGTGTTGATTGGCTTTTAATTGTTTACCACCTGTGATGGTTAATGTTTTGTGTCAACTTGCCTTGGCCACAGGGTGACCAGAGTTTTGATCAAACATTATTCCGTGTGTGTCTGTGAAGTTGTGTCTGGATGAGCTTTAACAAGTGAATCAGTAGACGTAGTAAAGCAGGTTGCCCTCCTCAGTGCGGGTGCGCCCCCCTGAGGAAGAGAAAATTCCTGCCTGACTGCCTGAAGCTGGGACATTGTTTTTTTTTTTTCTAGCCTTTGGACTGAAGCATTTGCTTCTCTTTGGTCTGAAGGCTGCTGGTTTTCACACTGGAACTTGCATCTTTGGCTTTCCTGGTTCTCAGACCTTTGAACTTGGACTAGAACTACACCATCAGCACCCCTGGGTCTTCACATTGCTGACTGCAGATCTTAGGACTTCTTAGCTTCTATAATTGCATGTGCCAATTACTTTCAATAAATTTCCTTCTATATAATATGTACATCCTATGGGTTCTGTTTCTTTGCAGAACCCTGACTAATATAACAGGCTTTTTGTTAGATGCCAGGAATAGAGCAGTAGACAAAAAGGCCAAATCCTACAGGCAGCTCATGCAGCTCAATATCAAAAAAACAAACAACCCAATCCAAAAATGGGCAGAAGACCCAAATAGACATTTCTCCAAAGAAGATATACAGATTGCAAACAAACACATGAAAGGGTGCTCAACATCACTAATCATTAGAGAACTGCAAGTGAAAAACACAATGAGGTATCACCTCACACCGGTCAGAATGGCCATCATCAAAAAATCTACAAACAATAAATGCTGGAGAGGGTGTGGAGAAAAGGGAACCCTCTTGCACTGTTTGTGGGAATGTAAATTGATAGAGCCACTATGGAGAACAGTATGGAGGTTCCTTAAAAAACTAATTGTTTATATTCCTTTTTTTTCTGTTTCTTTTCAGAAGGACGTAATGTTTTAGAATAATGGCATTTTTCCATACATATGAGTTACCAAATATTCTCTACCATATGCTTTCCATATTAGCTATTTAATCCTGCTAATTTAGTTTGAATTTCCCCAGGTTTGAATTTGAAACAATATTTTAATCCTTGCATTGACAGAATAATCCTCTGTCCTAATGAAAATTCAGATTTGATGCTATTTTAAAAATGGGAATTTTTAAAATATAAATTTATTTATTTATTTTTGGCTGCGTTGGGTCTTCGTTGCTGTGCGCGGGCTTTCTCTAGTTGTGGCAAGCGGGGGCTACTCTTCGTTGCGGTGTGCTGGCTTCTCATTGTGATGGCTTCTTGTTGCGGAGCACGGGCTCTAGGCACTTGGGCTTCAGTAGTTGTGGCACGTGGGCTCTAGAGCGCAGGCTCAGTAGTTGTGGCACACGGGCTTAGTTGCTCCACCGCATGTGGGATCTTCCCAAACCAGGGCTTAAACCCATGTCCCTTGCATTGGCAGGCGGATTCTTAACCATTGCACCACCAGGGAAGTCCAAAACTGGGAATATTTTAAATTTACATTTTGGAAATACATGGCCCTAGGATGAGCAAAACCAAAAAAATTTTCAGACTTCTGTATAACAAAAAATAAGTCTGTAGTTCAAATCCTATTGCTGATGTTAGCCACGTCAGTAACTTTTAATAATTCACTTTTTTTGGAATTTATAATAATGGGATTTTTCTCTTTCCTGAAGCTCTTTTTTCTGACTCAAGAAGGCAGACTTACTTCCCCCTTTGTGTATTTCTGTACTGCTTATTGGCTTTTATGATTAGATGTCTTTACGTGTTTACGAGTCCTGTGTTCTCCAGGAAGGCCGCCAGCGCTCATTCTCACTGTCCTTTCTGTCTCCAGAGACGAGCAGAGCCGGGCCCACATTAGACATGCCAGACAGGCTGGTGGCACTAACATGAACACTAAGGTTCCTTTAAATCCTAACAGTGATATTAGGACCTACAAGACACTTCAAATTTAGCAATAGCATCTCCCACTTCTCTGGAGGTTGAGCTTCTTTGGACTGCTTATGAATGTTGTATGTTCTTTCTGACCCTTTTTGTTTTGATTATCTTTTTCACACAAGTGGAACAGTCAGAATATAATTACCTAGATGCTTTTCATATGTAAATATCACAGTGATTACACTACCAAACGTCACTGGGCATCAGAAAGAATTACTTTTTTATATATGAAGATTCAAAGATTAGATAAAATTACTATGACTTTCAGATTTCTTTTATTCTTTCCTGCGGATAATCCTATCTCCCCCATTGCCCCTCCTACACACTGTTTTCTTTTTCCTTTGAATACACATTCTACTTTGTAAGAAAGCTCTTTTCAGTCTCCTGGCTGTCACGTCTTCCCTTCCTGAGCTCTCCGAGGGGCCATCTGCCAAGCTGGACCCTTTGTTCCTCAGGGTTTCCTGCTCAAAACAAACATCCAGATACGAAATAATAGCAGGGGAGATTTCAAGACTAAAGAAAGGCAACAAATTTTATAAGTAGCTGCTGATTCTATCACCCTACCCCCTGTATTCCCCCCGCCCCCGCCGCCTCCAAATCAGCTTTTAGCATAACTAGTACTGATTTCCCTAAGTGAAGTGAATCATGGAAATAACATTGACTCTGCCAAGTGCTAAGCGCTATTCTGGGTGTGCTACAGGTATTAATTCATCTTCAAAGCCCACTTATCTCAGATTAGGAAATGAAGGCAGAGTGAGGTTTAGCAGCTCTTCCAAGGTGATATCCCTAACAAGGAGCCGAATAGGTTCAAGTCCCATCTAAGTGGCCCTGCCTACAACCAGTGCAAATGCATAAGAAACCCCCTTTCCCCACGTCCCTCCTGTTGCAAGCCCATCGTTCGTCAGCGGCTGCCTTATTCCACATCTTGTTTAGTCAGCCTGGCGGAAGGAACATCCTCTGTCAGGACATGGTCTATCTCATGGCAGAGGGAAGAGGAAATCACAGCAGCAAGCTGGCTCCTAGAGCTCCTGCTTGGAAGTGACACACGTCACTTCAGTCTACACCTCATCTTCCACAGCAAGGCACATGACCACTCCTGAAGTCAAGGGGCTGATCATACATCATTCTCCCTTAGGGTAGGGCACACTCACATGGCTAAGCCTGATGTCAGGGAGAGACACTCGCTAAAGCACACACCGTTTCAAGTCACATACGAAGCCTGACGTTAGTGGGATAGATAGGTATACTCCTCTTCCAGGAGCATAGTATTTTGAACAGAATATAATCTGTTACTCTTAGGACACTCATACCTATGAAACGGTATCTCATTGGGTGTCTTTTATATGTTTAGTGGCTACTGGAATTTTGTCTTTTGTGAATGTCCTAGGCATGTCATTTGCCTATTTTCCCACTGGTTTGCTTACTTATTGAAGATCTAAATATTTTTTGTACTTTACCCAAAGCAAAAAAAGCTGTATTTTAAAATTGGGGACAATAATGAATTTAATTTTATGGCTATAGTAAGGAATACACAGTAAGTTGAAGAATTTGATCATACCTGGCATATGATAAATTCTCAATAAATGAGTTATTTTTAAAAAATATTGTCTAGATTTCAGGTCAGCAAACTACAACCTGTGGGCCCCTCTGTCTATTTTTGTAGGTAAAGTTTTACTGGAACATAGCCACACTATTTGTTTAGGTATTGTCTATGGCTGCTTGTGATACAGAGGCAGAGTTGAATGATTGTGACAGAGACTGTATGCTCCACAAAGCCTGAAGTATTTACTATCTGTCCCTTTACAGAAAACGTTTGCCAACTGCTTGTGTACATCAGTGAATTAAATGCAGGTATAATGGAGTGCAACATCTCAGTAACCTTTAGGTCCTAAAGGATGGTTTTGATCTCTAACCTAGACCCCAGGATGCAATATAATGCTTGATTTACTATCTGGGCAACAAAGGGTAGGAGTGGTTTAGAAAGCTTCCACCTGGTCTTTCCCACTGTGAGAAGTCTTAACTCACCAAACCAAGCTAACTACTAATATGTCTAATCCACTAGTAGAGTGCATCATCCCAGTGGACCCAATATGAGTGGAACTTGGGCCAAGTGTTCATTTATTACCTGGCCCACATATGCCTTCTACTGTCTCATAGACGGACATGATGATGCTTTGTGTTCCTAAGTCTCAATGACTACTCAGGTCCTCTGCTCAATAGACCTCAAAATGTATGAGTATTTCCCTTTTAGGAATATATGATTATCTGAGTAAGTGGCCATAGATCTTTCGGGGAAGAACTGGAGGAATTGTTACCATATATACTTACCATGGTGTTTTAGGGTCCATTCTGCTTGAAACTCAGCCTCTCCTTCAGAAAATGTGTTCCAGACTTGAAAACTGGCTCATGTCCAGCAACTAGGCAAGGGATTGTGACTTCTCATGGGAGTGGTCGCTCGCAGCCTCCAAGTCATCCATGCTTGAATCCTTTTAATTGTATAAATTGACAGTATCTTTTTCTGATACCCATAGATCTGGAAAGGTCATCTTCTGTTAACAGTTCAAATACTCCTGCAGCTCAGGTGGCTGCCACATCATTTTATCTGTTCATTATGATAATTGCACGCATGGAGGTTGAACAATAACTGTCCTCCTACTTTGAAATCCTATTATTCCCATTGCTATCAGGGAGCTTAATTCTGTAAGAGTCTCTCCTACCATCATCCCTAGCCTAAGAAGATAGGCACCACTTCTTAGTGATGCTGGTAAGATATAGTATGTTGCTCTGATAAACTGAGATAAACAGTCCTTACTGCTTGGATAGGGAGAGCATCAGGCAGATCTTTCCCACAGGCAGGGTCATTTGGTAGGTATTTGGATCTCAGATAGCAGAGCCAATTCAGCAAGCCCTCTTCAGCAAACCTTTGATTCCATCCTGCAGCGTTTGCCACTGCAGTTCTACCATTTTAACTACATTTAATATGAGCCGTCACTTTTTCTAAGCCTCCAAATGTCATCCAGCAGTAACATTAGAAAAGTCTCCCAAGACTTCTACTAGGGGTTAAACTCCATCTCTTGAGAATGCTCCCATACTGAAAAATTCCTTTATCCAGCTCTACATTCTTCTCCCGTTGACCCACCATTCTCAGACTTACTTCAGGCTCACACTTTTCCTATGGTTTATCTTAACCGTGTCCCGCAGCTCTTCTGGTGTGGCCCTGTCTTCCTTAGCGGACCCAGCAGGCCTCTTGTTGGTTATTGATCTAGTGTCAGAGAGAGGGAAGAGGCTAAACTGAGCATGGAGTTGTTGGAGAAATACAATTAAAAACAAAATTTTCTTCCAACCCAGAAAACCTCTCCACAGAGGTAGAAGAGAAAGAAGCAATTTTATTATTGAATAAGCATTATAATGGAATGTGACGTGCATCACAGGAAATCCATTAAGAGATTGCCAAGGCAGAAATCTCATCCTTTTATAGAGCCAAGCAAATACAAATACAAACCACTACACACATGTTCTCAAGCTAATCAATAACTAGATCAAGTCAGAGGACTTGACAGACCATTTATCACACATAGTTCATCTCAGATTCACCAGCTAATTGGAGTTATCATCTGTGTTTGCTAATTGACTTTATCCAAAGGGACAAATAAGCCTCTCATATCGTTAAGACTAGAGGTAGTTTTGCAACTTGGAGTGAGGGGCTTCTGAAGTTAGGCTCCTTCTTTCCCACAGAAACTGGGAGATAAGGCAGCTATATTCCTTGAAGATTACATTTCAAAGAGATGGTTCCCAGGTTCTTACAAAAGACATTACTGGGTTGTAAAGCTGATAAGAGGCTTATTTAGCCTTGAAAAAGATTTACATATATTTCAAAGTGATAGAGAAAGAACTTACAAGTTTTCTTAAAGTCAATGCTCTAAGAAGTGGAGGAGTGGAGGAAACTTCCCTTATTTTAACAGGCAGAATTAAGCTTCTTATTTTTCACCTGTATTTGTCCTTACATTACCATACTTTTACCTTTGAGGCAGAGGCCACCTCGTCTTCAGGCAGTGGCCAATTTGGCAGGACTAGAGGGTTCACGGGCATCTGGGATTTCATGTTTTTTGAGTGCATCAATACAGATGCCCAGCTTTTAACCCATGCTGCCCGTCCTCCTTCAGGGTTCTGACCTTGGTACATAAAACCTTCCAGAGCTGATTTTCTTCAGTTTTGCTACCCCTTTGATTAAGTGTTGGGACTCAGCCTTTTCTGTTCGCAGATGCTACCATCAGGCCCTCTGACTTTCACCTTGAACCTTAATTGCTAACCTCTGGCTTCCCTTGTCTTTTCCCCAAACATCTATTACTCTCAGCAACAGTCACCCAAGTCCATTGTCTTCTTCATTACTCTTCCCCAACCCTCAGACTTCCAAGTGCCTGATACTTTGTCCATTCTGTGCATCCTCTTACACAGGTTTGCTGTCTCAGTTTACTACTGGTGAACGTATTAACAATTGTGCAACTGCTGTATGCAGAGGTCTATCAGTACCCCACCTACCACCAGGATGGAACTTGCAGAGTGATTAGGGAAGACTGGACAACAAGTAAAAATTCACAGAAGTTCATTCAAAGGACAGAAAGTATTTGGTGGCTTCTGGATAGAGTGGGGTGTATGTGAGCACCATGTGGCTTCTCAATAGAGCACTACGTAGGTGTGGGTGGAGGAAGACAAGAGAGAGAAGGGGTGGAGGAGATAAACAAGGGTGAGACCACAGAGTACCTTATGAGCAAACTTAAGGGACAGGAGATAGCCTAAGGCAGATGGGGGATCGTTGATCCATTTCATGTGAGGAAGAAAACACATGTTTCCATTTGAGTTTCAGAAAGATCTCTGTCTGATTGTAGGGAATGGGTTTGGAGAAGGAGGTTGGTTAAGAAGGGGTGCAAGAATGAAGGAATGAAAAACCAATTAGGAGAATATTTCATTATATAAGTAAAATTGATAGATGCCCTAAAATATGATAGTAGTAATAGAAATAGAAAGAGTTGAATATGAGAAATACTAAAGAAGTAGAATGGATAGTTTGTGATAATTATTGGATGAGGACATAGGAGAAAGGAATTAGTAAGAGATGATATTTAATTGTTTATCAACCAGGTGGATATAGTGCCATTTTCTGGAAAAAAAAATGTACATTTTGGAAAGTAAGTATGAGGGCATGGTGAAACTTCCACTTCGGATATGTTAGTTTGAAGATCACTGATCCATTTAACAAGTTATTTTTAAGTGTCAGGGTGATATATTGACACTTAATAGGTCTGAGGTAGTGGATATACTGTCAGGAACACAGGGTCTCACTCATGCAGCTTACTGTTTAATGAGAAGACAAAATGAATGCGTGGACACAGAAATAAATGTATAATTATACATTACAATAAATCTATGAACGAAATTTTCTGCTGTGAGAGAAGAATGATATTGGGGAAAGAAGATCATTTAGATTGGGGATTCAGAAAAAGATTGAGGGAGGATTTGGGATCCCCAAAATTAGGAAAAGAAAGATGTCACTTCCATTTTAACAGCATGTTTGCAGAGACAGTTTGGTTTCTTAGTATGACAGTGAGAAGTTGAGAGAAATCTCAAATGATGACTCTTATTTAAGGAATGAATGAAGTAAAGTTTTAATCTAAAAACAGAAGAAGGATGTTGGGATTAGTTTGATGCGATGGTTTTCATGGCAGGAAATAATCATTTGCACATCTTTCATATAAGCTTTCAAGTAGTCATCTACTTGTAAACTAGAAATATATATATATATATATATATATATATATATATATATATATAATGATAGTACACCATTCCAGGATGGCATCATGAATTTTTATCCCGAATCATTATGCAAATTTTCAAAAATTTAGAAAAGTGGTACAATAAAAATGCACGTACTCTCAACTTAAATGTAACAGTTATTCATGTTTTGCTATATTTGCTTTATATCTTTCTCCCTCTTTCCTCATCTTTCATGTATAAAAATGTATGTAATATATGTTTATATATAAAATTTTGTATATAGGTAGATTTTTGTTGTATCATATGAAAGTAGCATCATGAAATTAAACAATGGTATGGTTTATATTTTGATAACTGTCCTTGTGGTAGAAGTTTTTAGAACAGACACAAATTTCATAAAATGTTTAGACTGCCAATTTCACAAAGTAAAATCTCTGTAATGATAATTGCTTCTGTTTGCATGAATCTATTTGTCTAATTCTGAAAGCTGCTACATAGACTTTCTTTAAAAGTACTTTTTAATCTTCTGAAGATTTCTATTCATGCAGTCAGTCTTAATATAGGATATTTGAATTTCTTAAATCAAGAACAAAGTATTTGCTAGTATATAATTTTTAGAGAAGAATGTTTAAAACTATTATATATTTGATCTGTGTCAAACTATCTGAAAAGTATGAATAAACATACACAAGCCTATATAACTGCATTGTTTTGCTAACGTTATTTTAAACTCTGGAAAACAATAACTTTTTAAATATCCCGCAGTACCTAGCACAGTGCTGTGTACCTAGAGTTACTATCTATGCACATATAAATCTACATGTTCATTTACATATATGTGCATTTCTACATCTACAAACATGTAAGGTGATTTGATGAATAAAATGCTATAAGACAATTGCTCTGATCTCCCTTGGTTTCACTAGCCCCACATCAAAAATGCCAAATCCTTTCATAAGACTTTAATAAAGTTCTTAGGTCAATTCATAACAAGAAGGTTATTCTTGTAAGTGCATTTATACCTTAAATTAATATAATAATTTTCTTCTAAGGAAGTTCTTCACACTTTCTGAAATATTACCTCATTTATCTTTCCAACATCCCTATAAAGCCAGAGTTAATCTTATTAATCTTTACATGTGGAAACTGGCTCACAAAGTATAGAAAGAATTTGCTGGGAGTCACAGAACATCAACAGCTGAAGTAGATTTATAGTTCACATTAGCAAATTGTCTTCAATCCAAGATGAAGGAATTTTTTGTGTGTTGAAATTGAGTTTATCTTTACTATTATTTCTGCCCTTGCCAGGTGTTTAGTCAGCCTCTGACTCTGTCCACATTCCCTTCCGTCATAGCTTAAATTTGCTATCTTCCCCTGAAATAAAAATCAATGGTGGAACAAAGGTTTGTCTGTCTGGGCATTAAATATCAGTAAATAAACAAAAACAGAGCTGTCATTCTATGGGGGCTGTGTTTTAGTTCGAGTATTCTCTGTCAATGTTGGAATAACTCCATCAACTTAAGACAACATGTAACCAATATCTGGGACCTAGAAGAGAAAAAATTGTCAAAGTAATTAGAAATATCATAGGGGTTTATACCAACAGGTCTTCCTATGCACCTGTTCCCTTGTTACCAACCCAGCCTCTCAAACCCTAGGTTCTGCTCTGTAGGAGTGGCTGCCCTAAATGCAGTAGCTAGCACTCACTGCATGGCCTTCTGTGTTTTATCTTTGAATTTTCCACATGGCACCCTTAGATCCACCATGGGAATGCACAAATATTGGTAAATGCTGAAGTTGTGAGGTCAGAGGCTATTTTTAAATGTCTTGGGGAATGGAAAGTAAAAACAAACAGACAACTTTCTGAAGACTTGTTGAGAAGATCAAGTGAGAGAGAGAGACAGATGGCTGGAGGGATCAGCAGGATTCAGGATCCCTTTTGTTTTTAACTTGCAAACGACAAGAAACTGTTAAAATGTAGACGAAAAGAAAGCAGTTCCAGAGAAAGGGCAAAGATCTACCCTGACATCTAATTCATATTGTTTACATGCAAAAGTAAATTTTTGAGAATCCAAACAATTAACTTAAAGCAACTTATTGATTGACTCATTGATACATTTACTGGCCATGCTGGTAGTTTCTAAATAATTTACACAAGTGGTTCTGACCCAGAACTTTGTAACAGAATAGCACTGGGGATTGACAAGCCCACACGGTGCATACATATTTGGAAAGTGTTTCCCATTTGCTGCTGTCCTGCACCCTTGATTAGTACTACTGCTAAGACCATGTTCTACACAGATCTGAAGTCTTTGATTCCTACAAGTCTCTATTTAACATGACAATTTTGGTATAAAAAGGAAATACATAAATAAAAATAGTAAGAACATCAAAATAAAAGCCTTAATTGAGGGAAGTGAAAAATTCAGGAAAAAGTCAGTTGGTCATTTGATATATTTGTAAACATTAGATTGCAGTTATTTTTCTCTGTAAAAGCAAACTGTCTGATTCATTTTCTGTTATTCTGTTGGACCTGAATGTAGCTGTCAGCTGTTCCTCTCTTGAGAGCTTTGATTTTAAAGGAAGAAAGCACATGGGAGCATAAACAGATCTTATTTATAAGAAGCTTTTGCTGATGAAACTCATTTGCTTTGCTAAGAAGTTAATTAGAATCTTTCTCATTAATATCAATTATACATATTTCTTGGCTTACTTTTCTATCTTGGCCTGGATTGAAAAGGTTAGCAGACTAGTTTTCTTACTCAGGCACCAGGAGGTAAGTCCTTCCTACTCTATGTGGGCTGTGACTAGGTGGGTATACATACACTATGTATATCTTATATTTACAAATATACTTGACCCTTGAGCAATGCAGGGATTAGGGATGTGAACCCTTCCCACAATCAAAACTCTGCCTATAATTTATAGTCGGCCCTCTGCATCCATGGTTTCTTGATTTCTCTGGTTCCACGTCTGATGGTTCAACCAACCTCAGATTGTATAGTACTGTAGTATTTACTATTGAATAAAATTTATGCATAAGTGGTCCCATACACTTCAAATCCATGTTGTTCAAGGGTCAACTGTATATAAAACTATTCAATGTTAATTTTGCAAGGAATAAATAAGAATGATAATACCATGAGCAAAGCCTGATTGTGTCTTTCAAAGAAGGAAATAGAAAAAAAAACTTTCCCATAAGTCTTAGAGAAAAAATTATTTTTTAAAGGACATGTGCTATAAAATCCAAACTTCTAAGGTAATAAGCAATGACACTCTCCATATTAAGTTTATTTCTCATTAAGTTTTAAGAGAGAAAAATACTATTTCTAAAATGAGCACTGTGAGTGCTATTTTTATTTTCAAAGAATAAATAGGTTGTAAGGTATGCGTTTTCAAATCTAGGAAGATTATATAATAATAAAAGGTTACTGTTTTAGTTAATTATAACATACAATATGAACATACAATATTCAATCTTTCTAGTGTTGATTATCTTTGCCTATCTCAAGATATTCTCCAAATTAGATTATTTTTCTGTTTGTTTTTATAAGTTAGTAGAGATAATTTTACATAAACAACAAAGACAGATTGTAAAAATTCTAAAAATGTTTTGACTCATAACTCTTACTTCTCATTACATTTGATTACATCTTGTGCTCCCGGTTGGACTGTAAATTTCTAGGAGGCAGAGATTATATGTTGTACCTGGTTTCTCTTCTTTTACAGAAAATATACTCTACAGAGTTCATTACTCATCTCTCAGTTACCACATCCAATGGTCTTTACAGATCTTTGATCATTTTTTCCTCTCTAAGACATTGGGCATTGATTACTACTTCCTCTTTTGTAGACTTTTCTTTTAACTTCCTTAATGCTGTATTATCCTTTTATCTCTTTGAACTTTTCCCTGTCTTTTTTTTTTTAACATCTTTATTGAAGTATAATTGCTTTACAATAGTGTGTTAGTTTCTGCTTTATAACAAAGTGAATCAGTTATACACATACATATGTTCTCATATCTCTTCCCTCTTGCGTCTCCCTCCCTCCCACCCTCCCTATCCCACCCCTCTAGGTGGTCACAAACCACCAAGCTGATCTCCCTGTGCTATGCGGCTACTTCCCACTAGCTATCTATTTTACATTTGGTAGTGTATATATGTCCATGCCACTCTCTCACTTTGTCACAGCTTACCCTTCCCCCTCCCCATATCCTCGAGTCCATGCTCTAGTAGGTCTGTGTCTTTATTCCCGTCCTGCCCCTAGGTTCTTCATGACCTTTTTTTTTTTCCCTTAGATTCCATATATATGTGTTAGCATATGGTATTTGTTTTTCTCTTTCTGACTTACTTCACTCTGTATGACAGACTCTATGTCCATCCACCTCACTACAAATAACTCAATTTCGTTTCTTTTTATGGCTGAGTAATATTCCATTGTATATATGTGCCACATCTTCTTTATCCATTCATCTGTTGATGGACACTTAGATTGCTTCCATGTCTTGGCTATCGTAAATAGAGCTGCAATGAACATTTTGGTACATGACTCTTTTTGAATTATGGTTTTCTCAGGGTATATGCCCAGTAGTGGGATTGCTGAGTCGTATGGTAGTTCTATTTGTAGTTTTTTAAGGAACCTCCATACTGTTCTCCATAGTGGCAGTATCAATTTACATTCCCACCAACAGTGCAAGAGTGTTCCCTTTTCTCCACACCCTCTCCAAAACATAGGCAGAACACTGTATGACATAAATCACAGCAAGATCCTTTTTGACCCACCTCCTAGAGAAATGGAAATAAAAACCAAAATAAACAAATGGGACCTAATGAAACTTAAAAGCTTTTGCACAGCAAAGGAAACCATAAACAAGACAAAAAGACAGCCCTCAGAATGGGAGTAAATATTTGCAAATGAATCATCGGACAAAGGATTAATCTCCAAAATATATACACAGCTCATGCAGCTCAATATTAGAAAAACAAGCAACCCAATCCAAAAATGGGCAGAAGACCTAAATAGACATTTCTCCAAAGAAGATATACAGATTGCCAACAAACACATGAAAAAATGCTCAACATCATTAATCATTAGAGAAATGCAAATCAAAACTACAATGAGATATCATCTCACACTGGTCAGAATAGCCATCATCAAAAAATCTGTCTTCTTATTTGGTTCCCTTTTCTGTTTCCATTCCCTAAATGTGGGTGTTCTAGTTCTCAAACTCATCACACATCTAAGAAGGGTCTCTCCTCGTTGTGGTGCTTTACTGATGCTGTCGTGAAAACAAGGTGAATAAGACATACCATTGGCTCCAGGGACTTATGGCACAGTGAAGAAATAGTTCACGTCCAGTGTACAAAGTTCAATTCAAACAGCCTAGTATTTAGCTAGAAAATGGACCCTTTTCTAGCTAAAAGCACTTAGTTACTCTTGTGAAAATGTTTTGTTTGTGCTGTTGGTTTTTTATTTGTCCAGGTGGATGCTCAGTCTTGCCTATCTTTTCAAACACTGTTTCTCTGGAGTTTATTTGATCTACCCAGGTGATAATAGCAAACAGGTAGTCAGGAATGTGGAAGGTCTTTGAATTAGGTCCATGCCACCATGAGGCATTGACCCAGATGTAGGTGTCCACAGAGAAGGAACAGAGCCTGGGAATCAAGGTGATTGGTCCACCCCTTGGTCAATGAGTGGATTTAACCAATTTACTTATCCTCTCTGTGCTTATTTTCTTCACCAGAAATAATCCTTAATACAGATGGTTGTAAGAGTTAAATGAGATAGTACACATTTTTTTCCAGCTTGAGGAGTCATATTTTTGTTCAATTCTGGAAAATTTTCAGTCAAATACTGACTCTATTTTATTCTATTCTTTTTTTTTGGTTTCTTATAGATAAATATTGAGGCTTTTTGATCTAATTTCTCTAACCTTTGAAATTTTTTATATCTTTTCTTATATCTATGTGTGGAATTCTGGTAATTTCTTTCTATCTGCCTGTTTTAGACCCTAATTCTGTCTTTAACTATGTGTGGTCTATGTATAAGCCTTCTGTTGTCATTTTTGTTTCAATGACTGTATTTTTACTTTTAGGATTTTTACTTGGTCCTTCTTCACATTCTTTCTTTATTTCATTATCTCCCACTTTTGTTTATGGTTTGATTATTCCTTTTATATCTTTAGACATTTTAAACCTATTTCGTTTAAAATCCCTTTCAACATAGTTTAGCTGTGAGAGTCAGATCAGTTTGCAAGTATCAGGGACTGCTCTTTTTTTTTCGATCTCAGTCAAAAATTATAGCTGAGACTACTCTTGTTACACTGATCCTATTTATATAACCAGAATTATAATTTCAGTGGTAAGAAAATGACTCTTTGTAATGTCATATATTTTTAGGTGATTAAATAATAACAATAAAATGCTCATGGTTTCTTGTTTAGCTATACTAGTTTGAGTACCCCTTGCCATGACAAAATAAATAATCGTTAATCCTTTTTTTGTACTAAGGGATCCCCAGGCCTTTATAAGTATTTACTACTTGGGGATTCAAGCGCCTTTGAGATTGTCAAGAGTTATCACCCATTATTTTATTTTACAATCAAGTTAAGTGACTCCTACCACAAACTAATAGAAAGATAAATCTTAACTTTTTATGTGACCTAGTCCTAAAATAGTCTTGCTAATAAGTAGCACATATTACTAGCTCCTGGGAGGTGTGTGTGTATTAGTTTATAGCTTTTTTTTTTTAGTTTTTTTTTTTAGTTTATAACTTTTTCCAGGAACTAGGAAAGTGCTGAAATCAATTTAGTCACTTCTACTACTTACCTAGCAGAAATCATTACTCACCTTTGAAAAGTAAGCAGTATTACACCCAAGAATGCTCAAGCATAATTTATTATTCTCACATCATCTTGTAACAAAAAAAAAAAAAGATAGAAAGGAAAATTACCATTCTCTTCATTTTTCTGGGTAGTGAATTATAATTGTATGTTTTGAAAGAATAAATTTTCCTTTACCCAACATGACCAATTATCTGTGATTAATAGAAGTTCAACATATATCATACTGTCTATGGATAAGTGATTTGTAAAAATGTAAAATCAAAGGTAGAATACAGTAAAATGGCACTTAACATGAGTTCTTCTTTCTCTGGATATTTAAAGGTATTTTATGATAATCCAGGACCTCATTGGCATCATCAAGAAAAATAATTTTTATCGGAACTTTATTGTAGCAGCAAGGTTAATAAGACTGTCAGCTGTTAGACCGACAGATAGCCTTCTTTTAATTTGGGCACAACTCACCTCTTGTGTTAATTGTTGGGTTCTTTTAATTCATTATTTCTTCATCTCTGCAGAAAGCTCATAAATGGTGTAAAGAAATTTCCAGGGAAGAATGCTCCTTCCAAGGGGTCAGTATTTTCATAGGAAAGGAAGTGGCTATGCTACACAGTGGCCCTGGTCAATAGGAGTGCAGACCACTCTAGGTGCTGACTCTTACTCCAGGGATGTGCTTGGATGCACTGTTTCACACGGAGGATCGATCGAGTTAAGTGATACACTCGTAAAAATCCTACATGCAGACATCTTCTGGCCAATGCAGTGCTGGTAAATGCTTAAGCACCATCAGAAGGGGAAAAAAAAGGTTCTGATTGGTAGGTTTGATGATTTCTGTGGTGTAAATTCTCTCACAATGGCTAATTTCAACCACCAATGCTTTAACAACCAGTTTGCAATATTCCCGAAAATTTAATATTTGGCTTTAGTGAGCCAGTACAAGCCAGCTCCAACACTCTACTGAAATTCTTCCCTGTGTAAGTGTAATACAGAAAAAGAGGTTTGATGTGGAATGATTCCCTCAATTAACTGGAAACCACTTGAAAATAAAGACTAAATTTTGTACCCAGAAAGCTATATCCTCACAAAAGGACAAAGAGGAAAAAAAACCCAAAAACCCAACAGCAATGATATGAATCTTCTTTGATTCACAGGGGCTTATGTGGTTTGTTTTATTGCTTTTATTGGAATTTATATAGAGAGAGTATGAGTGTTTGTTGTGTATTAGAGTCTTTTTTTTTAATACCTAAAGGAAAATTCTGTCTGCTTCAAAAGGGGTAAATCAACAGAAGTCAAGGGAATAACTATTCTTTTCTACCTCCTTAACTTTAATGGCTTATAGACTGACAAAAAAATGTTTCTGCCAATAATTAATTGATCTGAAAATATAAACATGACAAAAAAAAACAGAATTATATGACACTGAATTATGACAAACTCATTTTTTAAAAATTTCGGGGCTTCCCTGGTGGTGCAGTGGTTGAGAGTCCGCCTGCCAATGCAGGGGACACGGGTTCGTGCCCCGGTCCGGGAAGATCCCACATGCCGCGGAGCGGCTAGGCCCGTGAGCCATGGCCGCTGAGCCTGTGCGTCCGGAGCCTGTGCCCCGCAACAGGAGAGGCCACAACAGTGAGAGGCCCGCGTACTGCAAAAAAAAAAAAAAAAAAAAAAACCCAGATAAGCTATTTTAGAAATGTCACTGAACGTCTTCCAGTTTGAATAATATTAATAATGATAGTAATGTCTATAAAAATTTAAATTTATTGGCACTTTACCTTTAATTTTCACCATAACCCAGTGATGTAAGTACTAAATTACCCCCAATTTCCAGATGAGAAATCAGAGGCTCACAGCAGTTAATTAACACTGCCCAGTGTTAACAGCTAGCAGCTGACAGAAATAAGATTTCAGCTGGATCCTCTCTTACACTGAGGGCTTTGCTGATCCACGTCGTTTGGCTTTACCAACTCTATAGCTGTGTACTGAAACAATCTCAGGAAGTTTACTACTAGACTTCTGGATGTATTTTCAAAAAGCTTTAAGTCAAAGATCATAAATGTGGATGATGTGCTCATATGGAGATGGTTTTCTCTTTAAAATTTTTGTTTGATGGTTTTGTTTTTTTTTTAATCTATGAATGTCTGGGAATACCTAGTGTGTTCTGTTCTACTAGAATGCAAGCAAAACAGCCATAGATGAGTGTTATGACAATGTTGGCTAGTATCCCAGGGGATCACGTCTCGTGGTTGTGTTAGCAAAGATCTTTCTGACTGAAGGATTCTAGTTTCACCAGTAAGCATCTCACCTCTAAATAATTTACTAGATTTCTCTTCCAGACAGTCCCAATGTCACCTGTATAAAGACAAAGATACAATGAGTCAGCCCCTAGGAACTGAGCTTGGGGAAGCACTGCTTTATTCAAAATCAGTATTGGAGAATGGCATAATTGCTGTTTATCACTGTATCCCATTCTTTATAAATTTCATGAAGGGGGTGAGTTCCTTAAAAATACAGTTTTTACCACTTATAGGACTTAGATTAGTTTCCATATGGAAACTTTGGACCATATGTTGACTTATAACTCTTTGCTAATTAGATATATGCCAATACTACTAAAAATAATTTATCACTGTTAGCCCTTGTGTATTCAATTTCCTTTAGTTCACCTTCTCCCTGAGTTGCCTTAAAAATTATAAATGTTTAGAGCCCAAATCCTTCTCATTTCTAATTTCTGCTAGGTGATTGACAGACCAGCCACATAATTTCCTAACATAATGGTTTACAGGACTTGTTAGCTCTGTGTTAACATGTACTCTATGCATACTTCAACTTGAATAATTATTTAATAAAAACATTCATAGTAAAATGTATGTGTTGGCTAAATAATATATAGCTTATTGATTGGCTGTAGCTTCTATCTGTTCAGAGACATCACAGCTGGAATGAACAGTGATAAGTTAGGATTGCATGAATTAAACATCAGGTTTCATTTTTAATTAAAATTTTTTTTTAATTTAGAGAAACATCAGGTTTTAGATACTATATCAACAGAAAGTAAAAACGGTAAAAGAGACTGTTTCTGTGACTTAATGATAAACTTGCACGTAAGTGCCTAACACAATCAGTTTTTCTTTTTTTTTTTTTTGTGGAGAATAAAGTTTTTGTATTAACCTAAGGTTAAACCAAAAATGACCCTTCTTGTATCATGATATTCTCTTCTAATATCAAATTACTACAAAGCCAGTGATTATTGTGTGGCACCTGTTGAGATATTTTTGTACTGTACAGAAAGTATAATGCATACACTCGGTTTTTTATTTTCTGTATAATATTCCAGAGCATATATATGCAGAAATGTTATTCTTTACTGTGTAAAAGTTAGTTTTTATTGTATTTTTACAGGACACATTTAAGTTAATTGGTCTCCTGAGGCATCTTGAAATGTAACAGGTGTAAGCTAATTCTAGGGGGTTTAATCATAATGAAGCAATGTAAAATATCAGAGGTAATAAAGGTTGTAGAGAAATCTAACAAGGAAAAATTCCTTTTGCAGCTTTAAAAGGAAGAAAAAGAACAAACCAAAGTTAAAAATAAACTAAACATAAGGGATAAGATGAAGATTTAAGAAAGGTAGAGTCATCATTCACAATAATTTTGAAATATAATACTCTTCCCAAATTACTTCATTTTGTATTTTTAAAAATATATGTTTATTAAAGTCTAACTTCCATATTATTCTACTGAGTCTCTTCGGTATCAGTGATAGAAGAATAATACATACATCATTATAATATAATTGACTACACAAATAGTTGTGTTTACAACAGAGCTATTTATTCATATGTCCTAATCCCTTTATTTTCCCTTCCACCACATGGGCTTCTCCTATAGGTTAAAGAAAGTGGTTTATTTAGCTTAGTATCTATTAAAAATCTTGGTTAACACATAGCAGTTACTCAGTAAATACTTTGATGATGAATGTTTGAATCAGTAAAAACTTCCTGAAAAACTACAATACTAGATAAAATAGAAGAGGTATACTAAGACATTTTCTAAAATGTGGGCAAGTTTTCCTGGATCAGTAATTTTGATGCTATACAACTTCCCAAGAGAAAGTTGTCATCTAGCCATAAATCGCTTCGGAATCCTTTAGAATTCCTTCAGAATATAACCCCTTTTTGAATAGAGAGAAACTCCAAGTCTTTGGAAAACTAAATTATTCATCCCAGGGTTAGATGCTAACAATCTTCCACTTACTTGAGCTGCTGATTTTAATGTACATAGTTCAGTTATGTCTTAACTGTATTACTTGTTAACATTCATATCTGTGAGTGTTATCCTATATGTATGCGTATGGTGGTTATTGTAAATAGATTACCTCAAATTCTATTTGAAATTAGGTGGGGTTATTTCTAATAGATAAATAAGCATCTGTAATAAAACACATTGAAATTTATAAGAATACATATTTTCCATCAGTCTAATGGCAATTAGTATTACCATATTATTTTAAAGACTAAACTTCCAAGATTCTTCTATATTTTGGGAGGAATCAATGCCAAAAAAAAAAAATCAGGATTGTCAAAATATGTATTGGTCTGTGGTAAAGGCAGCCAGAGTTGTCAATTTCTTTTTTTTATATTTTGCAATGTAGTTTCAATTATATATAGAAAAGTGGGTAAGGTACAGACCTTGCTTCTTGCATCTATACAAGGCAGTGTAACTCTTGAGTTTGGAATGGGAATAAAGAGGGCAAACTTTATGTTCAGTTGTCAAAATCATTTTCTGCATAATTTCTGATTTTGTGTTGTATTACCTCTATGGGCTTAATTACTGGATTTTTGTTTGCATGGTATGGGAGTAAAGATGAATAGTTTAAACAAGAAAACCTGCAACCTATGTTATTCTTTCAAGTTTAAGATTCCAAAGATCCTTGAGAGAAGTAAAACTTCTCCAGTGACTCTAGCTGAGAAATTTCTATTCTCATTCAAACTTACTACCACCCATTAGGTCTCATCCTCTTTTTCTTTGCTGATCTAATACAATGCCGTTTCTCTCTCTCTTTTTTTTTTTTTTTTTTTTGCAGTACGCGGGCTTCTCACTGTTGTGGCCTCTCCTGTTGCGGAGCACAGGCTCCGGACGCGCAGGCTCAGCGGCCATGGCTCACGGGCCTAGCCGCTCTCTTCCCGGACCGGGGCACGAACCCGTGTCCCCTGCATTGGCAGGCGGACTCTCAACCACTGCGCCACCAGGGAAGCCCAATGCCGTTTCTCTTGAATGAAATACCTTAGTTTTCAAGGAAAGAAGTATTTTTAACTTTCTTTTCCTTGCATTCCCAAATGTAAACTGAACCTGCCATCAGAGTTGATCTTTCACCCATTAATAATCCATGTATCTTTTTTCTTCCTTCTAACAGAATCAATTGCCTAAAATCAATTGAATTTAAAGTGAGAATTCTAAACAGCTAGTTTCAAAAAAGTAATGTATTTTGTACTAAATAAGCCCAATTGGGGCAAGATATTCAGTTTCAGTGCAATTCTACAAGTCTCCTGTCAAAAAGTTATATTTTATAATAGTAACCCCAAGAAATCCACACACTCATTTATTATTTGTCTTTAGTTCAGAGTGAATTCCTTTAAAACAAAAAGCTTTATTTTTTCTCACGTAATACTAGAGACCTATCTACTATACCTATACCTAAGGCAAAGTATATGGTTGTTGATTTTCATTATTAATCATTTTATTAAAAACCATGCCTCAGTTTCCTTATCTATAAAAGAATTGAGTTACTTGAATTGAATGATCTTTAAATTTTCTTATAGATAGAGTCTAAAATTATTCTATGTACTGTGTGGGTAAAGACCACTGTGAGGATAATGTAAGATCCTTCTTAGGAAATTTAAAAAGAAAGGCTTAAGACATTTTTAAGTCTAAGTGCTTAGAAATAAAATGAGTGGAAAAACATAGAGAATACAAAGTGTGGAAGGAAATAGGACAGAGGAGAGGTATGCTGCATCGGCTTTATCAGATAATGCTAGAGTGCTACCCGTTGCTAAATCCCTGCTAAGCTAACAGAAACAGCTATCTTCTTGAATGACTGCTGTGTTAGGCTGTGAATATTTGAAGTGTTGATGACCCTCCGCATCAGAGGACAATCAATCTCCCTTTTCTAGCTTTGTCTTCCACAATTTCATAGACTCAGTGCTCTGGCAGCACCTGGCAACATCCTGTTCTAATTATATACTCGGCACATCTCAGCTTACATCATACTGCTCCCTTTGTCTGAAATCTGCACTCACTCTGTCCCAAACTTTCAGATTTGTAGCTGTCACTCAGGCCTGGCTAAAATGCCATCTCATTCATGAAGCCCAGCTTGATGTGATTTTTCTCTCAAGACCGATTCATTGCAGCTTTATTTCATAGCTATTTGTGCCTTGTTTTTATTCCCCTTCTTAAAATTCAAGTTTTTACTTTACCAGAACTCTAATAGTGAATCTTACTCATTTTATTTTCTCTCTTCTCCCTTGCCTTATAGCTCCTAATACAAAGCAGGTACCCATTTTTCTCTTTTAACTTTGTAATGTCTTTTGAAGCATGGAAGCTTCATATTATTATGTACTTAAATTTGTCAATATTTCATTTATGGCTTTTGCCATTAATCTTTTGTAAGATAAGACACTAAACTAGCATTGTTCGATGCTTTCATCTAGTTTTTTTAGAGCATAACAATATTTAGCTCATTATTCTGCCTAGAATTCACTTTTGCAGACAGTGTGAATGCATGATATAAATTGCACATGTATATGTATATAACCTCCAACTGTCCCAATTCTGTTATTGAAGTCCACTTATTTGAAATAACATCTTTATCTACAATAAAATTCCATATTCTTGGGTCTGTTTCTGTACTTTCAATTGTTACATTGATATATTTGTCTAACTTGTACCAATATCACAGTAACTTTTCAATAACTTTTCAATAACAAATGTTAGGACAAATTGTTCCTTATAGTTCTGACAAAATAAAATTGATAGTTCCCATTTATTTTTTTTCAAGTGAAATTTGAGGTCATCTTATCAATTTCTGTTTTTAAAATTCTATGGAGGTTTTCATTGAAAGAAAAAATTCAGAGAAGACTGATATGTTCATCAGGTTGAGTCTTTTCATCCACAAACATAGTATGTCTTTCCTTGTATTCAACACTTTTATATTTCCCAGTGAAGTTTTATACTTTTCTTTATAAAAGTCTTGGACATTTCTGGTTTTATTCATTTATGTGCAATTTAATTTATTTACTATTATAAATTGAGATGTCCCTTTTATTGTTTTTTAGTTAAATTTTGCTATTTTACAGGATAATTTTCGAGTTTTGCGTGTTGATTTTGTATCTAGTTACATTACTGAATACTCTTTTTTGTTATGATTACCTTAGTTGATTTTCTTGGATTTTTAGGTGGACAGTTAAAATATTTACCAGTTATGCCAGTTTGGATTATTTTTTCCAATAATTTAAATTTTATTTATTTTTATATTCTTATTGCATTTGCTGGAATTCTAGGGAGATGCAAGATAATGATGGTAATAATGGGCATCCTTAATTTTTTCCTTAACTTTAATAAAATTCTTCTAATTTCCCCCAGTAGTTATATTGTTTGTAATTAGGTTTTGCTATATAGCCTTTATCAAATTAAGGAAATATATTTTAGTTGGGAATATTGGTTGAATTTTACCAAATACTTTCTTGTCATTTAGGGAGAATATCATGTGCTTTTCCCCTAAAATTGGCAAATTAATATAGTAAATTATAGTAATAAATTTTTTAAGCCTTTAAAACATCTTTGCATTTTTGCTTAACCTTTTTTTCAATACTGATGTGTTTTTCTTGTGATATGTTCCTGGATTTGATGTGTTAATATTATATTGATATTTAGGATTTTTACCTCTGTATTCATACATGGGAAGTGAGAAAAGGATCCCCAAGGATTTTAGGGTGATACTTAAAAAACACTAAACATTTGGAGAAAATATTGATGAAATGAAATTAATATAAACCTTTTCTTTACATATCACTTAAAATGAGATTATCAGGTTGTTAGAGGCAGATGACATTCTTCTAGTCTTTCTAAAATAATTTTTCATGATTATGAAAAAACAGTTTACATGACCAATGTTGTTTATCCATTCATTCCTTAAAGTACTCAATCTTGTTTTCCTATCTTTTAAAGCCATAAAACTATAGGTCCACAAAGAAACTTAGAGAAATAAATTTCTCTAATATTTCAGAGAAACTTGAATTAAAATCAAAAGCCACATAGGTAGAGAATTGCAGAACCTGGGTCCTAAGAGACTTGAAATCTCTAGAGTAGCCTTTGCAATAAAGATCATACCCTATCATACCACAGAATCAGTCAGTACATGCAGGAACTTTAAGCGCATTCATGTTGATGTTACCATTACTATTTTTATTTGTAAACGAGTAATCGTTCTTTTACCTTGCTGGACTCTATTCCCTAATTGCTGTCTTTCAAAGATTGCATATCAGGTATAACCCCTATTGAAAAACCACATATTTTCAGATAATCGTTTTCATATTCAAATAGAAAAATGGAGTCTACATACATGCATTAAATAATTTATTTTAAAATATTATTTAAATTTTGGGATGCTTATAAAGGTGATTTATGTGTGATTTATATACAGTGATTTGTATATATGCTCCCTCATCTCAAATATACTACCGTCACCCAACCATCACTCAGTCCTTGTATTGGGCTCTGCTTTTAGTGGGACCTAAACTAAAAGATAGAAATATAAAAAAAGATAGATTTAGATTGATTCAGTCTTAAAATATGTATGCATATAAATATGAGCATGTTTCATAAAATGCATTTATTTATATTATATATATATATATATGCTTTGTGAGAATATCTGTATATTAGAAGGTATTATAAAAGATATTGTGGCTGTGACATATCTCATTCTTGCATTGATCTCTAGGATTGGTCAAGTTTAACTCTCAGGTTCCTCCTGGATTCCAGTGATTGTCCTGAAGTTGTTTAGTCAATAAAACAGTTTCCATTTCTTCCTGTCTCTACAAATTGCACTCATGCATTTATAGTCCCATCGTAAAACCACACATATAATCCAATTTGAGGCTGATTTCTTGCCAGAAATCAGGAAATTCTTTTGGCAAATATGAAAGGAACATTCTGTAATTCTTTTATGCCTCCATTTCTTACTCTCATTTAAAAAATTTTTACATACATGTATAAAGAAATTTTCACACAAGTTCTGAAGCATTCTCACCATTCTTGTTATTTTTGGGAAAGCAACATTTTTAAGTATGAAAAGATGTGCTGAAATTCCTCCACTTGTCCTCTTTGTCCTTACAGTTGGAATTCCTCAGTTATAAGTCATTCACTGCAAAATCAGAAAAACAGTAACTACAAACTCTGAATTATCAGGTTTGCAGGTTGTAGATCAAAGTGTAAGAGGGAGAATTGGGATGCACACTACATTGAAAGACCAGATTAGACAGCACCATTGGTGGGCAACATGGGGAAGCTGAAGGTCAGAAACTGTGAGCCTCTGGCAGATGAAGCACCACCCTTCTCCACACCAGGAGTATGTGAAGTTGAGTAATGAGTTGTCCGTCTTGGTTGCTCCTGGATGAGGATCACTAACCCATAGTGACCCCATATCAGTATCACTCATTTGGTATGAAGTGATGGTTTATCTGTGTCCTGAAATTCTGCACAGGCATTTGTGGCACCCAGCCTGTGTGGGCAGCCCCTCAGCCACAAGTCCTCCAGGAGGGTGGGCATTCTGGGCAACTTGAAGCACCTGGGGGACATGGAGAGAAAGGTGGGATTCAGTTTGACTTTCCAGTTGTGATCTGTAAATGAATCTCTTTTTAGGAAAAAGTTATCAATTATAAGAGGGTTTCTTTTTTATTATTGGTAATTAATTTTTTTATACAATGAATATGTATTGAATTTGCACCTAGAGAATATAACTAAAATATAAACCTATTGCATATCACCAAGAAAATCCACTGTCTATAAGTGCAAGGTTTTATTTTTAATGATTTTGCTCTACAATTGAGTATATATAGACAGACAAAGGTTTATGTAAACATACCCAATCTCTAACAACTTTCCAAAACTCAATCTATGTCACAGTATTATAATTAATACCAATTGATGTTTTATGCAGTATTTTCACAAAGTAAAGGAAATGTTTACAAATTATTCTTTTCTGGAATCTCTAAAATGTCTGACAACTTGTCTCAAATATGCTCCTGGTTTGTTATATAATGGACAAATAATTCCTTGTACCATTATTTCTCTAACAAGGCCCTAACCACTCATTTATTTCAACCTCACATTTGTAGAGTAGATAGTAAGTGGTTAAACAAACTAATATTTCTTTGAAAGAGAACAGAATAGAATTTCCAATTCTGTTTATTATAAAGCCACTATCTTATTATCATATGAAAATTTTGACCCTAACAAATTATACTAATGTTCTAAGTGGACGACACTTGTTTCTGTAAGATACAAAATGTGTCAAAAGTAAATATAGTACATGTGAGAAACATAAAGCCATCTGCCAGTGGAGCCTGCCAAAAGACCAGATGCTGACACTGGAACAGCCGTGCTTAGTGCCTTGGCTTCTGGACATGCTTGCTTTGATGAGGTGCCACATTGGATTATATTGCACTTAGCCATTTCCTTGGCCACTTATCCTGGGATAAGCCAAAGACAGCAGATATGGAGGAACATGTGAATATGGCTCTAAGTAATCCAGAATTGGTATAGAGAAATGGAAAGCACCAGATGTCTTACTTCAGTTGTGCATTTGATACTGAAAAAATTACCTGAATTATAAAGTATTTCTGCTATGTATTTACATCTTTCATAGCTGTATGAGTGCACTTTTAATACAAATATCGCTGGCACTATCTTTACACATGTATAAAATGATAGAAAATACAGAAATAAAAAACACCAGCATTGATCCACCAGAGGGAAGCCAGCAAAAGCAAGAAGAACTACAATCCTGCAGCCTGTGGAACAAAAACCACATTCACAGAAAGATAGACAAGATGAAAAGGCAGAGGGCTATGTACCAGATGAAGGAACAAGATAAAACCCCAGAAAAACAACTAAATGAAGTGGAGATAGGCAACCTTCCACAAAAAGAATTCAGAATAATGATAGTGAAGATGATCCAGGACCTCGGAAAAAGAATGGAGGCAAAGATCGAGAAGATGCAAGAAATGTTTGACAAAGACCTGGAAGAATTAAAGAACAAACAAACAGAGATGAAAATACACTAGCTGAAATGAAAACTATACTAGAAGGAATCTATAGCAGAATAACTGAGGCAGAAGAACGGATAAGTGACCTGGAAGACAGAATGGTGGAAATCACTGCTGCAGAACAGAATAAAGAAAAAAGAATGAAAAGAAATGCGGACAGCCTAAGACACCTCTGGGACAACATTAAACGCAACAACATTCTCATTATAGGGGTCCCAGAAAGAGAAGAGAGAGAGAAAGGACCAGAGGAAATATTTGAAGAGATTATAGTCAAAAACTTCCCTAACAGGGGAAAGGAAATAGCCACCCAAGTCCAGGAAGCGCAGCGAGTCCCATACAGGATAAACCCAAGGAGAAACACACCGAGACACATAGTAATCAAACTGGCAAAAATTAAAGACAAAGAAAAATTATTGAAAGCAGCAAGGGAAAAATGACAACATACAAGGGAACTCTCATAAGGTTAACAGCTGATTTCTCAGCAGAAGCTCTACAAGCCAGAAGGGAGTGGCATGATATACTTAAAGTGATGAAAGGGAAGAACATACAACCAAGATTACTGTACCAGGCAAGGATCTCATTCAGATTTGATGGAGAAATCAAAAGCTTTACATACAAGCAAAAGCTAAGAGAATTCAGCACCACCAAACCAGCTCTACAGCAAATGCTAAAGGAACTTCTCAAAGTGGGAAACACAAGAGAAGAAAAGGACCTACGCAAACAAATCCAAAACAATTAAGAAAATGGTCATAGGAACATACATATCGATAATTACCTTAAACGTGAATGGATTAAATGCTCCAACCAAAAGACACAGGCTTGCTGGATGGATATGAAAAGAAGACCCATATTTAGGCTGTCTACAAGAGACCCACTTCAGACCTAGGGACACGTACAGGCTGAATGTGAGGGGATGGAAAAAGATATTCCATGCAAATGGAAATCAAAAGAAAGCTGGAGTAGCAATACTAATATCAGATAAAATAGACTTTAATATAAAGAATGTAACAAGAGACAAGGAAGGAGACTACGTAATGATCAAGGGATCAATCCAAGAAGAAGATATAACAATTATAAGTATATATGCACATAAGGCAGCTGCTAACAGCTATATAAGAGGAAATCGACAGTAACACAATAATAGTGGGGGACTTTAACACCTCACTTACACCAATGCACAGATCATCCAAAATGAAAATATATAAGGAAACAGAAGCTTTAAATGACACAAAAGACCTGATAGATTTATTGATATTTATAGAACATTCCATCCAAAAACAGCAGATTACACTTTCTACTCAAGTGTGCAGGGAACATTCTCCAGGATAGATCACATCTTGGGTCACAAATCAAGCCTCAGTAAATTTAAGAAAATTGAAATCATATCAAGCATCTTTTCTGACCACAATGCTATGACATTAGAAGCCAATTACAGGGAAAAAAACATAAGAAACACAAACACAAGGAGGTGAAACAATATGTTACTAAATAACGAAGAGATCACTGAAGAAATCAAAGGGGAAATCAAAAAATACCTAGAGACAAATGACAATGAAAACACAACAACCCAAAACCTATGGGATGCAGCAAAAGCAGTTCTAAGCAGGAAATTTATAGCTATACAAGCCTACCTCAGGAAACAAGAAAAATCTCAAATAAACAATCTAACCTTACACCTAAAGGAACTAGAGCAAGAAGAACAAACAAAACCCAAAGTTAGCAGAAGGAAAGAAATCATAAAGACCAGAGCAGAAATATATGGAATAGAAACAAAGAAAACAATAGCAAAGATCAATAAAACTAAAAGCTGGTTCTTTGAGAAGATAAACAAAATTGATAAACCATTAGCCAGACTCATCAACAAAAAGAGGGACAGGACTTAAATCAATAAAATTAGAAGTGAAAAAGGAGAAATTACAAAAACACCACAGAAATACAAAGCATCCTAAGAGACTACTACAAGCAACTCTATGTGAATAAAATGGACAATCTGGAAGAAATGGACAAATTCTTAGAAAGGTATAACCTTCCAAGACTGAACCAGGAAGAAATAGAAAATATAACAGACCAATCACAAGTAATGAAATTGAAACTGTGATTAAAAATCTTCCAACAAAAGTCCAGGACCAGATGGCTTCACAGGTGAATTCTATCAAACATTTAGAGAAGAGCTAACACCCATCCTTCTCAAAGTCTTCCAAAAAATTGCAGAGGAAGGAACACTCCCTAACTCATTCTATGAGGCCACCATCACTCTGATACCAAAACCAGACAAAGATACTACAACAAAAGAAAATTACAGAGCAATATCACTGATGAATATAGATGCAAAAATCCTCAACAAAATACTATCAAACAGAATCCAACATCACATTAAAAGGACCATACACCATGATCAAGTGGGAATTATCCCAGGCATGCAAGGATTCTTAAATATGTGCAAATCAGTGTGATACACCATATTAACAAATTGAAGAAGAAAACCATATGATTATCTCAATAGATGCAGAAAAAGCTTTTTGCAAAATTCAACACCCACTGATGATAAATTCACCATAAAGTGGGCATGGAGGGAACCTGCCTCAACATAATAAAGGCCATATGTGACAAACCCACAGCAAACCTCATTCTCAATGGTGAAAAACTGAAAGCATTTCCTCTAAGATCAGGAACAAGACAAAGATGTCCACTCTCACCACTATTATTCAACATAGTTTTGGAAGTCCTAGCCACGGCAATCAGAGAAGAAAAAGAAATAAAAGGAATACAAATTGGAAAAGAAGAAGTAAAACTGTCACTGTTTGCAGATGACATGATACTATATATAGAGAATCTTAACGATGTCATCAGAAAACCAGTAGAGCTAATCCATGAATTTGGTAAAGTTGCAGGATACAAAATCAATGCACAGAAATCTCTTGCATTTCTATACACTAATGATGAAAAATCTGAAAGAGAATTTCAGGAAACATTCCCATTTACCATTGCAACATAAAGAATAAAATACCTAGGAATAAACCTAACTAGGGAGACAAAAGACCTGTATGCAGAAAACTATAACATACTGATGAAAGAAATTAAAGATGATACCAACAGATGGATCCATGTTCTTGGATTGGAAGAATCAATATTGTGACAATAACTATACTACCCAAAGCGTTCGACAGATTCAATGCAATCCCTATCAAATTACCAATGGCATTTTTTACAGAACTAGAACAAAAAAATCTTAAAATTTGTATGGAGACACAAAAGATCCCGAATAGCCAAAGCAGTCTAGGGGGAAAAAAACAGAGCTGGAGGAATCAGACTCCCTGACTTCAGACTATACTACAAAGCTACAGTAATCAAGACAATATGGTACTGGCACAAAAACAGAAACATAGATCAATGGAACAAGATAGAGAGCCCAGAGATAAACCCACACACCTATGGTCAACTTATCTATGACAAAGGAGGCAAGGATGTACAATGGAGAAAAGGCAGTCTCTTCAATAAGTGGTGCTGGGAAAACTGGACAGCTACATGTTAAAGAATGAAATTAGAACACTCCTTAACACCATACAGAAAAATAAACTCAAAATGGATTAGAGGGCTTCCCTGGTGGCACAGTGGTTGAGAGTCCGCCTACCGATGCAGGGGACACGGGTTTGTGCTCCAGTCCGGGAGGATCCCACATGCCGCCGAGAGGCTGGGCCCGTGAGCCATGGCCACTGAGCCTGTGCTCCGCAGCGGGAGAGGCCACAACAGTGAGAGGCCCGTGTACCGCAAAAAAGACAAAAATGGATTAGAGACCTAAATTAAGTCCAGACACTATAAAACTCTTAGAAGAAAACATAGGAAGAACACTCTTTGACATAAATCACAGTAAGATCCTTTTTGATCCACCTCCTAGAGTAATAGAAATAATAACAAAAATAAACATATGGGACGCAATGAAACTTCATAGCTTTTGCACAGCAAATGAAACCATAAACAAGACGAAAAGACAGTGCTCAGAATGGGAGAAAATATTTGCAAACGAATCAACAGACAAAGGATTAATCTCCAAAATACATAAACAGCTTATGCAGCTCAATATTAAAAAAACAAACAGCCCAATCCAAAAATGGGCAGAAAACCTAAATAGACATATCTCCAAAGGAGGCATGCAGATGGCCAAGGAGCACATGAAAATCTGCTAAACATCCTAATTATTAGAGAAATGAAAATCAAAAGTACAATGAGGTATCACCTCACACCAGTTAGGATGGGCATCATCAGAAAATCTACAAACAACAAATGCTGGCGAGGGTGTGGAGAAAGGGGAACCCTCTTGCACTGTTGGTGGGAATGTAAATTGATACAGCCAGTTCCTTAAAAAACTCAAAATAGAATTACCATATGATCCAGCAATCCCACTACTGGGCATATACCCAGAGAAAACTGTAATTCAAAAAGACACCTGCACTCCAATGTTCATTGCAGCACTATTTACAATAACCAGGTCATGGAAGCAACCTAAATGCCCATCGACAGACGAATGGATAAAGAAGATGTGGTACATATATACAATGGAATATTACTCAGCTATAAAAAGGAACAAAATTGGGTCATTTGTTGAGACATGGATGGATCTAGAGATTGTCATACAGAGTGAAGTAAGTCAGAAAGAGAAAAACAAATATCGTATATTAACGCATGTATATGGAACCTAGAAAAATGGTACAGATGAACCGGTTTGCAGGGCAGAAGTTGAGGCACAGATGTAGAGAACAAGTGTATGGACACCAAGGCGGAAAAGCCCCGGGGTGGTGGAGATGGTGGTGTGATGAATTGGGTGATTGGAATTGATATGTATATAGTGATGTGTATAAAATTGATGACTAATAAGAACCTGCTGTATAAAAAAATAAATAAAATTCAAAAACCAGAAAACAAAAACAAAAAACCCCAGCATTTTGTAATTATTAAAATAATTAAATTATTTATAGTTAAAATAAGTAATAATTAAATAACATTAATTAAAATAAAATCTGTACAGAATAATTAAATAATGAAAGATATTTGAATAAAAATAAAATGATTATGATATTTAGTAATGATTACATATACTATTTAAAATAACTAATAATAAAAAATCTACATGAAACTGGATATTTTGGTGACATTTTCTGTAAGGTATAAAGCTCTTGAGGGGCATGAGGCATGTTGAGCTATTTTTTTTAATATATATACACCCTGCAGTTAATTTAATAGTCAAATCCTGTATTTTCTCACGGGATTTTATGTTTCATAATGTCATATAATTTGTTGAAAGAATTTTTGCTTCTTGTATTATATACATAATTAATCTTAAACACATTTTAATATTTTATTCCAGTTATACAAATGTTTGTGAGTTTTATGTATTTGAAGTAGATGTGCTAGTCATGGGGGGTACTCACGCAACTCAGTAGCTATTTCTTTTATTTTTTTTAAAAAAATTTTATTGGACCACAGTTGATTTACAATGTTTCGTTATCTTCAGGTGTACAGCAAAGTGAGTCAGTTAAACATATACATATATTCACTCTTTTTAAGATTCTTTTTCCATGTATGTCATTACAGAGCATTGAGTAGAGTTCCCTGTGCTATACAGTAGGTACTTATTAGTTATCTATTTTATATATAGTAGTGTGTTTATGTCAGTCCAATCTCTCAATTTATCCCTCACCCCACCACTATCCCCTCGGAAACCATAAGTTTGTTTTCTACATCTGTGACTCTATTTCTCTCAATACCTACTTCTTACTATACCATCCTGAGCACAGTATTGGGTCACAGGTAGAGAAGGTGTTCTTACTTCTTACATTTGACTCACATGGGGAGTTTTTTTTTCCCCAAAAAACAGAACAATTTTATTTTTCATTATAGTTCCTTGGAAATTTTTTTTCAACAAAACATAGTAAATATTCCATATATTAGAGAAAACAAGTATTTTCTGATGTTACTTATTAATAGAAAAAAATTATGAAAAGAAGTTTCTCACCAACAAAAACTGAAAAATTGTATTTTTTGACAGAAAATAGGTCAGATTTGGTTCATTGGCAGATGAGGACTTTCTCAATTAGGTTAACAGCCAACATTTTCCATAAACTTATACTTTAATTTTGATCATCTAAGGTCACAGTTATATTTAGAGTACATGATATGATAAAAGCATTTTATCAAAAATATGGTACTGGCAAAGGTGTATTGAAATTAACAACAGTTTCCAAGGCTTTTGAACATGGACAATAAACAAGATACCACTAGTAACAGCTATAATTATAGTCGTTTAATCAGTCATGATAAATTATATTTTGAAAACCTTCCAGAAATTGAGAAAATGAATAGTCCTAATGACTATCAAATACTATCGTAAGTTGAGGGTTACCCCTGTGATTCAATAGCACTTGATACGTACCTTTACTGTAGGTTTTGTTCCAAAATAATGCATTTGAAAATGTTTTCAGAACATTTTTTTTAACTTTTTAAATCCAAATATCACAAAAATTTAGAGAATAGAATTTTGAATGTATCCATCACGTAGCTTCCCAGCTTCAACTATCATCATAATTCTGCTATTCTAGTTTCATTTAAAGCTCCTATATTTATCTTTTTTAAAAAAAATCTATTTATTTATTTATTTATTTATTTATTGCTGCGTTGGGTCTTCGTTGCTGCCCGCGGGCTTTCTCTAGTTGCAGCGAACGGGGGCTGCTCTTCGTTGCGGTGCGCAGGCTTCTCATTGCGGTGGCCTCTCTTGTTGCGGAGCACGGGCTCTAGGCGTGCGCGCTTCAATAGTTGTGGCATGTGGGCTCAGTAGTTGTGGCTTGTGGGCTCTAGAGCACAGGCTAAGTAGTTGTGGCACACGGGCTTAGTTGCTCCGCGGCATGTGGGATCTTCCCGGACCAGGGCTCGAACCCGTGTCCCCTCCATTGGCAGGCAGATTCTTAACCACTGAGCCACCAGGGAAGCCCTAAAGCTCCTATATTTATCTTGAGCAGAATATTTTAAAGAAAATTCCTAGCATCGTACTATTTCACCAATAAATACTTGAGGGTATACTTCTAACATATAGGAATCTAAAACATAAGATCATCCTAACACCTAAAAGTAAATATTAATTCCTAATATATAACAGCCTGCATTCAGTATTCACTCATTCCACAGAATGTTTTTCATCATTGGTTTATTCAAGTCAGTGTTAGTATTTGAGGAGCTTTAAAAAATCTTATATTCCAAGTAGCCTGTGGTCTATGCTATTTAGAAAGTTACTTCCTGGGAGGCAGGGCTGGGGTCAGCCTGTGCTCTGTGAAGAGATCCAGAGCTTGGGAGCAGTGAATGGAGGAGGTATGCTGACCACACAATGACCATCTGGCTCCCAGCCAAATTCCTACCCAGAGGAGACCACATAGGAATTCAGAGGGCGCTCAGCTGGAGGAAAACAAAGCTGAGGCTCTTGTGGCATGCATCATACGCTTCTGTGATGTCAACTGATCTTGGTGGCATCTCTCTAACAGTCCCTGTGTTATTAGATCAGTTCCAAGTTCATTGAACAACTTGTAGGTGTGAGATATTTGAGGTATGACTGTCCAACAGAACCTGTAGCTACTAAAACTCACAGGTCTTCACTCGCCAGTGAAATCAGTGAGGAATTTTTAGTTCATTTCTGATTTCCCTGTCTCTTTTTATATTTCCTTCTGTGAATAAACACAGCACCAAGCATTTCTTGCAATCAAATCTTAGGAGGAGGATGGTAAGCTACCTACATCTGAGGAGAGTCATAACGGAACATACCTAGGGACTAGCAGTAGATCTGGCAGGTAGGTAATGGGGACAACAGCCTGTGAATGTAGCAGTAGAAGCCTGCTCTGCACATCTTGAGAAGAAGAAGCTTGTGGCAGGAAAGAGGAGGCAGTGGATTAAGTGAAATGGGGATGGATTGGAGCATGTCTGTTTTTTTTTTAATACATTTATTTATTTTATGTATTTATTTTTGGCTGTGTTGGGTTTTGGTGCTGCATGCAGGTTTTCTCTAGTTGGGGAGAGTGGGGCTACTCTTCATTGCAGTGAGCGGGCTTCTCATTGCGGTGGCTTCTCTCATTGTGGAGCACGGGCTCTAGGCGTGTGGGCTTCAGTAGTTGCAGCACGCAGGCTCAGTAGTTATGGCGCATGGGCTTAGCTGCTCCATGGCATGTGGGATCTTCCCGGACCAGGGATCGAACCCGTGTCCCCGCATTGGCGGGCGGATTCTCAACCACTGCGCCACCAGGGAAGCCCCAAAGCATGTCTGTTTTTATATGTCTGAATCTTCGGCTACAGATAGTGTGTCATAGGTACATCACTGAGACCTTGCAGGATGCCTGGTACATAGCAGCTACTCAGTAATGTTTGGCGAGTTGAATTAAATTGAACTGATCAACTCAAGTAAGTCAAATGAAAAGTTAAAGCTGACAGCACTGAAGAAAAACAAAATACGAGTTCGTGGCAAGATTTTCTTGAGCTGTTCAGAATGCATTGGGGAAATCAGCAGAAATGATATTGATGAAATGGTAGCGTGGAGTTTAGTGAAAGGTCTTGAGAGCCATACAACCGTTTGCATTTAATAGGATTGCAGTGGTCCCAGGATAGAAAATTTGTCATACCCGTGAATCCATTTCACTGCATAACTGATGGATTCTACAAAAGATTTGTAAGGAGGCTACAATAGTGGAGAGTTGTGGGTTTTTCCCCCAGTCATAGGCTGGCTGATAGAGATGAGCAAAGCCACCAGAATTTGAAAAGAGCAACACTTTCACTAAGAACAATCTTTGCATTCTAAGCACTGTGTTCTTTGGGGGTTTCTGTTAGCTTTTTCTCTTCAATTATTTACTGAGTGTATAAAGAGTTGTCAAAATATGGACATGTGTTTCTAAAGCATTTCTAAGCCAAATTCTCCGGCCTCCCTCCTCAAGAACTTGTTCACAGAATTTGAACACTAAGTGTGGCTGTGAGAAATTTTCGCTCTCCTTCAGGCACTGGGTATGTTTTGCAAATGGACCATCATTCTCAAATACGGCATTTAATGTCTTCCACAGAAAATTATTGAGCGTGCTGTGAGGAAGTCAGAGATGCTGTTTTTAAACAGAAAGTATGTTTTAATTAAAAAATTTAAATGAATTTATTGAGGTTTTGAGGGAAAGTAACATGATTTCAATAGCTTTAAGGGCCCATATTTTAAATTTTAAAAAGACATTGGGTTTATTTTTGAATAAATAGGGTATTTAGATTATGATAGACATGTAGGTATTCAGTACTTTTAATGATATAAATGAAAAATTGGTTCTAATTAGAAAGTGGGATAAGGCAGATAATTCAAGATATTGGCAAAAGTCAACTAAAATCTGAGTGAAATGAGTAGCACTGTTAGTTGTATAAACATTTTTAAGTGAGAACATTCATAGTGACACCTGAAACACAAAGGCCTGAAAACAAGGGCATTTAGTTCTATCCTCAGCTCTGCTATGGGATGATGGAAAATCTTTGCCTGAGTTTCCTCATTTGTGATATTAGAACAAAATCAGATTCATAATAATAGAATAAGGATCAAATGAAATAATTTACATCCCTCAACATATCCCAGGCACAAGGAACAATTATCAATCATAACAATAACCTTGTCTTTAATATAAGGTGGAGCTGTATAAGCTGTAAAGTCTCTCCATCTAATATTGTAAAATTGTAATGGGATTTCTTTTGTATTCACAAATATATATAATGTATTTCTTTTATATTCATGTATAGGATTTCTTACATATTATAATTCACTAGGAATGGCACAACAAGCGTTTGTTGAAGGAGCATTTCTAAGAAGGTTCGGAAGAATGTTCTCTTTTCTAGGCTGAGCTTCACTTTCATGGTCTAGTCCCTCGACATAATGGGTGGTTTCACAAGGAGGATGAATCATTAATCAGCAAATTTTTATAAAGGACTTCTGAGTGTGTCATTCTTTACTTGAGCCTACTCATGGAAATGCAGTCACTGTAATAAACTTTGGTATTTAAAATTACAGAATGAAAGTATTTCACCTTTTTGAAGGTTAATTTCATTCAGTAATTTAGAGAGAAAGTTTAAATATTAAAATACATTTTTAAATATCAAACAAGCTGGGAACTTTGTGAAATAAAATACAAAATGTATATGATAAAACATGAGGAAGATCAATCTTAGGGCTTCTAAAATGACAGTCATCACTGGCTTCCTGCTCCAGGAGCATCTCTGGAATACTCATCCAAAAAATTATGACTAACAAGTAGGCTTCTGAATTCAGTTTAAGATTTCTCTGAGGTGCTTTTAGTTCTTAGACAATATTCCTCTAAGGATCTGCAATCAAAAGTTTGCTAAATTCACTTGAAACCATGTTTTTGCCCGGATGGTTGAATTATCAGCTTCATATAGCAGTGAGTTTTATTCATTTTAGTTTCTTTTCAATTTTTAGTGATTTATTTTTTCATTTCTTTTTATTTCTTTAAAACATAAACCTTTTGTGTATTTTGAAAAACAAAACTATATCCACAAGGTACATTTAAGGGAATTCTTCAAGTTTGTCCTCTTCTGTACTCCCTCTCTCCTCCTTTAGGGAAACATTTTATAGTTTTTCATTTCTCCTTCCAGCATTTATTTTCAAATATTATAAGCACTGCTCTGGATTTTGTTGTTGACTGATTTTTTTCTCACTCAATATTATGGTCTTGATGGCGGTGTGATTACATGTGTGCATACTTATCCCCACATTCCTTGAGTTGTATACATTAAATGTGTATGCTTTTTGCATGTCAATCATAACCCAGTAAGTGGTTGAGATAATAATAGTACAAAAGAAGAAGAAAAATAGTAAAACTTTCTTAAATTAAAAAAATGTAGTCTAAAAATCACTTTGTATCAGCATACAGATATTTTCATCTTTTTGAGGCTACATAGTATTCAATTGTACTGATGTTCCATACTTTACATAACCATTTCCTTATTGATGGACATTTTAGTTTTTTCCAAAGGTTTGCTTTTGGAAATAATGCTACAATGAAGGCCTTGTTATTTCATACTGCAGCCACTTTGTTTTTGGGATCCTTGGGTTAAGGGTACATTCACGCGTTTATCATTCCCTTGCAATATGTAACAGTTTCTTCACATACGTAGTTATACCTGATAAATGTACTATTTGTTTTAGTGTATTTGATATCTACTGATGAAGAGTGTCAAACTGTTTTAAATATTTTAGGACATTATGTTAGTAAAAGTCATCTTGCTATGAGTACCTATAGTTCATTTGTTTTTATACTCTGAAGTATTGTTGCTCTGAATATTCTTGTACCTCAGTTTTGGTGCACATTTGCAAGAACTACTCTGTGTGTGTGTGTGTGTGTGTGTGTGTGTGTGTGTATGTTTGTGTGTGTGTGTGTGTGTGTGTATACAAAGCCTCATGTAGACAGTGTAACCATCCTCTGCTTAATATACTATAATAGTAACTTACTATCTATCAGATGATGCCCAAATTATAGTATTGCAAACATGTCTGGTTATTGTTTTCAGCCATTCTCCCGTGAACAAGCATCGGTAAACTTTGCCATGTTGTTTCTCATCTCTGTTACTTGGGATAAGCCAGCTCCTTTACCTAAAATGCACTTAACCTCAGTTAATATTAATCTTCTACTCATTTTTCAAGACTCAGTTCAAGTATCTCTTCCACTGTTCTCAAAGATGAGATACTTAACTTTCTTGACTGCTCTTGTGTTGAAACCCCTATTTGAATACTAAGCACCCTGTGTTAAGTATTTGTATGCATAGCTGCCTCTCCCACTTAACTGGAAATCACTAAAAGGTAGGAGCATTTTCTAGTCATCATTGTACTGTTGACATCTAGCAGAGTGTTCAGCTCATAGCAGGGCTCAAAATGGTTTTGTAATTGATGAGTCAATTTTTTTAAAGAAGTATTGAATTTACATTATGTGACATAAGATCTTAAATTTTTATCTGAAAATTTCTCCCAATTTTCTGATCCTGAGAGGAGGCAAACACCCTGGAAAGAGTAAACATTGAGGTAATACCTTAACAAAGTTAGAAAAATGAACCTTTCCTGGTAAATGGAAAAAAACTAGGGTTTTTAGAGGAGGAGAGCAAAAGAAAAAAAAAAACAGATAAGGGTTTTGTTTGGCTTTTCCTTATCTTGTGGTACATGGATCTAGAACTTTGAATCTCAAAAGGGAAGGCTGAGAGGGTTGTAGATGTGGAGTTAATGTAAGAGTTAGAATGGAGAATAAAGAAAGATGGTCATGACCTTTCTCCAGGGGGAAGTAGAAAGGGTTGGAGGTGGATTAAGGTGTTTAGGGGCAGTTCATTCCTCCTTCTCAAGTTTACCCACGAGTTTTTCTTCTCATCGCTGTCATTAGTAGTTGCCATCTGGTCTTGGTATCATCTAGGAGAATGCCATGTGTTCATGCCCCAGCCAATCCTCAACTCTGAACTGTACTCCCATTTTGTCAACAGTCTGAGTCCTTATTAAATAGTCTCCACTTCTGCCCAACTAAAGGTAGAATTCTTGACATCTAGGAGATCAGTATCTGCATGAAAGAAAATAGTCAAACATGAGTGTCTGGGGAGAGTTTAAAAAATAGGGAAGGACACCTTTACAATGACCCTGAGAAATTAGTATTATTATTCACATTTTGCAGATGAGAAAACTGAAGCTTAGAGAATTTAACCCACCGAGTCAAAGTCACACATCTAGTAACTGGTTGAAACAGAAATTTAAACTCACTGTTGTCTGGTGCTATTCAGGATTTGTGTTAAATTCTCCCCCTTGAATTGAATAAAAAAGTGATGGGTTGCTTAGTTTGACAGTACAACTGTTCACTCTGTCTGCCATGGCAGACTCTGACCACTACTTATCTGCAGAGGATGAGTTCCTGGTTGGCAGGTGAAGTGTGACAATTCAAGTATTTTGCTTCAGACTTAACTGTCTGTTCCCTGACAGAAAGTGGCTTATCCTATTCCTTTAGATATGGGTGTATTAAATGGAGGGAAGAGAAGAGCATGGATTTAGACATTAGGGAATCAGAGCGAGTGCTTTACTGATTTGGCTTCTTGGAAGCTGAGAGACACAACTCTGGTTCTTACGCTCCTTATCCAAAGAGAAGATAAAATATGAGTTGATTTCACATTTTTGTGGTGGTCAAGTGAGATGGTGTCTGTAAAACCGCTGTAAAAGTGAAGCAGTGTGTTAAAGTTAAGCAAATTAAATTCATTCAACACATTTACTTGGCTACATATTTATTAATTAAATACAAACATAAATCATATGCATCGTCCTCAGAATGCTTTTTTTTCACAATCTTGATAAAACATGCACAGAAGTAACTGAAAAAATGGTAAAAAATCCAAAAGATGAAAGAAAATTAAAAAATACCTGGTGGCGCAGTGGTTAAGAATCCGCCTGCCAGTGCAGGGGACATGGGTTCGATCCCTGATCTGGGAAGATCCCACATGCCGAGGAACAACTAAGCCCATGAGCTTCAGCTACTGAGCCTGTGAGCCACTACTACTGAGCCCATATGCCACAACTACTGAAGCCTGCCTGCCGCAACTACTGAAGCTCGCCCGCCCCAGGGCCCACGTGCCACAACTACTGAAGCCCACGTGCTGCAACTACTGAAGCCCGTGAGCCTATAGCCTGTGCTCTACACCAAGATAAGCCACTGCAATGAGAAACCTGTGAGCTGCAACTAGAGAAAGGCTACATGCAGCAATGAAGACCCAATGCAGACAAAAATTTAAAAAATAAAATAAATTAAAAAAATTTAAAAAAGATTAAAAAAGTAAATAAATGTTAGAATAATTCTCATGAAACTGAAAAAATTCATATGTTTATAACGTAAATCTTGTTAGTATTTAAAATGTCTATGTAGCAAAAGTGCAAAGATATTATTTTTACATAATAAATAGGCTTCTATTGAGAAAAAACAATTTCTCCTTATAAGACTGATGGATTCCAGCAGTTGCCGCATCAAAGAAATGCCATAGTTTATATGTCTTACATTCTTGGAATACCAAGCCTAGGAGATTTCTACTCTTAGTATTGTTAACAATATATAATGAGGTTAATGATATTTTAAATTAATTGAAGCTATCCATTTTCTATTAGCTTCTACAAAATTGACAGAAGTGACGGTTTACTTACATGTCAGTATTGCTGACAGTGAAGGCAGTAAAATGTTTTGCTAATTTTTCAATAGAACGTATGCAAGCTGCTACAAGGATTAGTTGTTAAAAAACACAATATCTCATCTTCATGGAGAGTTTTTACAAGTAATTGATTTTTCAATCTTAGTGATAGATTTACTTTGAAATCAGAGTGTGTGTGTGTGTGTGTGTGTGTGTGTGTTGCACTGTTCCTGAATGATAAGGGAGATAAGAATAAAAGTAAAAACAAAACCAAAAAATGGTCATTAACATTTCAGCAAAAAATGTTCATCTCAGTGATTTGAATCCAATTCTCACCGTGTACCTCTGAACCTGCTATAATCCCAATGGCTTTCACCCAGCTTCTCTATGCCCACGGGTAGTGGTTGTAGCATTGAATTTGGTGATATAATTAAAGACAATAAGCCAATAAAATCAGCTTAAAACAAAATTGCTATTTCACTCGGTAAAATTTCTCTTGAGGAATCAGCAGTCGATTTTATAGAAGTCTAAAAATTCCAAACCATGCCTTTCTTATTACAGAAGCCTAAGGCTTCTTTCTCCTGTGTTACATTTTAATTTAGAATCTCATGTCTTAGAACAATATTAAAATTTTGTGACTACTCTAAAATTGCATTCTGTCGTTTTATCAATTTAGTATGCTTGTAGGTGTATGTGTGTGTGAGAGAAATAGGTGAGAGAAACCCGTGTACTGACCTCTGCGTGATTCTGGGTAAATCCTCACAAAAGCATGTTTTTATGGCTTTACCACTTAGAATAAACAGATTTATAAGTTGTTTTTCCATTTCTGCCTTAAAAATGCTTTGACCCAAGACTTTGAAATTCGTTCTGTGTTAGTTTTCTCGCCTCCAATATGAAGCGGTAATTTTACTAATTTTCACTGAATTCTTAGAACAACACAATTTATGTTTATGAGATGTTTAGGAACTTCTCAAGGAAAGTATTTCATGGTTACAAGATATAATTTTAAGATATTTTTCGGGCTTCCCTGGTGGCGCAGTGGTTGAGAGTCCGCCTGCAGATACAGGGGACGCGGGTTGGTGCCCCGGTCTGGGAAGATCCCACATGCCGCGGAGCGGCTGGGCCCATGAGCCATGTCTGCTGAGCCTGCGCGTCCGTAGCCTGTGCTCCGCAACGGGAGAGACCACAACAGTGAGAGGCCCGCGTACCGCAAAAAAAAAAAAAAAAAAAAGATATTTTTCTTTGAAATTTACCCATTGCTTAAAAAATTCCATTATATTCTTGAGAACAGTTCTATTTTTCTGTTACTTGATAATATATTATTTTCCTGGGTTAAAAATTTCTATGGATATTAGCGAATATCTCATTTTATGCTTCAGTTAATATTTCTTATTGGGGAAACAAAACCATCATTTAATTACTATTTAAAAGAAAGTATTAAATATTTTCTAGGTATACGTTGTATTGAGTAAACACCGGTCTATTTGCTTAACAGGCAAAAGAAGTATTTGGTGAAAGCAGAAAGCAGAGAAAAGAAGAATAACAAATACTTTAATGCAAAAAATAAGTAAAAGAACATTTATCTTCCTACTGTCTAGCACAGGGAACTCTACTCAGTGCTCTGTGGTGACCTAAATGGGTAGGAAATATAAAAAAGAGTGGATATGTGTATATATATAACTGATTTACTTTGCTGTACAGCAGAAACTAACACAACATTGTAAAGCAACTATACTCCAATAAAAATTAATTAAAGAAAAGAACATTTATCTTGCACTAAACATGGTTCTACCCTGAGTACGCCACCAATTTTCTGAGTAATTAAAAAAAATCAAAGAAAACACGATAATGCCAGTTTTGGTAGCAATAGATAGATAAATAATAATTTAATAATTATTAATACATATAGCAATGATATATTTTATTAATGTTAATAATTAATATGGTCAAGTGAGATAGTCTTTATATAAATACTATAGGCAATATTAATAATTTTAATAAGAAGAGGCATATGAGGAAGAAGAAAATAATATCAAAATCTAAATTCAATCTTGATAATGGATATTAAGAATTGAAGAGACAGAGTTTAGCAATGTTTTTTCTCCGGCTTTTTAAATAATCAGGAGTCATGTATACTTTAAGACAGGAATGAAGTCCCTTGGAGACTCAGCAGAGGGCATTTCAAAATACCCCACTCCTGGCAAAGTGGTGTGGTGAGGATTTGTCTCCTAACATTTGGCTGAGAATTCCAGCATTTTCACCTTGTCTCACAAAATTCTCCCCGATCCTGAGTACAACCGTATCTATTGTTTTGCCCCACAGTTCCAGCTACCTTTGATACTCTTGGCTACTGTCCAGTATTGCCTTTAAGGCAAATTATACTGCGCCATATGTAAAATAAATTCCTGGGATAATATTCAGGCTATATGAAATATGTTCAAAAACTGTTCCCAGTATCACTTATTCCTATTCCATTTATTTCTTAGTTGACTTTTTGTTGATTCTTATTTATTCTTCAGTTTCACTTTTGCCTATTCATTCCACCTTGAGGTGACTACAAAATGAAAGTTTATGACATTTATTAATTAATTAAACTAATGGAATTATTTTTACTTAGCAAAATTATTTATTAAAAAAATTCATGTGTGAATTCTTCATCTGAGGATATGGAATAGTTGTACTTTTCCCTATTCCTCCTAAATACAACTAAAAACAGGGACATGGTATATAAAACAAATATAAGACTCCGAAATGTGGAGAGAAGAAGGCAGGACAGATAAAAACTCCAGAACCTGGGTAATGACATGGTCATGAGTTGTCTGGATTTTCTTTTGGCCAAATATTTTCTAGACTTGAAACTGAAGAAGCGGGCAACCTGGAAGAAGCGAATTGATGTGTGGTAGGGGGTGGAGGGAAGCTTGCTTTCTCTAGTCAAAGAACCAGAAAATGAACAAAATAGCAAGATACACAACTTTGAGTCAATAACCACTCTATTTCAGCTGAAGAACACAGAAGAAGTGTCACCTTACCCCACTCATGCCAGGATAAACCAGCCAAGTAGGGAGCCTGACACCTTTGTGAAGCTGTAGAGAGGTGTCCCAACACGCCCACCAGGGTGCGTCAGAAGGCCGAGGAAGGAGCTGGGACTCTCACCACCACCAGCTGGTTTAAGGAAGCCCCTCTGTGGACTCACATGCCTCCCCTGGCAGTAAAGAGGTGCCCTTCCCTTCAAGTAAAAACTCTACCCTAGCTGATCACTACCCTTAATACACAAACATCCTTTAATCTGCCTTAATCCTTTTATCCACACATAACAACTTATTATTAGGAAAGAGAAGAAAATAAACATGACAACATTCCAGTAGATAATGATAGACACCAGAAAGTAGAACTGTGAGTTTATGGAAAAGTTCCTGAAATAAATCAATATGTTGAAATCTACAGTTTACATATTGACCGGGAATAACATGCGTCTGGGAAAAATCAAACCAGAATAAACAACATTGATATATGTCCTAATGAAACTCTTGGTCTTTAAATAAAGGAAAGAAGAATCCCTTACATATGCGGACAAAATATCCAAGGGAAAGAAAATCTGATAATTTTTAGAATTGACTCAATTAATTTTATGACAGAGTGGGGAAAAATACATTTTAAAACACTCAAGGAAAGAACATGAGAAAAAACTAATTATATCAGTAAATATATATCAGATAAATGCAAATTAAAGCAGCATAGGTCACAGTTTTGATGACTAGATAGAACTGGGGTCAAATAAGCATTTTATAAGACAGAGAAGTACAGTTTCTAGTACTACACCATACAATTCATATTGAAGATAAATCAGTTATCAATATGTACTCATGAAATAACACAGCAGCCACATGCATACAGCATAATTTAAGGGATGTGAGGAGAGAGAAAGTGATTAAACCAACATCAAAAACGGGATTTAACAGACTTGTTACAGACCTAAATAGATCAATGGACAAAAATTTAGTAAGGGCACGGAAGACCCAAACAACTTAGTCACTAATAATTGATGAAGAAGGTGAATACACGCACACACACACACACACACACACACACACAGAGAGAGAGAAAAGGCAGGAATGACGGAGAGAGAGAGAGAGATGGATGATGTGAAAAAAAATATGTTTATACTTGTATTTTAAAATAGGGAAATTTAATTACAGGCAGAATTTTAGGTGTTACTAAGGAATTCTTCATCTTGTTAGGTGTGAAAATGATGTTGTGGTAATGTGTGAAGGTGTCTGGTTTTCAGAGATGCATACTGGAGCTAGTATTGAAATAACATGACAACTCCTTTAAACTACCTTTGCTGGGATGAAGTGAGAGAGTAACACTGACATATATACACTACCAAATGTAAAATAGATAGCGGGTGGGAAGCAGCCGCATAGCGCAGGGAGATCAACTAGGTGCTCTGTCCACCTAGAGAGGTGGGACAGGGAGGGTGGGAGGGAGACGCAAGAGGGAGGAGATATGGGGATATATGTTTATGTATAGCTGATTGACTTTGTTATACAGCAGAAACCAACACAACATTGTAAAGCAATTATACTCTAATAAAGATGTTAAAAAAAAAGACATAGACAACACAAATATTCAATTATTGATAACTACTTTACATTGGCTATATGGGGGATTGCTGCACTGGTTAAATTCCAGTCTATGTCTTTCTAACTGTAAGACCTTATCTTTCAAACCGTAACCTTATTTACACTCACTCTTCTAGACTGAAAAATGGCTTCAGTATAAATATCCACCCCTTTGGACTGTTGTGGTTACTCTCTTAGACAGCGGGTTACCTGCACACATGGTACATAAGGTGATTTGCTAAGCACATTGCTGTGGTGAGAGAAATTTCCAGGCAAGAACAGCATCAGGCTCTGTCTCAGGTTACACCATGGACTGTCTTTCCATTGACCTTTTCCTGGTATTAATATAACTTTTATTAGATTAAAGAAAGCAGACACTTTGGTGCTGTGATGTAGTCCTGATTTGACAAGGCGCACAGTTCTGTAGGCATTTTGGCCTCTCATTTTAGTAGCTGAGAGTTCTCTGAGTAGATCATGAAAACTTGTTCCGAGTTTCAGATTCAGAGTACCTCAGCCCTAGAGCTTTAGTTCTGATTACTGCTTTGTTTTTTCTTTCTTTGTTCATGCAAGTTTACATTCCTATAGGACAATGCTTACTGAAAATATCTGATGTAGGTCTGGGACTAAGGTCAAGGAGGTGAAAAAAAGATCTGAAAAATTTGTTATTCTGTAGGGCAATGGCTAATATAAAATTAATTACCTGGGACGCCCAGCAAGGAGAAGCAGAAGTACCTCAGCCAGGATGTGAGTCAGTCAAGCCACTCCCACTCAGCAATGATCTGTGACATCCAAGGGTCATTTCTGAATGAAGGTTCCATGCTGCCATCTGAGAACTGTTTCTGGCTTTGGGATCTTAGATTTTGGGAGGAGGCTAGACAGGTGGAGTAAAAGCAGGCAGAGAGGGAGAAAAAAACTAATAAAAAAATAAACCCCACCCATTCAAGAAGTAACTGCAAGAAAAATAAGGGAAACTAACATAAAGTAAGAGCCCCGATGCAACTTGCTCTGAAAAGATAAACTAAGGAAAGTAATCTAAACCTGGCTTTAAGAAGGGTATCCTTGAAGAGATAACCTAAAGAACATGTGATGAAATGATACATGGATGTGAAAAGAACCAAATGGAAATTCTGAAAAAAAGTTTTGTATATAAATAAATCTTTCAAAAGGCAGGATGCCCTCTGATTGAGTAGAGTTAAAGAGACAGGTAGTGAATCTGAAAGAATTAGAATGAAATTTATACCAAATGTGGTGAAGATGGAGGAAAAGATCAAAATAATGAAGAGGCTCGAAGGCAGGGGTGTGATAGATTGAGAAGCTCTTATATAAGTCAAACAAAAGTTTAAGGAAAAAAATAGATTTAAGAAAGTTGAAAAGAAATAGAGACTTGCAAAAAGCCACTGTAAAATACAAATTCCTGTGCTTTTATGTGAGATGAGGACCAACAAGCATTTTTGGCTCCAACAGTGTGTAGCCCTAGGCTATTCGAGGATTTATGTCAGATCTGTCCCCTGGCTCAGACAGAGGGAACTTTCCCCATCAGGGGCATCTTCCCTACCTCAGTTTTGTTAGGCAAGGACTCCTCGTCCTGCTTCTGTGTGTCTTGGAGAACTGCAGAATGATTTGACATTGTCAGTTTGAACACTGACACCAGAAGAAACTAGGAAAGTAGGCAGCGTTTCCAGTCTGGGTTCTTGACCCCTTTATCCTTAGACCTAGGATTCACCCCTGTGTCTCAAATGCCCACAGAACCACAGTGAAGGGGTATCGTTGGCTGGACTTCCTCCCCTTTCCCGCTTCTTTTCAGGGACTTGGTTTTCTGAAAAAGTGTGGGGTTGTCTTTCCCAGGCTTTTACTTTCTTGAATTCAGACTAATGATCCACTCTAGCCAAGACTCATTAATTGCTCCATTCTCTTCAACAGTCCCTAGTCCTACATTCTGGAGATTCTATGTCTGTTTTTTTCCCCATAGCAGAAATAGGCATTTCTGACATACATCACGGGTCCCAGTACCCAGAAGCTTAACATCCATCCTTTAGATAATAGGGGCACTTACATCTCAGGTAATTAATGGAAGAGGTTTCCTACCAGAGCTAGTACTGGGAAACTTTTTCTTAAGAGAAGGGGGACCTGCTTATCCCTGCTTCTCAGGAAGCTGCGGAATCACAGCTGCCACGCCAGCTTCCGAGTCTTAAGAGAAACCTCTGGATGCAGCTCCTCTCTTTGGTTTTATTCTCTGAGGCAGTCAATGTGACCTCCTTCTATTCATCCTCCCAAATTAGTTTCACTAACAGTGAAAGTCCGTAAGTCCCTCTGGCCTCCTGTGAAATCAGAGTTGCCCCTGCAAGGCTTCCCTCTAAATCAATCCAGTAGCAACTTCCATTCCCCTGGGCCTGATTTTTCTGAATTCCATCACACTGTGCTGTGTTTTACAGCTCACAAAAGAGTTTGTACAAAATCTCAACACACACAAAGAGGTCTTTTCTCCTTCCTGTTGGTACATCATGAGAAAGTTGACTTCAGAATCTTGGCAACGTCTCATATAAACAAATACCTGTCCCAGTCCTGCTAGTCGTTCATCTAGAGACCCAGGGATCTGCTGGTGGTGACCATATCTAATTCTTAATTTCAGGACCCGCAAAAGTTTGCATGAATCCATGCCTCCTCCAAGGCCTGTCAGCTCTCTTACATTTCAGCAACCTCTCTAATTAGAACTCAAATCATCTTCTCTTGTCTCAGAGACCTGCATGCTATTCCTTTTACCTAAAACCTTTACTGCAGAGTAGTGGACACTGGGGCCTCTGTCCAGACCCCATCTTCAGGGCTGATACCCCCATCTGTTGCTGACCACTCAGTGTTGAGCCAGCCCCTCACTAGGAATTATGCTCAGTCATAGATAATCCCCGCCTTGCAACGTGGGCCTCCTCCCAGGGGTACTGTGGTCAATGACTGCTTCATATGGCAGAAAAGGCCTTGCTGTTTGCCTCAATTTGGGGTAATTTGTCATCTCAGCTCCCAGGTTCCCTCTAGGAGCATCTTAAGCTTCAGCTGTAATCACACTACAAGTTGATTTTTCCCTTTTCCCAGTACTACCTTACTCATTCCCTTACTGGTGTATTCCACAAAAACACACCCAGGGAAGACTTCTAAATGGAATTTTCCATCTCAGTGTTCATTTCCAGGGAACTCAGTCTGAGACAGGTGGTATCAGAAGAGGTAACCCCGTCAAAAACAGGAAAATAGGGCTTCCCTGGTGGTGCAGTGGTTGAGAGTCCGCCTGCCGATGCAGGGGACACGGGTTCGTGCCCCGGTCCGGGAAGATCCCGCATGCCGCGGAGCGGCTGGGCCCATGAGCCATGGCCACTGAGCCTGCGCGTCCGGAGCCTGTGCTCCGCAACGGGAGAGGCCACAACAGTGAGAGGCCCGCGTATGGCAAAAAACAAAAACAAAAACAAAAAAAAACCCAGGAAACTGGAGATGGGTCACTTTCCTGTTAGCAGGCAGGAGGAGTAGCATGGCTGGCGGTAGATGAAGCGTTGGGAGCCCACCACTGCCGTAGCAGGGCAGGGGGTGGTGAACTGGCTGCTGCAGTGTCTCCGGCACTGCAGAAGTAAGAGAAGAGGGAAGTGGTAACTAAAGATTATGGAATTGGGTGACTGCCGCTAAGCATCACCGACACCTTGTGGAGAAAGATAATGACAGGTTCAGAGTGATTAATCAGTAGTTCAAGGCAAAACGTGAAAGTCAGATAACCTTCGTGATAACATTTAATGAAACCCTAATATCCTGCAGCCAGAGGGGAGACGGAGCAGAGGAAAGCTCAAGGTCTAATTATGAAGGAGATTTGTGGTCTAATTGTGAGGGTAGTGGAAGTTTAGAGATGGTTGAAATAGCCCCAGCTAAGCTCCTATACCAAGGTCATGACCTTGAAACTTGAAATGGGGAAACTGGGTAATGCAGGCAAGAGCCTTTAACAGTATACGTGTCACTCTTGCCCCAGGACTATGTTAACTCCCCTTCCTTCTCTCACAATATAGTGCACAGGCACTCGGACCATCTGGATAGTCTGCTGAACGTGTTATTGGTCCATTATACCAGTGCCATCATGCTAGGTTAATCACACTACATGGGCAAGAAGTGACAAGGATGTTGGAGGTCTTGATACTTACACTACAGAGCGTAGGAAGTAAACCCAGTGACAATTCAGGGTCCTGCCACATCAGTGAGGTTTGTAAGAATTCAACAGGTTTGTGGCATGTTGGGCTTTCCTTCCCAGGTAAGGGCAGATTATTGCATCTGACACCACTCAAAACTAAAACAAGAAGAAGGGAGTATCATAGACCTCTTTGGGTTTGGACTGCAGCACATTTGGCATGTAGATATTCTGCTCCAGGCTATTTAATGGGTACACAGAAGGTAGCTAGGTTTGATCGGGACCAAGAAAAGGCTAGGCAATGTGGGTCCTTTGTTCCAGGAGGGCATTTGAACTTCTCCCAAATGTAATTTATTGGAAGCAACTGGAGTGAACATTTTAGATGGGGCAAATGGTTCTCACTGGAGAAGATAAAGCAATTTAACTATTTTGGTATTAGTCTGTGGCAATTTATTTGTTTTCTGGTTAAGAGTGACCTTCTTTCTTTCCTTTCCTTTCCTTCCTTCCTTCCTTCCTTCCTTCCTTCCTTCCTTCCTTCCTTCCTTCCTTCCTTCCTTCCTTCCTTCTTCCCTTTCTTTTTTTTGAAACAGACCTGTGAGTGAAAGGTTGGAAGAAATAGCTTCACATTTAATAAATATTCTCTCTTCTGCCAAGTAAAATTTTTAAAAGCCCCTCTTACTCTTGAGAGTAAGGGAGGGAAATGGAGTTTGGTTTCCTTAACTAAACTCTCAGGAATTCTATGGGGGCCTTTTTTATTTTACATGTTCAGAAGTATTTTTATTACTCTTGAGAGTAAGGGGAATGGAGTTGGATAAGAAAACCAAACTCTGAGGAGTTAGCAGGGACTGTTATTTTACATGTCAAGGGAAGGATTTGTATAAGTTGAGGTATTGCTTCCAGTTTCTCACTGATCCTTTGTTTGAAAAGCAAGCCCTTTGGGGATCAATGGAGTAAGGAGACAAACTTGGTTGATTTAGAGTTGTCCTGTGTCTACTTAGCTAAACTGGAACTGCATTTTCCAGAATTCCCTTCTGTGGGTGAACAGGGGTTTCCCTCTTCTTTTGCATCGGATGTGGGAGGAAGCATCAGTCGTATTTTGCTTCGATGCTGATGCAGGAAGCAAGGCACTGCTGCTGCTACTCACAGGTTGCCATCTGTCACACTTGTTATTTGTTACCTTGTGGCTACCTCAGCTCCCACAGACACCCCCTTTCTGCCTGTCTGACTTCAGGGCCAGGTGGAGGATGTGATGCTGTTGGAGGCTGTGAGGTCGTGAGAGACCCACGTACTTTTGTCCTCTTGGTTTCCAGCTCCTTTTCACAGTTTTCTATTACAGAAGAAACATATGTTTGTTATAGAAAATTTAGAACATACAGAAAGCTAATAAAAATAATCTGTGATCCCAATGCCCCATCAAATGTCTCAATATTTTCACATATATTATCTTGTCAATCATATATATACGTGCACATATACATGTATATATTCATAATATTTACACTTATTTAATTGTATAATATTTAAAATATGAGACTATATAAAAATGTATGTTTACAGATTCAATTGTATTTTACATATTTAATATTATATAGTATATTATTATTATATAATATAAAATATATAAAAATGAGACTGTATACAGATAGGTGTATGTATAACATTTCAAAAAATTGGAGGTTATATTGCACATATAGTTATTTAATTTGCACTTTTCTCATTGCAATTTATTATTAACATTTCCCCAATTCCTTAAATATTCTTGAGAGTTCGTTTAAATAATTGTATACTGTTTCATCCTTTACTTACCCAATCATCAACTGAGTGGGTATTCATACTCTCTTATTTTTTTCTATTACAAGCAACACTAATAAAAAAACTTTTATGTAAAACTTTCTGTAGATCTGTACTTGTTTCCTGAGCATAGCTTTCAGGAATTAGAATTTCTAATTTAATGGGCATTTTTTTTTTTTTTAATGCTCTTGATACTTAAGACTAAGTCGCCCTTGTTATGGACTGAATATTTGTGTTTTCCCCAAATTCACATGTTGAAATCTTCACCCCCCAAGTTGATGGTATTTATTTGGAGGTGGGGCCTTTGGGAGGTGATTAGGTCATGAGGGAAGAGCTCTCAGGAATGGGATTAGTGCCCTTGTAGAGAGACCCCAGAGAGTTCTCTTACCCCTTGCACCAAGAGAAGACACAGGAGAAGATGCCTATGATCCAAGAAGTGAACCCTCAACCAGGCACTGAATCTGTTGGCCACTTGATCTCGGACTTTCCAGCCTCCAGAACTATAAGGAATAAATGTTTGTTGTTTAAGCCACCCATTGTAGGATATTTTTGTTGTAGCAGCCTGAATGGTCTAAGATAGCCTTCCAAAGTTTCACCAGGTTGTACCACATCCAGTAAAATTTTGACAGTTCTCCCTTTCCTAAAACACTGGCCAACGTTGCTTATAATAAGTGATGTTTGTCTGGCTCGCTCTGTGATGGTGAGGGGTGTGGACTCCAGAGCTGGGCCCCTCTGGAGTCTGAATCTCAGCCCTGCAGCCTGTGTGCTCCTCAACAGTTTATAATCTTCTCTTCGTGTTTCCTTGTCTGTAAAATGCGGACAGTGTTAAGAGTACTATGAGGGTTAAATTATATAGTCCATGTAGAGCTCTTAGCACAGCACCTGGCAGAAAGCCCATCGTCAGTGAATGTGCACTGTTACTCCATGGAAAATGCTATCTTGTTATTTTAATTTGCTTTTTTCCCCCTTTTTACTATTACAGGGCTAAGAAATTTTGATATGCTTATAGCTCACTTTTATTTCTTTTGATAGTTGTATGCACATGTCATTCTCTTTTGTATTAGTATGTCCTTTTTATATTGCAAGGTTTCTTTATACAAAGAAAGACGCAAACAGTCTGATTATCACATGTATTATATTTTTACTTACTGTGTCCATTGTGCTTTACTTTGGTTAATGTTTGTTTGATTTTATTTAACGTTTTATTATTTTTATTGGACAAGTAACAAGTAAAACATAGTAACTTCAAATATGATATGTATTTCATCTAAAATATCTGGCTTCCTTTCATCCTCCCTCACTCCCTTGCTTGACAGGTTATATCAAAGTAAATCAAAATATTTATTATATGAGAATTAATATGTGGTAAAATATAGATAGACTTTAGTACTGTAAGTTACAACTGCATTTGAAAATAGTTTGGCAGAGATCATATAGACATAAATACTTGGAGGGTTTAAGGTTTGTGATGAAATTATCCTGGTCAGCAAGATAAGAAGAAAGAATAATCGGCTGACAAAAAGTGAGATAACGACAAAGACAATGGCGTTTGCGGATAAACTAAGGACATAATAGGGTTACAGTCCAGTGGGAACACGGTTCCACAGGATTAAATTGTGAAGCTTTCAATGTAGCTGCTCTGGTCATGGTCTTCTCCTCATGATGATGGCAATAACATGCAAATGAAGTCAAGATTAAATACATTTACATAGTGCTACCTTGAAGAAGTATTTCAACAAGTTTTGTAGAGGAAAAATATTTGAGGTTGAAAATAAAAGATACTTTGCTAAGCTACATACTTTAGACTTCCTTAAAATCTTGGGTAATGGATACAAAAATTAAAATAACTGTTTTATGTACCTAGGCTGCCTCATCTGTTCTACTTGATGTACGTGGCTGCATAGGAGAAAACCCCAGGACTGGGGTTGTCCCTTCTGTAACTCGGGTCCTTGGATTGTTGGCAAGGGTAGAAGTCTACTTCCTCTACTGCTCTCCCCAGCCTTGCTTCCACCAGCAAGAATCATATCCCTTAAAATGGTGAAGATTTAGACAAGTAAGTTAACAATACGTTGCAAATACTTGTTTTTCCCGACTTCCATTTGTTTTTATTTTCTTTATAGTTTGGTAGCTGTTTTTTATTTATAAGTTTATTGTTATATTTCAATTGTACAGAATTTCCATGTGTGGTCAAATTTTTCTATATATTGCCTTTCTTTATGATGTCTTTCCTTGGTTATATTTTTCTACTCTATGATCATTTAAATGTTAGCCTATAGTTATCTCTATGGTTTCTATTTCTATAGAATCTCTATATTATTATAGTTGAGTTTTAAACTTTGAAATCTTTAATAAATCTGGAAGTTAGCTTTATAATAATGAAATGGTCATTTTATTTTATTCCCTTGTATATCAAGTTGTCCTTAGCATCTTAAGTGCCATTCTTTGTTCACAAATTTGAGATGACACATTTATTATAAATTAACATACATTTACACTTGGGTATTTTTTTTTCCTGGTTTTGTTTCTATTCTGTTGCTTTGATTTTTTTTTCCATTTGTATTTTTCTACTGCGCTAGAATAAAGAGGAACCCCTGCTTCAATATTTTAGTTGTGTAACCAAAAGAAAAAAACACACACTCTTTTGAAGCATACCTGGTGTTTCAACACAGCTTATCATGCTCTGTTCTTATGTACTTGGGTCTCACAGAGAGGCAGACCTTTATCACAGAATGGAGTAGCCTAAGGCTGAGCTTCTCAAATATCAATGAGCTTAGAAATCATCTTGGGTGCACGTAAACTGCACAGATTCTCAGATGAGTTGCCAGGGATTCCTACCCAAAGAGTCTGGGGTGGGCCCTGAGACCTGCACTTTTCAGAGGTACCCAGAAAATTTCAATCTAGAGATTCATGTGACCAAACCTTAAGAAACTTGGGCCAAAGTTTGTTGATTTTTATAAATTAAAATATCTATTGGAAAGAAATATTTGACTTTATTCTGGAATCTGATTTTATGGCTGAAATTTGACAATAGAATTATTTTATGATTTATTTTGTTCCAAATAATTTGTTTTGACATAGAGGATATTAGCCAATTGCCATTCTGAAAGTAAAATTGACTCCAACCTTAAATACAAGCTCCCTTGCATCTCTACCAACAATGTTAAGGCCTGTTGATTTTAGTACATGGCTTGAGGAATGGATAAAAATGGCTAAAATACATCATTTAGCATCTTTTAATAGTTGTCTGTAGGCAGTTGTGAGAAGAATCCATATGAAATACAAGCAGAGATGTTCTAGGCCTCCAGAGAGAAATTTTAGAGCAGCTGAAACTCCTGAGTGGGGTGCAGGTGGGTAGCAGCTCAAAAATGACTGGTTTTGTGTTTGTGATTGTGAGCCCATGACAAAGTTAGGCTGATGTCAGACAGGTAGCAACTTCCATTAAAAAGTTTAAATTTTTAGAAAAGTTAATAAAGTGACTCTACAGTATATGTGGAATATGTGAGTAAGCTATACTTCGAACTATCGAAGAGAGTAGAGTTGCTGAAGAACTACTTTTTACAAAGAAGTCTAGAAGAAGATATCCAAACTTAATGAGAAACAGAGAGAGAGAGAGAGAGAGAGAGCACACTCAGAGCAGGGAAGCTGGAGAACAGGCCGGTGCATCCCTCGGTAAAAGGCAGCAGTAACAGTCCAGCATACACTATTGTCAGAGCCAAGCTGTACCAGGTAGAGTTAAACAGTCTAGGCAGACTTTATTGCAGGCTATTGCAGTTGGTGTCACGATTATTGCAATATGCGAGAGATGAACTCTGCTGAAATAAAGGCAGAAGAGTTTTGCTGGAAAAGCCCTGGAGGATGTGAAGAGAGGGGTTGGCCAATGTGCTTAGGCCATCTGTCTTTGCTCTTAGGCTCCTGCCTCCCACAGTGACTGGGAGATCTTTTTTGATGATGACATTTCGGGAACAACCTCCCAAGTCCTTGTGAAAGAGAGTTTTCTTGGTAATACCAACAACAACAAAAAAGACTTGATGTGTAAATGATATATTCTGCCTTTTGCTATATCCCTTGAGCATCTTTGCAATAAGCATCAAATCTTAGTTGTGCTAACTGCTTTCTCTGTGATCTCTCCATGTAGTATTCCTTACCCTCTTCCCTCCCCTACCTTCCTACCCCATCTACCTTCATAATAATATTACGTTTCCTTGTAAAGTGCTATATTATCCTTTCTTATATAGACCCTGAAAAGTTATCCTTACTACTTAATTATCTATGCATTTAAAACAAATAATGTAATAAGCAAGTATTTGATTCACAATTGCCTCAAATTCAAATCAGAAAAAGAAAAATTTCTGTAGAGTCCTATACCCTTGGAATGGGAGAAAAATGTTCTCCAAATCTGTGTGAATAAATTTTTTGAATAGCTTCAATATTTACATTTTAAAAAGATATTCAACGTTGTTGAAAGAATAATGATTGCTGTAGAGCACTTCTAAATACACTTGATACTTAATAAGCACCTGTTTTTGCTAGCACTAACCTTGATATGTCTTTCAGTAATTTAGCAAAGGGTTCAATGATTGATTATGGAATAAGGGAGGTATATCTTAAATACTTCTGAGGATTACTTAACAAGTAACAAACAAACTAGTGACAGAACGTATTTCAGTTTAAATAAGTACAATGCTTAGAGTGCAATGACACAGGATAAATAAATCTTTCTAAAAGTTTCTTCTTTAGTTGCCTCATTTTCTTTTATCTTTAACTTTTCTACTTTAAAAAAAATCACTTGAAAAATTGCAATAATAATGCATGCTTAATTACAGCAATTTAAGCAATGAAGAGAAGATAATAGTCTCTCCTTTATCAGTCAGACATGCTTTGGAATGCAAGTAACAGAAAACCGAACTAACAGTGATGCATAGAAGTTTATTTTTCTCATATAAACAGAAGCTTTTATGTAAGCAGTGGCTGGTCTTGATTGTATCTCTGCAGTTGTGGGGAGGGGGGGTGTTTCTCATGGTTGCAGTACGATTGCTGAAGCTCCAAGAATCATATTTGAGTGTGTAGCAGAGGAAAAACAATTTTTCCTCTGCTCTTAGTTCTTAGCAGGGACCCCTGTAATAAAAGACAGATAAACAAGATAAAAACAAATAGAAGTTTAGTAACATGTATATATGGGAGATACCCAGGGAAAATGAATAACTCCTCAAGACAACTTAAGCCACTGGCTTAAATACCATCTTCAGCTACTGATAAGAGGAAGAAAGGTGTGGGGATATAACCAGGAGAAGCAGGGTTAAACGTGGGTAGGGTGTGTTGTACAGATTTAAGTCTCTGCTTCTTTCACTGATGAGAGTTTCCGGCTACTTAGTCATCCTCTTCCTGGTACAGAGAGGGAGGAGACACCCCTGCAAATGGAGATTTCCCTTATAAATTTAAATTTTCCCTACAAAAGATTTACTTCTACGCCGCCTCCAGAGTTTGTCCTCTGTCTGCTGCTTCTCAAGACAGTCAGCTCCAGGTGACCCTTATGAGTTGTGTTTTGGGGTGGCATGTTCTGCTCTCCTTCGAGTTTCAGGCAAGAAAGGAGAGAGGGGAAGGCAGTGCCAGCTGCCTCTGTCCCTTTCATTCTGAAGGCAAAAGATTTCTCAGAATTCCCTTAGCTGACCTTCCCTTTGCCTCACTGGCTACACTTGATTACGTGGACAACCCTAACTGCAAGGCCACTGGGTAGGTTAATACCTGACTTTTCCAGTGGGGGGAGGCAGAGGAAAAAGGTAGGAGTGACTTTTGGAAGACCTAACTTTTCTTTCAGTCCTGCTCTCCTGCTGTTAACCCTTTATTGTGTAGCCCTCTGCTCTTATATATATATATATATATATATATATATATATATATGAAACATACATATGCACACTTCTAACATTATTCACATATATTACATTTTATTAACAATGAAAATGGGATAATATTTGAGACATTACTTTGCCACTTTTTTCCCTATGTAATGTCTTATCTATATAATATAAACAAGGATCTGCATATGTATAGATGGTATATTAACAAATATATTAGTATAGCATGTAAAATATATGAGATATAACATGCGTGTGTATATATATATATTCATGTGTGTCTATATAGAGAGATATATATATCTCAAAGCTTTCCAAATCTGTGTCTACATAAATGTAGGTATATTTTTGTATATATCTATGTGTGTGCATGTACATATATGTGGGACAACAAACATTTGTTTTTATGTATGTGTTCTATACGTGTGTGAGTATGTATGTATTATATATGTATATACATATATATACTTTTGTAGCTTCATCCATCTGTGCAAATTTTTCATCTCTCTAAGTAAGATTCATTACATTATATATTTACATCAAAAGACGTAAACATTATTGCTTTTAAGAAATACTAAAAGATTGTAGCAAGTTATACCTCCACCAGCACCTTGTGAGACTCTGTCTCTCCACACTTTGGTGTCAGGTAGTCAGGATATCTTAATGACTGGCAATCTGATGAGGTACATCAGCAGGTTTATTATACACATTTGCAAATGATGGAACCAAAACTAGGGGCGGCTGACTGGCTCGCTCAAGGTGATAAGTTACTGAGTCAGGCAATTCGTCTCTTGTTTTGTTTTGTTTCAGTTTGGAATACTGGTCCATTCTATTTCTACACAAGTCTGTGTTATCCTCAGGTACCTGTGATTATTTTAGGTCTAAACTTGTTCTTCACATTTTACTGTTTTTAAATAAAGAACCATAATTTATTCCATTCCCTCTTTCTCTAAGAGAGCAGAGCCCATCAAGACGGTACCTCTCCTTCCTTCACCTAAATCCTCTTCTCCATAATGGGTATGGATTCTTGTCTTAATTCAGGTATCTGAGGAAGTTTGCTTGGATGTGCATTCCAGCCATGACTCAGCTTACGATGTTGCTGTTCTGTGGGCAAAATTGACTCGATCACTTTGCATTTGGTCAGTGTGCTCTCACACTCTGTGGTGTGCAGAACATTTGAGCAAGTCTTTCCCGCCTTTAAGGTACACTTGCTGGGTATTTACAGATTAAAACCGCCATAGGTTGTTACAGTTAGTGATGGAATAAATAGGCTGAAAGAATATTGTTTCCCTGTACCCAAGGCCTGACACATACGGAGTATAAAATGCTATGTCAAGTTGCTGACTTGTGTGCAGATGTTTTGTACACACAAGGGTTTCTCCATAGGCTGGTAATCTAAGGAGCAGTCCCTCTGCTACTTTCTCTGGATGCAGAGTAATAACTTAGCTCTCCTAAGAGTTTTCTTCCTTGCTTATTTGATGTTGCAAAGGTTAATTCTATAATGCGTGCATGGTCTAAGTGTAATATTCTGATATATATTATTTTCCTGTGAAAAAATTATTTACACAAATGTCAAATGCAGGTTATTGTAAGAGTATTGTAAGAGTAACCACCTCAGGTTAGAGACACTTCTTTCTGCTTGAATTTCCTTAGCTTCTCTATCAGTTGCAAGTCAGGAGGAACCACATATATGGGACCGTAAAGATATCAATTTGCAGTTGCTCCATCTCCATCTCCCTGGTAACAGCATCACTTACTCAGATGGGGTCAAAAAACTGGTGGGTTTTATGATTGTTACAATGAAGGAAAGGTTATTTTTAAAAATCTGGAATGTTATACTGACATTATTATATCATTAAAAGTTTAAACATGTATTAGAAAATAAGTACTTCTTTACCTGCCAAAATATGCAAACATTTTAAAAAATTCCCAAGTTATCGATATACTATTTCTCTCTACTCTGTAAGGAAACAAATCCAATTTATAATAAATGTATTTAAGAGTACCCTGTTTTTGTATAAGTTTACATAGTAACTCATGAGTATAATTTTACAACTTTTTGTAATGAGGAGCATGTTTCATTTCACAAATACAGTATGAAAAAATCAATATCCAATTTTATTTGCAAAGTGGTACATGAAAAGTGGTACATGAAAGAGTTTCAAGATTTATAGAATTTTAAAATTTATAGAATTTTAAAATTCTGAATTACATTAAAATCTTCAAGTCTAACGATCCCCATCCAAAGTAGAATTTTCTCTACAGTGTTCAGTTTCTGCTGGCTTAGATTTAGAGACGGTCTTGATGTAGCGGCTGATTCCAATTTCAGGAAGTTTAAAGTGTTGGAAAGTTTTATTTTTGCTCTGTCAAAGTTGGCTTCACTGTATTTCTACACATTGGTCCTAGTTCTATTCCCTGGAGCCTCACGAGATGTGTTTCATCCTCTTTCCTATGACAGTCCTTCAAATATTTGTGAGTAATTCTTCCCATAATATATCTCTGCTCCAGCTAAACATTTCACTTAATTAAACCTTTCCTCATATAACAAGTTGTCTAACTCTTTTATCATCATGGTTACCCATCTCGGCACACACAAGCTTATTTTTTTTTAATGTTATGACCAAAATTCATAAGTAATGTTACTGATTCCGTGACCTGGCTATTGTAAATAGTGCTGCAATGAACATTGGGGTGCAGGTGTCTTTTTGAATTTGGTTTTCTCTGGGTATATGCCCAGTAGTGGGATTGCTGGATCATACGGTAATTCTATTTTTACTTTTTTAAAGAACCTCCATACTGTTCTCCATAGTGGCTGTATGAATTTACATTCCCACCAACACTGCAAGAGGGTTCCCTTTTCCCCACACCCTCTACAGCATGTGTTCTTTGTAGATTTTCTGATGATGCCCATTCTAACAGGTGTGAGGTGATACCTCATTGTAGTTTTGATTCGCATTTCTCTAATAATTAGTGATGTTGAGCAGCTTTTCATGTGCTTCTTGGCCATCTGAATGGCTTCTCTGGAGAAATGTCTATTTAGGTCTTCTGCGCATTTTTGGATTGGGTTGTTTGTTTCTTTAGTATTGAGCTGCATGAGCTGTTTATATATTTTGGCAATTAATCCTTTGTTTGTTGATTCATTTGCAAATATTTTCTCCCATTCTGAGGGTTGTCTTTTCATCTTGTTTATGGTTTCCTTTGCTGTGCAAAAACTTTTAAGTTTCATTAGGTCTCATTTGTTTATTTTAGCTTTTATTTCCATTACTCTAGGAAGTGGATCAAAAAAGATCTTGCTGTGATTTATGTCATAGAGTGTTCTTCCTATGTTTTCCTCTAAGAGTTTTATAGTGTCTGGTCTTACATTTAGGTCTCTAATCCATTTGGGTTTATTTTTGTGTATGGTGTTAGGGAGTATTCTAATTTCATTCTTTTACATGTAGCTCCAGTTTTCCCAGCACGACTTATTGAAGAGACTGTCTTTTCTCCATTGTATATCCTTGCCTCCTTTGTCATAGATAAGTTGACCATAGGTGCGTGGGTTTATCTCTGGGCTCTCTATCTTGTTCCATTGATCTATGTTTCTCTTTTTGTGCCAGTACCATATTGTCTTGATTACTGTAGCTTTGTAGTATAGTCTGAAGTCAGGGAGTCTGATTCCTCCAGCTCTGTTTTCTTTCCCTCAAGACTGCTTTGGCTATTCGGGGTCTTCTGTGTCTACATACAAATTTTAAGATTTTTTTGTTCTAGTTCCGTAAAAAATGCCATTGGTAATTTGGTAGGCATCGCATTGAATCTGTAGATTGCTTTGGGTGGTATAGTCATTTTCACAATGCTGATTCCTTCCAATCCAAGAACATGGTATATCTCTCCATGTATTGGTATTATCTTTAATTTCTTTCATCAGTGTCTTATAGTTTTCTGCATACAGGTCTTTTGTCTCCCGAAGTAGGTTTATTCCTAGGTATTTTATTCTTTTTGTTGCAGTGGTAAATGGGAGTGTTTCCTTAATTTCTCTTTCAGATTTTTCATCATTAGTGTATAGGAATGCCAGAGACTTCTGTGCATTAACTTGTATCTTGTAACTTTACCAATCTCATTGATTAGCTCTAGTAGTTTTCTGGTGGCATCTTTAGAGTTCTCTGTGTTCTCTATTCTCTATCTTTACGGTACTATATTCTCTATAGTGTCATGTCATCTGCAAGCAGTGACAGTTTTACTTCTTCTTTTCCAATTCGTATTCCTTTTATTTCTTTTTCTTCTCTGATTACCGTGGCTTGGACTTCCAAAACTATGTTGAATAATAGAAGTTAGAGTGGATATCCTTGTCTTGTTCCTGATCTTAGAGGAAATCCTTTCAGTTTTTCACTATTGAGAATGATGTTTGCTGTGGCTTGTCATATATGGCCTTTATTATGCTGAGGTAAGTTCCCTCTATGCCCACTTTCTGGAGAGTTTTTATCATAAATGGGTGTTGAATTTTGTCAAAAGCTTTTTCTGCATCTATTGAGATGATCATATGGTTTTTATTCTTCAATTTGTTAATAAGGTGCATCACATTGATTGATTTGCATATATTGAAGAATCCTTTCATCCCTGGGATAAATCCCACTTGATTATGGTGTATGATCCTTTTAATGTGATGTTGGATTCTGTTTGATAGTATTTTGTTGAGGATTTTTGCATCTATATTCATCAGTGATATTGGTCTGCAGTTTTCGTTTTTTGTAGTATCTTTGTCTGGTTTTGGTATCAGGGTGATGGTGGCCTCATAGAATGAGTTAGGGAGTGTTCCTTCCTCTGCAATTTTTTGGAAGAGTTTGAGACGAATGGGTGTTAGCTCCTCTCTAAATGTTTGATAGAATTAACCTGTGAAGCCATTTGGACCTGGACTTTCATTTGTTGGAAGATTTTTAATCACAGTTTCAATTTCATTACTTGTGATTGGTCTGTTCATATTTTCTGTTTCTTCCTGGTTCAGTCTTGGAAGTTTATACCTTTCTAAGAATTTGTCCATTTCTTCCGGGTTGTTCATTTTATTGGCATAGTGTTGCTTGTAGTAGTCTCTGAGGATGCTTTGTATTTCTGCGGTGTCTGTTGTAACTTCTCCTTTTTCATTTCTAATTTAATTGATTTGAGTCCTCTCCCTCTTTTTCTTGATGAGTCTTGCTAATGGTTTATCAATTTTATTTATCTTCTCAAAGAACCAGCTTTTAGTTTTATTGATCTTTGCTATTGTTTTCTTTGTTTCTATTTCATTTATTTCTGCTCTGATCTTTATGATTTCTTTCGTTCTGCTGCTAACTTTGGGTTTTGTTTGTTCTTCTTTCTCTAGTTCCTTCAGGTGTCTGGTTAGATTGTTTATTTGAGATGTTTCTTGTTTCTTGAGTTAGGCTTGTATAGCTATAAACTTCCCTCTTAGAACTGCTTTAATGCATCCCATAGGTTTTGGATCGTCGTGTTTTCATTGTCATTTGTCTCTAGGTATTTTTTAATATCCTCTTCGATTTTTTCAGTGATCTCCTGGTTATTTAGTAACGTATTGTTTCACCTCCATGTGTTTGTGTTTTTTACTTTTTTTCCCTGTGATTCATTACTAATCTCATAGCATTCTGGTCAGAAATGATGTTTGATATGATTTCAATTTTCTTAAATTTACTGAGGCTTGATTTGTGACCCAAGATGTGCTCTATCCTGGAGATTGTTCCGTGTGCACTTAAGAGGAAAGTGTAATCTGCTGTTTTTGGATGGAATGTCCTATAAAAATCAATTAAATCTATCTGGTCTGTTGTGTCATTTAAAGGTTCTGTTTCCTTATTTATTTTCATTTTGGGTGATCTGTCCATTGGCATAAGTGAGGTGTTAAAGTCCCCCACTATTACTGTGTTACGGTTGATTTCCTCTTGTACAGCAGTTAGCAGTTGCCTTATGTATTGAGGTGCTCCTATGTTGCGTGCATATATATTTATAATTGTTATATCTTCTTCTTGGATTGATCCCTTGAATATTACATAGTGTCCTTCCTTGTCTCTTGTAACATTCTTTATTTGAAATTCTATTTTATCTGATATGAATATTGCTACTCCTGCTTTCTTTTGATTTCCATTTGCATGGAATATCTTTTTCCATCCCCTCACTTTCAGTCTGTACGTGTCCCTAGGTCTGAAGTGGGTCTCTTATAGACAGCATATAGTTGGGTCTTGTTTTTATATCCATTCAGCAAGCCTGTGTCTTTTAGTTGGAACATTTAATCCATTCACGTTTAAGGTAATTATCGATGTGTATGTTCCTATGACCATTTTCTTAATTGTTTTGGGTTTGTTTTTGTAGGTCCCTTTCTTCTCTTGTGTTTCCCACTTAGAGAAGTTCCTTTAGCATTTGTTGTAGAGCTGGTTTCATGGTGCTAAATTCTCTTAGCTTTTGCTTGTCTGTAAAGCTTTTGATTTCTCCATTGAATCTGAATGAGGTCCTTGCCAGGTAGAGTAATCTTGGTTGTAGGTTCTTCCATTAAATCAATTTAAGTATATAATGCCACTCCCTTCTGGCTTCTAGAGCTTCTGCTGAGAAATTAGCTGTTAACGTTATGGGAATTCCCTTGCATATTATTTGTCATTTTTCCCTTCCTGCTTTCAATAATTTTTCTTTGTCTTTAATTTTTGCCAATTTGTGTACTGTGTGTCTCGGCGTGTTTCTCATTGCTTTATCTTGTATTGGACTCGCTGCGTTTCCTGGACTTCGGGGGCTATTTCCTTTCCCACGTTAGGTAAGTTTTTGACTATAATCTCTCAAATATTTTCTTGGGTCCTTTCTCTCTCTTTTCTCCTTCTGGGACCCCTATAATGCAAATGTTGTTGTGTTTAATGTGGTCCCAGAGTTCTCTTAGGCTGTCTTCATTTCTTTTCATTCTTTTGTCTTTATTCTGTTCTGCAGCAGTGAATTCCACCATTCTGTCTTCCAGGTCACTTATCCTTTCTTCTGTCTCAGTTATTCTGCTATTGATTCCTTCTAGTGTAGTTTTCATTTCAGGTATTATATTGTTCATTTCTGTTTGTTCTTTATTTCTTCTAGATCTTTGTTAAACATTTCTTGCATCTTCTCAATCTTGCCTCCATTCTTTTTCTGAGGTCCTGGATCATCTTCAGTATCATTTATCTGAATTCTTTTTCTGGAAGGTTGCCTATCTCCACTTCATTTTGTTGTTTTTCTGGGGTTTTATCTTGTTCCTTCATCTGGTACACAGCCCTCTTCCTTTTCATCTTGTCTATCTTTCTGTGAATGTGGTGTTTGTTCCACAGGCTGCAGGATTGTAGTTATTCTTGCTTCTCCTGTGTACCCTCTCGTGGATGAGGCTATCTAAGAGGCTTATGTAAGTTTCCTAATGGGAGGGACTGGTGGTGGGTAGAGCTGACTTGCTCTGGTGGGCAGAGCTCAGTAAAACTTTAATCTGCTTGACTGCTGATGGGTGGGGCTCTGTTCCCTCCCTGTTGGTTGTTTGGCTTGAAGCAACCCAACACTGGAGCCTACCTGGGATCTTTGGTGGGGCTAATGGCAGACTCTGGGAGGGCTCACTCCAAGGAGTACTTCCCAGAATTTCTGCTGCCAGTGTCCTTGTCCCCACGGTGAACCATAGCCACACAGCCACCCCTCGCCTCTGCAGGAGACCCTCCAACACTAGCAGGTAGGTCTGGTTCAGTCTCCCCTGAGGTCACTGTTTCTTCCCCTGGGTCCCGATGTACACACTACTTTGTGTATGCCCTCCAAGAGTGGAGTCTCTGTTTCCCCCAGTCCTGTTGAAGTCCTGCAGTCAAATCCCAGTACCCTTCAAAGTCTGATTCTGTAGGAATTCCTCCTCCCATTGCCAGACCCACAGGTTGGGAAGCCTGATGTGGGGCTCAGAACCTTAACTCCAGTGGGTGGACTTCTGTGTTATAAGTGTTCTCCAGTGTGTGAGTCACCCACCCAGCAGTTATGGGATTTGATTTTACTGTGATTGCGCCCCTTCTACCATCTCTTTGTGGCTTCTCCTTTGTGTTTGGATGTGGGGTATCTTTTTTGGTGAGTTCCAGTGTCTTCCTGTCGTTGACTGTCCCGCAGCTAGTTGTGATTTTGGTGTTCTCACAAGATGGAGTGAGAGCACATCCTCCTACTCCACCATCTTGGTTCCTCCTCCCTCAACCCTAAATATTTCAGTATGAGGTAGCATTTGCCCTCTTTTGCAGTTGGTTAGGTGGACCTTGGATATATCACAGAGTTATAAATGTCAAATCTATATTTAGAAACTTGTCTGTGTATTCCTTTATTACTCATATGTTTTATTTACATGATCGTTTAGAAGCAAGTGCTCTGGGGTTTATAAAAAGCAAGATAGTAACACATTAGTCTTGTATTATATAATGTTATACCTCATCTCTTTAAGAGAAGAATTATAATTTAATTTGGAAAACACACTTGACTAGATCATGCCTAGTTAATGTTTCTCTGGTTTTCTATACCTCGCCTAAGCTAAATCATTAGACTTGAGGAAAAAGACACAAGGGCCATCTGTTTTCTTTTTTTTTGCGGTACGCGGGTCTCTCACTGTTGTGGCCTCTCCCGTTGCGGAGCACAGCCTTTGGACGCACAGGCTCTGCGGCCATGGCTCATGGGCCTAGCTGCTCCGCGGCATGTGGGATCTTCCCAGACCGGGACACGAACCCGTGTCCCCTGCATTGGCAGGTGGACTCTCAACCACTGCGCCACCAGGGAAGCCTGGGACATCTTATACTTGGTCATAATTCTCATATTTGTTTCATGCCTGAGAGAATGAATTCTTCTCTTCAAGGTGAATACTGCATCCCTTACCTTCTGCCACAATATCTAAAAGGACCACTTTTATGCACCATGGATGCTCTTTGACATTCCAACTCTTTATTCACTTTCCCAGAAATAGAAAGAAGCCTTGCCTGTGTTGGCAAATCCCCCTAAAAGATATGATGACTGCTGGTGGGGAATGAATTTAGCAAAACAAGGAGTTTGAAGAGTTTTCCAATCCTCATGAACTGGGCTTTCACCAAGTGTTTTGACTTTTTTTTACTGGAAATATATTCCTAATGTTTCAGTCAAATCCATGTTTAAGTAAAAGGTAAAAGTTCATTCCAAAACCAAATATGAAAGACTTTGTGTTATCCTTGTTACTTCTAATTGGTTTCCTGTTGTTGTTTGGAAATGAGGTAAAATGGGCTGTAGGAAGGCAGAGAAGAATGACTCTATGGAAGAAATGCTATATGATTGTTATGATGGTTACTTTTATGTGTCAACTTTATTGGGCAAAAGATGCCTAGACAGCTAATAAAATATTGTTTCTGGTTCTGTCTGTGAGGGTGGTTCTGGAAGAGATTAGTATTTGAATCAGTAGACTGCGTCATGAAGACCCCTCTCACCAATGTGAGACCCCTCTCATCCAGTCCATAGGGGGCTCAAATAGAGCTAAAAGGCACAGGAACGGGAATGCACTCTCTGCTTGATCTGGGTCATCTCTCTCCTCCTGTCCTTGGGCATTGGCACTCTTGGTTCTCACGCCTTCAGACTTTCCTGGTTCTCCACGTTGCAGAGGGCAGAGGGTGCGACTGCTCAACCTCCCTAATTGAGTGAGCTGATTATTGGTTCTGCTGTTTCTGTTTCTCTGCAGAACCCTGACTAATACAAATATGTACCCATAATGAGAAAACAGAGTCCTAAGAAAATTATAAATGATAATTTAATTGAACTGAAAAAGAATCATGCTAACATACCATTATGCAATATCTGGTGAATAACTAAGATTTTGCATTGTTTTTATTTGAGATGTTCACAATATTTTATTCTTCATATGATTTCTGCTGCATGTTCATTGTCAAGAGATTTTGAACTCTAGAGTAGCAATTGGTAGATTTTTTTTGTTGTTTGTTTAAAGAGTGCCACTTAAATTATAGAATATTAATCCTTGCTAACAAGACATTAATGATACTTATATTTACTAAGATGAACTTGGTAACAATTTATTCTGATTCAGAGGTTTTATTTCTGGTCTGGTGTTGAGAAATCCAGAGTTAAATGTATGTAAAACACTGGCAACTTACTAACGGTACATAAATGGGCCAAGTTCAAGAACATTGATTTGAATGACTTGAGCAAGATTTTTTTCTGCTACAATTATATTTCTAATGAAGGATGCTTTTGAGTGACTGTAAACACATTCTAAGGACTAATTAGTATAAACCCCATCATCATATATTACTAAGCTAACAAAGTTAAGGTGGAATTCTTGGGTCAATGATTGGCTACTTCTTATCAATGCATCTAGTTCTGTGAATAAACCACATATAACAATCCACCGGGAATTTGTGCGGTGGTATATTTATTTTTCAATAAATATATGTTGGTCTCTGGTGTTTTAAATATTAATAAAATTCAGCTTTTAGAAAGCAATACTTTTAAAATCCAGAGCTACTATGGGAAGAGAGCTTTATTTAATTGAGAATAAGAGTTTCTGGTCATTTCCCCCTTTCCTCTGTGTGGTTTTCAAAGTATACCAACTTCAACAATGAGCTTCAGGAAGACTAATTTTACAGTGGTTTTAAAAAAGAAGTCATATTTTTAAATATTGATTTTTAAAGTGTGTAGATGATTGTGATAAAGAAACTGGTTTCCGTAACAGAGGGTGTTCCTCTAATTTTAATTGGTTTGATATAATTATCTTCAGAATATTCTGGTGAAATTGGCTTATGTAAGATCATATCCTATTTCTCATAGAAGGCCCATATACTACTCTGAAAATTAAAGATACTCTTTATTGTGAGTGTGCGTGGATAGGTTTGTCCAATGTAAGTAAGGCCTGTGTAAAAATAATAAAAATAAAAAAGAATAATATGTCTTAATAAGAAGGGCTTTACTTAAAAAATTCAATATGATTCATTGGTAAATGAGTATTATAAGCATATAACTGGTACTTAAATTAACGCAATATATTATAATATATGTTGTAATAATAATAATTTAATAATCGCATTCAAGAAACTAGAAAACTGAGAATGTAATAAAAAACAAAAACAGTATACAGTGAACCATGATATCTGGTCACGAATCATTTGATTCGCTAGTTAAGAAGTTTCATTTACCAGGTGCAATCAAAATTACATTTTCAAAATCAACATCAGTGTTGCTTATATGGATCTGAGATTTTCATTTTAAAGATCCAAAGTATGTGCACCTGTGCTAAAATTATAAATGAAAATAGATATCTCCAAATGACAGCTTTTAAAGGCAGAATATTTAGTAATTCATTCTTGAATACCAAGTGTTTGTAAACCAGTGTCATTACTGACATATTTTTCTCATAGTTTCCTTGGGAAAATATGAAAAACTGAGTAGTGTTCTTGCAATTTTATTCATATAGGAAGGAATTCTGGAACTCTAAGCTCTGTGAATGGATGAAGGATGTGCAGGTGGGCATGAACTAGCTGGAGGAGGAGTGGGAAAGCCCCTGAACACATGCATTCATTCTTGAGGGTCTGAGAAGACCATGTTGCTACTGGAAATAACCCAGAATGGGAGGAGTATAGGCAAGTCTGTGGGTTACTTTGCTGGCCCCAAAGAGAAGCAGCAGAAGAAGTTTCAGCTGGGGGTCAGGGTTGGGTTGAAGAGGTCAACACAGTAAGACAGGAATTAAAAGAGAACGTCTTAACATCAGGGAGGAGAGTAGGTAAAATGCTTATCTTTCAATATGTTCCCACTGAGCAGAAAAAAAAGTGTACCCTGCCAGGAAATACAGTGGGAACAGAAGTTTTTAAATGCTTTGTGAGCTGGAGGCAGCTACAGAAACTAACTTTGAATTGAAACCCAGTTCTTTGAGTTTGAATGAAGATCTGGCTCAGACAAAGAACGTTAAAAAAATATCTCACCACACTTGATTTTGCTCTTTTATTATTTTCTTCTATTCACAAAGTGTAGGCTTTTACTGTTTCAAAGGGAGATACCTAATGCAGTTGAGGAAGAGGAAACATGGCTTAATGAGGAAACCTGGTGAACTTAAGAAAAGAACACTAAAGAGAAGCTAGTATGACAGGCGAACAGAGAAGGGAGGGGTACTGCTTTAGACTCGGACAAGAGCTCAGCGTTCTATCAAATTGCAGTTAAGAACAGTCATGTTAAGTCCCCTGCCTTTGCACCAAGAGAGATCTCAATTCACCTCTAGGCAAAAGAGTGAAGTTGAAAAATGGTTCCTTTTTATATATATTATTTTTGTTTATGAAATCTTTTACCAAGGAGGAAAAATATCTCAGTGATGTTCAGTGTGTGTAATCTGATGCAGTCAGGGAGCGGAGGTTGCCTGGTGCGTAGGTGTGAACCCAACCCTTTAAGTCCTCAGACATGGTGCATGGGGTCTTGGCTCTGCAATGCTGAATAGTTGTGGGACTTCATTCACATCATTTAACTGCCCTGTTCCTCAAGTTTTTTTCTCTTCAATATTATGACCTTCGATCAGATAATTTCTGTCATTTTTCCATCTAAAATTATGTAATTGAATCTCTCCCATTTTACTTACTGGACTATTTCTCCTGACATTTGTCATGATGGAAATGAAGTGCTTCCATCAACATAGTCCTGAGAGATTTGAGAATGACTTTGGGGTTTTGGGCTGTCATTCAGCTTGTCAGCAGCCAATGGGGTTGTTAATTTAGCATTGATTGAAGGAGCAAATGTTTCCTCCTGTGTTGATTACTAAAATAAGAAAGTCACACAACCCAACCTGGCAGACTTTTTTTTTTTTGCTAATCAAAGTAAACTATTTAGTGCACAAAATACCTTTACAAACTTCATATTTTCTAAGCAATATTTACAGTAGATGATGAAACACCACTCTAAAACTAAAATCATAGCTAGTATTTATTGATCATGTGTGATGTACTGGGCACACATATTGTAGGTACATTCCACATACTAACTCGCATATTCTACAGTCTCCTGTGAGTTAAGGGCAACTTTCCCCAATTTACAAATAATGAAATATTCACCCCACAGCGTAAGATCATATTGTGAGTCTATGGGAGGAAGAATATTCGAACCCAGGCAATATGATTCCCAAGCCTGTTCTCTGAAGTCCATATTGCACCTCTATGAGCCCAGGCTACTAATTGCAACTTTTTTTTTTTTAATCCTATTATCAAGGTCCTCAGTCAAGAGCTCTCACTTAATATTATCTTTCTTTTTATATCCAGCACTTCACCCCCAGTGGAGATTTTTTAATGTCTGCTTTTATCTTTTGGCCTGGCTGCTCTGATGATGCAACCTCAAAATTACCATGAAGCCTTATATGTGTCAAATTTTTAAAATTAATTTCCTTCAAAACTCTAACTAATGGCCTTATTTTTTCCCAGAGCCACAGCCAGTTCTGCCCCATGTTGATTCTCATTAAAATGAACAAGAAGCTTTGACTACAATTGTCCTTTCTCTCATCCCACAACTGTTTTCTTCCCTGTTGCTTCTGGACATTGCTGTCCTGCCTTCACTTGCTTTATCTCTGCAGCTTTAACACACCCTGCAGAAAAGCCCTGATCCATTTGCTTCTGTAGTTCAGGCTGTTTTCATGCGTGACCCTGGGGGAATTTTCTGCCTCTTTGTCTCTGAGAGGCTGCACTGGCTGTCAGTCAATGGCTATTGACATTTTGCCTCCTAATGGGACCAAAAAAAAAAAAAAAAAAAAATCCCTTTTAACAGAACATAACTTTGGAAGACAATTATGCGAAACTACCATTTCTCTACACTTCTAGATCGACAGTAATGACATTTTAAAAGTAGATGCCTGCAGAGGGACCGCTCACAAAGAATGAACCCCAGATGATGAAATAACAGATCATCAGGAGAGATATTTTTGGGCAGTCTGGCTGTTTGGTATTCCTGCAACTGTACTCTGTGTATACCCCATTTTTGAAAGGCATTTTGAAAGAACACCTGTACATAAAAGATTCTGTATTTTTCAACAAAAAAAACCCCCTGCCAGTTCTATAGAATCTTCATTTAAATGAAAAAAGCATTATATTGTGGCATTTTACTTTGTATCTAAGCTTCACGATCTGCGTGCATGTGGGATTTTATATGCTTTAACATAGATTGCCTTTTTTTTTGTTCTTAAGCTTAGAAGAGAAAATGTGTGAAATCTTCAAACAAATTGAATAATCCATGACACATAATTTAATTTCTGTTAAGTAATATTTTCAGTGGGGCCCAGAACACTGTAGTCTTAACTTCATGAAAGAAAACTTCTAGTGAAATATAACATTTCTCATTTGGTTGATAAGATCTGTTTTTAATTCAAATGCCAGCTAACGCTTTGTAAATATTTTTGAAATGCTTTTTTTCATGTTTGAAAACATGTGTTTTTTAAAAAAATATAATTGAATTTCATTGTAGATATTAGCATAACTCGCCTAGATTTTTGTTCATAGCTTTGATAAGGCTGTTAATGAAACCTATGAACCGAAAGCTAAGAACCAGCAACCTAGATGAAGCACTTCCAAATCACTGTTTATATTCCATTCCAATACTTGGTTTCTTCCACCTCCCAAAACTCTAGAATAGACATTTCTGGGCTTTTTCTTAGGGTTGATTTCATTATGATAAAGATAAATCTAACTGAGCGATCTTAAGAAAGGGTATCTGTTATAAGGAATCAGAAGATCTTAAGGAACTCACAGACAGGAAATACAGTCATGCTTGGAGAGCAACTGGAACCAGGATTTGCTGAAGCCATGAGACAGTAAGGTTTGCTCTCTCTTGTTCTCCCTGTCTTGTCTCTGCTTCTCTGTGTGTTTATTTCATCTCACCCTACCTGTGTCCCTTTATGTACTTGAGTTCGAACCAGGTTCACTTCTAAGAATCAATGTTAAATGTCTTCATAAGCTATTGTTCTGCATCAATAGCTTATTAACTTGAGTTTCTAACTGTCAATTCCCAATTCCTGGGAGAGAAAATATGATTGGCTTAACTGATTTCAGTCCAGGTTGTGGATCACGTGGGTGCTTGCCCAAGAAGGAGGGACTGTGAGGCTAGTCTCCTTCAGGGCGGTACTTTTAGCACAGTCTAATTGTCATATTGGTGACATTAATAATTAAACCTCTACTAAATGTGATTGATTAAAATTCAGGCAAGGGACACTTATGAGAACCATTATGTTCCGCATAAATAGTTGAATAGAGTAAAAGATGCCAACTCCTTGAGCCTGCTAATGCTCCACCACCACCTAGTTACCGCTGCTAGGGCCTGCCAGACCCCATAACACAGCTGCGGGCACCGGGAGGGCCCTCCGGAATCTTCTTCTGATTAGCAATTGTCTATGCCTAAAGAGTTGTTAAGTATTTTTATAATTCTGCTCATTTTTAGAGGTCTTCCTATTTCCCAAAGACTCTGAGAATTAAGATGAGAAATAAATGAATGTTACAGTTGCTAGCCTTAAAAGGACACTGACTTCTGTTAATATCAAAGTAGATAAATTGGAGCTTATATAGAAAAAGTAAAATTCACACATAGATGAGAGATTGATGGCCTTCCAGTGTGTGCATCCAGTCTCACCTGAAGCATGAGAGCACTTCCTATCTCTGGCTTTCATGACTTCCTCTGGTTCCTCACAAATAAATCTCAGTCTGAATAGAAGCCAGTTGGGTTTCTGTTTCTTGTAACTAGATCATCCCTAAAATAAGTTCAAGAGTATGTAGTCTAGAGATAGGGGAGCTGGGAGAAACAAAATATTGGAATGGGCAATCATCAGATTACACACAGCTGAGAAGAGAATGAGCTGAATAGATTATGATGAGAACTCAGAATTTAGCATACATGGATAAACATATACAAAAAACATTTCAAAGGGAGTTCGAGAATCTTGAACAATAAAATAAGGATTTCCAATGAACATCTGATAGAAGTTGTAGAAGAAGAGTATGGAGAAAATAGAATGTGGGCATGAGGGTATTGAAAGAAGAATCCTGAGAATATCACTGGACTGATAAAAGATACAAATTCTCAAATTCAGTAATCCTGAATAAGAAGAATGAAAATAAATATAGACCTAGGTAAAACAGTGTGAATCTGTGGAACTTAACAGAGAAAAAAGAATCTCAACGGCACCCAGAGAGAAAAGACAGAATACCTACAAAAGAATAATGATTCCATGTTTTGTAGGTGATAACCCATTCTTACTTTTTACATCTAGAGAAACTAGATCGAGTAGCAATTGTTCTGTCCTGAAAATGTATTCTCCCAGCAGCCTCTCTACATATCTATATCTGCAACATAGATTTGTAATGTAAGGCCATTATCTGTCTGTTTCTCTATAGACCATGAGGTCCTTCAAGGAAAGTATTTTGTTATTCACCTTTGTCTCTAGTCCATCAAACGCAGGTCCTGGCAGCTAGTTGAAGCTCTTTCCATGGTTGAGAGAATCAGTGAATGACCCATTCCAGGGAGTTTGCTCAAACTCCTTAATGAAGGTAGTTCAAAATCTTTTCATAAGCACCATGAGTAAGATTCCTTTCCTTGTGAGAAATTGGTGTGACGTGTTGTAGAAGGGATATTTAGGAAGGTGCTCTCTATCAGCATTTCTCATCTGCTAAGGCTTAAATTGGATGATCCACAATTATTTATTCACTCTTTTCATAGTTGTGCTCCTTTCTGAGGATTTCATACTTGAGAAAGACAAAATATTAAGCATTTTACACTTAGGATGCATTTGTAGTGTAGGTAATATACATGTATATATATTTTTGACACTCTGAACATAGTGAATTAAAAAATGAGATTGGGGCTTCCCTGGTGGTGCAGTGGTTGAGAGTCCACCTGCCGATGCAGGGGACACGGGTTCGTGCCCTGCTCCGGGAAGATCCCACATGCCGCGGAGCGGCTGGGCCCGTGAGCCATGGCCGCTGAGCCTGTGCGTCCGGAGCCTGTGCTCTGCAATGGGAGAGGCCACAACAGTGAGAGGCCCGCGTGAAAGAAAATGAATTGGGAAGGCTGAAGGTCACATTTTCCTACTTCATAATTTCGTGTAGGGAAGTTTGGCTCCTTGATAATTACAACTTTAAATATCTTTATATTGTCTTAAAGTCTCTTTCTGACTCTATTTGATGTAGAAAACAAACAACTAAACCAAAAAATAAAGTTATTGAGGTGGGACATTGGAGGGAAGCAGGTTATCCTGACATAATATCATTCTAATAAAATTATAGATTCAAATGTAGTAATCATGCTTAGTATCATTGACTTTATCAGCGAGTGATTCCTTATTTTAGAACTCAGGGAACAGTTGTTTAGCTGTGTCTTTGTTTTGTTCCTAACTACGCTATCCAACGATAGCTCAGAAAGTCTCATTAATTTTGAAAGTCCTGTTGACTAGATACTCTTTCTGGTTTTCAAAATGTCAATTTACCTCTATGCCCAGGCAGAAATGGTCTAATCTTTTAAGAATTCACATCTCAAAAAGCTAGTTCTAGTGCTATTATTTATTTTATTATAAACAGATTCTCAAGTATAAAATATTACCTCTCTGAGTTTCATCAGTTTTAAGAAATTGAAATATTTATTCTTGGCTGGTGTTCTCACATATTAATTTAAAAAAAAAAGAGAAATTAGAGTCTTCATATTTCAATAAAGGCCTGTGCCTTAGAACTTCAGCATTTTCTCTACCATGCTCAATTTTATTTAGATAATTTACATTTTACCTTTGGACAATCAGTATGGAAATGCTTCCATTTACAGGTGGACTAGATGGTGAAAATTACAGCAACATATGCAACTGTGGAGACGTGCATGTTTAGTGACTATATGATAAAATGTTCCTTATGTTTCATCTAGCAAAAGCCATCCATGAAAGGAAAAGGGTCTTCTCCTGTGCCTTTAAGTATGGGGTTCAAACTGGCGGTACTTGGGACCAGTGTTTGTTATTTACATTCACTGCAGCTGTTTGCACTTTGAAAAAGTTATCTGCTTTAAACAAACAGACAAAAAAGGTTAATTGAGGGGCTTCCCTGGTGGCGCAGTCGTTGAGAGTCCACCTGCCGATGCAGGGGACACGGGTGTGTGCCCCGGTCCGGGATGATCCCACATGCCGCGGAGCCTACATGTCCAGAGCCTGTGCTCTGCAATGGGAGAGGCCACAACAGTGAGAGGCCCGCGTACCGCAAAAAAAAAAAAAAAAAAAAAGTTAATTGGTTTTTTTTTTTCATTTGAACAGCTAAATGAAAATAAAACTATATGAGGAAACTGCATTGAAAGACCATGTGAAACATATTACAGTTACCTTATTTTTAAGGTTTATTATCATATTTATTATCATTTATGCCTTAATTGAAACTGCATTGAAGGAAACTGCATTGAAAGACCATGTGAAACATATTACAGTTACCTTATTTTTACGATTTATTATCATATTTATTATCATTTATGCCTTAATAGAAGTTTTCCCCAATGTGTAATAGCTCTGTTAAAACCATGGATTTAACATTGCTGTAACCTTTGCTATTTTCAAGTCAGCCAAACGTTGACTGGAGGGAGCAGATTCTGCAGCTCTTTTCTCTTTTAGCACAAATTTGGGTCTCAGTGTGAGACTCTTGTGTTCCCTTCTACTTCCAGTCTGTTCAGATTTGAATCCATTTACCCCCAGCCAACCTAGAAAGGGATGAGGCCTCTCACTCTCTCTCTCTCTCAACAGTACTTCACTTACCTTTGCAGCTGCAAACATATATCAAAAGAATATATTGCTGCAGTGAGCCCTACTTATAATGTGAATAGGCAGATTTCATCTTTGCCACCTACTTCTTTTGAAGTCTTCTCTACTAGGATTCTCTGGTATCTGGGCCTCACATTCTTTCCCTGATACTTTGGGATTCCCCACTAAAATTCTCCTATCTTAGGATCTTATAAACTTTTCCATTTCACTGAAAGTATTAGTCTAATGATATTCTGATCCAAATGGACATGGTGAAAGCTAACAGATAAATGAGATGCTATTATAATATTGTCTAATAGAGTTCGTGCTTGTACATTCAAAATACATGCTTTTCCAAGCTTTCTAAAGAGAACGGTTATTAACATTTGGGGACTGTGATAATACACTTTCAGACTCCTCCTGGGGAACATAAGTCTCTGAGTATCCTTAAAACCTACGGCTTTGGCATATGTGCAGTCCATTTCCATCAATATATTTCTGTATAAATTAATTCAAACTTTCAGATTAGGAAATCTGTGACTGCAGCTGGTATAGAGAAGGGTCTGCTTGCTTTTGTTTCAGCACTTTAGAAATGTTGTTCCCTTGTTTGTAATATGTTCATTGTTCTCAGGAATTTTTCTGCATCTTTGGTTTTCATCAGTTTTTCTATGATATGTCTCAGCACAGCTTTCCTAATATAGAGTCTTCTTGGAGGCTACTGAGATTCTTAAATCTATGAATGTATATCTTTCAACAAATTTTAGACATTTTCAGGCATTATTTCTTCAAATAGTTTTGTCTGCCTTATTTACTCTTCTTTCTCTTTGAGACTAATTGCATGTGTTAGACATTTTGAAACTGTGTTATAACGATTGTTATAAAAATGCAGAAAAGTATAAAGGACAATAAATGGTTCAAAACTACATTTCTGATGTTCTAAGAATTGCAGATAAAAGAGCACCTTTCAGGGTACATTGTTGTGCTATCAAAAATCTTTATAGTAACTAAAATGGTCTTGATCTAAAGACATAAGGAGTTATTATGAATGTATCTTTTCCTTACCCTTTGTCTTCCAAATACTCCAAGACTCTTGAATTAGTATATGAATGTGTGCGTGTGTACGTGTTTGCCTGCACCACATTTATTTGCCTTATGGTGTCTTAATAGGTTGTTTTGTAGTTTGCCTTTTTTTCCCCTTCCTGTCTTATGTGGCAATATACCAGGAAAGTTGAGATATTAGACTTGAACAAAACTGAAGAAATATTTTTCTTGATAGAAAACGAAAAAGGGAAGTCCTTTTAGAGATCCAGTGCACCTCTCTGTGAATACAAAAGGAATGCAGTTGGGAATTGACAAACACGGAGAGCATATGATAGTAATTGCTTTATATACTACACAGTATCAGATCACAAGAGAACTGTTATCATGAGTCAGTTCATGCACATAAATGGCACTTTTATTGGGTGGGTCTGGATGATAGGGCTGGCCCTAGGCTAAAGAATACTCAAGTATCAGTTGACTTGATGTCAGTACTCGGAGCTGCTTCACAGTTAATGGTAAGATTTTCTTCAGAGAGGGTGAAAAATACTAGCGCTTCAATGGCACTTTTCCTGAATTATCCTAACATTTTTACTATTACAGCAAAAGCCCCTTATTCTGGACTCTGACTATAGGTTGGCTAACTCGCTCAGAGCTTTATTTGAACTTTTTGATATTGAGGACCTTTTAACTGTTTTAAAGGAATTTTGCTTATAATTTGACATATTTCTGAGACTATATTCATATAGTAAAACTACTTTAAATAATAACTTCACATTAGGTCACTATTAGTTTCCCAGGGCTGCTGTAACAAAGTCACCAAACTGAGTGGCTTAAACAACAGAAATTTATTGTCTCACAATTTGGAGGCTAGACGTTTAAAATCAAAGTGTGGGTAGGGCCATGCTACTCTGAAGGCTTAGGGAAGGACCTGTTCCATGCCTCGCTCCTAGCTTCTGCTGGTTGGCCAGTATTCTATGACATTCTTTGATTTATGGCATCCTAGCACCAGTCTTCATATGGTTTTTTTCCCTGTGTGTGTCTGTGTCCAAATTTCCCTTTTTGTGAGTACATCAGTCATTTTGGGTTAGGGGCTCACTCTACTCCAGTATGACCTCATCTAACTAACTAATTAACTAACTAACTAATTACATCCACAGCTACCCTACTTAAAAACAAGGTCACATTGTGAAGTTCTGGGGATGAGGACTTCAACATATGGATCTGGGAGACAAGATTCAACCCATAACAGTCATTAACACATTAACCTTCATTTCAAACCAGCTTATGATGAGACTTATCTGTGGTCCTCAAAGCTGAGAATTGTGAAAATCAGAAAGTCTGCTGCAAGAAAATTTTATTTTCAGTTTAAACAAAGAAGAGTTAGTTAGGAAGTAGTTTAGGATGAGAATTACTGCATCAGATCAAAAGCTGGAATCTTGTAGACTTTTTTAATTGCATGCTTTTTATCGATGGAATAAAAAGAAAAGAATAAAGCCTTTTTTTGTCAAGGAGGCTTATTATGAAGGAACTTGGATTTTAGATTAATTCCTTTTAAGAATTTTTGTCTTTAAGCTAGGCATGTTTGTATTTTAAAAATCATTCTTTTTACCCCTTCATTTTGAAGTAAAATTGTTATTCTTGTTCAACACAGACCTCTGTGCTGGAGAGATGTGATGTATTCTTTTCTTCTGGGTTCAGAGGGTATTTACAGTTTTTCAGTGTTGACATAATACTGTGAGTAGCACAATTTAAAAAAAATGGCATAGATTTAATTTAAAAGGAAAACATAAGAGCTTCATTTAAAAATACTTCTATTATGCACTGTTCAGAGTTTGAAGAGAGTGAAAAGAATGTTGTAAGAGAATGGAAATTCTATACTTGAATAAAAATTATGCCAAAAGTAACATGAATTTTGCTTTTGTATCTCTTGCTTTCAATACGTGTATTATTGACTGGAAAGAAAAGAGATGCCTTTGTATAAAATGATTCTACTTCCTTGAATGCCAGATTTGAAAAAAATACAATTTTGCAATATTAAATGGATATAATTTCATTTTTCTTTCCTTTTTGGTGTAATGTTGATGAGTGAAAAAAATTCAAGAGCAACAAAACAACAAAGGACATATTTTGGATAGCCGAACTGAAACCAAATTCATTCTTAGGTAATTAATGTCACCGATATTTACTGAGCCCCTATATGCATAAGTCATTGTGTTGAAGTCTATGACCATTGCTGTGAACTGCGGGTTGCGATCCAGAAGGGTGTCACAAAATTCATAAATAAGAAGTTATTATACGAGGCTGCATTTCAAATATAAAGAGAAAACTGAAAGTGTCCATGGGTTTAGAAATACCAAGGATCATTTCATCATGAGGAGATCAGAGGAATTCCCATGACCATTGTTCATGTTGGAATTTTTAGATCAAGTAAAATTTTAACAAATGATGGAAAGAATACATTTCAAGGGACTAAACAGCATTAACCAAAGTCTAGAAACTAAAAATTAAAGGTGGTAAGAGTATAGCAAGGAATATAATAACCACTAAAGGTCGGAAATTGCTGATAAGACTCAAAGGGTTGTGAAGGCACAGGATAGAGGGCTATGAAGGCCAGGTCAGGATGTTTGGACTCTATTTATTGGAAAACAATATGACCACAGATATTTCCTAATAGTGGGATGATGTATTAACAGTAGTTTTAAGGATGACAGCAGTTTTAGCCCTACACAGGGCACACTTGATTGCAGTGATGATGGACATAGAGAGACAATATTTGCTTCACTCACCAGCTGAGATAGGAAGTAAGAGCCTTATTGGTTTATAGCAGTGAAAAAGGAAAAGAAGGACAATGGATCCCCCTTTTGTATATTTGTTCTTTAAATTGATCATTTACTCATTTGTTTATCAGATGCATCATATGGACTTTGCTAGATAGCATTTCCTATGTGTTAGTAGGACCAGTATTAAATGACTGAATTCTGGACCTCAGAGGATTGGTGAAGATTTACTATCCAGATAATTTATCAGATTAGTTTATGTTCCTGGTTGTGGAGGAATGAGAACGTGCCTCCCAAGTCTCTCACTGCAGGGAGCGTAATTGATCAAGGGCCCCAGCTGCTGTGCTTCTGACTTCGGTACTCGCACTTGTGACAGGGCTATGCTCCCAGCAGTGACTGCCTGCTACATATGTACTTAAGGCAGACCTGTCCCTGGTGGACATCAGAGTCCTCTGATTGTCACCTGTGGCTCCAGGATTCCCTAACAGTTTTGGTGAAGCTTCCTTAGATCCCACGGCAGCCTAGAGTGCTTCCACCCTGAACTTCTGTCTCTCTTTCTCTCAAGTTTAGGCATGGCTCATGACCTGAGAGTTCTCCCAGTCTTACCCAGCGTCCTCCCTATTTTATCATACAAAGACATTTTCCTTAGTAAAATCACCACATGTTTAACCCTGTCTTGACATCTGCTCCTCAGTGGACCCAGACTACTGTGAGTGTGACTAGGCGTGGTCTAGGAAAATGTGATGTAATATAGGGGTTGGGATTGACTCTCCCACCACCTGATAGGCAAATAGGACACTGTCTTTGTTGCTAGGTGGGGCATATGGTTTCTGGCACAAGTTAGCAGCTCACATGCTAACTCTCACTGGAGGTGATGTCCTGGTATAGAGGAAGTCTTCAGCAAATATGGTGCTGCTGACATTTTGGAAAATATGGGGGAACGATGCTTACAAGACAGTGCAATTGGCTGGTGACTGCTAAGTTGAACTGATATCATGCAGAATGATGAAAGATGGAGACTTGTTAATAAGTGCTAAATGGCTAAGCATGAGAGCCAGAGAGCCTTGGTGGTGGCATATAAACAGGTCCTTATCACCTATAGTGGAAGCGGGGGCACAAAGTTAAATGGGAGGTTAAAGGCCTAATTATGAGAACTGTATAGCACCAGAGACTTTGAATTAAGAAAGTAAAATAAATCTGTTATTAAGAACGCCAGGTCTCTGGCAAAAATACTGAAATCCTGAAAACTAGGATGAGAACGTCTGGATAGATGCCCCTGAGGATGTTGCCTCTACAGCCCCAAATGCCTGGAGTTTCACCTTCCCTAGTGAGGGTTGGCACTTGCACTGCACATGAAGGGGCTGCAGAAGGCTCCCCCTCAAGTCAACAGAAGCCTCCTTCACACCTCTTTTCCTAGCTGCCAGGTCGAAAAGTAGGGTTAGACCTTAGCACAACCCAGCTGTGAGTATGCTGGACCTGGTAAGGGAGGAAAGAGTCTACACACCTGAAGAATTGCAAAGTCTCATCTGTGTGAACTGGATGGAGCCTGAGGAGGGCCCTTGGGATAGGTAAGTCTGGTGAACAAGACTTCATTGGCTTGGGAGCACTATCTTGGGACAGACGATTTAAGACATGGGCAGAGACCACAGGGGATAGGACAGTGTTATTGGAAATGCCTAAGGTACCTTGACAGACAAGAAATGAAGAGGCTGAGGCAGGTGGCCATGCTGAAATGGATGTATTAGGTAGGGTCTGAAGATCCCAGAGGATGCACCATTCACTGAGGCCATGGAATGCACCCAGAAGTTTGATAGTGAGCAGTGATGTTGGCAAAAGAGAGTCACAGACTGGGGCTGCATGGGGATGATGGGTCGCCAGCAACAGAAGCCAGGTGGTGGCACTTTATTTCCAGATACCAGGAGGCCACAATTACAATGAAAATTGTCAACGTAAGAGCAGCAACCTACGGTACTTAACCTGCCAGGGGTTGCAGAGATGGTTAATAGGGACAAAATAAACAGGCAGATGACAGGGGTGTTGAATCTCTACAACTGAAAATGCAAGAGTGAAGGAGCTGGAGACTGAAGGACATGACCCTAACAAAGCCTCCTGACTTCTTGTGCAACTGCCAGACCTGAACCAGTTTTTCATAACTGGAACCCATTGAATGAGACCCTTGATGGGAAAGACCCTACAACATCAGATGAAAAATATAATATATACTCTGGTGATTTTCCAATTCTTCCCCAAAGGGACATATGGCCATTTAATCGGGTCCCTGTACACTGTGGAAAAAGAGGAATAACCAGACAGTTCTAAGACTTTTGGACACAGGGTCTGAGTTGACCCAGAGTCTCATCAAACCCCTCTGTTAGAGTGAGCTTGTTATGTACTCTTTCTTGAGATGGCTTTTTGGGTTCTAGAAGCAACATGTTCCACACCAAGTAATATTCCTCCAGTCTATATTCCAGGTGACATGGAAGGACACCAGCTTTGAGTAAGGCCCAGAGAAGGAAAGATTTCTGCAGCAGGTCCAGGCCGTGGTGCAGTCAGCCCTGCCATCTGAGCCATAAGATCCAGCACCCTCTAGAGTGTTGGAGGTGTCAGTGGTGATAAAAATGCAACAAGTTCCAGTGGGAGAATCACAATGCAGGCTCCTGGGGTTCTGTCATAAGGCCATGCCATCAACAGCAGAGAATATCTTTTGAGAAGCAGCTCTTAGTGTATTATACTGGATATTTATCTGGATGGATCCTTAAATAACTTTGCTAGGACTGCTGTAATGAAGTGGCTTAAGCAACCAAAATTTATTGTCTTGCAGTTTTGGAGACTAGAAGTCTGAGATCAAGATGTTGGCATGGTGATCTCTTCTGAGGGCTGTGAAGGAAGGATCTGTCCCAGGCTTCTCTCCGTGGCTTAAAGATAGCCGTCTTCTCTCTTTGTCTTTCCTCTCTTTGTGTCTGGGTCCAAATTTACCCTTTTTATAAGGAAACTAGTTATTTTGGATTAGGGATCCCCTTAATTATCTCATTTTAAATCAGTTATCGCTGCAAAGACCCTATTTTCAAATATACATCCCTAGGTACTAGGGGTTAGTACTTCAACATGTGAACTTTGAGGGACACAATTCAACTCATAATAGCCCACATGAATCTTTATAAGAGGAAGGTAGAGGCAACGTGACCACTGGGGCAGAGATTGGAGAGATGAAGCCACAAATCAAGACGTCAACACTTGGAAGAAGCAAGGAATAGATTCTCTCCTAGAGCTTCCAGAGGGGCCGTGGGCAGGAGACACCTTGATTTTGGCACAGTTAATACTTATTTTGGACTTCTGGTGTACAGAACTATAAAACAATCAATTTGTTATTTGAAGCCTCCAAGACTGTGGTAATTTATTACAACAGTCTTAGGAAACTAACACAGGCCCCAACTGCTGTGCTCTGAAGTCCATTGACAGCTCTGCTTGCAGACAGTAATCAGGTGTGGCACGAATACCAAGGCAGCTCGTATATCTGGGAGACTGGGATTCCTCTGGTGGCTGTTTTGGGCTCTAGCTCTCTCTGATAATGTTACTGAATTTTTCTTAGACTCCACAGAATTTTGGGTTCCTTTCATCCAACTTTATCTCCCTCTCTTCCCTTGGGATCAGACTTGCTTGGCAGTCTGACGGCTCTCCCATCCTCAAGTAACTGCCTTTTTGTTTTCTCTCACACGCTCATTTTCCCCAATAAAACCTTGTGGGTTTAATCTCTTCCCAGCACCTGCCTTTTGAAAGACCTGGAATAACACATTAGAATTCCAAGATTTTAACTTAAAAACTGAAGAATAAATCTAATTTTTTTCAGCCCGAATTTTTCTCCAAAACTCCACACCTATATATATTACTGCCCAATCCATATGGATTTCTCAGAGACACTTCATATTATACCGTGTCCAAAACTGTTATCAACAAATCCCCATCTTCTTACAAGAATATATGTATAAACACACACACACACACACACACACACACACACACACACACACACACACACACACACACACACACACACACACACCCCTACTGTCTCTAGCCTCAACACATGGCACCATTCATCATATGCCCATTGGTCGGACAAAACTTTGTCATCTTGTCTCTTCCTTTTCCTCATATACTGTATTAATAAAATTCAAGTCCAATCAATTCTACTGTAGAATTTTGCTCAAATGTATCTATGTGTCTCCTTCCCTGTCCTGGACCATCATTATTTCATATTTATTTACCTCCTCAATTCCCTTATTAAGCTTCACTACCTACAGTCTCATTTGCCTGCAATTCGTTCAAAGCCCTGAATTCAGCACAATGAGGTTAAAATACAATCTGCTTGTGTTACTAGCATCACTGTTAAAAATCCTTTCCATAATTTATTGCCACCCTTAGCATACAGTTTAAATTCCTAATGTGACTTACACAGACATTCTTGACCTGGCTTTTGCAGGTGTTTCATCTCCAGCTTTCACCCTTTCTCCTCTCATGCTTTAATAGCCGGCAAGACAAAGCATGTACCTTTTTTTTTTTTTTTTGATGATGAGTAACAATGCCGTATTTTATTTTATTTTGCGGTGTGGGCCTCTCACTGTTGTGGCGTCTCCCGTTGCGGTGCACAGGCTCCGGACGCGCAGGCTTCAGCGGCCATGGCTCACGGGCCTAGCCGCTCCGCGGCATGTGGGATTCTCCCGGACCGAGGCATGAACCTGTGTCCCCTGCCTCCATAGGCGGACTCTCAACCACTGCGCCACCAGGGAAGCCCCAAAGCATGTACCTTTATCACACGGTTCACTCTGTCTTACCTTCCCTGCCTGTTTGCATGTAGTTCTCTCTGCCTAGAACACTCAGGTTTTAACTTAAATGCTTTGTGCCCCATAATAAGCCTTGAAAGCAGTGGCTTTCAAGTAGAAGCGATTTTGCCCCCCAGGGGGCATTTAGTAATGTCTGTAGATGTTTTTTGGTGTCACAGCTGGGAGGTGCTACTGGTAACTAGTGGGTAGAGGCCAAGGATGCTGCTGAGCATCCAATAGGGCACAGGTTGTCCTCCCTGACCTTCCACAATGTTGGTAGTGCTGAGGTTGAGAAATTCTACTGTAAACTAGTCTGGTTACTGATGTTAAGGATCACAGCTCCCTAACTCCCCCACATGAGGGACCATTTCCCACATGGCATTGTCTTTGCTTCTCACCATCCATATTCCACACTGAGAAATACAGTGGAATACTGTATTCCACTCCTGAGGGCAAAGGTCTTGCCGACCCGCCTCATTCCTGTATCTCACCACCTGTGGTCCATATAGATCTGTTGAATTAGTGAATGCATATCACTCATGTACTTTAACCACCTTGGTGAAAAGACAAATGCATTTGACACTTCCTTGTCTTCTTAAAGTGGTGTCCTGAAATAATTTGGCTTTTAAAAAGGTTTTGTTTCCCACTGAGCCCCATCTACGATTCGGTGTTGGTTATGAGCTGGGTTTATAGTTTGGTGATAATCTCAGGGTTTTAACATAGCCCCGACTTCTTCACTATTCTAGTTAACAGGCCTACTAAGATGTGCTCAGGGATGATTCTCCATGGAGAGTGTTTGATTGTTCTGCACTTTGACTTTAATTTAAGGCTTCTCGTCACATTGTGATCACTTATTGGGATCCTAACAGAAATAGCAGGATCATGTGTCACTTGGCTCAGCGTGGCCATTTTGTATCTGTGGACAACCTGAGATAGCGTAAAGAGGGATCACTATTAGCTTGACTTACAGGGAATGAGGACATTCCCCCAAGTCTGAGAGAAATTGTCTAGGCAAGAACTTTTGATGAGCTTGAGAGTCCTACCTGGAAAGCCTAGCATCCTGGTAAAACGCTTGAGCAACATTATTGGAATCAAGTGCTTTCTGGGAAGTGAGATTCACACACCCAGCTCACTTTAAAAGACATCTATCTTTAGCCAGCTTTGTGACTATGCAAATAATCCTAATCAGAAATATTTTGTGTTATCAAGTCTGAAAATGAGTACCTAGCCAACATTTTTTTTTCTATAATATTTCTCTGCCAAGAGGAAATCTTTGAAATAGCTTTTCTCAGGAGCATTTCCTTTAATTATAAGCTTGAACTAAAACTTTGACACATGCTCACAAACAATTCTTTTGAGAAGTCTTTCACCAGGAGTTGTTATGGGCTTCTGCATGTCAGCCAGCTTCATGTGGGTAGGATACATAGTCTACCCTTAACTCAAAGGAGTAAGTTTCTCAGGATTTCTCTAGGTCCACTTTTCATATTGTAGCATCTTCTCCGAATTTATCCTTGTCTCATCAATAAAACAACAGACCAAACTGAGTCCCTTAATACTCAGTCAGAGGCATTTTTAATATTGGCAGAATATACTGTTGGCACATTGGCAGTGCAGATCAGGTTTAAAAGCTCCAGATGCATCTGTGCTTCCTGACATTTAAGTGCCGGAGTATGTCAGTTGAAACTTTAATGTGACTCCCTCACATCCAGCAAAGGTACATCAAAATCCTCTGTTAACACAATTCCTGCAAAGCAAATGGGTGAAAATAGGCTCCATCGCTCAATGCCCTGATAGCTCAAAGGCTGTAACCAAATCTTTGGGTCATCAAATAAGATTATCTATAGCTGGCTCTCCTTTTGCAATTAAAGAAGCTAGTACTGTTTATTACCAAATCTTTGAAAAAAAATCAAAAGTGTGAGAAAGAAACAAAACAATAGGGTAGTGTTCGGTCAAGAAGACTTCCTTGTCTTCTTAAAGTCTTCCTTGTCTTCTTAAAGACAAGCTGTATTTATGGGAGATCCAAAATATCTCTTCTTAATTATGTTTAAATAGCTTTATTTTAAAGCTGATACAATAAACTGGAATAGATTATGCCATACTAAATAGGGTCCCCAATTTTTAGAAAGGAATAGCTTATACATCATATCTATCTATCTATCTGGCATAGTCATGTGGTGTCACCTGGAACTACTCACTAATGCCATGCTTATGACCTCTGTAATTAATTTTTTTTTTTTTTTGCGGTACGCGGGCCTCCCACTGCCGTGGCCTCTCCCGCCGCGGAGCACAGTCTCCGGATGTGCAGGCCCAGAGGTCACGGCCCACGGGCCCAGCCGCTCTGCAGCACGTGGGATCTTCCTGGACCGGGGCACGAACCCACGTCCCCTGCATCGGCAGGCGGACTCCCAACCACTACGCCACCGGGAAGCCCTGTAATTCATTTTAACCTGGAGTTGACCTCTGTAATTCATTTTAACCTGGAGTAAACCACTAGCTGTTTACTAAAATCTACTCTTTCTTCTTCCCAAGCCCACAGTGAGACTACATTTCCCCTCTTCCCTTGAAGTTAGGTTTGACCAATGTCATATGAACAAAATAATGTGTGTCATTTCCAGACCACGTCCAAGAAAACCTCCAGTGGTGACTTCCACTCTCTTTTTCATTGATTGGCTGGATGCAGGTGACCACAAAGACTGAGAGCCTGTTGGAGCCACCAAACAGAAGGGGTTTGTGGCCTGAGTTATTGGGTGGAACAGACCTTTTTCTCCTTGTACTGACTGGACCAATGAACCGTCTCATCTTCCCAAGACTGAGAAAGAACTAAACTCCTCATGAGTCAGCCACTGACATCTGTCTACATGTTACCACGGGCAAGTCTACCCCTAAATTGCCCATGGGTTTGAGGGCTTAATTTCTCCAGTTGTAATTTTTTCCTCTTTTGACATTTGTTCTCCTCTTTGTATCTCCACTCTGGCTCCCTGGCTGCTTCTTTCCACCAATTCCCTCGCTCTTTCTCTCTCATATTTCTCACATTTTTGTCTCAGTTCTCTCCTTTCTTGACAAGCAACTCTCCCAGTCTCTACTAGTTGTTGGTGAGGTGATCGATAAGGCAACAAGACAAGAAACATTTCCATAAGCAAAAATAGGTATTTTACTGTTGGAATCATGTTGGGCTAAATGTGAAAATTTCAGATTTTGATATACCTTTACTGTCACATGTTTCTTTCATATTTCAGTAGACTAAAGAGATTCCATGGGGGAAGGGGTGAGATTTTGAGTTTAGACGAGCATCTATTTGACTTTACATCTCTGATAAAGTTTTCTTCCTGGTGAGAAATCAAAACACACTAGATTTAGAGAAGAGATATATCCTATAACTGGTTGATGGATCTAAAAGTAAAAACCCTTGTTTAATAAACCTGTGGTGTTAATATTATTAACTCCATTCTATGAATTTCAGACAGTTTTGCTACATAAAATATGCAGTCAAATATATAAGAAACTTTAGGAAACCGTATTTTAGATTAGTAAACCTTATTACCAAATAGCATGATATGAAGTTAAATTTGACAGGCATAACATGTATTTTTATATCATTGTGATAGTTGGTATTGATTATATATTTTAAATTTTATAGCAATTTATTTTTATATTCTGCTTTTGTAAAGATGGTTTTAGAAAATCCAGTTTCATGCAGACAGGGGGTGTGAAGTACAATGTTACAGAGAGCTTATTCTGCCATATGTGCGAAATTATGCTCTGTTTTTGCCCAGAATTTGATCAAGTCAGCACTTGAAAAACCTAGATTTAAATCTCCTCTATTCACACATATTCCATTACTCAATACTCTGTTTCTTAACAACTTCACAGCACAGAGTCTGTGCTGATAAGTGGATTGAGAATCCAGACACAATATTTAGTTCAGAAGGCAAATATTCATTTAAAATGGATTGAAGTCTAGACATGTAAAGCATTATGTAATTCCGCATTGAACCATCAATCTCGAGATTATGCCCTGAGAAGTTATCAGGTGACAAAGTGACTAATTTGACCATCCTCTATATTTGAGTGTGTATGGATGCATTTGAGAGTATTTGTGATTGTACTGTTGCCAGGAAAGTCTGACTTCTCTCTGTTTCTCTCTTCTCTCCATGGATCCTCTTTCCTTTGCCTTTTTCTGAGATAACTTCTCCTACCTTTCAGGTGGCAACTCATTTTTTTACTTCCTTAGGAATGACTTCCCTGTTTTACCCTGTCGGGACAAATTTCCTGTTACATGTTTCCTTTGAAGCATGTTGTCATAACTGTAATTTTACATTTTGTTTAGTTATATGATTAGTGTCAGTATCATCTACTAGACCCCTTCTATTTAATGTGTGGTCCATCTATATAGCATCACTGTCATCACCTGGCATCTTGTTAGAACCGCAGAATATTTGGTTTGATCTCAGACCTACAGAATCAATACACTTTTTAACGATGACCCAGTGATTCATACACATGTTAAAATTTGAGAAGTGGTGCACTAGACTATAAACTTCATGAGGCCATGGTTTGCCAAACGCCCAGTGCTGAACACTGGGCTAGGAATGTATTTATTGAACAGATTTCTTTATTGAATTAATATTTGTGGAATGTACCAGAAGCATGTGGACTCACTGAAAAATAAAAAAAAAAAATAGTGCAGCTAAACATGATTCTTTTAAACTTTTCCCATTTGTTCATTTAACACATATTTAATTAATGCAAACCACAGGCCAGGAATTGTGACATTAATAGGTTTTTACAGTTTATTCATTCATTAAATTATCTTCTAGCTCTTGCTAACAGGTAACTATTGACATATGCCAAAGGTTTAAGAAAAGTGTGTCAGAGAGCTACTTAAATTTGGCCAATCAACTTAATTTCCTGCTAACTGTGAAAAGACTATCATAATATATTTTTAGTAATGAAACACCTTGACTGATTTTTATAGAACAGCAGTATTAACTGAGAGCATGGCTTATGGACCACCCTTCCAAATTGTGAGTTCTCAACAGTAGGAGCCATAAGGAATGCATTTGTCCTGATGCCTTCAGTCCAATGCATGGTACAAATAGATACTTTTTGGAATGGGGTAAGGATGAGTTATAGAAAAGGAGGATAAGGTGACGTAATTTTAAAAAATCCTCTAAACTGATGTTAAAATAGAAATTCTTCAACTTACCTTATAAATCATTTTAAAAATACTTATTAAACTGTCTGTCATCCATCTACCCTAGGGAACAATGCCAAATCTATAACTTCTTTCAAATAACTAAGTCTTTTAAATTCTGAATTTTGAGTAGTCTCAAAGGTCACAGCTTAGCAGAAAGACTGAGCCAGAATGTGTGTGATGGAGATTAATACACGTCTTGGTTTCATTGCAGCTATGCAATGTAATGACATCAGTATGCAGAATATATTACAAACTACAGGTTTCATGAAACTGGTTATCTTTAGCTCTAATTAAGCTGGAGTATGGAAAACTTTTCTGAAGTTTTGCTATATACTTACGTAATTAGATACTCTCCTTGTAGAAAAGTTGCCCATGTGGAACACCTTCAAAACTATATGTACAACCATTTATCATTGCTAGAAATGTAAGTTTTCCTCAAAGAATCTAATTAAAGTTCTGGACATCTATCCTTTTGATATGATACAGACTCTGAGATCACAGGGGCTATGAATATGGCCAATAAAGTTTCCAAAAACATTTAAACAGTTTGATATCATTTTGAACAGTCAGCTTTTTAATTAGCTAAAAAGAAATATTAATGAAACTACTTGAAAGAAAATATATACTATTACATTCTTATGTGCATAGGTTTTTAATTCCTTGTTAAATTTTAATAATGAAATCTTGATAATATTTTTTCTGTGAAGGTGAATAAAGGCAGAAAAAATATTCTCATAAGATATGTATAGTGAAACACTGACCATTTCAGTAGAATTAACTTTTCTGGAGAAAAATGCTATCAGACTTGATGTAATTTAAACTAAAGTCAATTTTTAAATATGATGTATCCCAATTTTTAAATTATATGTTTTATTTTTTTAATTTTTAAAAGTTATTTTATTTTATGTTTTGTTCCAGTTTTATTGAGATATAATTGACATACAATACTGTATAAGTTAAGGTGTACAGCATAATGATTTGACTTATATACACCATGGAATGGTTACCACAGTAAGTTTAGTGAACGTCTATCATCTCATATAAATTATGTTTTTAAAAGAAGGCCTTTAGAGATTGATTGGATAATATTTTCATATCTTTCACTCCAATTGGAGCATTCTCCACTGTCTTTACTCCTTCATTTGTCCTACAATCCCAATTAAATCTCTAGTTTTCCTTTGCTTATGCTAATATCCCAAACTAAAATTCTATCTCCAAATATCTCTGTCAACGTAAACTGGATGTTTCACAACTCATCTTGCTCTCTACAGAGGGTTTCCCTCTTCTCAATTATTTTAACAATGTAGTCTATAAATTTCACCTATTACAGAAATCCAACCAATATGTATTTATTAATTGCCTACTGTGTATATGCTATCATTATACTCTCTATGGAGTTTTTCTTTTGTCTGTGTATGATACAAAAAGAAAATAGTTGAACATATCCTTGTATTATAAGAACACAGTTTCCTGTTAGGTTCAGATTTTCACTGGTGTAATTCTCACTTTATTCAATATTGAGATCAGCTGAATTATTTCATGCACATAGAGATAAAAAAAATACTGCTTTTATGTTGTATTTGTATTATTGCTGCACCAAATATCCTAAGAATCCTAGCAAAATAGAACGATTAGCTTCTAATTTTCCCCAGTGTTGAAGCTAAGACTCAGAGAATTATGACTTTGTCAGATGTAAGATTTGAATCAGGCTGTCTCTGAGTCCGTGAGCTTCTTCTTTTTTTTTCACAAGCTTCTTTTGTATGTACAATATTGCCATCTCAGTCTTTTAAAAGTTTGAATTAATTTGAAAAAATTTTAACATATTTCTTCACAATATGTAATTTTTACCCAAAGTTTAAAGTAACATACAGTATAATGCATCTATGTATTTATATAATATTTTTCTATTTTTCTACTTTGAACAGACAGTACTGAGAAAGACTGCTTTCTTATAACTCACCATTGTGCTTCCTGTTCAAACCTGGTTTTCCTGAGTGTCTTTTCAAATGGATCCATCTTAACCTTGACAGTGGAGAGATGTCATCAACTCCTCCCTTTTTCTCAACTCCCCAATCCAGACAGTCTTCAAATTTTCTCTTCTTGTAACACTCATTTAAATATAATTCCTCATGGCAGTATCAGCTTAACTCCATTGACCCCATAATACCAAATACTTCCTCTTTTGTCATCCTAATTCACTCAACATCCATCCTACCCCTGAAGGCAGAGTCAGTTGGGACCTTGTTCAATAGTGTATGCTCAGCAAGTAATCTAGCATCCGACATACAGTAAGTGTTCAATGACTGGATGTTAAATAAACAATTACATTACTAGTGGACAAGTTGACTTTACAGCCATAGTCTTATAATTAATGTTTCTTTGTTCCTATATTCTATAAAAAATGGTTCATAGATAAAATCAATCATACAGGACTTTAAAGGCATGTGATACCAAAAGCAAATTAATGATTTTCTAACCTATATGTTAACCATAATTTTCAAGCTTTTCTCTTGCAAACAGTACTTTACTTTTCCTGTTTACCAAATTTAAAATAGTGGAAGCATCTTAACTTTACTCTTCACTCACTATTTAACATTTCTGGATTCCATCTGTTCTTTTAGAGTAATGTCTCAAGAATTTAATCCTTTGCATTTTTCTTGTAGCTATAGTCTTTCAAGTCCTGTCATCCACTTATGAATGAAGATTTTTTCTCTTCTAACTTTTTCTTTCCACAGCTGTCAGATTATTCTTCATTAACTAGGGTTTTTGTCGTGTCACTCCACTAAAGCCCCTGAATGGATTTATGTAGCTTACCCATTCCTGTCTAAAATTTTGAGCTAATGATCAGTAACTTTTGTTATTTTATTACCCTGCTTCTAACTAGTATTCAAATAAACATTTACATCTCAATCCTTACTGACTCCTATCTGCTAGTCTTAATATACCTTTCATCTCTTTATTTAGGTTCTATATACCTTTCATCTCTTTATTTAGGTTCTTTCTTTTTCATGACATCCCCATTCCTTTTTGCCAGTTTAAGATCTAGCAGAAATTGAAATTTCTCAGAGAAGCTTTTCTGATTATACTCACATATGAATTTTCTTTCCCAGCTCTGAATGCTAGGAACTCATTCACTGGATTATATATTTCTTTGTACTGTTAGGTTCTTGGCTCTGCTGCTTATTTGAACTGTGACCTTGAGAAAGTTATTTAACTTCCTTTGTGTCTCGGTTTTAGCATGCACAAAGTGGACAAGGTAATAGAATCTATCTTAAACACTTGTAAAGGGTAAATAAGTTAATACATGTGAAGTCCATAGAACAGTTCCTATCACATATTATGTTCAATAGCAGTTAGTTTTCGTTCTCATAATTCTTTTCTTTCATCTAAATTAGAGTAGTAAGGCAGAGTCAGGGAGGAAAGTGTCAACTTTTCAAGATAAATACAGTGACTAGACGAAAGAGTCAACCAGAATTTTTGCATAGAAGGTTCAAGGTAAAGGGCTAGGAAGAAACCAGTTGAAAAAAAAGGAAGTCATTCAGATCATCCACCGATGCAGGACCAAAAATATCCCTAAGTGAGCCATTGCTCCAGGAGTTCTTCACTCTCTGTGGTTTTCCCACACGTGCTCAAGGTGAGGCTGTTAGGTCTGCCCCCATGACAGGAACGTCCTTAGGGACTTTCAAGTAAAGATAAAAATCTCCCTCCTCAGGACATAGCCCATACATCTGAAAGCAGGCCATGGTTTCTGAGCAGATTTGAATCTCCATAGGCATTTCTAAGTTCTGTAACAATGTCAAGGGTTCAGAATTCAAGACAAGCAGTCCATTCTGCCAACTTCATCACACCATAGGTTTCTCCTGTGAAGCAGAGCAGGGTAGTGCTCAATTCTGAGAACGTTTCAATGACTCCACAAAGTTCAACGTCCTGTGGAAGCCAGAGGACTAGGTGAGACCTGGGTTTGGATGCACCTTCCAGGCAGCTCCCCTGAGTGAGCTCAGAGGAGATATGCACATCAGCTTCTCACCACCAGTGAGCTGTGTGTATGTAACTTGTCCTGAAAGAAGGGTGTGCATTGCTGACTGGACTACAAAGGCGAAACCATTTTAGCCTTGGAGACAGCCCAGTCATCTATCTGTGTCAGCAAAGAAGTAACTTGACCTCAGAGCTCTGGAAAGAAGCTTGAGGCAAGTTTTCTTAGCTCTTATTTCTATGATCATTTTCCACTGAATAAAATCCAACCCACATCTGTTGTTTTCCTTCATCTCAAACTTGCTCAATAACCACCCTCCCCCCTATTAATTGATGGATTTCTGTTTTCCTCCTGGCTAATCTTATCTTCCCTTTGTGGTCCTAGTTTCAATAAGCCATAATGAGTCAAATTTTATTTTGTTATTCATGTGAACTTGGGTAAGTTTTCTGAACCTCTATGTGTCTAAGTCCAGATTGAAAGGGTCACCATGATACCTACTTGGCAGGACTGTTGAGACTGAACACAACACTGACTAAATGACAATTTTTAGCATATTGGAAACTAACGGCCTAATACACCAACTTTAATGACTGTGGAGAACACCCGTCTAACATGCTAGCCTTACAAGCGTCTCCCTCAACTCCAGAATAGATAACTTGTAATCACCAAGTAATCTCCAAGACTATATCCTGGACCCCATCAGTACGTAGTGAAGCACTTCTGAAATATGTAATCCCCCATGCAAGAGACATATTTAGTGTTTGAGAAAAGCTGAATTACTTTTCAGGAACATCATTTAAAAGTTTTATTGTCTCCTCACTCATTTTTTCTTACATATCTGTATCTGTACATACTACTGTGTGTTCCCAAATCTACCCTGTTAGCAATCAGAAGAGAATGTAGCTGCTTGAAGGCCCTAGGGCCATGGGAAGCTTACCAAATGGAAATCAAGCTCAACCTTTCTTCAACCATTTAAATAGTTAAGAGATTAATCTAATCCAACTACTTTCATTGACCAGAATTGTCAGAGTAAAAAAAAAAATACCCATAAAGAAATAATGTCCTAGCTGCGAGGAGCAAACTGAGTATATTACTTTCATCTTTAGTATGCTGTTGTTCCTTTTTATCACACGTAATGCATATTACAAAATGCCACATTATTTTTCATGCTGCATTAATGAATTGGCAGATTGAAAAACAGAATCACAAAGATTTTTAATGTCTGACCCCAAATCTCAGAACTGCTCTGAAACTCCATTCCTTTCTATTTTCCTTTCAACAGCTTTTCTCTTTCTGATGGCTAATTCATTTATCAACTTCTTGGGGCATACATGGCAAATATCTGGTTTGAGAAGTAAGATAATTTGATAATTTAAATAGACTGGGGAGACCTTAGGCAGATTCTGAAGCTACAGAATTTTGCATCATTACTTTTCCATCCCATTTTCTCATTCATTCATTCATTCAACTGGGGCCAGTTTTGTTCAGTACGCGTTTCTTGTAGCCACAAGGAAAGGAGAAATCTTAATATATTTAGGACCATTGTTAAGCTCTGTTGTTATGGCATTTTTTTTTAGCCCATTAGGAAAAAAAAAAACATGAGCAGGCCATAGTTAATATTAGGTTGTTTTTCCTTTGTCTTGTCTTCCCTCTCTCATTTTCTCCCTCATACACTTGTCATTACATATCCATCTATTCAAAAAGTATTGTGGACATTTAGGTTACTTCCATGTCCTGGCTATTGTGAATAGTGCTGCAATGAACACTGGGGTGCATATATCTTTTCAGCTTATGATTTTCTCCAGATATATGCCCAGGACAGGGATTGCTGGATCAGATGGTAGCTCTATTTTCAGTTTTTTAAGGAACCTCCATACTGTTCTCCATAGTCGCCGTACCAGTTTGCATTCCCACCAACAGAGGGTTCCTTCTTCTCCACACTCCCTGCAGCATTTATTGTTTGTAGATTTTTTGCTGATGGCCATTCTGACTGGTGTGACAGGATACCTCATTGTAGTTTTGATTTACATTTCTCTAATAATTAGTGAGTAATGGATAAAGAATATGTGGTACATATATACAATGGAATGTTACTCAGCCATAAAAAAGAACAAGGTAATGCCATTTGCAGCAACATGGATGGACCTAGAGATTCTCATACTGAGTGAAGTAAGTCAGACAAAGACAAATATCATACGATATTGCTTATGATATTGTGGAATCTAAAAAAAAGGCTACACATGAACTTATCTACAAAACCAAAATAGAGTTACAGATGTAGAAAATAAACTTATGGTTACTGGGAGGTAAGGGGTGGGGAGGGATAAATTGGAAGATTGGGACTGACACATACACACTACTATATATAAAATAGGTAACTAATAAGAACCTGCTGTATAGCACAGGGAACTCTACTCAATATTCTGTAATGGTCTATATGGGAAAAGAATCTTAAAAAGAGTGGATATATGTATTTGTATTAACAGATTCACTTTGCTGTACATCTGAAACTAACACAACATTGTAAATCAATTATACCCAAATAAAAATTTTAAAAAAGTGTTGTGCACTTATTAGGCAGCAGACCTTCTCTTAGGCACTGGCAGTAGTGTCCCTCACATGGTTTCTGCTGATGTGGAGGATACAGTTTACTGGGCTACCCCATCCTCCCACCACCACTGCCACCACCACAGTACACACATACACATACATACATGCACACGTGTACGCACACAAACACACCTGGATTCACAGTGTCTCAGATGATATCTGTGTTATCTTTAGTAGGTGAGGTCCTATCAGTTTTTCACAGACATTGGTCTACTAACTAGACTATCCGCCTCACCATCACCCAATCTTAAAAGTACATTCTGGAGCGCCCCCCGCCCCCAGATTTACTAAATTGGAGTCTCTGGAAATGAAGTCTGAAAACTCTTATTTTTAAAAAGCTTCCAAGAAATCATGGTGCAGAGCCAGACATGATAAACCACTCTCTTACACTGTGAAACTTGCCGTTACTACCAATGTCAAAACTCACTTGCCCTGTTCCTGATAGAATAAATCTGTCAAAAGAACTCATTAATAACTGCAGTGGTTCACTGTTGCTATAAAGAGAATTTGCATTTGAGAAAGAGGCTTGAGGACAAATGTCTTACACTGATGGAATAAATATACAATATGGATGTTTTAGGAACTCTAGTGTTAGTTAATAAAGAAGAACATTTAGGGGAAGCCAGCATTGCTGGTTTGCCTACAAATCCACCATGGAATGGGTACAGATTCCTATTTATACAGTAGAATTATGTATTAAAGGAGAAAAGTATGTATTTAATTATATATATAATTATATATTAAAGGAGAAAAGTATATAAAGGAGAAACTTGTATGTATTTAGGAATCAATCATTTTTATTACTAAAGTTGTGGTGTATAATGGAAGGAGGAAAATATTTAGCCAAGCCCATTAAAATGAAGTGGTTGAGTCACTGTTTGCAGAAATACATTAAAATGAGTTTGATGACTCATGCACTGTCTCACTTTTCTGAGGAGACAGCGGCTCACCATTAATGACCAGCAACAGTGAGGAGTGATCCATCTGCCCTGTTCTGGCCCAGGGGAATACACTGCCTGTTCAGTTTAGCACTATGGCTTCCACAAGTCAGCATCAAAATGAAGCCTCTAGATTCTTTCAAAAATTGTTGGGATTGCTGAACCAGAATGGAAATAATGTGTAGCTTTTATGTAAAAACATCAAGAGATTCAAAAGCCTTTGTTTGTTCTCCCTGGTTAGTGTTTGGAATTACTCAGAAGAAATAGCGCTGTCACTGTGAGGTGAAAATCTTTGGCAGAATGCAAATTGTTAACTCAAGTGTTCTGTATTAATGAAATGCTTTCAGATTCATTGGAAGCTAAATGTCCCTGGATCTATGCTGACAAACACCTGTGGGAAAAGAAATGCATTTTGAGTGTGAATCTGAGTAACCTTCTTAGTCCTGGAGAAATAAGAGAATTCAATAAATACAAGCAAGAAAATTGCCCCAAAATTTTCAGCTCATAATTTTCACTGGATACTAAAGTTTATGCCATACAAAACAATTGATTCTCACTGTTTTATTTTCTTTTGCTAACTCCAACTAAGTTTCTTATCTTTTCTGGGAAAAAATGTCTCATTTTTTCCTTTACAGATTTTTGTTTCCATAACTTTGTTCGCGATGTCCTCCCAGCTAGATTAATCTCACACCATTATCTATGTTAGCAAAGTCACAGACACCCTTCACGACCTTGGCTAGCTGGCTTTCTTTCTCCAATGAAGTCTCAAAGCAGCCTAACTCAAGGGTTTTTCTAGCTCTTTGAAATATTAATATTTAGGGATTCAGGTTTTCTGAATCAACTTGAATTTCTGAGTTAAAAGTGGTGGAAACTTGGAAAATGACTACAATATTTTTCATAGGCTTTGTAGTTTTCTATATAATGGAAAAACTGAGTATATAGTTATTTAAGAAACTAAAATTTAGTAAAATTAATACACATTTTACAAATCTTAGTATACTCAAAGTATTACTTTGTAATACTAAAAATAGCCTTCAACATTGGCGAAGTACTGTGAAGAGTTTACCCGTAAACTAACAAGTTAGTCTACCACAGTTTCATGGATCCTGGAAAAAGACATGAACCTTCTGGGTCAGAGATAAGGGCATTTATTACTTACAGCACAGCAAGGAAGCATGAGCATTTGCATCATTGCACCAGCTCTCTTTACCTGACAAGTCCCATGGGGATATTGCTGATATGCCCAGATGGATGCTTGTACACATACTAAAGAAGAAGAATCTGAACTTAGAGAGCTCAAGTCTTTCATAATGGCTAGTAAGCATGCCTGACCTCTGCTTAAAAAGAGATTATGCTTATTTTCCTTGACAGTAAGCATGACTACTTTTTGTTCCAGAACAAAGGTTAATTAGTACCTCTGCATCAAAGATATGCAGACATGTAAGAGATTCATGGAGAATTGTCTCTATATTAACTTCTGAAGAATTGTCTCTTAAGTACAGTACTATGTCAACCACTCTGATAAATACGACCAACAGAAACTGAAACCACATCTGTTCAGTTCATCTCAAACAACATTTCTTTAAGACTACTGGCAACATGATCTCAAATATTAGGATGAGGCCAACTTTCAGGATTGACCTCAACTATCCCTCTGTCCCCTCAGGGTTCCAGATCCAACTGAACAAATCCTGTTGTGGTCTACCTTAGAAATACAGGTAGCTTTCTCCTTAAGTTTGTGTAATTGACATTTCCACTTGGCCTGAGATATTAATCCAGGCACAATAGGAAGTATTAGAGAGTTGCACAGACTCTACCTTGATTAGCTAGGAGGAAGTCTAGGGCAATTCTATCACCATTACCATCCTGACCAGTGAATTGAGGATGGTCTGATGACCTTTCAAAGTCAAGGTGATGTAATTCATCAAGTCAGATAAAATCAGGGACAAATATAGTAATGTCGTTTCTAACTGGAGGATTCCCATTGTATGGATAAGTGCCCGCAGGGTGAACATAAATTATAGTATATATGGGTAAGTTATACCTTTGGGAATCTTCTCTCAGTAGGCCAGGTCAGCCTTATTTTTGAGACACCTCCACAGCCATCTGAGGCCTATGTGTCCTATTGGTGATATTTCTATGATCACCCCTAGAGTGCAAGCCACCATGTTTTAAGGAAAAAGTGAAGATAATGACTGGTTTCCATACAAGATTTAGTTTTAGGTGTGCACATAATATCTCCGGAAATAAAGCACTGTTTACAATTGTTGGTGCCCTCAGGGATATTCATATCTCTTGGGGATTGATGTCTGTTGACTGCCTCCAATGTGGTGTACTGGTCAGCTGGTAGGCTTTAACATTTCAGTTCAGTTTGAATAATTGAGGCTAGTCTTTGTTTGTAGAGGCATATCTGAGGGTAATAAGTACAACTTATGCTGATTGTTGATGCCATCTGGCTGGTGGCATTTGTGTGCTTCACAGAATGATTGATGAATGGTTTTGGAAATGGGGCTGGAGGGGCATCCAGAAGATGCCATAGTGAGTCAGCTCTGTCTCATCCCTGTTCTACAAGGAGATGTCTATATTTTACATCTATCTATTTATCTCTCCATCCATCCATCCATGACATCTATCTATCTATCTATCTATCTATCTATCTATCTATCTATCTATCTATCTATCTATCTACATTTAAAGACACACTTTATCAGACTTAAGAAAATAGGAGGATAGGATGTTGGGATGCCTTCCTCACCTCAAACCTAGTAAGACTTGTTTAGTGGAAACACTGAGAGCTTAATTTGTGACCCCCAGTAACTACACTGGTATTGACCTGCAGTTTAGAATTTGTTTCGGAAGAGGATGTGTTTTACATGGACCAGGTATAGACCACATGCAAAAACTGTGAAATTGTACTGAGTTCTTTTCAGTGAATTCCCAGGGAGAGGTGAAACTGACTCAACTTAGAGAAAATGAGGTGCCATCAAATTTATAGGGGCTGATGAAGTATTGATTGACCAGCTAAAGTTGGAACGCAATTTACTGCATTAAGGACCCTACAGGTTACAGGGTCCTGGTGATGGGGGAAGGTCTTTTAATAACCCAAGATGGAATTGCTTAGAACTGAACATATTTAATTACTGCATTGAGATTGTGTTCATTATTTTCAGTGACTATGAGATTTTCTATTTTGTAAGACTGACCAGAGAATTACATAGCCTGAGTAAGTTTTCACACAGGAGCAAAAGAAAAACAGCCCCAATGTGCAAATCTAAAGAAGCAAAATAAAGTTATTTTCTGATCCTATCCATAGAGTTATGTTTTTACAACATTCTATATAACATATTATTGTATAATGAACTGTGCAATCTACTCAAGATAAATAGGACTTAATACATATTACATATAATTTATAATAATATATGCTATATATGTGTCATATATTGGTGTTGAGATAACGTCAAATTTCTCCCCATTACAAAGTGATGAAAAAGCCAGATATGGTAAAGAAAATTATCTATATTCTCATTCAGTCTATATGCTGTTTTCTTCCTTAACCTACTTTTTTTTTTGCTTCACACACTCAGATTTATTGGATCTTTTCATTCTAATTGTAGAGAAATTGGTCTATACCACATCGGTGGTTTTTTAAACACTTATTGTAAATAAATAACCAAGGATATTGTCTGACTTAAAAGTGTTTTTTTTCCCCCCTTTTGTGCATACTGAAAGATTCCTACTGCTAGCTGCTTATCACCCTTAAATGATTGTTATCTCCTTTTGTGTGGCTCAGTGGTGGTCTATTTTCTCTGTTGTGAATAATTTGAGTTATGTGTCTGTGCCCTCAATTCAGCTCCTCCTGTAAAATGCTATGTTCTGCACCATGAAGTGGGTTTTATAGCCCCATCTCTTTGGCAGAAAGAGTGAGATTGGAGTTTGCGCTTCTAACAGCACTTGATTGACAGTTGTGGTCACCTTGGAAAGTCCTGTGTGACTCCATTAAATGTCCCTTAAACTGTGGTATGTTGAGATTTTATTAATTAATGAAAAAGGTGATCATTTTTTCCTCCATGTGGGTTGCATTCATCATGATCACATATTCATTTTCACACTTCCCAGAATAAATATTCTCTGTTTTCTACACTGACTCCATGTGCAGTGGTGTTGGAAAAAAAAAAATTTTTTTTTAAATACAAAGGTGATTTTGAAACAAGTTAAGTTTTTTGACAAGGAAAGATTATTGTTGCATATGCTTAAGAAACCTTCAACCCAAAACTTGATGTATGAAATAGGTGTACTAGAGAATCGTTTTTTTAATTTTTCATATTAAGTAATTTTTAATTTTATGATTACCTGGAACTTTTTAAGTGTAGTTCAGTTTTACATGACGTTTATCTAGTAGGAGTTCAGGCTGCTAAACAGATGCTGAGGTTACGATGAAATGTCAATGTGTGACTCCTTTCTGATACTGCTTTCGGGTTGTCCCTGGAGCACAGCCCTGGGGAGCAGTAGAGACGTGTGGTGATTCAGCGGATACCATTCTGCCTGATGCTGTGCTGCCAGGTTGTGCTTCCAGTCTCAGAGCTGGTCTGTTCACTCACGTAGAACTCTATCTGGTCTGTTTTCTGAATCTGGGGATGAGTTGATCATTTGCAGTTTTCTTGACCTGGTTTACTTCTAATCACGTTAAGGAGAGTTTTGAAAAATGGTCATCGAGAAATCAAACTGGGAAAATAATGCATTCTCTGAAGTCTGAGCTACAATTAGATTGACTTTATTAGTCACGGTGTACTTTGTTGTTACTTACTGTTTGCAGAGTTTTTATTTATCAAATACTCCATTTAATCCTACCAGATACCCGCTTTGACATCAGTGCCTTCAAACTACAGGGTTGTATTTTGGGTATGTCAGAGCATCTTAAAATATTTTTGCCATTTTATAGTATCAATCTGTGATCTTTCTATGATTTGAGAGTAGACTGACATTTCCAAGCAAATATAACAGACAAGTTCTGTGGATATTTGATATGTATTTCTATTTATTTATTTATTTTGATATACCCTCCAAACCCATTTGGTCATTCAGTACATATAATTTGGAAATCTGCTATGATATCAGTTGGGAAATCTTGAATCCTGGATACTAATTGCTATATCTCCTGCACTGAACAGTACCTTACTTTGACAATCAGGAAAATGTTGTTGCTAAATATATAGGGGTGAGGACCTGACTTCCCTGTAGTTTCTGAGGAATTTGTAAGAATTTGTGAATATACCTATTGTTATTTTTCTGTTTGTTTCAAAGTATAAGTAAAATTTTTTGAGCACATTGTCTTTTAATATTGTAACTCTCCATGTTAGGAATACTCTACCCAAAGTATTGGGCTTTCTTTATAAGATATAGAGGAGGGGGAGACAGAGAGAGCGAGAGATTATATATAACTCAAAAATCTGAAAATGGAAAAATGCCAAGATTAGACAAAGACTACCTGCAGTGTTAGATGAACGAGCCAAGTCTATGCTAGGTGGAGTTCCCCACATTCTTCTCAGGGATAAAAAAGGCAGAAGCCCCTGATCCTAAACAAAGAAGACAGCTCTCATATTTTGCCATCAGGAGTGTTTTGAGCAGCCTCAGGTCTCACACACCTGTCTTCATGGCTGCTCTCCTGACTGAACTCTCAGGTGCAACTGCCCAATATTTGTCCGTAAGATGCTAGGTTCGAATCTGAATTTTTTGACATTGTTGTCTTCTCTATTTTTAAAATCTAACTTTTCCTACAATATGCTGACAATATATTCCTAGAAATTGAAGCTCTGTGTCCCAGAGAATGAGCATTTTTTTTTAGTGTGAAAATTTGAAATAGCAGTTCTCCAAGCACATTTCTATGTGTATTTCTAAATATTTTAGTTTATATTGTGAAAACTATAATACAAAGACAGGAGTGTATTAAATATATACATACCCTTTTAAAATAATAGAAATAAAACGAATACCCACGTCACTACTATACACGTCAAGAAATAGAATACTGGCAGTGTCTTAGAAAATCAACATTCCTTCCTTGCTTGCTTGCTGTGTGACCTTGGGCACAATATTTAGCCTCTCTGTGCCTTGTTTTATGATTTATAAAATGAGAGATAATAATAGTAATGCCTAAATCAGAGATGTTATATGTTTGTGCTGAGAACAACTGCCATATACTTAAACATTCTGTAAGTGTTCATTTAAAAAAGTTCTCTTTGCATATTGTGTTGCCTTTATCATTTCGTTGGGGGTAAGGTTTGAAAAAAAATCCATGTTACAGATATGTTGATATGAAAGAGATACAGCATCTTCTTTTACATTGGTTCATGGAGATTTTTAAAACAGGTACCTTGGTTCATATGTAATAGATAAGGATTATTAATAAAAAATGGGTGTGTGAAATTCCTTAACTATGGTTTTAAGTGAAAATGTAAGTTACAGAAGAGTAGGTGTAGAAGATAGTATTCAGAAAATCTTGGTAAATTGTTTTTACTTCTATGTACTTTGATTGTACTTATGTACTAATACTTCACTTAATGTACACTTAAAATATGTCAAAATAAGTCATTGATACTTTTGTTGCATCTTTAACAAGAATATCTATAGAAACTGTACTGTGCTTGAGAAAGTGAATTTCACATGCAGTTAAACTACTTTAAATTTTCATTTCAGAATAATTTTATTTATGTCTCAGTTGAAAATCAATTTTATTTGATTGATTATGGCAATTCAACAATTTAATTACTAACAGATTCTATTCTTTCTGAAAAACACAGGTGAAAGCTAAAGGTGATCATTTTTTCAGGCTTTCATCTTTCTGATCCTATCTTGTCTTGATTTGAAGACTCCAGTTTCCTGATGCATTTGAGAGCATTGTCACTAAGTGTTTTATATTGATATACTTAGCATGATATTAATGGCAGTGATGTGGAAAAGAGACAGTGTATTGGCAACATTTTTAGACATGCAAAATTGCATTGTCCATTTACTAAGATAATCTGTGTTAAGACATTTAAGATAATTCATACACCATAAGCATTCTATTTGAAATATTATTATTTTTATTTATTTATTTTTTTGCGGTACACTGGTCTCTCACTGTTGTGGCCTCTCCTGTTGCGGAGCACAGGCTCCGGACGCGCAGGCTCAGCGGCCATGGCTCACGGGCGCAGCCGCTTTGCGGCATGTGGGATCTTCCCGGACCGGGGCACGAACCCGTGTCCCCTGCATCGGCAGGCGGACTCCCAACCACTGCGCCACCAGGGAAGCCCTATTTGAAATATTATTATTTTTTAAGATGTAGGGGGAAAAAGTCCCAGCATAACACATAATTAGCTGGTAAGTGCAGCTTGAAGAAAGCTGGAGATCTAGCCTAGTGTATATTCCAGTTACACAGAATGGCCCCTGACTCATGAGAAGAGGCAACATTAGCCAGATGTTCTTGCCATCTTGTAATTAAATAAAGTAAAGGCACCATGCCTTAGTCAGGAGAAAAGATGGAGGACAGAATAGTAGATATCAGGGTGTCAGCCACTAGATGGAGAGTTAGTTCTTAGCCTGGTTGCCATGACCAGCTCTGAGACTCCCTAAACTGATTTAGTATTTATCTCCCTTTTATATATATTTTTTCCCCTTGTTCTCTCCAGTCCCTTAGGTGTCCCTCAGTATAATTACACACAGTTTGCACAAAGAGGCTACCAGCGTATCTATCAGCACATGTGAGGACTGTTAAAGTCATCTGAAGAGGGGAAAATATGCTTAAATCCCACATGCTGAGACTAAATGATAGGCCATAATAACCGTTCACACCAATTCTTGCCCATTCCTTGTATTTTTTTCTTTTGAACGAGATTATAGTTACTGGTAATCAACACAGATCCCTGAGGGAAGGATGCAGTGAGGAGAAAGCTATTGTTTTCTTCAGGATTCAAACAGCATCAAATAAAAAGCCAAGAACCAGCACACATAGTTGCACATAGAAAAATCGGTGGTCTGACCTAGATAATTGTGTCAGTAACCAGGATAACAACAACAAGAACAACAAAGTGACTGAACGCATAGAAATGCAACAATTCAAGCCACAATTATCAATGATAACCTTTTCACATACAACTTTTAATGCGAGATGTAGAGTCTAAAGGTAACTAAATGTGAGTTCTCCTGTAAGTAATGTCATTAAAAATGAAGGTTGCAAATAGAACTAAATGTTAATATATGCAGGTCTATGCACCTCATCTTCAAAAGAATTCACTTTTTTTTTATTGAGACGCAGCAATTGTGTGACAGAGCCTTGTCAACTGAAGAACTTAATAGTGACAATTACCTTTTATAAAGGATCATAATACACCTTGAAGTCAAAACTCATATGCTTTTTTGGGCAAAAGAAAGGTATTGGGATGCTTTGAATGTTTAAGAAGTATTGCTTCTTATGTGAATATATTTAAAGTGCAAACTCTGAAGATGCTGGGCTATAAGAATAACTGAGTCAGAGGAGATAGACTAGCAAACCCACAGTTAGATTACAGTGTGGTAAGTGTCAAAGCAGGGATGCTTAGGGGAGAGAATTGCACTCGCTTTAGGGCCAGAGGAGATGGCTAAGCTGAATTCTAAAGAGGAGGTATGTGATGAAATGCAGAAGCTGCAGCATTGAGAACAGGGAAGGATGTTCAGAGAACTGCAGGTTCTTTGCAGTAAAGGACCTGAGGAAGGCATGTCCAGGAGAATTTTGGGAAAAATAGAGGCCAGGTCAGTAAGAAGAAAGAGGTACACTTTATAATACTGCCTTTCATCCTTTTTGTGTCACACTTGTAACATGTCTTTGTTTCTGAGAATGGTAGGAGATCAATCTTAGACCCTGTATCCCTTTGTGCTAATTAGACCAACTCCCCTGTGTACTCATACAGTCATTCACTATCATAGTCATTTAGTCGTTGTTTTTTTCTTAGGTTTTCACTCCTGGCATTCAATGGCAGGTGCTAAAAGCTGCCTGTGAGGCGTGAGTGACACGAAAAAGGCAAAAACAGCATTAGTAGCCTGAGTAAAGTGTCTTTTTGGAGTCCCAAAGCAGTTTATTCTTTGAATTTTTGCAGATGTGTGTGAGGATTTTAGTGTGTTAGGTGAGAATGAGAATCATTCTGAAAAACAAAAAAATATGAGGCTTAGTTTCAGAGAATGATAACTCATCAGGATTCATGAATGCGGTTTCTCTTTTAGGGTGATGACAGCTAAAATTAAAGCTATTATTTTTCTACTAGATGCATATCTGGTCTATTAATTATGCATTCAACACATCATGTGCAAAATGAGTTAAGGGATAAGGATTAATGGATCAAGAAAATCACAGCTGTAAATAATAAAAATATCCTCTTCAATTGTTTCATAATTTTATGCTGACTTTAATGTAACATTTTTATTAAATACGTTTTTACCCCAAAAAATTGCAGCTCAGAAGTAAACATCAATGCATTGTGATCATAGCCAGGAATAACCACTCAAAATATATTCTTGTATAAACTGAGCAACTTTCTGTATAGTTGGCATTTCTTTCTACCAGACCTGTTAGACATTCATCGAAGCCCATCCCTACTCAGCACACAGTAATTTGCTGTGGGATATCGGACACTATCAGGCTGACCATCTGCCATGTTGGTGTCATCTAGAACTGGTCTCTACCAATAAGGGTAGCCCCTAAATACACATGACAAGTATTGAGTACTTGAAAAGCAGTTAGTCCAAATCGAGATTTAAGTGTGAAATATATTCTGGATTTCAAAGACTTTGTAAAAAACAGAAATGTAAACTATCACATTAATAATTGTTTATATTCATCTTACAATGATAAAATTTTGAATATATATAACATTGGATATATATAATATTTTGGATATATTATTAAAATTAGATTTACCTGATTTCTTTTTACTATTTTAAATATGGCTACTAGAAAACTTGAAATTCCTAGGTTAGCTCACATTTGTGGTTTACATTATTTTATTTTATTTTTTTTGATGTAGACCACTTTTTAAAGTCTTTATTGAATTTGTTACAGTATTGCTTCTGTTTTTTATCATGTTTTGGTTTTTTGGTTGCGAGGCATGTGGGAATCTTACTTAGCTCCCCAACCAGGGATCGAACCCACACCACCTGTATTGGAAGGTGAAGTCTTAACCACTAGACTGCCAGGGAAGTCCCTTACATTATATTTTTATTGGGTAACACCGATCTGAGATGTTTTTGTTGGGTAATTACATGGATGCACTGTGTTTTCCCCTGATTTTAAAGGGAACATTATCATTTACAAAATTATCACCTCTATTTCATAGTTACCTCATATGGACCTTATGAATCTACTTCTCTCTTAGCCAAATTAATTCAGGAGAGCTTTCTAAGTAAGTTTTTCTGTTATAGACTTTTGAGAGTTTCATTATTAATAATATCTTCATTTAACCCTTTCATTTAAATAAAAATTGTTTGGCTACAAATTATATATTCAAAGTTACTTTCTTTTTTTATTTTTTGAATTTTATTTTATTTTTTTATATAGCAGGTTCTTATTATTTATCCATTTTATACATATTAGTGTATAAATGTCAATCCCAATCTCCCAATTCATCACAGCACCACCACTGCCCCCTGCCACTTCCCCCCCTTGATGACCGTATATTTGTTCTCTACCTCTGTGGCTCAATTTCTGCCCTGCAAACCGATTCATCTGTACCATTTTTCTAGGTTCCACATATATGCGTTAATATATATTTCATTTTCTCTTTCTAACTCACTTCACTCTGTATGACAGTCTCTAGATGAATCAATGTCTCTACAAATGACCCAATTTTATTCTTTTTATGGCTGAGTAATATTCCATTGTATATATGTACCACATATTCTTTATCCATTCGTCTGCTGATGGGCACTTAGGTTGCTTCCATCTCCTGGCTATTGTAAACAGTGCTGCAATGAACATTGGGGTGAATGTGTCTTTCTGAATTACAGTTTGCTCTAGGTATATGCCCAGTAGTGGGATTGCTGGGCCATATGGTAATTCTATTTTAGTTTTTTAAGGAACCTCCATACTGTTCTCCATAATGGCTGTATCAATTTACATTCCCACCGACAGTGCAAGAGGGTTCCGTTTTCTCGACACCCTCTCTAGCATTTGTTGTTTGTAGATTTTCTGATGATGCCCATTCTAACTGGTATGAGGTAATACCTCATTGTAGTTTTGATTTGCATTTCTCTAATAATTAGTGATGTTGAGCAGCTTTTCATGTGCTTCTTGGCCATCTGTATGTCTTCTTTGGAGAAATATCTATATAGGTCTTCTGCCCATTTTTGGATTGGATTGTGTGATTTTTTGATATTGAACTGCATGAGCTGCTTATATATTTTGGAGATTAATCCTTTGTCCATTGATTTGTTTGCAAATATTTTCTCCCATTCTGAGGGTTGTCTTTTTGTCTTGTTTGTAGTTTCCTTTGCTTTGCAAAAGCTTTTAAGTTTCATTAGGTCCCATTCATTTATTTTTGTTTTTATTTCCATTTCTCTAAGAGGTGGATCAAAAAAGACCTTGCTGTGACTTATGTCAAAGAGTGTTCTTCCTATGTTTTCTTCTAAGAGTTTTATAGTGTCCGGTCTTACATTTAGATCTCTAATCCATTCTGAGTTTATTTTTGTGTATGGTGTTAAGGAGTGTTCTAATTTCATTCTTTTACATGTAGCTGTCCAGTTTTCCCAGCACCAGTTATTGAAGAGGCTGTCTTTTCTCCATTGTATATCCTTGCCTCCTTTGTCATAGATTATTTGACGATAGGTGCGTGAGTATATCTCTGGGCTTTCTATCCTGTTCCATTGATCTATATCTCTGTTTTTATGCCAGTACCATATTGTCTTGATTACTGTAGTTTTGTAGTGTAATCTGGAGTCAAGGAGTCTGATTCCTCCAGCCCTGTTATTTTCCCTCAGACTGCTTTGGCTATTCAGGTTTTTTTGTGTCTCCATATACATTTTAAGATTTTTTGTTCTAGTTCTGTAAATAATGCCATTGGTAATTTGATAAGGATTGCATAGAATCGGTAGATTGCTTTGGGTAGTATAGTTATTTTCACAATGTTGATTCTTCGAATCCAAGAACATGGTATATCTCTCTATCTGTTTGTATCACATTTAATTTCTTTTATCAGTGTCTTACAGTTTTCTGCATACAGGTCTTTTGTCTCCCTAGGTAGGTTTATTCCTAGGTATTTTATTCTTTTTGTTGCAATGGTAAATGAGAGTGTTACCTTAGTTTCTCTTTCAGATTTCTCATCATTAGTGTATAAAAATACAAGAGATTTCTGTGCATTAATTTTGTATCCTGCTACTTTATCAAATTCATTGATTAGCTCTAGTAGTTTTCTGGTGGCATCTTTAGGATTCTCTATGTATAGTATCATGACATCTGCAAACAGTGACAGTTTTACTTCTTCTTTTCCAATTTGTATTCCTTTTATTTCTTTTTCGTCTCTGATTGCCATGGCTAGGACTTTGAAAGCTATATTGAATAATAGTGGTGAGAGTGGACATCCTTGTCTTGTTCCTGATCTTAGAGGAAATGCTTTCAGTTTTTCACCATTGAGAATGATGTTTGCTGTGGGTTTGTTGTATATGGCCTTTATTATGTTGAAGTAGGTTCCCTCTATGCCCACTTTATGGATAGTTTTTATCATAAATGGTGTTGAATTTTGTCAAAAGCTTTTTCTGCATCTACTGAGATAATCATATGGTTTTTCTTCTTAAGATGTTTAGTATGGTGTATCACGTTGTTTGATTTGTGCATGTTAAAGAATCTTTGCATCCTGGGATAAATCCCACTCGATCATGGTGTATGATCCTTTTAACGTGTTGTTGGATTCTGTTTGCTGGTATTTTGTTGAGGATTTTTGCATCTATATTCATCAGTCATATTGGTCTGTACTTTTCTTTTTTTGTAGTATCTTTGTCTGGTTTTGGTATCAGGGTGATGGTGGCCTCATAGAATGAGTTTGGGAGTGTTCCTTCCTCTGCCGTTTTTTAGAAGAGAATGAGAAGGATCAGTGTTAGCTCTTCTCTAAATGTTTGATAGAATTCACCTGTGAAGCCATCTGGTCCTGGACTTTTGTTTGTTAGAAGATTTTTAATCACAGTTTCAATTTCATTACTTGTGATTGTTCTGTTTATATTTTCTGTTTCTTCCTGCTTCAGTCTTGGAAGGTTATACCTTTCTAAGAATTTGTCCATTTCTTCCAGGTTGTCCATTTTATTCATATAGAGTTGCTTGTAGTAGTCTCTTAGGATGCTTTGTATTTCCGCGGTGTCTGTGGTAAATTCTTTTCATTTCTAATTTTATTGATTTAGTCCTCTCCCTCTTTTTCTTGATGAGTTTGGCTAATGGTTTATCAATTTTGTTTATCTTCTCAAAGAACCAGCTTTTAGTTTTATTGATCTTTGCTATTGTTTTCTTTGTTTCTATTTCATTTATTTCTGCTTGACCTTTATGATTTCTTTCCTTCTGCTAACTTTGGGTTTTGTTTGTTCTTCTTTCTCTAGTTCCTTTCGGTGTAAAGTTAGATTGTTTATTTGAGAGTTTCTTGAGGTAGGCTTGTATTGCTATAAACTTCCCTCTTAGAACTGGTTTTGCTGCATCCCATAGGTTTTGGGTTGTCGTGTTTTCATTGTTATTTGTCTCTAGGTATTTTTTGATTTCCTCTGACTTCTTCAGTGATCTCTTGGTTATTTAGTAGCATATTGTTTAGTCTCCATGTGTTTGTGTTTTTTATATTTTTTCCCTGTAATTGATTTCTAATCTCATAGTGTTGTGGTCTGAAAAGGTGCTTGATATGATTTCAATTTTCTTAAATTTACTGAGGCTTGATTTATGATCCAAGATGTGATCTATCCTGGAGCGTGTTCTGCGAGCACTTGAGAAGAAAGTGCTTTTGTATGGAATGTCCTATAAATATCAATTGAATCTATCTGGTCTATTGTGTCATTTAAAGCTTGTGTTTCCTTATTAATTTTCTGTTTGGATGATCTGTCCATTGGTGTAAGTGTGGTGTTAAATTTCTCCCACTATTATTGTGTTACTGTCGATTTCCTCTTTTAGAGCTGTTAGCAGTTGCCTTATGTATTGAGGTGCTCCTATGTTGGGAGCATATATATTTTTAATTGTTCTATCTTCTTCTTGGATTGATCCCTTCATCATTATGTAGTGTCTTTCCTTGTCTCCTGTAACATTCTTTATTTGAAAGTCTATGTTATCTGATATGAGTATTGCTACTCCAGCTTTCTTTTGATTTCCATCTGCATGGAATATCTTTTTCCATCCCCTCACTTTCAGTCTGTATGTGTCCCTAGGTCTGAAGTGGGTCTCTTGTAGACAGCATATATATGCGTCTTGCTTTTGTATCCATTCAGTGAACTTGTGTCTTTTGGTTGGAGCATTTAATCTATTCATGTTTAAGGTAATTATCGATATGTATGTTCCTATTAGCATTTTCTTAATTGTTTTGGGTTTGTTTTGTATGTCCTTTTCTTCTCTTGTGTTTCCCACTTAGAGAAGTTCCTTTAGCATTTGTAGTAGAGCTGGTTTCGTGGTGCTAAATTCTCTTAGCTTTTGCTTGTCTGTAAAGCTTTTGATTTCTCCATCAAATCTGATTGAGATCCTTGCAGGGTAGAGTAATCTTGGTTGTAGTTTCTTCCCTTTCATCACTTTAATTATGTCATGCTACTCCCTTCTGGCTTGTAGAGCTTCTGCTGAGAAATCAGCTGCTAAGCTTATGGGAGTTCCATTGTATGTTGTTTGTCGTTTTTCCCTTGCTGCTTTCAATAAATTTTTCTTTGTCTTTAATTTTTGCCAATTTGATTACTATGTGTCTCGGTGTGTTTCTCCTTGGGTTTATCCTGTATTGGACACTCTGCACTTCCTGGGCTTGCTTGAGTGTTTCCTTTCCCATGTTAGGTAAGTTTTTGACTATAATCTCTCAAATTTTTTCTTGGGTCCTTTCTCTCTCTCTTCTCCTTCTGGGACCTCTATAATGCGAATATTGTTGCGTTTAATGTTGTCCCAGAGGTGTCTTAGGCTGTCTGCATTTCTTTTCATTCTTTTTTCTTTATTCTGTTCTGCAGCAGTGATTTCCACCATTCTGTCTTCCAGGTCACTTATTCGTTCTTCTGCCTCAGTTATTCTGCTACTGATTCCTTCTAGTGTAGTTTTCATTTCAGTTATTGAATTATTCATCTCTGTTTGTTTGTTCTTTAATTCTTCTAGCTCTTTGTTAAACATTTCTTTCATCTTCTTGATCTTTGCCTCCATTCTTTTTCCAAGGTCCTGGATCATCTTCACTGTCATTATTCTGAATTCTTTTTCTGGAAGGTTCCATATCTCCGCTTCGTTTGGTTGTTTTTCTGGGGTTTTATCTTTTTCCTTCATGTGGTACACAGCCCTCTGCCTTTTCATCTTGTCTATCTTTCTGTGAATGTGGTTTTTGTTCTACAGGCTCAGGATTGTAGTTCTTCTTGCTTGTGTTGTCTGACCTCTGGTGGATGAGGCTATCTAAGAGGCTTGAGCTAGTTTCCTGATGCGAGGGACTGGTGGGTAGAGGTGGCTGTTGCTCTGGTGGGCAGAGCACAGTAAAACTTTAATCCACTTGTCTGATGGTGGGTGGGGCTGGGTTTCCTCCCTGTTGGTTGTTTGGCCTGAGGCCATGCAACACTGGAGCCTGCCTGGGATCTTTGGTGGGGCTAATGGCAGACTCTGGGAGGGCTCACTCCAAGGAGTACTTCCCAGAATTTCTGCTGCCAGTGTCCTTGTCCCCACGGTGAACCAGAGCCACACAGCCACCCCCCGCCTCTGCAGGAGACCCTCCAACACTAGCAGGTAGGTCTGGTTCAGTCTCCAGTGGGATCACTGCTCCTTCCCCTGGGTCCTGATGCGCACACTACTCTGTGTGTGCCCTCCAAGAGTGGAGTCTCTGTTTCCCCCAGTCCTGTCGAAGTCCTGCAATCAAATCTCACTAGCCTCCAAAGTCTGTTTTTCTGGGAATTCCTCCTCCCGTTGCTGGACCCCTATGTTGGGAAGCCTGGTGTTGGGCTCAGAACCTTCACTCCAGTGGGTGGACCTCTGTGTTATAAGTGTTCTTCAGTGTGTGAATCACCCACCCAGTAGTTATGGGATTTAATTTTATTGTGATTGCACCCCTCCTCTGGTCTCATTATGGCTTCTCCTTTGTCTTTGGGTGTGGGGTATCTGTTTTGGTGAGTTCCAGTGTCTTCCTGTCGATGATTGTTCAGCAGTTATTTGTGATTCTGGTACTCTTGCAAGAGGGAGTGAGAGCACATCCTTCCACTCCGCTATCTTGAACCCAAAGTTATTTTCCTTTAACACTTTTTCTGTCTCTCCACAATGCTTGCACAATTTTTACAATTGTTTTAAGGTCCATTAGCATTCTTATTGCTTCTTCTGTAGTTCCAACTTTGGGTTCAGTGAAGGGATTTAGCTTCTAGGGTTAGATTACCATTTTCCTAATTAATTTTTACTGGTTCTTTTACTTTACTCTCTTAATAGCTCAAATGGAATTTCAGTTGATCCTTTCATGGCTGTTGGTCAAAATGAATAATTTTTGACTCTTAAGAGAAGAAGGGTCTCTCTTACCTAAAAAGTGTTGCAACCACCTATATTGGAAATACAGGTTTCTTGAATGCTTTAACTGTCTCTTGGTGAACTTTCAGTTTTGTTCTACCCACGATTCTATCTTACCTCATTTTTCTTGTTTAAATATTATTAGTAATGACCATAATCATGATATCATATTTCACGTTTGGATGTAAACATTTAGTATTAACTATACATATTATGCCTTTGGCCAAATATGTTTGTTATTATATTTTGCATTCCATATATATGTCTGTCCAGATATATGTCTATTAAATATACATAGACATATATCTAGACATATATCTAGAGAGAGATTCAAACAGCACATATATATGTGTATATATATGTTTAATAGACATATGTCTGGTGAGAGAAATATATACATATATATGTGCTATTTGATTATTTCTCTAAAAAATGATTTAAAAGATTTATAATTAAACTAGTATTTACCTAGTGCAGACTGAGTATCTTGCTGGACTTCTGTTCATATTTGAGGCTTATATTGTACCTAATGAAAAATAGACCAATTACTTATGCTTTTCTAGTAAACAGTAGCTGAATGCAGGTAAGTATATGTAAACAAAAATATAGTCTTTCAGATTTGTGTCAAAAGGTTTAAAATACATTTTGACTTTAAAATATAAAGTCAGATACATTCATGATTAATGTACATAAAGAATTTTTTTTATATTCATTCCTTTGTTTTATTTTTTAGATTCTACATGTAAGTGATAACATACAGCATTTGTCTTTGTCTGACTTATTTCATTAAGTATAATACTCTCCACGTCCATTCATCTTGTTGTAAATGGCAAAATTTCATTCTTTTTTATGGCTCAGTAGTATTCCAGTGTGTGTGTGTGTGTGTGCGTGTGTGTGTGTGTGTGTGTGTGTGTGTGTGTGTGTATACCACATCTTCTTTGTCCATTCATCTCTTAATGGGCACCTAGGTTGCTTCCATATCTTGGCTATTGTAAATAATGCTGCTGTGAACATCGCAGTGCATGTATCTTTTTGAATTAGCACTTTTGTTTTCTTCAGATATATACCCAGGAGTGGAATTGCTGGATCATATGGTAGTTCTATTTTTAGTTTTTTGAGGAACCTCCACACTGTTTTCCATAGTGGCTGCACTAATTTACATTCCCACCAACAGTGTACAAGGGTTGCCTTTTCTCGACATCCTTGTCAACGTTTGCTATTTATGGTGTTTTTGATGATAGCCTTTCTGACAGGTGTGAGGTGATATGTCATTGTGGTTTTGATTTGCATTTCTGTGATGATTAGCAATATTGAGCATCTTTTCATGTGCCTGTTGGTCATCTATATGTGTTTAGGAAAATGTCTATTCAGGTTTTCTGCCCATTGTTGAATCAATTTTTTTTTTTTTGATACTGAGTTGTATGAACTCTTCAGATATTTTGGATATTAACTCCTTATAGGTTATATTATTTGCAAATATTTTCTCCCATTCAGTAGATTGTCTTTTCATTTTGTTGATGGTTTCCTTTACTGTGCAAAAACTTTTAAGTTCAATTAGGTCCCAATTGTTTATTTTGCTTTTGTTTCCTTTGCCTAAGGAGACAGATCCAAAAACTATTGCTGTGATTTATGTTAAAGACTGATCAGCCTATGTTTCCTTCTTGCAGTTTCCTTCTCTCTGGTCTTACATTTAGGTCTTTAATCCATTTTGAGTTTATTTTTGTATGTGGTGTGAGAAAATGTTCTAATTTCATTCTTTTATGTGTAGCTGTCCAGTTTTCTCAGCACAATTTATTGAGCAGACTGTCTTTTTCTCAGTGTATATTGTTGCTTCTTTTGTTGTAGATTAATTGACCATAGGTGAATGGGTTTATTTCTAGGCCCTTTATTCTGTGCCATTGATCTATGTGTCTGTTTTTGTATCAGTACTATACTGTTTGAATTACTGTAGCTTTGTAGTATAGTCTGACAGGAGAGAGTGTGGTAACTCCAGCTCTGTTCTTCTTTCTCAAGATTGCTTTGGTGAGAATATATATTTTAATCTCATATTATGTACTGCTAATGTTGGAATATTATAGTGGAATATATTAATATGGATATTATCTCATCTGATAATCCATTCCTATTTACTTACCCTGTTTTTATTTTAACTATTACATTTACCATTATGCTAAACAAATAATTACATTTCTCTCAAAATATAATTATACACTCTCTACAAAGCCATCACTAATTAACTAATCACACAATTATTTCTTTCTTCTCAGAATTCTGCATTAACTTCTTGCACCCCATGCATATATATATTTTTTTGATGCATTGCTTTTCCAACAATACTATAAGCAGCTAGATGTTTGAGTAATGACCATGTTTTACACAGTATTTTGGGGCATTGTAATATATCTAGGAGTTCGGTTATTTGTATGGTAGATTCTTAATAACTTCATGTTATTATATGATTTTTATGCATCAATTAATGTCATATAAATTTTCTTCTTTAACTTATTGATATGGTGAATTACACTGATAGATTTTTGAATGGTGAACCTGCCTTGCAAACCTGGATAAATCCCACTTGGCTATGTTGTATAATTATTTTTATACTGCTTGATTTGACTTTCAAATATTTTGTTGAACTTTTAAATATCTAAGTTCATGAGAGATTTTGATCTGTGGTTTTCATCCATTGCACTGTCATTTTCTGGTATCGAGATTGAGGTAATACTGGCCTCTTAAAGTAAATTGAGAAAGATTCCCTCCTTTTTTATTTTATGGAAAACTTGATTAAAATTGGTGGCAGTTCTTCTTTAAATGCATGGTAGACTTCTTTATCAACCACCACTTGTTTTTGTAAATAAAGTTTTATTGGAACACAGCCAAGCTCATTTATTTACATATTGTTTATGACTGCTTTCATGTTACAATGGCAGAGATGAATATTTGCAACAGAAACTTTTGCTCACAAATTATAAAAATATTCAATAGCTGTCCGTTTTGCAGATAAAATTTGCCATCCTCTGATTTAAACCATTTTTCCTATCCAAACTTTTCATTATGATAAGCAAATTAATTGTTTGGTCCTGACCTGTCTTTTGATGAAGGAAATGATCTGAAGCAAATGATCAGTAGGAGAGAAAGTGACTAATTAGAACCCTAACAGTTCAGTGACCGGACTACCAACATCTAAATAATTTAGGATTTGTTATTTTGCCATTTGTGATACAAGTTTCTCCCCCAGTATCTCAGGAGGCTATAGCATCAGTGTCTTTTGGAATGCCTACGAAAATTTAAATTTGGAAATGGACACCACATTAAAGCTGAGTCATCTCAGCAGAGTACTTGAAGATTGGTATTAATATGCACCCACGAATCCCTCAGTGGTACTTACTGGAAACCTACTTTCATTCCATCTCTGAATCCAGTAAACTAAAACAACTTACTGTTAGCTCTGGCCTTGGTGTGAAAGTTAAGTTTCTTATTTGTTCTCCTCTGGTGCTTTGTTCTCTATTCCCTAATGTGATTTTGTTACTACAAATCTTTCTTGAACTGTCAGATAAAATGGATTGTGCCAAGGTCTCTGAATCAGACAGCTTCTCTGCCTGAACTTGCAGCTTCAGCTTAAGTTGTTGCAGTTGGCCCTTTCATGCCTTTTGAGCCTCCACTCAAGCTGATTAATTTTTATTCTTTTATCTGTTTAGGAGAGAAGAACATTGTCAATGGTTGGGAATTTTCGTAATGACCCTGACATCTCTCTCTGATTTTACTTGTGCTCTTAAATCTTGCATTTCCTTGCATGTATATTTTCCATCTGGTTTTATTATAAACCTCACTACGGCTAGTTATATGCAGGTCACACATCCCAGAAATCACAGCCAAGCATTCCCCTAATTTTCTCAATACTAGTGGTCTAGGAGGAGCTATAAATTTTGCTGAAAAGAAGAGGGGAGATTGGCTAGTAGCCAGTTGGGAAATGCTAGTCAAAAAAATCTCAAAGACAAATATTTTGGTTAAAGTTGGAAATAAGATAAAATTTATATTCTGTTTTGGACCCCCAAAGACCCTGCTGTTTATGCTATATATTGACCAGTTCTTCCTTTGCCATGGTAGTTTTGCCATTATCTAAATGTGTTGTGAGATTTTCTTCAAAAATTTTCTAAGGTGTATTATGTATGGGGACATGAATTGACAAAAATGACCATTTTGTTTATGTGATTTCTGTAGAAGCACTTTACAAAAACTCATTCCATAACTAACCTGAGAATTTTAAATGAACAAAGGAAAATCCCTGAGCCACCAATTCTTTGTCACACTGGTTTAACTTACAAATTTTGCTAGTAAGAATGCCAAGTCATTATTCAAAGGGTATTGTCCTATTTTACATATAATTTTAACATGCATGAGTATTTGATTTTATGTCCTACAGCAAATTAAATATAGAAATTTATATCTACTGTAACCAATCAATTATATTGGTTGCAATGAGAAGTTAAAAACAAAGGAAAAGACAATAAATGAAGACAAATACTCAGCATCCCCTTACACACTAACACATTTCAACACAGACACACATGTGCCCACACAGCACGTGTAACACCCACCTGTAAACATCCAACTTAATGCATAGACACTCTTTCAAACACACACACACACACACACACACACCAATCCCAGTATATGCGCAATACCTCATCTTAATATATATACTATTCTAAATCCCGACATGCATGTAGATAATACACCCAACCACTATACATAAATACACAGACCACAACCAATATAAGCATACACATATTATTCACAACCCCAACACATACACCTTTTAATACACTCACATATCAATATTCACATGCATCAGCACACCTACTCTCTTCTCTCCCCAACCCACCTTGAAATTACCATTTTATTCCATATTTCCTCCACTCTTCCCACCCCCTTCCCACTCTCGTGCACCCTGTTTCATATATATTCCACATCAATCACCCACACACTTCCATCCCATTATCCACACACAAGCCTAAATGAATACATACACATAAAATTTGGAGAATGACTAATATCCCTACAAACTTCAAGGAAATCCTTTCAAGGGTATTATAGTATAAATCAGCATATGATCATAAGCTAAGGATCCAGAAAGATTACATCACATTCATTCTTCTTTATTTTAGAAGGTAAGAGAATATTTAATATGTTTCAGGAAGATTCCCATTAAACCTATGACATAACAAAACATTGTAATGATGAAAAATCCATAGGGAAAATTTCAACTATTCAGAATGGCATATTTCTTAAGGTTTTCAATTTGCTGATTATTATTTTTTGGATAATCATAGATCTTTCTTGCACTCTAATAATCACATCATTTATATCTCAACCACTTCCTACCATTATAGGGTAACCATACAATGAGAACATTTTTAGTTCAAAAGGGGAAGCTAGTTGTAACTTTGCCTTAACAACAGAGATAACTCAGAGCTCTCTAGGAAAGACTGTGATCACCCTTCTTATGCAGAAGTTGAAGATACTCTCTTTACTTCATCATTTTCCATTCACTGTTGAGCCCACTCTAATCTGGGTCTTTCCCTCTTCACTCTGTAAAAATTACTTTTTGTGATGCTCATCCAATGTCTTAATGAGGCAAATATCCAATGAATACATTTCTCAATTTCTTGACCTCACAGTTGCATATTTTATCCTTGAAATACATCTTTCTTTTTGGCTTCATGATATCACACTTTACTGCCTTTCTTCTTCCTTTCTAGGTCATTCTCTTCAGGCTCCTCCTTCTCTACTTTATTGATACATTCTGGAGTATCCTTGGACCTTGTTCTTAGACTACATTTTCGTTTTCTCCATGTCTTTGTTCCCATGGTTATCTCACCCACGTTTTGGAGTTAAATATGATCCCTCTAATGCCAGTTACCACCAAACTTATGTCTCTGTCCCAGTAAGTTACTGAGGTCTAGCCATGTGTGTCCACCTTCACTTAGATATCTTGTAAGCATCTTAAGTTTAATACGGCAAAACTAAACTCTGCATTTCCCCCCCATACTTCAACTCCAAACCTCCTTTCTCAGGGTTCTCCATTTCATAAACACCTCCTTGATGCACCCACACCAAAAATCCCCCATAACTTTCTTTCCTTATAGCTTATCTTTCATCAAATCCTGCCCATTTTATATCAGCGATGTCTTTTGAGTACATTCCTTTTTCTCCATCTTCATTGGCACTCTCCCTGTCTGATCTACAATGACCTCTACTGCAAATGACTAAATGAAACTCTCTTTCATCCATTTTTATCCTTGTCACCTCCTAGTGATTAGCCATGCTGCAGCTCAAGTAGTTGTTTTACAAGGCAAATTCATTCATGTCTTTACCTTGGTCGAAACCTTTAAAGGTCCTCAGCACTATTAGGACAACCTTGAAAATATTTTAAGTCTTGCACGATTCGTCCCATATTAATCAACCTAATTCTCAATCCTCATCTCCTGCCAAATCCATCTGCTCATTACAATGGCTTTGTTTCCATTCCCTAAAATGCCCTTTTCAGCACCAGGACAGTCATACATGCAGTTTCATTTGAATATGCTTCATTCCTTCTCTTTAATCTGATTATGCTTTAAGTCTAAATTTTCTTTATTTTCTTTAGGGTGTGTTAGTCCCCAGTTTATGCCTCTCAAGGGGATATGGGGATATATGTATACGTATAGCTGATTCACTTTGTTATACAGCAGAAACTAACACAGCATTGTAAAACAATTATACTCCAATAAAGATGTTTAAAAAAACCCGTATATTTTCTTTCACTACATAAGTCACAGTTGTAATTGCATGGTTACTGGGGTGATGTTGTTAAATTTCTGTTTCCCTTACTAGATTAAAGTTCCATGTCTTTTATCACTCACATTGTAACATATGTCTAGCACACAGTAAGCATGAAGTAAATATTCGTTGAATGAATAAGAGTTGTAAACATTTAATGTGAAAGAACTACTAAGTAAGCTGAACTCAGAGTGTACAAAAAGAAACAACCTTATTTTTTTCTGCTATACCTTTAAAATTGTTTTGCTGGTTCTTTCTTTCTCACCTCTTGGATAAGATCTCAGGAATACTCCATAGTTTGATTTTCAATCTCATATAATGAAAGTCTTCAAACCAATAAAAACTATAGTCCAGACTAAATACAGATCCATGCTTAATTCAACTTGAAATTTAAGATTTTTGTCCTCCTGTTGCCTGGACCAATATTGGCTTTGGAAACCTGCAGTGGGACTTTCTTCTCACTTTTTTTTTTATGTCAGGCCAAAGGGGTAGGAGTGAGGAAAAAGGGGCATAATACATAGTAGATTCAGTTATAGCCTAGGATCAGTGCCCACCGGATGGGATAGTGGTTTCTCCTTGTTTGATTATATTTAAAAGCCATAGGAAGAAGCCTATATAGAGGTACAGGTAAATCATGTAAGAATAAGAATAAATGTTTTGGAGGATAATGAGTCTCTAGGAGTATTGTTTTTGGAAAGAATCAAGTACACAAGTACTACAGGGATACACCTAGAATACAAGGAACAGTTTTTCATTTGACACTGCAGGAAAGCATATAATTTTGAGGACAGATAATTATAGCTTTGTAGATGAGTGAAGAGTAGGGGGTAATGAAATGATTTTTACTCTTGACAACTTCATTTTATTCTCTTCGAATTCGGAGGCAATATCATCAGTTGGTGGAGTGTGTGGATTATGGATTGTTAGAGCAAAATTTCTTAGAAGAATTGAGCTTGAGCACATGTCAAAGTATATTAACTTGTTAATGAAGGAACTCACAAGAAGATGATAGAGTGTGTCAGGTCAAAGCAGTATTAGGGAGAAGGATTTTATATACAGTACATGAAAAACTGTTTATATTGGGGTGGCCAAAACGTTCATTCAGGTTTTTTGTAATATGGTACAGAAAAACCTGAAGGAACTTTTTGGCCAGCCCAATATAATTAGGTTTTTAAGGGCAGATGCTGGTTTATTTACCATGATTATAAATCTGTTACAGCTGGAAAATTATCTTATCTTATTAGTTGGTATGGATTAAACTTCGTAACTCAGCGATTAGAGCCAACTTCCCAGTGTTTCCGGCATGAATCATTCAAAAATAACAAGTCATATACTTGAGAAGCAGACATTATGTAATTGACCTGTGACTGTTAATCAGACACGTCAAGTTAGAAGTTTCTATTCCCTTTCAAGGGTACATTTAACACATGGATACAAAATGGTTTCAAAGAGAGATTGTTTAGAAGAGGTAGCCATCACAGAATTTCTTCAGCATGCATCCAAATATTCTAGTGACACAATTTACTTATTTTTCAGGTCTTCAGCAAAACTTTTTTCTATCTTGGTCCCCTCTTTGGGACTAGATAACCATAGATTTATCTTGACCATGAACATAAAAGTCCTCGTTAAAATTTTGTGGTACAGACATTAAATAAATTTTCTGCCTATTAATCGCTCTCTGAAATCTTGAGTGTAATGAGAAATTAAAACATGCTTACCTAATACAATAGGATTGCAATCACGATTATAAATATTTTTTACAAATTTGATATTGTTCTTTTAACTCAGTTTATAATATGGCAGGGGGCAATTTCCAGTTAAAATCTAAAGATTTAATATGAGAATGAAAGAAAGGAAGAGGATACAGAAAAAGAGGTTTATAAGGAAGGAGCTGGTAGATATTCCTTAATGAATTGAGGAAGTTCTCTTCTATTCCTAATTTGTGGAGAGACTTTTTTTTTAAGTCATGAATGGTTGGTGGGGTTGGTCAACAAATCTAAATCCTATTTAGATTATCTATTTTTCACTGTGTGAGGTTTGGTAATTTTTGCCTTTCAAGGAATTGTTCCCTTTTATCTAAATTATCACTTTTGTGATATATAGTTGTTCAAAGATTTCCTATATTGTCCCCTTGAAGTCCATGCTTACAAACCAGCCAGTTCATTTCTAGGTTAGTATCTTTCTCATATCACTTTGCCAAATATAGCCAATGGCATTCACCCCATGCTAATAATATATATGCCCCAGGGACACAAAGTTATTATATACATGACATACCTTTGACAAATTTTTTTCCATTATATATACATAGATGACTGTTGCTCTATCTACCTCTAATAACTGTCTCTTCATTGCCTATGCCACATATATTATGTATTAATTTTTTTTTTTTGCTGTATCAGAACCCACTTCTTGTACCAATTCCTGTATCAGCTGGGATAGGTTAGGTTTTGCAGCATGATACAGCTGGATCTTTACTACCACTGTGTAGTATATTGCTCTTCTGTATGGCAGAGGAATTGCATTTTGGCATATACCAACAGTTATAAAACTCTTGGTTCGGAAGTGACATCTTTAATATCTCTTATCCACTCACTAAACAAAACTTGTCACATGGTCTCTCTAAACCACAGTGGTCCTAAGATGTCAATGCTATTTCATGCCCAAAAGGCAGAGAGCCATTAATGTTTGGTGAACAGCAGTGATGAACACCATAAGTCCTATCATCCTTATTTACACTCATTTACCATTGTAAATTCCTAAGGAAAATTAAATATCAAAAAATGATTTTAATTTTTTAACATAATTATTTGATAAATGTTTGGACTGATTTGTGATTCCCCACTCCCCCCCAGAAAAATTCATAGGTTGAAGTCATAACCCCCAATGTGACTGTATTTGGAGATGGGGCCTTTAAGGAGGTAATTAAGGCTAAATGAAGTCATAAAAGTGAGGCCCTAATCCAGTAGGACTAATGTCCTTATAAGAAGAGGACGAGGCACCAGGAGTGGGTACACACAGAGAAAAGGCCATGTGAAGAGACAGAGGGAAGGTGGCCCTCTGTAAGCCAAAGAGAGAGGCCTTAGGAAATATCAAACCTGCTGATGCCTTGATCTTGTATTCCCAGCCTCCAGAAGTATGAGAAAATAAACTTCTGTTGTTTAAGCCACACAGTCTGTGATATTTTGTTATAGCAGCCCCAGCTGACTAATACAGTAAACATGGCAATCTTAATAAGTTATTTGGTAAATATATTTAGAATTAATTAAATATATATATAATATATATTATATATATACTTTCCAGAGGTGGGTTATTTTATATATTTTTCTAGGGAAACCTGTAATTGAGTTTGAAATATGTAACCTCATTTGCATTGTGTAATTGAATTGCCCAAAGGATTGCAGTAAAATTTATCTGCAGTAATTGTGTGAGTTGGATGGGGTCATGAAATCAATCTAATGCAAAGTACCTTTCAATAATTACAGAAATGCTTTCTTTTCATAATCTCACTGTTACAGACTTAGCAAGATATGTACATTTATGTACACTAAACTGGGGTTTAGAGAAATCAAATGTGTTGACATATGTTTATTAATTCCATTTTTACTTGAAAATACATTAGCTTAGGGATTCTATTGTTAAACATATGAATTTATATTGCCACTAATTTTTAAAGTTTTAGAATAGAGAAAATATTTTTTTAAATTAGTTTTTGTTTTTTAAATAAATCGAATATGTTCTATTAAAGAAAGGATATTTTCACCACAGCATAGTGAATGTGAAGCATTTTTGATTTTAGCATTATGTTTAAAATTTTTTTCTCATTACAAACATTTTTTTAAGTCAGTATCAAAGATGGAACAGTGTAATTACTGCATATTCTATAGGGATTATACTTCTAAAAATATCTTTTTCTATCTGCTGTACAGCAAGTCGTAAGTACACATAGTTTATACATTTGAAGCATTTAAATGAATTACTTGCAGGCTTGTGCTTATTCTATAAATTCATTTTCAGCTGTCAGGAACTTAGACTGTTTAAATGAACCTTTATTAGAATGCTTTCTTTTGTACTCTCTTTATCTACAACTAGTTCAGAGTAATAACAATAATAGCAGTAATACTATTAATTCCGATAAAGCAGCTAATATTTACTGAGCATTTTCTATGAGCTAGACCTCCTGCTAAGTACTTTACATTGTTTCCCTTAATCTTACCCAAAAACGTATAATTTAGGTATAATCACCAATATCTTATTACAAAAGAGAAAATGAAAGCTAACAGAATTAATATGAGTTTAACATCTAGTAAGTGGAGTCCGGATTGGAACTGAAACAGCTCATTTCATGATTCCTGTTCTTATTCATTTGTCCCCCAGTTTAGTATAGCCACATATCACTGGAGAGTTTGCTTCAGTGTTAATCCCCGCACTCTATCCATGGAGATTCTGATCCAGAAGATTTTGACTCACAAACTGCCATGTTTAGAACTATAGTTTAACAACTACTAACAAGTGGTATATGTCTCTCCAAAATGGTAAATTCTAGCTTACAACCAACTGAAGTTTGAAAATTCTGTACAATTGCACTGCGCTTGATTGAATAATGCCTTCCCCCCACCCCCAAATTTGTCTACATCCTAATCACTGAAACCTGTGAATTTTAGCTTATTTGGCAAATACTTTGCTCCTAGGATTAAGTTAAAGGTCTTAAAATGGGGATTTTATCCTGGGTTTTCTGGCTAAGCCCTAAATGCAATCACACACTTGTCCTTATATGAGGGAGGAAGAGGGAAATTTCAGACAGAAGAGGAGAAGGTAATGTGATCATGGAGACAGAGAGTGGAGTGATGAGGACACAAACCAAGGATGCCAGGACCCCCCAGAGGCTGAAAGAGGCAGGAACCGATCAGGCTCCAGATCCCCTGAGGGACCACGGCTTTCAGACGGTTTGTCCTCTGCTCAGGAACAGTCCTCAAGTGTGAGAGGGTACATTTCCATTTTGCTAATCCGCCGAGCTTGCGGTAACTTTTCACAACGACTGCAAGATTCTAATACATATACCACGGGATAGCTTTACAAACGTGCTTACTGCGCTTGATACTAGTGAATATGTAACGTGTTGAAGTTTACCTTTAGAATATCTGTGAAGAAAAAATCTGCTTATCAAACCACATGTTTCTAGATGCTGGGCACTAGCTCACTGCGTGTGGATGGGTTGCCAGATTTAGTCTCCATCAGAGACACAATTCAGATAAAATATGTTGGATATCAAATTTAACTGGCTCAGTTAAATTTGAATTTCAGAAAAAATTTTTAGTATAAATTTTTAGTGTAAATATGCTCCGTTCAATATTTGGGACATAAATATAGTAAGAACTTCTTGTTATTTATCTAAAATTTGAATTTAACTGGATATTCTGTGTTCTTCTGTCATGTAAAGATAAGTTGGAAAAGAAGCAGGTGGTCTTGTCTTATATAAGAGTTGATGTTCAGAAGACAGGCCCATGTTACTGAGTTGTTCACTCAGCAAAATCCTAAACAAAATAAACATTTTAGAAAAATGGAGCAGACCTGATCCGATTAAATAAAACCTGTTTCCTGGCTCTTATATAAAACAAATGAAAAAATCCAAAAGGAAGAGATGCATGTGGAGCCCGACTCACATAGAATGAGGCAGGAGAAATCACTTGGAGAAATCAGAGGAACTCTTCAGAATGATAGTAATAAAGCTTCAAGGTGGCGCCACATAGAACTTTTGGGAACTTCAAAGCAAATGAGCCTCTCCATCATTATCAGTCTCCAGAGGCTGATAAGTCATAATTATCAGTCTAATTAATTAGAGGCCACTACATTCTTTGGCCTTAAACCACAACAGACCCCTGACAGAAAAGCATAGTTATTGCCCTGGCCTCACTCTAGGCCGAGGAGAAAGATGAGTGCATGGTAGGCATGTCTAGATTTTGGCAAAACTGTATTTCACACAGAGGTTATTACTCAACACTCAACAAATTAGAGTTGTTATTCAACCCTATTCATCACTGAAGAAAGTGACTTTTTCTCTATGTGGTGGGAGTGCAATGGACCAACTATACTTAGAATTTACTTATGAAGTCATGGTGTGACGTCTAAATGTACCACAAACCTGAAACTGCAATTACATGTGTGAAATCCAAATGCACTAAAAATTTGAATTTTTTGTAGGACACAGCCAGTATTGTAACCTAAGAACATGTTCTACTTTGAATTTCAGTGAAATATTTTTAAATGTTTGATTCTTCATATCAATTTACTTACTTCATAAGTATCTTTAGCTAAAAAGTTGAACAAGTATATGCACTGAGTTAGAAAATAACTGTATGTACTCAATCCCTTTTAAAGGTTGGAACTTAGTACCAAATCTGTTGTGATCAAAGGTAAATAATGGCAGTGGTGCCCAAGAGAAGGAAGAGTTAAAAGATGGTTCTAAACAATACTCAAGGCTGTATTTGGCTATATTTTCTCTCTCATTGCAATTGTTTACTTTTATTGGGTTTTCATTGGATCCAGGGTCGTTTATGCTTAGGGATTCTTTGATATCTCCTTGGAGAAAAGTTTATTTTTATTTTTGAGAAGATAGTTGGATATTTCTTTTTGAATAGTTGTGCCTAAGTGATGCTGGCAAGAGGGATACTCTGGACCTGCATATTTGTAAACAATTTCTCTGATACATGAATAGAAAGTCAATAAAAAAAGGGAAAAGACATACTTCTCTTTGTAAATTTTTTATTGGAGTATAGTTGATTTACTGTCTTGTGTTAGTTTCAGGTATACAGCCAAATGAACCAGTTATACATATATTTATATCCACTCTTTTTTTAGATTATTTTCTCATATAGGTCATCACAGTGTATTGAGTAGAGTTCCCTGTGCTATACAGCAGGTTCTTATTAGTTATCTATTTTATATATAGTAGTGTGTATATGTCAATCCCAATTTATCCCTCCCCTCAAATCCCCTGGTAACCATAAGTTTGTCTTCTACATCTGTGACTCTACTTCTGTTTTGTAAATAAGTTCATTTGTACCCTTTTTATTAGATTCCACATATAAGTGATATCATATATTTGTCTTTCCATGTCTAACTTACTTCAATCTGTATCACAGTCTCTAGGCCCATCCATGTCACTTGCAAATGGCATTATTTTGTTCTTTTTTATGGCTGAGTAATATTCCATTGTATATATGTATCGCATCTTCTTTATTCATTCCTCTGTTGACAGACATTTAGGTTGTTTCCATGTCCTGGCTATTGTAAATAGTGCTGCAATAAACATTGGGGTGCATGTATCTTTTTGACTTATGGTTTCCTCCGAGTATATGCTCAAGAGTGAGATTGCTGGATCATATGGTAATTCTATTTTTAGTTTCTTAAGGAACCTTCATACTGTTCTCCATAGTGGCTGTACCAATTTACATTCCCACCAACAGTGCAAGAGGGTTCCCTTTTCTCCACACCTTCTCCAGCATTTATTGTTTGTAGATTTTCTGATGAAGCCCATACTAACTGGTGTGAGGTGATACCTCATTGTAGTTTTGATTTGCATTTCTCTAACAATTAGTGATATTGAGCATCTTTTCATGTGCTTTTTGGCCATCTTTATGTCTATTTAGATCTCCCACCCAATTTTTGATTGGGTTCTTTGTTGTTTTGATACTGAGCTGCATGAGCTGTGTGTATATTTTGGAGATAATCCCTTGTTGGTTGCTTCATTTGCAAATATTTTCTCCCATTCTGAGGGTTGTCTTTTTGTTTTGTTTATGGTTTCCTTTGCTGTGCAAAAGCTTTTAAGTTTAATTAGATCTCATTTGTTTATTTTTGTTTTTATTTTTATTACTCTAGTAGGTGGACCAAAAAAGATCTTGCTGTGATTTATGTCAAAGAGTGTTCTGCCTCTGTTTTCCTCTAAGAGTTTTATAGTGTCTGGCCTTACATTTAGGTCTTTAATCCATGTTGAGTTTATTTTTTGTATGGTGTAGGGAGTGTTCTAATTTCATTCTTTTACATGTAGCTGTCCAGTTTTCTAAACTCAGGGACCATACTCAAATTTGAAAACATTTTTGGCATCTAAACATATAACAGGATACATTAAAGTTGTTGAAAGAAAAAAATAATTAATGAAATCTTCTAGAGAAATAAAAGGAACTTAAAGTGAAAGTACCAAACTCAAATCACAATCATTTAACAAAATTCAATTTTTGTGCTTCACCACCATAGCATTTCTTTGTTGTTTCAGTACAATTTATATACAGTAGAATGCACAGCTCTTATGGGAATAGCTCAGGGTATCTTTACAGATATATGCAATTGTGTAAGCCCTTCTGGGTACTACAGTTGTTTTTTTTTTTTAAAGCTTCTTCTCTGGAGTTTTCCTATACTCTCCCATGTACTCATTGGAAATTATACACATTTATTCTTTCTCAGTGTTCTGTACCTAAAGAAATTGAATCCTTAGTAGATGAGCAGATTCATGTCTTAGGTCAGAAAACAAAGCAAAACAAAATAAAATAAACTTCTACCTTGGAATAGGAAGAAAAGTGTATACTTTCACAGGTGCTCCAAGTTGGTGATAAAGAATTAAGAGGTCTGCCCAAGAGAGACCATCTATACCGACATGGGGATAACTCAAGGATCAAAAAGAAAATATTAATAACAGTTCTTTGGAGCCAAGTGAGCCTGAAAATGCTGAACTGTTGTTTAAAGTAATGTTTGCTAGTGCAAAGCCATGACCCTAATGAAGATGGCCGATTCCTCCTAAAAAGAGAGGAATGTTGGAAGTCCATGGGATTGATTTGTTTAGCCAATGTTTGCCCTCTTGAGTAGTTCAAGCAGCAATTGTAGGAATATAGTAATTCTGATTTCTGCTTGAAATGTGGACTATGTATAAGAAAAGGAATAAAAGATAGATTTGCTGACCGAATCCTGCCGTGGGGTTGCTGAGTCTTGCTCCTACAAGGCTCAGTACTGTTTAGGATTGTCATATCCCAGGGTGTCTGAGCTGACTTGGTGATTCATCTCTGCCTGCTGTATTTGTCCAGATTGTACTGGAGCTGCCCCACACTAATTACACAATGATGAGACAATTAGGGAAATACTAACAAGATAAGACATCCTGGTATTCTGACACAGTCGTTTTAAGGGAAGACTTTGGTCTCAGAATGTTGTGACCCAAAGTCATAGAAATCCTGCCTTAAGAAGAAGCCAGTTTAAGCTTCTTCATTCCCATTGTGATTTTCCACACGGCCCTGCAGTACCATCAGCAGATGGCTGCCTGTGGAGAACTTTACCCTCTGATGGGAAAATGCTTTGCATGGCCATCTTCATTTATCTAAGTTTGTGATCTTTCTACTTACATTAGAGGAATTGTCCTCTTTACCTCTGTTTAATTGCCATCTTCCAATCAACCGCATCACACTTGATTCAACCATGTGACAAGCTATGGTAATTGGAGGGAAGTCTCTCCAGAGAAGAGATTTTTTTCACAGGTGACTTGCAATCTGAGAGGAGAGAAGGAACTGGAACTTCATAAATAGTTTCAACCACTTAAGAAGGTACATTATTGTTACGGAAAACAATAAATAACTAAAATCACTTTACTTTGAAATTGCTTTGGAGTTATGTTTTCTGTTTTTTCCATCAGAGACACAATTCAGTTAAAATATGTTGGATATCAAGATTTGTGACTCATAATCCCTCCCCTATAAAGATGTAAAATAATATCTGGAGATCTGTATTAATATTATAACTGGTAAAGTGAGGTAAGTGACAGGAGCACTTGCATACTTCATACACATTGACCATACATTCATCTTTTTAATACAACCCGTGAGATAAGTACTACTACCGTTCATCAATTCTAAGACACACTTTTATTTTCACATTTTAATGTGAAATGTCTTTGCTGTCTGGATGTACTTCACAATCATAATGTCTCATGATTTTTGTTAGTTAGATGGCAGCTCTGATGTGGATACCATTACCTGTGCATTCATGAACATCAAAAATGCCAGAATAAAACTTCAGATTCAGTGTCAGAAGTTTGAGGGAAAACCTCAGAAACAATAATGAAACACTCTTTAAAGTCACAGGAACCAAGTGGTGATGGATATTGGGAAGGAAAGATGGCAATTCATACGTTTTAAACAACTTTCCTGCAACAGGAATCAAAAGTAAATTGGCTGTCTGTAATACCTAAGCCAGCATAGGAATCCAGCACCAATGGCTGTCAGTTCTTTTATGTATTATGTTAAGAAATACTGAATCGCCAATCTTTTGGATGACCCAGAGAACTACATTGTGTGAGCGAAAACAGATGTACGTGAATTGTGAATCGAAAAGTGATTCAGAAAAGTCAGATGCTGAAAGTGAACAAGGTTCACAGATACTTGGACCAATTTATCTATCTTATGTTTTTTCATTTCATTTTATTCATGTATAAAAATCCAATGTGATAAAAGTTTATGTCTAATCAGGTCTAAGAAAGCTAGTTCAATACACACAAAATTATTCTAAATATCATATTTTAACTGGCAATGTCTTTGGCAGCATATTTCCCAAAATACAAAGGTGTGTCATAATTCTTGTCCCTATTCTAGAGACAAGAAAATTGAAACCTGTGATAGGCTTATTTTGAGCAGTCACACAGCTAGTAAATTATGGCACCATCTTTGCTTTCAGATTGATCAAACAGCTGACCATGAACTGTTACATACTACGTCATGTCACCCCTGCAGGGAAAGGGTTACAAGTCTCTAAAAGAGGGAGAAAGCATCTCTGAGAGGGTAAATAAAGTGTTTATGTTGTCCTTTCAACTAGAGCCTACAACTTAATCGAAAGTCTCATCTTTCATAAAGCGTTTCCTCTTTGCCATCATCTAGAAGCAAGTATTTCAGCAACAGGGAGAAGACAGAACCAGTTTCAGAATCATAGCAGTGAAAAGCCAAGAAGGCTGAGCACATAGTGCACAAAGCAGAAGATTCTGACCCAAACCAAGACATTGATGCTCACACCAGTGCTGTAGTACTTGCAGGGATAATTATTGGTGATGCTGTCCTCATCAGTGGTAGATGTGTAAATCCGAATAAAATCACGTCTGTGTAAAATTCACGCTGGATCCAGAGGTGTAAGAGGCCACCCTGGGAACATAGTTGTCAGTACATATACCTGCCTCTGTAACAATGTCATCTCCATTAATTGTTTGCCAATTAGTATAAACAGAATGCAGATTTCTACTGAGGCAGGAAAGCACTGTCATTCTGGTTACACATCTATATTTCGGATCACTTTTACCCACTTAAACCACAGTGACTCCATGAAATTTTACTGCATAATAAATTCAAGTTCATATTCAAAAGTAAATTGGTTATAGCTTTTGGTCTAAGTTCAATTCTCAGTTATATATGTCAAAAATCTAAATATGATAGAAGGTAGGGACATTAATCATCTGATGGTCACATCAGACCTACCTGCATTTGAATTTCTGACATACAAAGGTGTATTTAGTCTCTGTTGTGAACAGGTAAACAAAAACCCTTCTCATAAGGGAGTTTGCTTAGCTGTCATGCTGCATCTTTCGAAGCAGTCTAAAATTTCTAAAGCCTGTATATTCCATACATATTAGCTAATAGAGTCACTATTTTGTACTATTTAGTAAAACTCATCAGTAACTTTACATTTGCATAGTAACAGGTAGTTTTTCCTTTAGTCAGTGATTACATTTTCCATGTGTGTTTCACCCACCAAGATTTGTGAAAACATTAGAAATTAGTTGGATTCCAAATAGGTGTTTCTGATCCACCTCCCCCTCACAACTGTGCATGAACATTACTGATTAAAACAAATAGATAAAAACTATTTTAAATTGGGTGTCAGTCCACCAGATTTAAGTCCAGGCTGAACTGAATAGCTGAATAAATTGCCTCCCTGTAAGAACTAGAGGAACAGTGATTAGTTGTGATGAAGAGAGAAAGCTAAGATGTGACTTCACCAGTTCTTTCAAGAACAATGAAAACCGATTATATAGAGAATTTTAGTCCCCATTTCTTTTTAGAGAAAATCAACTAACTTTAGATTTCAACGCGATAGATTATGACCTGCCATTTGAGAAAGGTGTTGTAAGAAATCAGAAATGATAGCAGAATTGATAAAATTTTATTCACTAGAAGTTAGGAGCTTTAAGATAAGTTATAACATTTTATATTTTGTGTGGTAAAGCATAGGGTTAGAGGACTATGGCCTTGCTGCTAAGGTGAGGTATAAAGAAAACTATGTTCTAATCCAACTCCCTATGTGCCTTTGATCCTCAAATCTCCATGATTAGACTGTTTTAATTTATAATATTAATTTTTTGTTTCCAGGATTCCCACTTAATGTCAGATACTTCTGCGGGGTTTTAAATTTTTGCCAATGCCTTACCAATGATCATTTTAGAGTAGGACATGTTCTCTTATTTCCAATTTTATTCATGAGCGAGACTGTAGGGAATAGGACCCAGATGAAGAACAGCAGGAACACTGTTCCTGGCAACTGACACTGACAGGAAACTGACACAAACATATTGTCGTAGGTGTTCAATAAACATTTATTAATTACTGAAGTGTGTGAATTAATAGTTACTAAAGAGGAGGCTGTGCATATATGGATATATATAGTATATTATATATTCTATGTACATTAGGCATAATAGAAGAGAAAAAATATTCCTACAAGAAAACTCTTCACTATCAGGCACTGCTTAAGAATTTGTTGTCTGGTTTTAGATAAACCTGGCTTTGAATTCTGGTCTCCCTAATCTTTAGCTTTCTCATCTATATGATGTAGATAATACTCCCTACCTTGTAGAATTTTCTTAAGGGTTAATAAATCATTCACACTTTATTTTATAGGCTTGCTCTGAGGATTTGATGACGTAGTATTTTTGAAATACTTGGTACCTGACTCAGAGAAATTGCTCAATAAATATTGTTCTAATTACTATCTACCTCAACATTTCCAATACTGATCCTTAGCTATGTCAGGGATTGAAACTAAGCAGAGGTAAGCAGAGATTTGCAAAGCAGTCTGTGGAAGTACAGCAGGAACTCTCAAAGGAAAGCCAATAGCTAAGACTCTGGGTGTAGAGGAAGGAGACTGGGTAAGATGGTCAGGAAGTATTTCCCCCAAACTGATGATATTTGAGAAAAATTTTAAAGAAATATAATAATTACTTCGATGATGGGCCCGGCAGGAGCATTCCATGCAGTAGGATGAGTAGGTGTGAAGGCACAGAGGCATAAAGATTGAGGCACCTTTAGGGAGCTATAAATTATTCTGCATGGAGTAGCATTAGAAATGGGGTGGTGGGAGGTGATTAAGAGAGGATCTGCAATTGCCAACAAACACATGAAAGAAGGCTCAACATCACTAATCATTAGAGAAATGCAAATCAAAACTACAGTGAGATATCACCTCATACCAGTCAGAATGGCCATCATCAAAAAATCTACAAATAATAAATGCTGGAGAGGGTGTGGAGAAAAGGGAACCCTCTTGAACTGTTGGTGGGAATGTAAACTGATACACCAACTATGGAGAACAGTATGGAGTTTCCTTAAAAAACTAAAAGTAGAACTACCATATGACCCAGGAGTCCCACTACTGGGTATATATCCTGAGAAAATAATAATTCAAAAAGTGTCATGTACCACAGTGTTCATTGCAGCTCTATTTACAATAGCCAGGACATGGAAGCAACCTAAGTGTCCATCAACAGATGAATGGATAAAGAAGATGTGGCACCTATATACAATGGAATATTACTCAGCCATAAAAAGAAACAAAATTGAATTATTTGTAGTGAGGTGGATGGACCTAGAGTCTATCATAAAGAGTGAAGTAAGTCAGAAAGAGAAAAACAAATACCAAATACCGTATGTAACACATATATATGGAATCTAAAAAAAAAAAAAAAGGTTCTGAAGAACCTAGGGGCAGGACAGGAATAAAGACACAGACATAGAGAATGGACTTAAAGACATGGGGAGGGGGAAGGGTAAGCTGGGACGCAGTGAGAGAGTGGCATGGACTTATATATGCTACTAAATATGAAATAGCTAGCTAGTGGGAAGCAGCCGCATAATACAGGGTGATCAGCTCAGTGCTTTGTGACCACCTAGAGGGGTGGGATAGGGAGGGTGGGAGGGAGATGCAAGAGGGAGGAGATATGGGGATTATATGTATATGTATAGCTGATTCACTTTGTTATAAAACAGAAACTAACATACCTTTGTAAAGCAAGTATACTCCGATAAAGATGTTAAAAAAAAAAAAAAGGGAGGATCTTCAGACTTCGACTAGAGTCATATCCTGAAGAACTGTTCATGGCACATGATAGAACTGGGCTAGGTCGTGTAAAAGAAAGGAAGTTCTAAAATGTTTTGAGGGAGGGATTGGTGTGATTGGATTTGGAACCATTCTAGAGGTAGTGAGAGTGATGAATTAAATATAGCACCACCAGCCACAAGAAAATCCATTAGTAATCAAAGGTTCAGGTGCGGGTGTATGCAGTAGTCCTGATGGAGCTGAAAAGGAAGGGATGCTGTACAGAAGTATATATGAGGTAAAAAAGGCAGGACTTAATAATAGATGAGAAGTGAGGAATTAAAAAAAGACAGGCTTCTCAGATGACTCAGGATTCTGGCCTTCATGGTTGAGTTCGGCCTTTCGCCAATATAGAAATTAAAATGGGCTTGATTGAGAAGCCACTTCTTTCTTTAAAAGTTTCCTAAAAAGACTTCCTCCTTTTTTTCTACTTTTTTAGTTCTTGAATGCTAACAAGAATTCTTTTAGTGATTTGTTATTCTACTCTCCATGAGCCTGTTGGAGTGGTAACTTTAAAAATATGAACACAAAATTTGATATCAGTTTTAATTGCCTTGCTTCATTTTATTTTTTATTTATTCCCTGGATATATATACTAAGATTTTCTTCCTTTCTACAAAAGGAAAGGTCACATTAAATCTGTTTTCAGCTCAACACTTGTCACATTACTTAGATTCTCACAAAATTCCTTTTAAAAATTCTTAACAAGGAACCAAATGATCTCAGTGAAGAAGGTCAGCCCAGGAGCAACTTAGACAAATTTGGAAACTTAACCAACTCTTTCCGACACCAAGTTACTTATATTAGAATATAAAACACTTTAATGACTATCCTTTGAAATTGTAGACTAATTTTTAGCTTCAAATTTATCAGTAGAAATAGGTTTAAATGTGCCATATATAAACGCTGATCAGTCTGTACTCTACAATGAAAGTTGAAACTGTCGTCATGTTGCCAATTACCTGTTTTGTAGCTGATGGACTGAAAGTTGTAGGTACAGTAATTATAGATACAGATTAATACTGGCCACGGAAGCTTAACATTCAGTCCACAGGAAGAGTGACCTCATTGACATTCAGTATGTTTCGAGAGCTTTTTTCCTGTGTTGCATCACCTTAGACTTGTACCTCTAGAGCTAGAGTCAGCAAACTTTTCCTGTAAAGGGCCACCTAGTAAATATTTTCAGCTTTGTGGTCCCAATGATCTGTGTTTCAGCTACTCAACACTGCTGTTGTAGCAAAAAGAGCGGCCATATACACTGTGTACACAAGTGAGGGAGTCTGTGTGCTAATAAAACTTTATTTTCTCAAACAGGCAGTGGCCTAGCTTTGGCTCATGGGACATTGTTTGCAAACTCCTGCCCTAGAGCCAAGTAAATAATCTATAAGCAAGTGAAATACACCAGCAGGGCCTTGATTCAGATTGTACTGTGAGGATCGTTTTCTCCTCAGTCATCATTAGTACAAGTGTCTTCCCTCATAAGAAACCTGTACTAGAATCAATTGACTTGTACCTCATTCGGTCCTGTTCTGTCCCCTCTTCTCTATTTCTAATTCCTCACCTGATATCAGTTCTGTTGTATCATATACAGTGACTGTATAGAAAATTTCATTCTTACAAGGAACCCTCATGTTGTCCCTTCATAGCCACACTGATTTTCCTTCTTCCACTCACCAAACCCATCCCTAAACTCTGTAATCCATTCCTCCAATCCACACATCTCAAAGGCACCAAAGTTCATGTAGAGTGTTTGCCACCTGAGCCTACTACTTACTCATTACACCTTAACTAATATTTCCTTAAAGTCATTTGCATCATCCAGAGGCTTTATATCAATGAAAATCTGAATAGATTCTGCGCTGACCAACTTTCTCTCAGGGCTTTTGGCTAATATATTATCTTACAATACTGTTAGATTTCTTTTCCTTACGTGTGGCCCCTGCTGTTAATCGATCATTTCTAATCTTGGTTTAATTGCTATTTTCTTAGAATCTTCTTGCTTTTGTTTATACTTCCCTGAACCTACTAAAGTGACTACATGCTCAATGGAAGCAGAACTTCTGCATTTCATTTGTAGGGATGTACATAACCACGTGTTTATAGTCACATACTCACACATTTATAGACTCATAGCATACCAAATATAAATGAATTTCAGTGTATTAATCAACAAATCATATTCATAAGTTAAACTTTTATTATGAACTATTTGTAGGGTCACATGCAGATGAGTGAAATGATACAGAGAGATTGGTGCATCCTTTATCCAGTTTCTCCAAATGGTAACATCTTGCAAAAACTGATAGTACAATATCACCACCAGGATACTGAGATTGATACAGTCAAGATACAGAACATTTCCACCACTGCAAGGATCCCTCATGTTGCCCTTTACAGCCACAACTCCCTCCCTCCCCCATCCTCCAACCTTTTCTCTAAACCCTAGCAACCACTAATCTGTTCTCCAGTTTTACAGATTTGTGACTTTAAGCGTGTACGATAAATGCAGTATGTAACTATCTGGGAATGGCTTTTTTTTTTCCACTTGGTATAATCTTCTGGAAATTCAGCTAAATTTTTGCATGAATCTATTGTATCCAATTTTTTTCTTTTCTTTTGCTGAGTGGTATTTTCTAGGTTGTTGAATTTTATGAGTACAAAGTTATTTGTAGTAATCCCTTATCTTTTTAATGGCAGCAGAGTCTGTAGGGATAAACCCTGTTTAATTCCTGATACTGGTCACTTGTGTCTTCTCTCTTTTTCATCTTGTCAGTCTTGCGAGAGGCTTGTAAGATTTTTAAATTATTTCAAAGGATCAGCATTTTGATTTATTGATTTTTATCTATTGTTGTCTTGTTTTAATTACACCGATTTCTGCTCTCATCTTTATTAGTTCCTTGATTTTTCTCTCTTTGGGTATACGTTGCTCTTTTGTTTCTAGTTTCTTGAGAAGTAACTTAGATTATTGATTTCAGACCTTTTCTATTTTCTAATATAATCATTTACTGTTATAAATTTCCCTCTTAGTACATGCATTCTGATATGTTGTCCTATACATTTTGATATGTTGTATTTTCACTTTCATTCACTTCTGTGTATTTTTAGAGATTTCCTTTAAGACTTCCTCTTTGACCTGTGGGTTTTTTTAGAAATGGGTAGTTAAATTTCCACATACATATTTAGAAAATTTCCTGCAGTTTTTCTGGTATTGATTTTTATTTTGCTCCCTTTTATGGTCAGACAACATAATCTGTAAGATGTTGATTCTTTTATATTTGCTGAGATTGTTTTATGGATTAGAGTATGATCTATTTTGGTGAATACTTCATAAGTGCTTGAAACAATTGTATATTCTGCTCTTGTTTACTGGAGTGTTCTAAACATGTTAATTAGGTCTTTTTGGTTGATTTTGTTGTTCAGATCTTCTATATCCTTGTGTAGGTGTTATATCAATTTATTAGAGAAGATGTTGAATTCCTCATGTGTTAATTGTGAATTTGTCTATTTTTCCTTTCATCTCTATCAGTTTTCATTTTGAGGCTCTATGGTTTTGTGCATACACATTTACAATAATTATGTGTTCCTGGGATTAATCTTCTATCATTATTTAATGTCCCTCTTTATTTCAAATAGTTTTCTTTGCTCTGAAGTCTACTTTCTTTATATAAATATGATTACTTCTGATTTTTTTTAATTCATGTTTTCATGCTATATCTTTTTTCCATCTTTTCTTTCAACCTACCTATATCATCTAAGTTGATGTGAGTTTCATGTAAACAGCATATAGTCTAGTCCTGACCCTTCATCTACTCTTCTAATCTGTGGCTTTTGGGGAGTATTTAGACAATTTACATTTACAGTAATTAGTGATATGTTAGGGCTTAAGTCTGGTAAATTATTTGTTCTCTGTTCTGTTTCTTTTTTTTCCCCCATCTTCCTGTAAGTCACTTGCACTTTTTTTTTTTTTACAGGTTGTCATCTCTCTTTGCTTACAGCGTTTTTTAGTGAATCACTTTGTAGAGTTTTCCCAGTCCCTGGTCTGGGTATTACAAACTATAATATACCTGTGACTTATTACAATCTACCTGTATCATGTTCTATCATGTTGCATGACATGTGGAAAGTATCATGGGAATATAGTATTCTTAAGCCAAGATATAGTTTCCTTTTAGAGACAATGGTATCAGAATCCTTCACTAAAATGTGAAAGATGACTCAGCATAAAAAGTACCTGCTATCAATTGCATTGCCAGTTACACAGGAAACCTTTCTTTGGTCAGTTCCCAGGAAATTAATGAACAGATTTGATTCTGCTTAGCTTGGAGAACTGATAAAAATCTCACTCCAAGGTAATGTGAAAGAAGATATAACTTTTCACTTTCTATTTTTCATTTTCTATAAGAATAATTAAAAGACTTAATTAAAAAAATCACTACACCATTCAAAGTTCTTTTCCACTCCAAACTATAATAATAATGATTTATCAGATAAACCCAACTATCTATATCCTAGGCTATAAAAATCTTTTCTTTGTACTTGGACTTTTCAAAAGGTTGAATATTTTTTAATGGTAAATGATTTTTCTTACTTCTGTTTTAACTTGCATTAGCATTTCTAATTTATCAAAGCAATGAGACTGTTCTTTCTTATCTCTATAGAGAGAAAGATTACATAGAACTATATATCCTGACACTATACATACAAAACAAAATAAGAATAATTTATTTCCAAGAACTAAAATATATTTGTTATCTTTAAATTTAATTGAAAAATATAGATATATAGATGAGGGTTGATTAATTTGACCAGGAAGAAGAGTGTCCAAAAATGTGGATAAATTATAAAATTGTAACCAATTTTTGAAAAATGAATGTGAGAATGATAAGTGATTAAGAATGTAAAACAACATTCCACAATAAAGGCATCAAGACACAAACTGTGTCTAATCTGTTGTTAGAATATAGGGCATTTGAAGATGTAAATGGAGATAAGATTGTAAAAACAGTATTCTGGAAACTTCTCAGTAATTACAGTGCTACTTGAATCCTTTCCTACTAAGCAACTACATGTATGCAATCTAAAAATTTCAATTATAAATCAGTTTTCCAAAAATGAATGAAAACATATTAAGCATTTCTGTTCTTTATTTGGACATAGTGACTTTTGCAGCATCATTTAGTTACTATGACAACACTGGACATTTGTTTTTAAGATAATTTCCAAATTGAGTTTCAGAAGTCTTTGTGGTTTATTCATGTCAATGCTTAGAATGTTACAGAAAGGCAACAGAAGGTGAAATGCGTGTTGCTCTGTCAAGACAAAGTTGGTATCATAAGTAAACCACATGGAATCCACTAACACCAACATCCCACAGTAATAAGTGGCCCAGCGCCCCATTCTCAGCATGCTGATATTGGTTAGATTATTGATGAAGAATTGACAGACATTTTACAGTGATTTACTATTCAAGAGGGAATCAGATGTGGGGTGACTCAAATTATTGGTTCTAAATGCAAGCATTAATGGTAAACAGTTGATAGTGTCCTTTTCAAAAGTCAATTTAATAGATCTGTATGTGTTATTCACTATTCATTCATTCATTTATTCATTCATCCACTCATTCCCTCATTTATCCATTTACTCATCCTCACAGATACCCACATAGACTATCAAATATGTTCAAGGCATTATACCAGGTAAAGGTGATTATGATAATCTTGCCTTCAAGGAACTAATTATCTGTAATTGGAAAAGAAATGTAACCACACAGAAAAAAAAGTCTATTGTGAAGAAAAATAAAGATGTCTGGGAGAAAGAAATGAATGAGTAATTTAAATTAGACCTCAAAAATAAGGAAAACATTGACAGAGATGTTGAAAGTTTATCCCAGGCAGGAGTGAAAGAAAGTAAATGCGAAATTCCTAATGGGCAGTAGGCTGGAGTTAGTGTTCAGTGGTAGATAAGGCTGCATGGTAGTCTTCTAATTATCATCAAAGCCACAGGCAAATTAGAAAAATACATGTTCTGTGGCTGAAGTTTTCTGTGTTCCTAAAGTGTTGTAAATTTGGAAAGAATAAAAGAGATTTTCAAATCCGAGAAATATTTTTATGTTGCATTATTAATGTGACTAAATACATGTTCATATCATACATGAGGAAATGCAACCATTTTGCCCTTTAAAATTTTTGCAATTACTATCATGTTATATCTAATTTGTGCCTAGAGAATGTATTTGTTTTTCATGTGCTGGGATTCACCTGCTGTTTAACAGTTTAACTTTATGGGCACAGCTCCACCACCTTGATTTCCATTAGGTATGTGTAGGTGATGTGTAACTTAAACTTTTCTACTCACAGAAACTTTGAAAAGATATGATTCTGGTTGTCCTAATAATCACTATCCATTGATGGTCAAGCCAGACACATTATCTGAATCACTGAGTGACTAGATTTTCTACTGATAGTCTCTGAGACTGTTTTGAAGCTATTTTGTTTTACTCACAAAGGAAACTTAAAGAGAGTAAAAAAAAAAATCTGTCTCATGCTCTATTTTATAATTGAAACTACAGTGAAAACTCAGTGACTCAAATCTGTCTCAAAAGCTTATCTTGAGAAATAATAAAATAATTTGACATTACTATTAATGTCAGTCATTCACAACTTTCTTGTTTTTATTTTTCTGTTACTCTCTGTAGCCCAGTATTTTAAATTACTTAGTAGAGTTTAGGTTTTTTTTCAAATTTTTGATAATGATTCCCAATAAGAAGCACATTTTTCCTCATGATCCAGTACACACACATACACACACATGCACAGACACACACACACGCGCGCGCGCGCACACACACACACACACACACACACAACTGAGACAAAACTCTCATGAAACAGTATTGTGATGCTCCCTGATACTCTCCATTTTATTTTACTTCATTTTGTTTCATTTTATTTCATGAAAAATATTTTAGTTAAGATTCATTAAATTTATTTCAATCCTCCCAATTGGGTTGAAACGTACAGTTTGGAAAATCTTAAGGTCATGTGATTATTTTTCCTTCTCTCTCAATTAAAAAAAATGAGTTTATTCTTTAATCAGCTGTTTTTCTACTTTAGTCTTCCTTACTGTAATGTATTCAATTGACTTTTTTGCCTTCTGTTAAAATGATAGCAATTTTACCTTGACTTGAGGCTACATGTTTACAAAAAAATAACAATGAAGAAATTGTATGTTAAGAACCAAATTGTAATATTTTTCTCCTTGTCAGTGAAACAATGAACCATTTTAATTACTTTGATACTAAGAATTATTTTATAGATTTGAGGGATATGACTTTGAAGTATAACATTGTGGGTTGGCTTCTGCAGGAAATTGATTCAGTGAGGTAAATCAAAATACCGGGAGAGCTTAAGGTAACCATGAGTTCTGTTGTGTATTTTAATATTAATGAAAACCACTTTTATGTGGAACAAAAACAAGTAACATATTGTGCCTAAGGGGAAAATTCCATCCTGCAAACTTTACACATTACATTTAGAGTCTCATCATTTTATAATCTGTTTTCTCTGTTGGGCTTCATATTGGTCTGGTTTCTTAAAATTTCTGAAACCTATAAATGATAACAAAAATAGATTTTTTATGATGACTATAAACAAAGAGTATTTCTGTACTACAAATGAAAATATTTTAGTGTTAATTCTTACCTATACCTATATTACTTTAAAAATCTGGAGTGAAAAATTAAAATAATACAGTTTATAAGCATCTCCAAAAGTTAGCTATGTGTCCGGCAATATGCTAAGTATTGATTCAAAATACCTTGTCAATTCTCACAGAAAGCTTTAAGGAAGATATTATTTGTTCCCACTTAGAAGATGACAGGTCTTTAAAGGAAATAATTAGTGAAACACTTTGAACTTAGTCACACCTGAGCTCTTAACCATTATGCTATACATCTGGTACCTTTTCACCACATCTATTTTGATTATTATCATAGGTTCAGACAATTACGGTGCTAGCAATTTAACAACCTTCAAAATGAAAAACATGTATCCACTACATTGTGACAGTTTTACTTCAGTATGTTATTCACTGCACCAAGACATATATCAAACCCTATTTTCCCTACTCAGATTGAGAACTCAAAGAATGACCTCACTGAAGGAACATAAAATGAGAGTCAAAACAATAATAGGAGAAAAAGTTATGTAAGCATCTAATACTGCTAATGCACAAGGGAAATAAAATAAATCTTTATCATACAAATATATGCAAATGTGTCCACCTTCAGAAAACTCAAGGGAAACATATAAACTAATGTTCACATTCCTGATACTTCCTTGAAGTGAATATGTTATTCAACAGCATTTCTCTAACGTCATTCATTTGATTCAGTTATTACCTCCGATATTCAGTCATTTCTTTAATATAAATACACAGTAATACGTTATTAGAAGGAGTAAAGTTTTAGAAAGAAGGAATTGGGGGTGGGAGTGTGGTCAAGTATTGCCATGAATTAGAAAAGTATGATTTAACAAACTAGCCGCTCAAATTACCTTCCTTTATCTGCTGATTTTTTTCTCCAAGGAGTTCACCAATCTTACTATGTATAATTTAAAGCTTTAATAAACGCACACTGGATTTATAAACTTTTAAAAAATGTTTATTGATAAAAGGCATTCACTGAGTCCTTTTCCTCTTTAGAGTATATGAAAGCTTTCATCAGTGACCCAAAAGTTATTTTGAATTAATTTAAAAGCAGATACTTGTAATATTTTTTTCACCCCAGGCCATTCTATTTTATCCATTTTCATGAAGATGATGAAGATACATAAATGTAATTCAAATGAATTATCAAAAGTGTGTACTTAAGCAAAAATGTATATTTAAGCTTGTTTTGCTTATTATCATATAATGATAAGAATTTGCATAGGCCATCTAAGTTGGGTGACTGAAAGAAATGCCTAGAACTGCACTGTCCAATACAGTAGGCACTAAGTACATGTAGTCATTTAAATTACATAAATAACATAAAATTTTAAAAAATTAGTTTCTCAGTCACATCTCAAGTACTCAGTAGCCATGTGCAGCTGAGGTTTATGAGTGTACATACAGAATACTTCCAGTAGTATAAAAAGATATAATGGACAGCCTTGACCTAGACAATGAATCCCACCGGGGCACAGAAGATTATGCAATACATATAAATGTATTCTATTAATTTCAGTATGCTTTTGTGAGAGGCAAGTCCCTTTTGTGCTTTGCCCACAAAGAAGGGTCTATGGAGTTGCTGAGTGGTGGGTGGTGGCTCCTCAGCCTGGGGTTCTCTGGGTCTGCCATTACACTGAGGGAGGCCAGGACAGCTACTCTGGGCTTGCACACCTTTGAGCCATCTCCCTGCCATCTCTATGAACATCTCAGCTCTCTCAGTCTTAATAACGTTAAAATAATAAAGCATCTGAACCTCTTATTACCTTATCAACTTCGTCTACAAAGTATTTGTTTTATTATTTCATATGGATATTTGATCACTGAAGTGTGATCTGCTGAATGGTCAATTATACTGATTTCATAGGAGGGGATGCTTTTACTTGAAATTAGAATGAGATCTTGATAACCAATTAACAGTTTCATTACATTTAACTAGCCAAGATAAAAGTATATATATATTTGAAACACTCAAAATGAAATTTTAGAGAAATATTTCCTTGGACAGAACTGATCAGTCTCAGAATGAAGTAACACATTGATGACATACTTGAAATATGTTGCAAACTCTAAAATTCCATGTGAATTATTACTATTATTATACATCTGCCATCAGTCTGGAAAGTAGTGTACAAAAATGAGAAATCCTAGTCTAAAATATGTTTGTTTTAATAAAAATATATGATAATTAGGAAACAAGTCTATATGTATATACTCTTAGTTTCTCAGTTTCAGTGGTTGAGAAAAAGCGTTTCTCCATCTTTTTGTGCCTGGGGTCTTAATTCTCTATGTGAACAGCTTGGGAAACAGATTGCTTATATCAACATGCTCGTTAGAGCAAAATTCCTTGAAAAAGATCTGTAGAACATATACCATATGAATCCAAGGGTTTCATTTATTTTCTCATGCATCATCCTGTTTCTAGTAGTTCGCAAAGTTGAATATCATCTTTCATCTCTTATGCCTTTGCAAATGAGATATTGTAAATACATGTTGCTGTCTTCATAGGATTGGGGAATGGTAAAAAAAAAATAAGCAGTAGGATTATGGGGTTTTTTTTTGTGTGTTTTGTTTTGTTTAATTTTGTTTTTGTTCTGCCATGCTCAGACACTTAGGCTGACAGCCATCCGGACTGGAAAACAGTAATGAAGTGGAGCTGAATGACTAGGGTTGATATTCCAACATTAACACTGAGGAAATGTCCATAGCGCTTCTATTTAATGGACACAAAAGTAGCCTCATGTAAGGCACTTAAAAGATGAGTATGTATGAGATCTATTAGACTGAATTATGAACTCACCCTTTATTATATCCATGGCTCAGACAGATACAATTTTTAAGTACAATTGTTTGCTACCAGACACCATGATTTTATGCTAGATATTTAAGCAACTTTTTTTTTTTTTTTTTTTTTTTTTTTTGCGGTACGCGGGCCCTCTCACTGTTGTGGCCTCTCCCGTTGCCGATCACAGGCTCCGGACGCGCAGGCTCAGTGGCCATGGCTCACGGGCCCAGCCGCTCCACGGCATGTGGGATCCTCCCAGACCGGGGCACGAACCCGTGTCCCCTGCATCGGCAGGCGGACTCTCAGACACTGCACCAGCAGGGAAGCCCTAAGCAACTTTAAGAAATGATTGTTTTTCCCCAAAAGACTAACTCTTAAAATTGGTTACTACTTATTCAGAGAAGACAATGAAGAAAAGGGGCTTTATTTATTTATTTATTTATTTATTTATCTCCTAACATATATTTCTGAGTATAATATTTTACTTTCAGACTATTGTAATAGTATAATTATTGAATTGGGTATCAAGTGGGATCCTCTTGATATAAAAAGTCAATAACATATCTTAAAAATGTAAATTGAAAGAAAAGGGAAAAGTGTGTAAAAACTATGATGTTTTCCTCTTTTTATGCTTGAAAAGTGGGATATCATCATTATTATTACTTAAATTTATTTAACTCACTTCCAGTGCTTTATGGAAACTTAAGTTAATCTCCTTTGAAATGTATCCATATACCGTATATTAAAATGTTTAAAACAGCTGTGTGAAATACAGATCATCTTCGGCAGAAAATATTTAATGAGTGCTTCACCAATAAAACTGTTCCCACATAAATAGTTCCAGATGACCTCAAGAGAAGCTTTAAAAACTCTGAATTCAATGTTTCATATGCCTTAGGCACCCCAGTAGCTGTTTATCCTCACGGGATTCTTCATTTTATTCTTTCACGCTGAATTCTTTTTCCATGCACTTATCTCTTTAGTTGATGAAAGGTTCATTTAAATCAGTGGATCACTCAGAACCTTGCAGCTGACATGTGAACATAGGGAAATAAGTGAATCAGAGGAAAAAAGAGCTCTCGTTGCCCTCCCTCATCTAGGCAAGCTCCAGATCACTCAGTGAGTTCAGTAAAGCATCTGCATGACAAAAGATGAGAACCTATGAAAACAAAAATGTAAAATGAAAAAAGAAAATCATTGTAAACAGAGCCAATGAACAGCAATGCCTTTCTCCTTTCCTTCCTTCCTTCCTTCCTTCCTTCCTTCCTTCCTTCCTTCCTTCCTTCCTTCCCTCATTCTTTTTCTCACTCTATAAAATTTATATATGATCAGCTTTTGTTACAGCATTTAAACAAACCTTAACTTAGTGTTACAATTCAATATGGTTTTATTTCTCTGAAGAGTTTTACAATCTGCCAGAAGATCAGCTCTTTATTTTAACTCCTTATTATTATTTTTATTTTTTAATGTTTATTTATTTTCTCTTATTAGTCATCCATTTTATCCACATCAGTGTATACATGTCAATCCCAATCTCCCAGTTCAATCCACCACCACCATCCCCCGCCACTTTCCCCCTTGGTGTCCATACGTTGTTCCTCTACATGAGTATCTCAATTTATGCTCTGCAAACCAGTTCATCTGTACCATTTTCTAGGTTCCACATGTATGCATTAATATACGAAAATTGTTTTCTCTTACTGACTTACTTCACTCTCTATGAGACTCTCAAGATGCATCCACATCTCTACAAATGACCCAATTCCGTTCCTCTTTGTGGCTGAGTAATATTCCATTGTATATATGTACCACATCCTCTTTATCCATTTGTCTGTCGATGGGCATGTAGGTTGCTTCCATGACCTGGCTATTGTAAATAGTGCTGCAATGAACATTGGGGTATATGTGTCTTTTTGAATTATGGTATTCTCTGGATATACACCCAGTAGTGGGATTGCTGGGTAATATGGTAGTTCTACTTTTAGTTTTTTAAGGAACCTCCATACTGTTCTCCATAGTGGCTGTATCAATTTACATTCCCACCAACAGTGCAAGAGGGTTCCCTTTTCTCCACACCCTCTCCAGCATTTGTTGTTTCTAGATTTTCTGATGATGCCCATTATAACTGGTGTGAGGTGATACCTCATTGTAGTTTTGATTTGTATTTCTCTAATAATTAGTGATGTTGTGCAGCTTTTCATGTGCTTCTTGGCCATCTGTCTTCTTTGGAGAAATGTCTATTTAGGTCTTTTGCCCATTTTTGGATTGGGTTGCTTGTTTTTCTAATATTGAGCTGCATGAGCTGTGTATATATTTTGGAGATTAATCCTTTGTCCAATGATTCATTTGCAAATATTTACTCCCATTCTGAGGGCTGTCTTTTTGTCTTGTTTATGGTTTCCTTTGCTGTGCAAAAGCTTTGAAGTTTCATTAGGTCCCATTTGTTTATTTTTGTTTTTATTTCCATTACTCTAGGAGGTAGATCAAAAAATATCTTTCTGTGATTTATGTCAAAGAGTGTTCTTCCTGTGTTTTCCTCTAAGGGTTTTATAGTGTCTGGTCTTACATTTAGGTATCTAATCCATTTGAGTTTATTTCTGTGTATGGTGTTAGGGACTGTTCTAATTTCATTGTTCTATATGTAGCTGTCCAGTTTTCCCAGCACCACTTATTGAAGAGACTGTCTTTTTTCCACTGTATAACCTTGCCTCCTTTGTCATAGATCAGTTGACCATAGGTGTGTGGGTTTATCTCTGGGCTTTCTATCCTGTTCCATTGATCTATATTTCTGGTTTTTGCCAGTACCATATTGTCTTGATTACTGTAGCTTTGTAGTATAGTCTGAAGTCAGGGAGTCTGATTCCTCTAGCTCCGTTTTTGTCCCTCAAGACTCTTTGGCTATCCAGGGTCTTTTGTTCTCCACACATTTTAAGATTTTTTTGTTCTAGTTCTGTAAAAAATGCCATTGGTAATTTGATACGGATTGCATTGAATCTGTTTAACGCTTTGGGTAGTATACTCATTTTCACAATAGTGATTCTTCCAGTCCAAGAACATGGCATATCTCTCCATCTGTTGGTATCATCTTTAATTTCTTTCATCAGTGTCTTATAGTTTTCTGCATACAGGTCTTTTGTCTCCCAAGGTAGGTTTATTACTAGGTATTTTATTCTTTTTCTTGCAATGGTAAATAGCAATGTTTCCTTAATGTCTCTTTCAGATTTTTCAGCATTTGTGTATAGGAATGCAAGAGATTTCTGTGCATTAAATTTGTATCCTGCAACTTTACCAAATTCATTGTTGAGCTCTAGCAGTTTTCTGGTGACATCTTTAGGATTCTCTATGTATGGTACCATGTCATCTGCAAACAGTGACAGTTTTACTTCTTCTTTTCCAATGTGTATTATTTTATTTCTTCTTCTTCCCTAACTGCTGTGGCTAGAACTTCCAAAACCATTTTCAATAATAGTTGTGAGAGCGGACATGCTTGTCTTGTTTCTCATCTTAGAGGAAATACTTTCAGTTTTTCACCATTGAGAATGATGTTTGCTGTGGCTTTGTCATATATGGCCTTTGTTATGTTGAAGTAGGTTCTCTCTATGCCCAGTTTCTGGAGAGTTTTTATCATAAATGGGTATTGAATTTTGTCAAAAGCTTTTTCTGCATCTATTGAGATGATCATATGGTTTTTCTTCTTCAATTTGTTAATATGGTGTATCACCTTGATTGATTTGTGTATACTGGAGAATCCTTGCATCTCTGGGGTAAATCCCACTTGATCATGGTGTATGATTCTTTTAATGTGTTTTTGGATTCTGTTTGCTAGTATTTTGTTGAGGATTTTTGCATCTATAGTCATCAGTGATATTGGTCTTTAATTTTCATTTTTTTGTAGTATCTTTGTCTGGTTTTGGTATCAGGGTGATGGTGGTCTCATAGAATGAGTTTGGGAGTGTTCCTTCCTCTGAAATTTTTTGGAAGAGTTTGAAAAGGCTGGGTGTTAGCTCTTCGCTAAATGTTTGATAGAATTCACCTGTGAAGCCATCTGGTCCTGGACTTTTGTTTGTTGGAAGATTTTTAATCACAGTTTCAATTTCATTACTTGTGATTGTTCTGTTTATGTTTTCTGTTTCTTCCTGGTTCAGTCTTGGAAGGTTATACCTTTCTAAGAATTTGTCCATTTCTTCCAGGTTGTCCATTTTATTCACATAGAATTGCTTATAGTAGTTTCTTAGGATGCTTTGAATTTCTGCCATGTCTGATGTAACTTCTCCTTTTTCATTTCTAATTTAATTGATTTGAGTCCTGTTCCTCTTTTTCTTGATGAGTGTGACTAATGGTTTATCAATTTTGTTTATCTTCTCAAAGAACCAGCTTTTAGTTTTATTGTTGTTTGCCATTGTTTTCTTCCTTTCTATTTCATTTATTTTTGCTCTGGTCTTTATGATTTCTTTCCATCTGCTAATGTTGGGTTTTGTTTGTTCTTCTTGCTCTAGTTCCTTTAGGTGTAACATTAGGTTGTTATTTGAGATGTTTCTTGTTTCTGGAGGTACACTTTTATTGCTATAAAATTCCCTCTTAGAACTCCTTTTGTTGCATCCCATAAGTTTTGGATCATCGTGTTTTCATTGTCATTTGTCTGTAGGTATTTTTTGATTTCCTCTTTGATTTTTTCAGTGATCTCTTGGTTATTTAGTAACCCATTGTTTAGCCTCCATGTGTTTGTGCTTCTAACGTTTTTTTCCCTTTAATTGACTTCTAATCTCATAGCATTGTGGTCAGAAAAGATGCTTGATATGATTTCAGTTTTCTTAAATTTACTAAGGCTTGATTTGTGACCCAAGATGTGATCTATCCTGGAGAATGTTCTGTGTGCACTTGAGAAGAAAGTGTAATCTGCTGTTTTTAGATGGAATATCCTATAAATATCAATTACATCTATCTGGTCTATTGTGTCATTTAAAGCTTCTGTTTCCTTATATATTTTCATTTTGGATGATCTGTGCATTGGTGTAAGTGAGGTGTTAAAGTCCCCCACTATTACTGTGTTACTGTCAATTTCCTCTTTTAGTGCTGTTAGCAGTTGCCTTATGTATTGAGGTGCTGCTATGTTGGGTTCATATATATTTATAATTGTTATATCTTCTTCTTGGATTGATCCCTTGTTCATTACGTAGTGTCCTTCCTTGTCTCTTGTAACACTCTTTATTTGAAAGTCTATGTTATCTGATATGAGTATTGCTACTCCAGCTTTCTTTTGATTTCCATCTGCATGGAATATCTTTTTCCATCCCCTCACTTTCAGTCTGTATGTGTCCCTAGGTCTGAAGTGCATCTCTTGTAGACAGCCTATATATGGGTCTTGTTTTTGTATCCATTCAGCAAGCGTGTGTCTTTTGGTTGGAGCATTTAATCCATTCACGTTTAAGGTAATTATCGATATGTATGTTCCTATTACCATTTTCTTAATTGTTTTGGGGTTTTTTTTAGGTCCTTTTCTTCTCTTGTGTTTCCTCCCTAGAGAAATTCCTTTAGCATTTGTTGTAGAGCTGGTTTGGTGGAGCTGAATTTTCTTAGCTTTTGATTCCCTGTAAAGCTTTTGACTTCTCTAACGAATCTGAATGAGATTCTTGCTGGGTAGAGTAATCTAGGTTGTAGGTTCTTCCCTTTCATCACTTTAAGTATATCATGCCACTCCTTTCTTGCTTGTAGAGTTTCTGCTGAGAAATCAGCTGTTAACCTTATGGGAATTCCGTCGTATGGTATTTGTCATTTTTCACTTGCTGCTTTCAATAATTTTTCTTTGTCTTTAATTTTTGCCAGTTTGATTACTATGTGTCTTGGTGTGTTTCTCCTTGTGTTTATCCTGTATGGGACTCTCTGTGCTTCCTGGAGTTGGGTGGCTATTTCCTTTCCCATGTTAAGGAAGTTTTCAACCATAATCTCTTCAAATATTTTCTCGTGTCCTTTCTCTCTCTCTTCTCCTCTGGGACCCCTATGATGCGAATTTTGTTGTGTTTAATGTTGTCCCAGAGGTCCCTTAGGCTGTCTTCATTTCTTTTCATTGTTTTTTCTTTATTCTGTTCTGCAGCAGCGAATTCCACCATACTGTCTTCCAGGTCACTTTTCCGTCCTTCTGACTCAGTTATTCTGCTATTGATTCCTTCTAGTGACGTTTTCATTTCAGTTATTGCATTGTTCATCTCTGTTTGTTTGCTATTTAATTCTTCTAGATCTTTGTTAAACATTTCTTGCATCTTCTCGATCTTTGCCTCCATTCTTTTTCCGTGGTCCTGGATCTTCTTCAGTATCGTTATTCTGAATTCTTTTTCTGGAAGATTGTCTATCTACATTTCATTTAATTTTTTTTTCTCAGGTTTTATCTTGTTCCTTCATCTGGTACATAGCCCTCTCCCTTTTCATGTTGTCTATCTTTCTGTGAATGTGGTTTTTGTTCCACAGGCTGCAGGATTGTAGTTCTTCTTGCTTCTGCTGTCTGCCCTCTGGTCTTAACTCCTTATTATTCTTAAACTTTCTTTGTTTTCTCCTGTACTCTCTTGCTCTTCTGGCTTAAATAGCTAATATACTTATGATACTGACTTCAGGTTAATCTGCTTATTGCTCTGAGAGACCAGTGTTGGAGAAAAGGAAAGATAGTTTTATTGAGGAAACCAGCCATCCTGGGGAGAAGGTGGACTCATGTCCCATAGAACCAACTCTGCGTTAATGCAGATTTTGCTTGGAGATTATATAGTGGGAGAAAAAAGGGGCTACATGTTGTGGTAGGGTAGTGTTCTACTTTCTGAGATGATTGTCTCAATCCCATGGTTCCAAATAGCTGTCAGGTCTTGCTTTCAGTTGGAAGATTATCTGAGCCATTAATCTTTGGTTAACTATTCTTGGAGAGTAATGTACAAGAATGAAGCCTATAGAACAACTAAGCTTCAATCTTGATATGCATCAATAGCTTTCTTCATAAGTAATAAGCTTAGCTAAGTTAATGATGAACTAGGGTAGAAGTTAGGCATGGTAAGCATAAGATCACAGGCTTATCATAACTAACAAATAGAGTTGGAATAATGCTGAGGAGCTGAGAGTCCCTTATTCTAAAATAGCTTTTTTCCTTTTCCTCTGGAGGAAAGTTTATACCTTAGAATATTAGAGTGATGTGTTATTTTTAGTTACTCCAAAACAGCATGATTCTTCTTATGAAAGAAAATGGTTGAATGGATATTTAAAGTGTTATAAATCCTCTGGATATAACTGAAGTGTTGCCAGTTCTTGTTTGGAGCCACTTCTTCATCTACTAATTTATTTGTTGTTCACTCTTCCCAACAGGAGAGTTGCAATTAAACATCATGAATATATGATTGCTGAAGAGTTAACGTATCTTAAATGCATCAGTTTTCTATGTTAACCAAATGTACCCACCATTTGGTTTCAGTAGAAAATCACAAAAGAAATAAATCTAAAAGAGATGCAGTATGGTCAACAATCTTCTGCATACTTGCAACTTGAAGCTGCTATTTCTTAATGGTTAAAGCCAATTCACATTGTCTGCTCTTTTCTTTGTTAAAAAATTTTTTTGATTTGCTATTCTTGACCTTTACGTTCTTCATACTCTCTTTTCTCTTGGTTTCCTTGATTCTCCTTTCTTTGATTCTACTTTACCTTTCTGTTTCCTTCTTTTTAGTCTACTTCTTTTCCTACCATCCTCTAGATGCTAAAGTTTTGAGCAGTGTTTTTAACTCATTGTTCATATCAAAATTATCTGATAATTTCTTTTAAACCAAATTTCTGAGCTGCTGCCTTGGAAATCCATATTAGTAGATCTGGGATGGAAACTGTATTAGTTTGCGAGGGCTGCTGTAACAACGTACTGGATGACTAAACAACAGAAATTTATTTTCTCACACTTCTGGAGGCTAGAAGTTGAAAATCAAAGTGTCAGCTAGTTTGGTTCCTTCTGAGGCTGTGAGGGAAGCTCTGTTTCAAGCCTCTTTTACTGGCTTGTAAATGGCTATCTTCTCTCTGTGTCTCTTCACATCATTTTCCCTCTATGTGTTTTCCTGTGTCCAAATTTCCCCCTTTTTATTAGGACATTAGTCATATGGTTAGTACCCACTCTAATAACCCAGTTTAACTTGGTTACCTATGGAAAGGCCTGTCTCCAAATAAAGCCACATTCTAAGTTTCAGGGAATTAGGAATGCAACATGTGAATCTGCTGGGGACACAGTTCAATCCATGACCTAGTCTAAGGATCAGGATTTACAATTATACTAAATCTAATATACAAATTTGGGAAATGTCCTAAGTCTGTGTTTTAGGTCTTTTCTCTCTTTCTTTTGTGCATTCACTTAGTTCATGCCAAACTAGGCCTTCCTCAAGTAAGCATGCATTTCTCCACATCACATCTTCAGGCCTCTCTGGCACATGCAACCAGGTGGGAAAAAGTGAGATGCAGCGTTCAGAGCGCACACATTATTCCTTCTGCAGGCAGGTCATGGCAGCTGTGCAGAGGTCTTCTGGAGTTATTAGAGAGAGGAACTTTGAACTCTACAGCCACTGAGACTTTAATTATACCTAAAATATGCAATGTTATCATACAAATTATTAAATGAGTTGAAAAGCTATTAACTGGTACCTTTGCACCCTCTGTATCACCCCATCCCACTAATACTCAGGTGATGGCAACTTCAAAAAAAACTTGATATTAGTCATTAGGAAAAATAAAAACACTCCACGTTTGTAACTTATTGTGTTGAGGCTGATCAAAATAAACCTTTATAATTGGTTGTCAATGCAATTGTCCTTTCAGTTATCTTTTCAGGATTAAGGTTAATGATCAAACAAAAAATATTCTTGTAACCAGTTTTTTTTTTATTATGCCAGGCATACTTCTAAATTATCTTTTTGCTTTCACTTTTTTTGTGAACTATATTCAGGAACTTTCTGTGGATCACAGAATTCACAGACAGAAAAGAAGAAGAATTTTACCCCATTAATAGCTTTCATGTATTGACCCAGAAACGATGATAACGGCTGCTCTTATTCAATAATCACGGTAATCTCCTGGGTTAGATATTATGTCAATATTGTATAGGTTTAAAAAAGAGGCTCATAGAGTCAGAGTAACTTTCCTCAAGGGAATGCTGTTTTTGAGGTCAGAACTATGCACAGTTCCTCTAACTCCAAAGCCCATGATTTCAGCCAGACAATATTTTGCTACCTTGATTTAGAAGAGCATTTTATCAGTCCAAAACACTATTCCATTGATCATACTAAACTCTCATCCAGTCCCGAGAGATATTTCTACTCTGTTTTAGAGAGAAAAGGAAGCTGAGTTTCAGAAAATTAAGTGACTTTCCCAAGCTGTCCATCATTACATGGCAAGAACTAACTTAGATGCCTGGGCTCATATATATCTTGATTAACCTCTATTTTGTTTGATCTGTGTTTTACAAATATTTTAATATAAACCTTAATTTTATTTTGGTGAAAATTTTAGGAAAATTTGATTTAAGAACTTTTTCTTCTCTTGGTTTAGGAATGAATTTTTTTTTCAATTAACTTAATGAAAACATATCCTCATAAATTTTACTAAAGTGCCTTGTTTCTGAAAATTATATATAATTACTACTTGTCTTCATCAATTGAATATATGGGTAGTTTAAAAAACTACAGATGAAGAGAACAGAATTTGGAAATATAAGTTTTAAAAGTGAAAAAAGTACATGAAAATTCAGAAAATATGTGGAAGATATTTAGGAAAAAAAATATACCTGTGATCTAGAAAACTTGGTTCTGTTTTCCAATTTAGTCTTAAACATTTTCCCCTGATTACTAAATGAATCCTTTTGTTATATGAAAATGAATGTTTTTATTATTCACTCATCTTTGCTTCTCTGGTGTACATAAAATGGTTTCTGAATTTTGTATGCTTTGGGAAACTTGAGGGAGGCCTGTTGCCTATCTAAGAATCAGTGGAGCTGAATAATTTAGTCATAATTGCAGTCATTAGAGTATCTGAAACTTGGATCTCAATTCAAATCTGGTTATTTATCTCTCTTAGTGATTCCCAAGATCTACTTGGTTAGAAGTCTTGTGGTTCTTTAGTGAAGCTTGAAAATAATGTATACCCTTTATAGAGAGCCCGTCAACTGCACAGGGAAAGAAAAATTCATAACAATTGATGGTAATCGTGGATCCAGATGCCCTTTCAAATTTTCATAGAGATTATAAAACAGTCCTGGGTTTGCTTTTGTCTCTTCTATATTTAAGTATCTTTCTAGGCTTTGGGTAAATGATCACTATTGTAACTAGCTATTATTTTCTTTCTTATACCTATTATCCTTCTAAATTCCCTTTCTTTGTTCTGCTTTGGATTAAATATATTGGTGAAAATTGGAAAACTGTTTGTCCTGTAACTACAGTTACTAAATTTGTCTGTTAAAAGCAAGAAAGACAGAAGTAATTTGTAAATATTAATGTTAGGAGAAACTAAAGAAGAAAACACAACTACAATCATTCTTTTGGTCAAATAGTAGGAAATTGTTTTCCCTTTAGAATATGTAATAGAAAACTTGAAGGAGTCTTAGTGATCATCGGGTAACCCCTCATTTGAGTGGATAATGAAACTAATGGCTATTGGGTGAATTAATCATATAAAATGGAGTTCCTGCTGTCTATCTGATCTTGGACTAGCCAGAGGAATTTGCCTAAGGTCATTCTATTAACCAGTTACAGATTGATTTTGGAATATTTCTTTATTGTTCATCACCAAGTAGAGAAAATTAACACAGGCTAGATTATAAATAGTCTTAAACCCTTTAAATTGTGATTAAAATTCATTTTTGTGTGTGCCAGATTCATGCTATATTTCATCAGTCCTCTTAAAATGACTTTTTTATAAAAAGTGCTGACCACTTCCGCTTTCTCAAATGCTCTCCTCTTATGACTTCCTGCTTATTTTTCCTACTTTATCAGTCTTTTTTTTTTTTCTGACACAGCCAGTTCAGGGTCCTCCCTCAAATCTCAATAGTTTTGAAAACTAAAAGGCAAATCCTGGTATCATTTTCCCTTTGTAAACATTTACAGTCTTTCTTTAGGCTAGTTCTCATGGTTTTCATTACCTGCTATATGTTCACAAACACAAAATCTTAGCCCAGAACTATCTACTGAGTTTCCAACCTATATGTCCAACTGCCTACTTAGATTATCCACTAGGATGCCTTATAAACTTCAAAAATAAATACTGTGTCTTCATTCCCTTCACATATATTCAAAAATAAATACTATGTCTTCATTCCCTTCACATATATCTTCTACCTCTAACCCTCCCCCCACCACCACTGAGTTTTCTTAGTAAGTGGTACCTTCCTTAAACTAATTACCCCAAATTGCCCATGGCAGAAAATGGAACTCATCTTTTAGTTTTCTCTCTCTGTCTCTTTTTCCTTCACACCTGTTAGAATTGACACCAAACTGATTACATATAGCCTGTAGATGTAGCCTGGAAAATACATCTTACATCCATTATTCACTCACTCTGCCAATATTTTCAAGCACCATGTACTGGGTGCTGGATTATGTACCAAAGTATATGACTGTGAACAAGACAAACAGGATAACTGCTCTTATGGACTGCACCTTACAGTAGGAAAAGAAGAAAAAAAGTAAAGTAAATAAACTAATACAATCAGTCCATAATATGTTGCCATGCAGGAAATAAATTGTGTGCCATGATCAAGAATAATAAGCGTGAATCTATTTGAATATGGTGGTTAGGAAAGGACTCTTTTGAACTGAGAAGTGAATAATGAGACCAATTCAGCCATAAAAAAAATGTCCTGGGAAAGGGCATGTCTGATATTTCTATTGTAAACTTCATTGTGTCCTTATTGTAAACTTTAATTTCCTTACAATGACCCATGGGTTCTTTCATGAATTGGCCTCTGTCAAACATATACACAGTAAGAGTGTCAGATATTATTCAGGATACAGTAATACAGCTGCAAGTAAGACAGAGAAGTTTAGTCACTACAGTATGTATATTCTGTTGGAGAGTTAGAAATAAACTAAGAATAAGAAATCAAGAAAAATGTCAGACAGTGCTAAGTGGTACAAAGACTCAGTAGAATCACTGGAAGGTTAAGGGAGTCTTTTAAAGACATGACATTTAACAGTGAGATTTGAATGAAATAAGGGGTCAGTCATTCAAAGGGAAATGCCCAAGTAAAGGTGTTAAGGCCAGCAAAACTGTTGTGTGTTTGTATCACAGAGTGAGGCAGTTTGGCTGAGGGTGGGGGATGACAGGAGAGTGGTACAAGGTGAGGCTGTATAGGTAATTAGTAGATAACCATGGTGGGGCATGGATTTGATTTTAAGAATAAGCATATCAATAACATATTGCTTATAAAACATCATAAAAATAATGACGTATATGTAAAATCAGTTTGGTTCATTTTCAGTGATATAACATCATGCCCATTTACCTCTTGTTTGTCTTTTTTTATAGAAATATATTTTTCCACAGGCAACTGTAATTAATGAGTTTAACAGGGAAACTTGTTTGTCATGAAAGAATGTTAAAAATCTGATGCTATCAATTAGTTAGTAAATATATCGCTTCTATAATTGGGCTGTGCTTGGGGTTGTACCATAAAGAATTATAAATTTTTCTATAGTTCTCTTACAGAATAAAAATGCGTCTATTGTGAGGCAATATTACATTTTGCAATTTCATCTGGAATTGGACATTTGGATTTATTGACCTTATTAAAAAATCCTGCTATAGTAACAGAAAAAGTAGATATCAAGTGAGTTATTACACATCTGGTTCTCCAGAAGAACAGATGTTAGCTCAATTAGAAGAAATGGAAATGTTAAACAGCACCAAATGAATTCACCATAGGTGTATTGCTGTTTACTTTCTATGGAATGGATTCACATTCAAACAATTGGAAGGGAACCATACCACAAATATTGTAGAAATTAAGAAAAAACTTAATACGGTTTGTATAAACCAAAATATTTTCTGAACCACATTTTGCTTTTTATAATGTTAAATATTTTTTAGTGTAAAAGGTACACAAAATGATAGAAGCAAACACAGTTCACAAGTGTTATGTTATGAGGTAAACTTTGACTCATTTAATTTTCATTTCCCAGAATTTACCAATTTATGAAAATAACATTTCTCTCTGAATTATAGGAGCTGTAAAATAGAATAATCAAACACAGCAGGGTACCCCTGATCTTATAAATATATGCACAGAGAAATGGAAGTGTCTTCAATTTTCCAAGAAATTCAATTATCAGATAAGTTAAAAACACATTTTGGAGTCAAAATTAAAACAGAACATGTCCTTTATTATTTAGGGATCATAAAGCAACTAGGACACATCTCATTTGCCAGGTGTAAATTATAATCAATGCAGCTACTATAGGAACATAGGAATCATTGCATCTTCAGATTTTAAGCCTTTGGGTTTAGTAAAATAAGGAAAGGAAAAATTTTATAATTGGATTAATGTCCAGAAACTTGGGTGGCTACTTTGTTGTCCAGGGAAGGCTTAAAAAGATAAATAGAAGTATTGAAGTAATTATCATAAGGATGGTGTTATTCTCTCCATCTATTTCTAAGGTTTTTCCATCTTTCCAATGTGGGAACATCGCCAGATATGGCTAACACTCTTTATAGTTCTCAAAGTCTAATTACAAATGAATTTTGAGAATTGCTCACTTAGTATTGTTCTGAATAAATATGAGGTCTAATTATTCTGAATTAAAAAAACAAAATTTCACATTAATAATTCCATTCTGATAACAAAATATTGTCTATATTTATGTTATTGATTTCAGTGATTATAAATGTTACATGTAATACAAGGCTTGACATATTTTTCTGTAAAATCCATCTTCAGTCCAGCATATAAAATTAATGCTGTTAATTTGAATGTTATTAATTTTTAGGTTCTGTTCATTTGCAAATAAATTTTCAAATTTATGTTTTAATAGGAGTAAGAAGGATAAAAAAATTCCTATCTAATTTAGATTTGTAGCCATTTACATTACTTTTAATTAATAATATTTAAATATAAATCAGACTAAGATTCTTCATGTATTGTTTTCCATTTGGACACTTTTCTATAATGATCACATTTTACTTAAGCTAGAGGAAAATAGTATTGAAGCCTGTCTTCAAATACCAAATTTACCACCTACCAGCTGGTAAATACGGTATTTAATAATAACATTATCAAATGTTTGATTATAACATTAAGTCCCTGGGCTTCAATTTCCTCACTTGGAAAATGATGGATAATAATAGTACTGTTTTCATAAGGCGTTATGAAGACTAAATGAGTGACATTTGTAAAACCCTTAGACCAGTGCCTGACATGTAGCACATGCCCTGGACATATTTGTAAAATAAAAGTATTACTAGTCAAGTAGTAAAAACTCCCTTTTTTACTACTCAAGTACAATCTCCCTTTCAGATAATGCCTCTAGAGAGGCTGTGCAAGAGAGAAAATATGTAGCATAACAAAGAGTTTAGTTGTATCAGAAAACATTTGAAATAAATTTTTTTATAGATGTATTAGAGAGCTGTTAGGCCTTAGAGAAGACGTTAGAAGACAAAGCACAGAAAGTTTAAACAATACTTACCTCTTCCCTAATGTCAGCCCAATTCTTTTTTGTATATGGGGTTTATCTAACATGGAAGTTCAATTTGTTTTGTTGCAGTTCATCTGCAGAACCCGTCATTCGGTTTTTCTAATGCACTTCGTGGGGTACTTTTCTTCCAAATCATGGGGTGTTACTAACAATGAATTACTGCAGCAGGCTTGCCAGGGTTGCTCATTTAAACTCTCAGAACACCCTAATACTTGATTTAGAGTGTATTAGCGTGACATCAATTCCTCAAACAGGGGCATTAACTCATGAAGGAAGGGGGATGCACATATTCTATCTATTCTGTTCTCCTGTGTTCTCTATAATATGTCTGGATTGATGAATTGCTACCTTAAGCCAAGTCTAGGAAGGGCTGACCCTTTTCCCTAAAGGCACGTTCTTACTATGAAGGCATAGAAAGGGAAATAAGAGAATTTCACCTCTGTAAATCCACATGTAGAATTGAAGATTTTAGTCTCTAAACATTAAATAATAGCAGCAAGTGGTGGAAAAAATCGACATCTTTGGTTTCTCTTAGCAAAACATCTTCACTAAAATTTCACAATTATCCTGTTGAAATAGGTAAAAAAAATTAGATACATTCTAATCAACCACAATTTTAGGATATCAGCAGTTAGGGAAAATTTCTCACATTAATAGTGAGAGAAAAGGTTCTGATCAGTAAATATTAAAGGCCAACTTCAGCAGTAGTGGAGTCAACTGAGATACTTTAAAACTAGAAATTTCCAAACAAGATACAGAGAATGTATTAAATCTTCTGGCTTTGGAAGTACTTGTTGCTGACTCTTTTCATTAATGTTCTCCATTCTTGCCCCTGGAATATAACTTGAGTATAATACTTATAATGAAACAGTCTATATATTTTGCTGTAGTAGATAACAACTGTGTTATTATGATTTTATACAAATGGGAGTAGATATTGATTACTTATATTTCTAAACTTGATATATTAGTCCAAATGGTATTCTGTATCAGGGAGTAGGGATATAGTCAAGAACCCCAAACTCATTGCTCTTCATTTTAATAAAAGATCTCTGGAAATTTTAAAGATATTAAGCAGGACACAGCAATCTTTTTATCTCTACTTTTCTCATAGAGATAACTGTATATTTCATCCAAATGAAAGCAATCACTTCATTATAAATTTGCTGCATTCAGTATCCTCAAACTGAATGAAAAGCTTTTCTTTAATCCAAATGGAATTTTCTATTTTGTTATCTGTATTATATTTGTAATTACATCGAAGTTACTATTTGCTTATAATTGGGTCATAATACACAATGCAAGCTAAGAGGAAATAACTAGCTGCGTTACAAACCATTAATTTTGAGAAACAAAGTTGATACTCTACAGATGTAATTTGCAAGTCAAATATATGATTTTTCCCTCTTGTATCCTTTTTTATTTACATGAAGTCTTGGTTGAATTAATAAATAAACAGTGGCTGAAATCTTTCACTTTAATTAGTATGAGGTGGCATTTGCAGAGGAATGTTTAACCAAGAGATCTGAGATGCTGTCAGACAGGGGATTAACACTAAAACAAAGATCTGAATAAATACGTGGTTTTTCAAACCAAATTCACTAAACACGCAAGGGGTCATACTTTAGATAAGACTCTTGCATTTAATATGAGATAGTATAGCCATGCTCTTTGAACTGTGATAAATTGCTCAGCAGGTGTCTTTGGGGACAGGAGACAACAAGATACTCTTCTTTCCCCTGAAACTGTTAAGGCCTATTATTTTCTAAGAACTTAGTTTGGGAAGTGAAAAAAAAAAAAGACTGTTAGCTGGAATTATAACATTCTACAGGTATTTTGTTTTCATTACTAACACAAAATTAGCATCGAGGTCATTTTTTTAAAAGAATGTACACTAGCGGTAAAATGGAAAAGTACACACTTCTTTTCCATGGATGACAAACATCTAACTGAACGTTTACACTCTGCATTTTGGTTTCTACTTTTTGTATCAAATTCCAAATTTTAGAGTGACCAGTCACTTTGCACATTGGAAAAAGTGTTCTTATCTATCCTTTTCCCTGTATATTTTCTATCTATGCTGAAACAGAGATAAATCTACCTCATTCTTATATTTTTAAGGACCCCAGCAGAGTGTGTTCATTTGAAGGACAGCTGTCTTTGCTTAAAGATTTGTTGGAGCTTCCTAGAGCCCAAAGACAGATGAGATATGCTTTCTATCCTCCATGAATATCCTACGTATTTGTGGCAGTAAGACAAATACACACATTGGGTTAGAAGTGTCATAGAGATGTTACAAATAAATTTACAAGAGTTCACCAAGGAAGATATAAATTCAAGTTGGAGCAATCAAGGACGGGGGATTTATTCATCAATTTTTGGCTGGTGTACAGCTGTCCACACGTCATGCAAGTAATATTCACATCCATTGCATGCGTATTTGATTTCAGGTGGAACCCCACCCAACTTAACAAAGAAAATAATTTTTAAAAAGTCATATAGCTCCACTTTAGAATTTAAGTAACTTAATACTCAGAACAAAATGTTCTCCTTTCAAATCTCACAAAGCCCTGTAAGCTGTACATTGTAGACAAAACACATCTACTGCAACTTTTCACTGATTTACTTTGCTCTTGACAAGATCACATGACTCCCAAGTTTTCATTAACATGATAACTGGTGATTTTACGAGTACATTGATTCATTATTATATTTGGTGGGATGTGTGTGAGCAGTAAAGCTTCATCACTATCCAGGACATTTCCCCAGCTGGGTTTTTTGGGTTTAGGCAGAGTAGAAAAGTGCATATTACCAGTTCTATGTGCAAAACTTCAACTTTTTTGTTTTTCATTTTTAACATCTTTATTGGAGTATAATTGCTTTAAATTGTTGTGTTAGTTTCTGTTGTATAACAAAATGAATTGGCTATATGTATACATATATCCCCATATCCCCTCCCTCTTGGGTCTCCCTCCCACCCTCCCTATCCCACCCCTCTAGGTGGTCACAAAGCACTGTCTGATCTCCCTGTGCTATGCAGTGGCTTCCCACTAGCTACCTATTTTACACTTGGTAGTGTATATACGTCAATGCTACTCTCTCACTTCGTCCCAGCTTATGCTTGCCCCTCCCCGTGTCCTCAAGTCCATTCTCTATGTATGCATCTTTATTCCTGTCCTGCTCTTAGGTTCTTCAGAAGCATTATTTTTTTTATTTTTTTTTTTAGATTCCATATATATGTGTTAGCATAGGGTATTTGTTTTTCTCTTTCTGACTTACTTCACTCTGTATGACAGACTCTAGGTCCATCCATCTCACTTAAAAATAACTCAATTTCGTTTCTTTAAACCGCAGAGAAATATTTCATGTATATATGTGCCACATCTTCTTTATCTATTTATCTGTTGATGGACACTTAGATTACTTCCATGTCCTGGCTATTGTAAATAGTGCTCAAGTGAACATTGTGGACTCTTTTTGAATTATGGTTTCCTCAGGGTATATGCCCTGAGTAGTGGATTGCTGGGTGGTACGGTAGTTCTATTTTTAGTTCCTTAAGGAACCTCCATACTGTTCTCCATAGTGGTTGTATCAATTTACATTCCCAGCAACAGTGCAAGAGGGTTCCCTTTTCTCCACATCCTCTCCAGCATTTATTGTTTGTAGATTTTTTGATGATGGCCGTTCTGACTGGTGTGAGGTGATACCTCATTGTAGTTTTGATTTGCATTTCTCTACTGATTAATGATGTTGAACATTCTTTCATGTGTTTGTTGGCAATCTGTATATCTTCTTTGGAAAAATGTCTGTTTAGGTCTTCTGCCCACTTTTGGATTGGGTTGTTTGTTTTTTTGTTATTGAGCTGCATGAGCTGTTTGTATATTTTGGAGATTAATCCTTTGTCAGCTGCTTCGTTTGCAAATACTTTCTCCCATTCTGAGGGTTGTCTTTTGGTCTTGTTTATGGTTTCTTTTGCTGTGCAAAAGCTTTTAAGTTTCATTAGGTCCCATTTGTTTATTTTTGTTTTTATTTCCATTTCTCTGGGAGGTGGGTCAAAAAGGATCTTGCTATGATTTGTGTTATAGAGTGTTCTGCCTATGTTTTCCTCTAAGAGTTTTATAGTGTCTGGCCTTACATTTAGGTCTTTAATCCATTTTGAGTTTATTTTTGTGTATGGTGTTAAGGAGTGTTCTAATTTCATTCTTTTACATGTAGCTGTCCAATTTTCCCAGCACCACTTATTGAAGAGACTGTCTTTTCTCCATTGTATATTCTTGCCTCCTTTATCAAAGGTAAGGTGACAATATGTGCGTGAGTTTGTCTCTGGGCTTTCTATCCTGTTCCATTGATCTGTATCTCTGTTTTTGTGCCAGTACCATACTGTCTTGATTACTGTAGCTTTGTAGTATAGTCTGAAGTCAGGGAGCCTTATTCCTCCAGCTCTGTTTTTCTCTCTCAAGATTGCTTTGGCTATTCAGAGTCTTTTGTGTTTCCATACAAATTGTGAAATTTTTTGTTCTAGTTCTGTGAAAAATGCCTTTGGTACTTTGATAGGGATTGCACTGAATCTGTAGATTGCTTTGGGTAGCATAGTCACTTTCACAATGTTGATTCTTCCAATCCAAGAATTGGTATATGTCTCGATCTATTTGAATTGTCTTTAATTTCTTTCATCAGTGTCTTATAGTTTTCTGTATACAGGTCTTTTGTCTCCGTAGGTAGGTTTCTTCCTAGGTATTTTATTCTTTTTGTTGCAGTGATAAATGGAGGTGTTTCCTTAATTTCTCTTTCAGATTTTCATCATTAATGTATAGGAATGCAAGAGATTTATGTGCATTAATTTTGTATCCTGCTAATTTACCAAATTCATTGATGAGCTCTAGTAGTTTTCTGGTGGTATCTTTACATTTCTCTATGTATAATATCATGTCATCTGCAAACAGTGACAGCTTTACTTCTTCTTTTCCAATTTGGATTCCTTTTATTTCTTTTTCTTCTCTGATTGCTGTGGATAAAACTTCCAAAACTATTTTGAATAATAGTGGTGAGAGTGGGCAACGTTGTCTTTTTCCTGATCTTAGTGGAAATGGTTTCAGGTTTTCACCACTTAGAACGATGTTGGCTGTGGGTTTGTCATATATGGCCTTTATTATGTTGAGGTAAGTTCCCTCTATGCCTACTTTTTGGAGGGTTTTTATCATAAATGGCTCTTGAATTTTTTTCAAAGCTTTTTCTGCATCTGTTGAGATGATCATATGGTTTTTCTCCTTCAATATGTTAATATGATTTATCACGTTGATTGATTCACATATATTGAAGAATCCTTGCATTCCTGGGATAAACCCCACTTGATCATGGTGTATGAACCTTTTAATGTGCTGTTGGATTCTGTTTGCTAGTATTTTGTTGAGAATTTTTGCATCTATGTTCATTAGTGATATTGGCCTATAGTTCTCTTCTTTTGTAACATCTTTGTCTGGTTTTGGTATCAGGGTGATGGTGGCCCTGTAGAATGAGTTTGGGTATGTCCCTCCCTCTGCTGTATTTTGGAACAGTTTGAAGAGGATGGGTGTTAGCTCTTCTCTAAATGTTTGATAGAGTTCACCTGTGAAACCATCTGGTCCTGGGCATTTGTTTGTTGGAAGATTTTTAATCACAGCTTCAGTTTCAGTGCCTGTGATTGGTCTGTTTATATTTCTATTTCTTCCTGGTTCAGTCTCAGCAGGTTGTGCTTTTCTAAGAATTTGTCCATTTCTTCCATAGTGTCCATTTTATTGGCGTAGAGTTGCTTGTAGTAATCTCTCATGATCCTTTGTATTTCTGCAGTGTCATTTGCTACTTCTCCTTTTTCAGTTCTAATTCTATTGATTTGAGTCTTCTACATTTTTTCCTTGATGAGTTTGGCTAATGGTTTATCAATTTTGTGTATCTTCTCAAAGAACCAGCATTTAGTTTTATTGATCTTTGCTATCGTTTCTTTCATTTCTTTTTCATTTATTTCTGATGTGATCTTTATGATTTCTTTCCTTTTGCTAATTTTGGGGTTATTTTGTCCTTCTTTCTCTAATTGCTTTAGGCGTAAGGTTAGGTTGCTTTGTTGAGATGTTTCTTGTTTCTTCAGGTAGGATTGTATTCTATAAACTTACCTCTTAGAAATGCTTTTGCTTCATGCCATAGGTTTTGGGTTGTCATGTTTTCATTGTCATTTGTTTCTAGGTATTTTTTGATTTCCTCTTTGATTTCTTCAGTGATCTCTTGATTATTTAGTAGTGTATTGTTTAGCCACCATGTGTTTATATTTTTTACAGATACTTTCTTGTAATTGATATCTAGTCGAATAACATTGTGGTCAGAAAAGATACCTGATATAGTTACAGTTTTCTTAAATTTACCAAGGCTTGATTTGTGACCCAAGTTATGCTCTACCCTGGAGAATGTTCCATGAGTACTTGAGAAGAAGGTGTATTCTGCTGTTTTCAGATGGAATGTCCTATAAATATCAGTTAAGTCCCTCTTGTTTAATGTGTCATTTAAAGCTTGTGTTTCTTTATTTATTTTCATTTTGGATGATCTGTCCATTGGTGAAAGTGGGGTGTTAACCTCCCCTACTATGATTGTGTTACTGTCGATTTCCCCTTTTATGGCTGTTAGCATTTGCCATATGTACTGAGGTGCTCCTAGTTTGAGTGCATAAATATTTGCAATTGTTATATCTTCTTCTTGGATCGATCTCTTGATCTTTATAGAGTGCTCTTCTTTACCTCTTTTAATAGTCTTTATTTTAACATCTATATTTTCTGATATGAGAATTGCTACTCCAGCTTTCTTTTGATTTCCATTTGCATGGAATATCTTTTTCCATCCCCTCACCTTCAGTCTGTATGTGTCCCTAGGTCTGAAGTGGGTCTCTGTAGACAGAATATATATGGGTCTTGTTTGTGTATCCATTCAGCCAGTCTGTGTCTTTTGTTTGGAGCATTTAATGCATTTACATTTAAGGTAATTATCAATATGTATGTTCCTATTACCATTTTCATAAATGTGTTGGGTTCGTTATTGTAGGTATTTTTCTTGTGTTTCCTGCCTAGAGAAGTTCCTTTAGCATTTGTTGTAGAGCTGGTTTTGTGGTGCTGAATTGTCTTAGCTTTTGCTTGTCTGTAAAGGTTTTAATATCTATGTCAAATCTGAATGAGATCTTTGCTGGATAGAGTAATCTTGGTTGTAGGATTTTCCCTTTCATCACTTTAAATATGTCCTGCCACACCCTTCTGGCTTGCAGAGTTCCTGCTGAAAGATCAGCTGTTAACCTTAGGGGGATTCCCCTGTATATTATTTGTTGCTTTTCCCTTGCTGCTTTTAATATTTGTTCTTTGTATTTTATTTTTGAGAGTGTGGTGTCTTGGTGTGTTTCTCCTTGGATTTATCCTGTATGGGACTCTCTGTGCTTCCTGGACTTAATCGATTATTTCCTTTCCCATATTAGGGAAGTTTTCAACTATAATCTCTTCAAATATTTTCTCAGTCCTTTTCTTTTTCTCTTCTTCTTCTGAGACCCCTATAATTCAAATGTTGGTGTGTGTAATGTTGTCCCAGAGGTCTCTGAGACTGTCCTCAATTCATTTTTTTTCCTTTATTCTGCCTGAGGTAGTTATTTCCACTGTTTTATCTTCCAGGTCACTTATCTGTTTTTCTGCCTCAGTTATTCTGGTATTGATTCCTTCTAGAGAATTTTTAATTTCATTTATTGTGTTGTTCATCATTGTTTGTTTGTTCTTTAGTTCTTCTAGATCCTTGTTAAACCTTTCTTGTATTTTCTCCATTCTATTTCCAAAATTTTGGATGATCTTTAGTATCATTACTCTGAATTCTTTTTGAGGTAGACTGCCTATTTCCTCTTCATTTGTTTGGTCTGGTGGGTTTTTGCTTTGTTCCTTCATGTGCTGTGTATTTCTCTGTCTTTTCACTTTGCTTAACTTACTATGTTTGGGGTCTCCTTTTTGCAGGCTGCAGGTTCATAGTTCCCATTGTTTTTGGTGTCTGCCCCCAGTGAGTGAGGTTGGTTCAGTGATTGTGTATACTTCCTGGTGGAGGGGACTGGTGCCTGTGTTCTGGTGGATGAGGCTGCATCTTGTCTTTCTGGTAGGTAGACCACATCCAATGGTGTGTTTTGGGGTGTCTGTGACCTTATTATGATTTTAGGCAGCCTCTCTGCTAATGGGTGGGGTTGTGTTCCTGTCTTGCTAGTTGTTTGGCATGGGGTGTCCTGCACTGGAGCTTGCTGGTCGTTAAGTGGAGCTGGGTCTTAGCGTTGAGACCGAGATCTCTGGGAGAGCTCTTGCTGATTGATATTACGTGGGGTCTGGACGTCTCTGGTGCTCCAGTATCCCGAACTTGGCTCTTCCACCTGAGAGGATCAGGCCTGTTACCTGGCCAGAGCACCAAGACCCTGTCAGCCACACAGCTCAGAAGAAAAGGGAAGAAGAAAAAGAGAGAAAGAAAAAAATAAAATAACATAAAATTATTAAAATAAAAAATTTAAAATATATTATTAAAAATAATAATAAAGTAATAAAAAAAGGAAGAGAACAGCAAGCCAATGAACAAACCACCAATGGTAACTAGTGCTAAAAACTATACTAAGATAAACATAAAGATCAGAGACTAATCAGTCACATACAGCAAACGCCAAGTGTACAGTTGCTCACAAAGTCCACCACCTCAATTTTGGGATGATTTGTTGTCTATTCAGGTATTCCACATGTGCAGGTGCATCAAGTTGATTGTGGAGATTTAATTCGCTGTTCTTGAGGCTGCTGGGAAAGATTTCCCTTTCTCTTCTTTGTTCGCACAGCTCCCAGGGACTCAGCTTTGGATTGGCCCCGCCTGTGTGTGTCGGTCGCCTGAGGGAGTCTATTCCCGCCCAGAAAGGAGGGGGTTAAAGTAGCAGCTGATTTGGGGGCTCTGGCTCACTCAGGCCGGGTGAGGGAGTGGGACGGAATGTGGGGCGAACCTGCGGTGGCAGAGGCTGGCATGACGTTGCACCAGCCTGAGGCGCGCCGTGCGTTCTCCCGGGGAAGTTGTCCCTGGATCCCGGGACCCTGTCAGTGGCGGGCTGCACGGGGAGGTGTGGAGTGTGACCTGTGCTTGCACACAGGCTTCTTGATGGTGGCAGCAGCAGCCTTAGTGTCTCATGCCCGTCTCTGGGGTTCGCGCTGATAGCCATGGCTTGTGCCTGTCTCTGGAGCTCATTTAGGCCGTGCTCTGTATCCCCTCTCCTTGTGCACCCTGGAACAACGGTCTCTTACCTCTTAGGCAGGTCCAGACTTTTCCCCGGACTCCCTCCCGGCCAGCCGTGGCGCACTAGCCCCTTCAGGCTGTGTTCATGCCGCCAACCCCCAGTCCTCTCCCTGGGATCCGACCAAAGCCCAAACCTCAGCTCCCAGCCCCGCCCGCCCCGGCAGGTGAGCAGACAAGCCTCTTGGGCTGGTGAGTGCCAGTTGGCACCGATCCTCTGTGCGGGAATCTCCCTGCTTTGCCCTCTGCACCCCTGTGGCTGCACTCTCCTCCGCGGCTCCGAAGCTTCCCCCCTCCGCCACCCACAGTCTCTGCCCGCGAAGGGGCTTCCTAGTGTGTGGAAACCTTTCCTCCTTCACGGCTCCCTCCCACTGGTGCAGGTCCTGTCCCTATTCTTTTGTCTCTGTTTATTCTTTTTTCTTTTGCCCTACCGAGATACGTGGGGAGTTTCTTGCCTTTTGGGAGGTCTGAGGTCTTCTGCCAGCGTTCAGTAGGTGTTCTGTAGGAGTTGTTCCACGTATAGTTGTATTTCTGGTGTATTTGTGGGAGAGGAAGGTGATCTCCATGTCTTACTTCACCATCTTGAACGTCCTCTCAAAACTTCACCTTTTGAAATGGATGGAATAAAAGAGCTAACATATAAAACTTATGTGTAGACAAGAGTTTATTAAAACTCTAAATAAAAATGTACCTTTATCATAAGCATTGTAATAAGGTGCAATAGTTTGGATTCATTCTTCAGTAGAAAGTACATGGTTAAGGTAAAAGAATTACTGACCATTAAATTCTGTTAATTCTTGTTTGATAATTCCTTAAATTTTCATCTTGGTTGTTAATGGAGAAGATAGAATATTTGCAGAAATTGTATTTCTATTTTTATGTAATTCAGATAATGTTCTATTTATGGTTCAGTATCAAAAGTGAAGGCTTCATTCGACATACTTCTGCTTACAGTAAATTATATATTTGTTTTCTTAATGCACACATTTTTAATGTTTTGCTTTTTAAGTTATTTTGTGTCCAGTGGGTGGAAAAAAGGTGGACATAAAAAAATATCTACTTTACAGATAGACATTTTTAATGTTATGTAAGGAAAGAAAAATGCTAAAGTTCACTTAGTAAAGGTCATGACAGGCCTGTCAAAATATTCCAGGATCCAGACAGCAACAGTTTCAAAAGTGCAGGTCCAAAGATTCTTTATACTCAAGAAGCAAATAATTTCCCTTACTCTTTCATAAAAGTGCTTTTGTAGTCTCAAGCCACACAAGAACAAAACAAAGAACAAAAGATGCTATGAAGTTACCTAGAACTTTGTAAGTTAGTTCTCTCTGAAACTTTCTTAGTTACCTTACAAGACATATTGAGCCAGAAGCCTAAGGAACTGAATGCTATTCTACATAGATTTGTTGTGTTGCATGTTTTTATTCTCAGACTTAAGTAATTTTGAAACCAATAACCTCTTTTTAATGACAGAGACACATTTGTTCTACAAATGTTTTAAACAAACAGTGGTAGAACCAGACTCCTGGTAAATCAGTCAGTTTCACGGGGAGTGCAGTGATCTAACAAGTGGCTGAGCCAATTCACGACGCAGTCCTGAAGCTGGTGAAGGACTCTGCCCCAAAATACTTGGGTGAGAAGAATATCTACGTTATTTGTCTAGAGGAAAGGAGAAGAAATACATTTTTAGTGGTTAATGGTATGTGCTATGGATGTCAAACTAACTCAAGGGAGGTAGGTTTTCCGACGGCCCTGCATTTCATAGTTTCATGAAGTTCATTTACAAGCACCAAACTTCCTAAAGCTCCCTGAAGACATTGTGCTCGGACTGACTTTAAAAATATCCTATGTGGGCTTCCCTGGTGGCGCAGTGGTTGCGAATCCGCCTGCCGATGCAGGGGACATGGGTTCGTGCCCCGGTCCGGGAGGATCCCGCATGCCACGGAGCGGCTGGGCCCGTGAGCCATGGCCGCCGAGCCTGCGCGTCCGGAGCCTGTGCTCCGCAACGGGAGAGGCCACGACAGTGACAGGCCCGTGTACCGCAAAAAATATATATATATATCCTATGTGAAAGTGGGCAGAGTGCTTTCTTGGGAATAACTAGTCATGGTCCTTGCCCTGACTCAACCACTGAATGATTATATGACTTTCTTTCCTTGTTTCCCAAGTCATGAAAAAAAAAAAAAAGGATGACATTAGATTCTCTAATGTCCCTTCCTATTTTTAGCAATTCTGTGACCCTGTACCTGTTGTTCCTTCAACCATTAGGTATTCATTTAGTGCCCAGATTGTCATTGATCCCTTCAATGTGATTGGTCCTCTCCCTCCCTTTCCTTAAGCTGGAGAATAAAAACCAGCCACAGGCTCCCAACTGTTCCCGCAGTTGTCCCACATATGCTACACTCTTAGTCAGCTGACTTTGGGTTCATCTCTCTGATGTTGCCTTTCCAGCCCTTCCCTTGTCTCTTGGATGCCATGTCTGCTGTGGTTCCACTTTAGGCTGGCAGCCTATTCCAGCTTCCCTCTGGCTGATGGCATTGTGGTTCACCAAACATGCTCGGCTTTGCAAGCGTCTTGGGTTTTGTGTCTCTAACAATTCTTAGCCAAGCGATATTTTTCTTTAGCTCTGGTGTCACTAAATAATTGCCCCTGGAGTTTTGAGAGGGGAGGAAGCTTCAAATACTATGCCGGACACTGAGATAGATGCAGAAACAAAAATATACCTCAGAAGTCTCTCTTGCTACTAACTGGGGGTGAGAAGAGAAAATCTCAATGACGTCCAGTCACCATACAGAAGATCAGTGACCACGAGGTGCGGGCACTGTACACTGTGAAATATGAAATGCCTCCCTTCATAGAGAGTCTCCTGAGTACTGGCTTTCTCGTACATAATATACTCTTGGGAGACAGAGACAGCCTTCTTTGCTGTTGTTAAGCGGTTCCATTGCCCTGCACTATCCACATATAAACATATATATAAATAGACCTTTATGTTTATATATAGGTACTTGTTTATTCATATGTGAATTTATTATATTTATTCAGACATTTAAATAAATATCTGATAAGTATTTTGTGAAAAGAGAGGGAAAGAAGCAAATTATAGGAAAAACGAAAGGAATCTGTGTTTAGCATCAGTTTGAGACAACTAATGGGCGGAAAATTACCTTTAGACATCAAAACTTGTACCAGAAAATGGCAAATATATGTTCTCTAATTCTACAGTATAAGAAGATGAATGATATGACCTATTTGAGACAGGTTATATTGAAAAATTACTCTGGAAATTCAAATGAAATTATTGCACTGGGCAGTTATTATATTGCTATTCTTACTAGCAGATATATATCATACAGAAATTACATGTTCACTGGATAAAATAATATAGTTTTATAAGAAGTAGTTTAAATTACCTCTTTAACAACATTCAAAACTTCTTAGTGCTGGAAATATACCATATACATCTTTAATATCCCTCTACAATGCTTCGTAGTGTTGGAGTATCCATATTACCAAAGTTAAATATTGTCTTCAAAAACTTGTTTCGAGATATCCTCCATCGTTGGTTAGCCCATATAGTTTCATATGCAATTATTATTCATTCTATTAGAGAATTATTTAAAAGCTAAAAGAATGATTTTGAAAATGATTTAATAACATTTTGGGGGATTCCACAGCAGTTAAATATTTTTGTTCCCTTTCATGACATCTTGGTTATAGTGTGATTATATTAAATGCCATCAGTCATAAATCATACAGTCAGATCTACAGGTAAAAAAACTTGAATCTGACAGATATATATATGTATATGTGAAATAAAATGTTTTAATGTCAAGGATCATTTTAAAAATTCTATTTCATATTCTTTTGCATTAAAATAGTATCTAATTATTTTTTAAAAAGCTACTTAGTACCATTAATTTGTCTTTGTTTTGTTAAAAATTTAAAGATGCCAGAACCTATAGCAACCTGTATTTAATAAAATATTGCTCATTATTTTGCTAAAATGTTAAGCCATGTGTGCACACCCATATGGTTGTACTAAAATGGTAAGATGGACTGACCCTATTTTTTCTACAGGAAATTTTCCTCCATCAAAACTTGCCTCAACTTCTGCCTGAAGTGATTGACTGGCCCAACAAAGAATCTTCTTCCAGGTAAGATGTGGAGCCTACCTTGGCGTAATATCCAAAGGTTGGCATTGCTTTGCTTTATTTTTCCGCCAAGGTCAGGGATTAAATTGATGTCAAAACCAAGCAGAATTATGCAGGACAGCTAATCTAAGGAGCCATTCTACCTCAAAGGGTCAGCAAATTAGGAAGTTTACACAGTTGAAAGGGTGGTGTGTGGATGTGGCCTGGCTTCTTGTTTTAAGATTTGCTTTTACTCACAACTGAATATGTTTATGCCTTTTCTAATTGCAGTACAGAATTCTTATACACTGGGTAGCCGTTATCCAGGCTGAGGTCTTACTGGGATGGGGTAATAGAAGGTAATAGGAAGTAGGGTTTGGTTTTGGTGATTGGCAGGTCTCAGTGTTCCTTCTTTGCAAATATAATCATTATTGAACTGGTTTGTAACTAGCTTTGATGCCACGAGTTTACATTCCTGAATGCTGTATTTTGTTCTCCATTCACTTCTGTGAGTGAGTAGTAAGGGGAGCACAGGTGTGTTGTAGGGTTTTTATTTGTTCAGAGAGAAATTGGTTCGATGGAATCTAGGCTGGACTGAGAGAAAAGCTGGGAACTGGATGTAGAAGGAGTGGCACTGAGAATTGCACTTGATTTGAAGGCTCTTGAGAACTTGCAGTCTGACTCTGCAGGAACAGATAAAAAGTGAAGGTTTGGGGCTATCTCTTTAGAGAGTCTGTAGATGGAAAGAGATGAAGAGACAAAATTACTGCTGGTAAATTTGTACTTGGACTTTGCTTGCTGAAGTGTGCTCAGAGATTAAATTGAAATTTTTACTTGTTATTCTTCATGTAAGGGATTCTACTGGTTCTTATTTCTGTCATTGATCATAACTGTGAACAAATGTATTGATATTGGTAACTTCCTTCATGGTATTAAACTAGCATGGCCAACGAAGCTCACAGAGTAAACCCTCCTGGTAAATGATAAAATAAAAAAATAGGAAATGAATCTTGTCTTTTCATTTAAATGAACTTTTCAGTTAAAGCAACTGTTTGTTTCTTTTTTTCCTTCATGTTCTAAGTATACCTATAAAATTTTAATCATACTTGAGACATACTGGTTATTGTTAACTAACTAGGCGAGTAAAGGTTTAAATATTTATATATATATCTCTCAGGTAGATGTTTTATACTTCAGAGATATTTTAAAGTATATCTTAGCTTTTAAAAAATATATACACATGACAAGGACAGATGGATGCCTCTGAACTAATAGGTTCAACAACTAACTTTAGAATTTGCTATCTTATTTGGTTTATGTAGATATTTGTGATGTATTTTTATGTGTTCAGATGAGGCTACTGTAATATCAAAAGTTTTGAATTGCATTTTTTTCCAATAGCAATGATGGAGAAACTAAAATGTCTACATGAACACATAGCTGGTTTGTAACTATTAATTATCATGGACTTTTTAGCTTGTTAGAGTTAGCTGGAGAGAAGAGAGTTTTTCCTTAATAACGACTGAACCAGTGATGGGGGATGGGAGACTATGTTGCAGTAACAGTATAAAGCTATCAGTCAACTTTGCTAACGAAGTTAGATGATGGATAAAAAGAGTTGTAAAGAAGAGTTTGTAAAGTTGATTTACCTTGATTGGCAAAATGTTTTAAGTTATTTGGCTGCAGGTCAAAATTGACATTATAATTCCTCTCGTTGAAAAACAAAACAGAAAACATGATAAAACAACATAATAAAGTGAGTTTATTATTTCATGGTTGCCTTCCATAAATAAGAAACTGAGCTATATTTACACCATTTAATATGTATTAAATGGAATGAAAATTAGATATTGATGTTCATTCCTGTGCTTAAAGCATTTAGTGATCTGTATGTAATTTTTTTCCATATGAATGCACAAGTAACTCTTTTATTGCTCTTTTTAAAATCAGACTTTAGTGTATTGAATAATGACAAGATTTAAAATTTGTGTTGATATTTATAGTAGGGTCATGTGTTAAAAGAAATGCATTATTTTTTTAAAGTCTTGGATAGTTGTTCTTCTCATGTTGTGATTTAATAGCACTGTTATTTCAATAAATAATCAATTACTGATGATACTGATGGTACATTTGTGAAAGGTTAAAAAATGAGTTCTAAATTTGAAATGTCTCGCCAGTGAGGTAACAGTTTTTAAAAATTCTGCAATAAGAGGTTATTCCACAGAATCAGGTTATAGTGGCAAAAAAATATTGAAATGTATATTTGTGTATTTGTGCGTGTGTGTGTGTGTGAACGCCGTTTTTTTTAATATGTCAATTCATAACACAGGCGCCATAGTCTCTTGTTACATGGGTATATGGGCAATACCTGCTCTAATAATATGTTTAGAAATCTATTACTACAAAATGAGCAAATCCGAAGACAGTTCATTTCTATTAAAAGTTTTTATAGTATCTTCTTCATCTGAAATAAGAATATGTGCTCCTAATGCCATCTGGATTGAAAAATGTCAGAAAAGGAGTTATATGACCATTATTTTCAAAAACTTGACATAGTTTTTGTTGTAATGTAAGTCTAAGTTATAAATATCGCTATTATTTTTTTTACCAGGAAGAAATAATTTTCAAAATATTACACGAATATTTATTCCATGTTCCATGTTGATCACCCTGTTCTCCCATGACTGTGCTTCGACTGCTAAAATATAAAATTAGGTTTTTTTTCTTCTGTTTGTGTTTTGAACTTGCCTATTGGATTGTTAGTACTCAGGAGTGCAGGTAGAAATTTAGTGAAAACAGTTAATCTGAAATCTCAGTTAAACAGCTTCATACTTCAGATCATTTAATACAAGGTATGTACCAAGAACTACAGGGGTGACTGATCCTTGTCAAGTTGTTTACAACTATAACGAGAGGGTTTGAAAAACAAATGGCTGTAACAGCGGACAAATGAGTTAAGTTTTAGAATGAGCATATAAATCGTAAACCATATATAGGCATATAAACATCCCTGAGAAAAATGCTACTGTCTATCAAGACAATTCCCCAGTGTTGGATTACATAGCTCTTTCCCTGGTTGAATCATGCCCAGGTTGGTGAGCTTCTATACTATGATAAGCATTATAGAAATAAAATAATTCAGTAAAAAGCAGATACTTGCTCTCCCTCTCATATTCCAGTTGGGCTCACTAACTGACCTAGTTAAATAATTATCTCTCTATCTCCCTGTTTCTCTGCTTTTCATTTTTGTTTTTATTTGTTTGTATCTGTATGTGTCTATTTTGCTCACTGTCATGCTCCTCTCACTTCCCGGGTACCAATATTTGAGTACTTAATGCATGGCTCATGCAGTGAGACTGCAAACAAATTACTGTTCATGAGATGGCTTGAAGTGAGCATAGTATGTTCTACAACATTATATGGATTTCCAAAGAACAACGGGTAACCTCCAGTTAGGGAGGGAGTAGGAAAAGCCAGCATGGCAAGATGGTATTGAGATTCGCTTCTTAGACATGGGTAGGATTTTAAGTGGTCAGGTAAAGAAGGATATAACATTTCAGGTGAAGGGAATCACCCAAAGACACAGAGTAGAAAAGAGTAGGACATATCTCTGGTATAACATAAACTTGGAAAGACATTTGAAAGCATATTAAAGGTGCATTTTAATGCTGGGATAGAAACCACACTAAAGTAAAACTCAGTGGAAAGAGAAAAAAAAAAATTTTTTTTAAAAACTGGTCTGATATAAACAGAGCCCTGCTTCAAAAAGAATAATCTCAAAGCAGCTTATGGAATGTAGAGCTACAGAAATAAAAATAATGCAATGAATATGGTAACAGGAGAGATAAAGATGATCAAAGATGACTGAATTTTTGAGTTTATCTTACACAGGGAATGATTGTGCTATTTAAAGAATTAGGAAAGTCAGGAGCCTTTCAATGCCCTAAATCAGAAAAATGGTCACTATTTTTGCTTATAGTGTTTTTTTCCTTTGATTTTATTTTTCCATTTAGTTCTTAGTCCATCTCAGTTCTTTTGGACTGTGATATATTTTCTAATTAGATTTGTATTTCTATTAGGCAATTTTCCCTCTAACATTGTTGAAAAGTTAACCTCTTTTCTATTTGTTGGATTCATGTAGCTTTATTATATATTGTATATTGACTGTGATATATATTATAGTTAGACAGTGTTTATTAATACACATAATATCTAGTATTATACATGCTATTTAATACCATAGTCAATCTATGTATGTATGTATGTATGTACCTATCTATCTAAATAATTTATCCCTAAACATGATTGTATCTTTTTTTTTTTTTTAGAATTCCCTTTTTTTTTATTTGTCTTACTGTTAAATAAAACATTTTATTTTATTAGCTTTTTTCTCTACTGGAAATCTTTCAGGCTACAATATGAAATGGTACTTGTATTATTATTGCCATCATCTCCCCCATAGTATTAAGTTCAAATATTTTCTTCGAAAGTAGAGATGCTTGTGAAGAAAGTAAGGGGGTTGGGATAAGAAGCCTAGAGAAACCCATATATTCAAGGAAAAGTTAGAAATGGTGAAATATTTAAGGAGGTAAATTCAACACCAGATGTAAGTTTAGCCCTGAACGAGTGCCCAAGCTGTCATCCATACAATTATTTTTATGAGTATAAAAATAAGAAACAATATGAAAGTGCAGTTGGTTTGGGGAAACTGCATATGTTACTCAACATAGTGTAATATTTTTGAAAGACTATACAAGTTCCATGTATGGGGGTAGAGAGGCACCATCAGTTTGGAATGGTATTGAATATCATGTTGGAACAGCAAAAGGTATTGGGCATCTTCAAAGCTCTGAAAAAATTAAGAGAGGTGGGAGATAATTCTGTAATAAAGCTGAGCTCCATGTCAACTCTGAGTTGTATAGATCTGGATGAAAAAATTAGGTCCAAGACTGGCAGCGTCCATGAGATCAAAGCCCCAGGCAAGTCTACATAATTTGGAAATCACCAGTGAAACAGTGATCCATTCCCTTGTTCTCACCATCAGAATCAATCAGGCAAATGCTATGGATTGAATGAATTCTTGTACCCCCCCCAAAGTCACATGTTGGAATCTAATCACCAATATGAAGCTATTTGGAGGTGGGGCCTTTGGGAGATAATTAGATCTTGATGGTGGAGCCCTTATAATGGGATAAATGTTTGTTGGTTAAGCCAGCAGTCCATAGTATTTGTTATAGCAGCCTGAACTAAGACGAGCCACTCTCTATTTGTTGAGTCATCTCATCCTTTTAATTTCTTTATTTTATGTTACTAAGTGTTATGTACATTTTTAACATACTTTTAACTTGCCACTTTCTTATTTGCCTTATATGTTTGCTACATTGTAGAAAAAAGTATATTTTGTTACCACTGGTATCAATATTGTTAAGTACTGCAAATGAGTATGCCACTGACAAAATTTTTAAGTGTGGAATAACTAACTGGCATTTTAAATTATTTATTTTTTTATTTATTTTTGGCTTCCTTCGGTCTTCATTGCTGCACGCGGGCTTTCTCTAGCTGCAGTGAGCGGGGACTACTCTTAGTTGCGGTACGCGGGCTTCTCATTGCAGTGGCTTCTCTTGTTGCGGAGCACAGGCTATAGGCGTGTGGGCTTCAGTAGCAGTGGCACGCGGGCTCAGTAGTTGTGGCTCGTGAGCCCTAGAGCACAGGCTCAGTAGTTGTGGCGTATGGGCTTAGTTGCACCGCGGCATGTGAGATCTTCCCCTACCAGGGCTCGAACCCGTGTCCCCTGAATTGGCAGGTGGATTCTTAACCACTGCGCAACCAGGGAAGTCCCATAACTGGCATTTTAAATAACTTACATTTTGCAAAGCATTTTGATGGAATATGGTATAGAAAGAAGTTTAAGTGTTTTGATGTTATTTGAGGATTTTTGTTGGGATTTAAGGTAAGCTGGGAATGTGTTATTATTTTTCCCACTTGAAGTAATGGAATATAGGCTCCTGTTATCCCCAAATCTACTAACACATTTTTGTAAATGTTTTATACTCAGATAATGAAAGGTTTTTATGCTGCTACTATTACTACAGCTAATACAACTGCTAGTACTAGTACAACTATTACTACTCCTCTTACTCCTATTCCTTTTCTTATTACTTCTATTACTGGAAAAACTATTTCTACACTACTAGAAGCAGGTAAAGTCTCCTCTGGAGACAATTAGAAATTAACAGTGGTTGGTACCAAGGTGAAAATATATATTTATATATGTTGGATACATTTGCATATATAATTTAAGAAATAAATTTTGTTTTTATTTCCTAACTGGATGCACAACTTAATTTTTAAATTATACTGCTTATTCAAGAAGGTTAATGCATAGCAAAGTTTACTTAAGGAAATGTAAAACCATATGACTTGTATTTACCCCCAAATATGCCCCCTCTTTTCGCAGGATATTGATACATCAAAATGGGAACATAATACAAAAGTTTATCAACTTTAGTTCCCTAAATACTTTCATAAAGGATATGTGGGTCCTGATGAAATACTTCTAGTTACTGAAAAAAAACTGTATTTGTGTCTCTTTATCTACTTTGTCCCACTTTCTTTAGCAACATCTTTTAACTGTATTGAAAAGAAGTATGTGCTTGTGTGAGTGAGCAAGAGAGGGGAAAACTAAGTCATTTTTCCTGTGGTAAATGAGTAATGTAGCATCTACTTTCTTACAGTGTTTTGGCCTTTGCCCTTGGTTTTAGGCCAAGGTGAAGGAAGGGCAGCAGACTGTTGGGTCTCTAGTTGTTACACATCATTCTTAGCCCAGCAATATAGAGATAATGAGGAGAAGAGGAAAAACTCATGTGGTTAGGGGTCTTAGGTGGGTGGCAGTAACCCTCTCTATTCCTTTATTCTGCTCCAACCAGGGGCAGGCAGCTTGACATTCTCTTTTCTCATGTATGAATATTATTTTTAAAGGATCTATATTTTATTTAATCTATAAAGATTATGTCTTTGCTTTTAAATGCAAGAAAAAAGCAATAAAGACTTTTTATTCATTTACTTCTTAAAATAAATGTGTAAAATGTGTGACTATGATATACCTTACTGAGATGAATGGTTTTGTAAAGAGAAGGACAAATGCAGTTTTCAAAGATAACTTTTTCCTGGATAAAATGTTCCTGAAGGCTGTGTATATTCTGTCACATGAATGCAGAAACATTATTCCCTACAAAGATGTATAGAGTTAGTAGTAACCTCTAAATTACCTGCAAACTCTCAAATGCTATTAAAGCTGCTATATTTTTATCTTAAAAATGCAAGCCTCTCTGTAATGGGTTTTCCCTGTCTAACCATTGCCTACCAAGAATTGTGTTTGTTTTCTGAAAGGGTGAGCAGGCCTGCAAATAATAGATTATTACTTTGCCTTGTGAAAATCAATTAAGAATTTTGTCTAAAGCTTTATCCAACACAGCAGAATTTATATACCCTGGAGAGTATATACATATCAGGGTTGGTCCTGGGGCATGATTTGCATATGCATCCCATACTATCTGGGCATGAAATGTAACAGAACTGGGGCCTATGGCCAAGTGCCTTAGGTTCCCTAGCGCAGGCTTTATGAAGAAGGCATATGGTTTCCATATGGCAGAAACGTGCCCACGCCCTCCTGAGAAGCACAGGGTTTCACTGTAAGCTTAGGAACAGTTAGTGGACTTCTGCTGTATCTCAGGATAGAGCAGAAAGCTTATGAGCAGCACTTAGGAGTGTAGGGTATTATACAGGTCAGTGGCTTTGCCCTATAATGAACTTCTAGAAGAAAATACTTGCTGGTCTCTGAATATCCCGTGCCTTTCTTAATAATACACAGTTTTGTAAATGCTGGCTTCTCTGTTTAGGATGCATTTTAAACCCCTCTTCACCTGGCATTTTTCAGAACTTGACTTGGACATCACCTCTTGTTGGGAAGTCTACATAATTTGTCTTTTATTTTACAAATTTTACTTTTTATAGAAAACAGTATTGTCCCAAAGGCACAGAATATGAGGTCATACAAAATGGATCTAGAGCTGCTTTTTCAGCTGCATCTCCCCCCCTACTTACCACCTAAAACAACATACTCTTTCTCCATTACTCAGAGCAGGTTAGCTTCACTGTTCTCCATGTCCTGTGTGGTCCTGTTTGCTTGATCTATTCTTCTTGGGTACACAGTTCTTGATCTAGAATAATGCTTATAATAATGGTCACTAGAACTTGTAGATCTCAGAGAATTCTTTTGAGAAGCTAGAGTTGCTATCTGAAAGATCCTTTGCAATATAAAATTAGACTCAGATGCCATTTGAAGGATGTTTTGATCTCTCCTTGATTCAGAAAATTAGCTAAAAATAGTTGGTACAAAGTTGTAAATATGCATTTATATATGTTAGATACATTTGCATATATAAATTAAGAAATAAATTAGTAGATTCTGTTCTTTCAGTCATCTTGATGACACTCCTAATTCTAGTTAAGAATTTGGCTCTTCATATGTAAACAACACCAGTACCAGATCTCCATTCTCTTCATATGTATATAAAAAAGAAAAATGATTTTAACCTAAGAGAAAACCAAAGTTGAAAGGAAAGTATCTTAGTCAAACTGGTTTATTTCTTGGTGTCATTGAAAACAAGTTATTTGACTAAAATAAAACTTATTTATAAAATATAATCTGGTTTTTGATGTGTGGCCTATTTGTCATATGTGACCTACGGGCTAAAGTTGTAACTTTTCCTCCTATTTTATTTTGTTTTTGTAGTGTTACTTTAAATATTTTCCTTTAACCTAGATGTGAGAAAGGGGAGTCATAGCCAGGCATTTAGGATAAATTTATGAAGCAAACAGATGTGCCCCTGCACACACTGAGCTTAAAAACTAGTGGAATATATAAAGGAGTAGACAAATACATCAAGCATAAATTACTCTGGGATTCAAGAAGAGTGAGATGTGCCACTTTATTTTAGAATATAAAAAAATCAGGCCCCAAATATTTAAGATTCTGTCTCTCTCTCTCTCTCACTAGATTGTATAAGAACTCTGAGGCCATTCATTACAGTTATAATTTGATTCTTGGTCTTTATTCCATGGTGATTCCACTGCTCCCTCTGTTAGAAATACTGAGACCGAATCCCTCCCCTCCTGTTGGTACCAATGATACCGAAGAGATGGTCCTCTCTGCCAACCAGTCACTCTTCCGTTGCTATGAGCAAGGCTCTGACATGAGGCCAGGGTGGGCCACCGAGCTCTGCATAGGAGTGGGGTTCCCGTCTCTGCTACTGTGAAACCTATCTCCCTCTCCTCCAACTACCTCCTTTTCCACAGTTTAACCTCAGAGACCTCTGGTTCTAATTTTTCTCCCTTCTAGGAGGACTCTGTTGCACCTCTCATGACGGACCATCACTTCCACTCCACCTCCACCCCTTCCAACAAATGCTGTGGTGAGATTGCCTTGAATGAGGTTACAGAAGCACATGAAAAGACCTGCAGACTACTCCTTGCAGCAGTAGTAAACTCAAGAATACAAAGGGGAAAACTATATTTTCACTCTTTTTGTTATTGAATCTGCTCCTGTAAAGTGACAAAGCATAGGGTAATTTCTGCATTGCATTAATTGGCAATTAAAATAGTTCAAGATACCATGGAATTCACAGAAATCCAGTTACCACTAGGGATTTCAGGGAACTTGGCTTTTTGGAAGTGACATCTTTTTTTGAGAATTGAAAGATGAGTAGCTGTTTTCAAGGTAGATTAAGGAGTGAGTAGGAGACAAATTTAATGACCTAATTCATAGAGTGAGGTAGAAAAGAAGTGAAATTAGAATACTAATCTGGCTTTGTCTACTTCATAGGTAGTTATAAGGCTTAAAACACTTAAAATCTGAAGAGTGATGAAGAGGTGTAAAATATTACCTATGAAATAGGATTGCATTTAATTTATTTATCTAGCATGCAGAAAGTCCTTTCTGAGAGCTAGGAGGGAAATCATACTACTGGAATTTGCAGACTCCTTGTGGCCGGCCGGAGTGGACATTTAGGTTCCCACTAAAACTTTGATGAGGAGAGTGTGATACGCTGTGTTTTTCCACTGTTGTGTTTGGAGTAAGGAAGTTATTGCTACCAAGTTATCTTCCTAGACTGTCTTTTCCCAATCTTTTGGCAAAAGGACATAGTCTTTTCTTGGGCTGCTGGTTTACCAGTTACCTTCTTCTTCCACACCCAGCCCAGGATGTACAAGAGGCTAAAAATAACCTAGGAACTCACTGTCCTGTTGTTCCCTGGGTCTGGAGGTACCTAGCAAGTCTGGCTTCTCACCACCTTTTAGAGTTTTGTATGTCACATCTAGGGTTTTCAGCTGTACCTGGTGGGAAGAAAATGGAAAAATGTGTGTACCCTATCTTGTGTGGACCAAAATATCCCTTTTAAATTTTGCGACTGCATCAATTAAAATATATCTTACTTATTGCCATTTTATGATATCTCAATCTGAGTCCACTAAATTGTAATCAGCTCTACACTGGATATTGCATGGCTGACCAGTTGAGACTCAGCTATTTCTAGGGTGTTGTCCTTGTTCCTTCTCACGCCTGTACCTTCGTTCCCATTGCTGTAGGAGTTAAAGGGTTAGTTATGAGACTCAAAGCAACTGCAGGAAATGTGCACTTATCTTCTCCTGACATTTTCACTGTCAATCAGGAACTCTAGGGAAAAACCTCATGAGTGAAATGTATTTGATTTTCTTTATCATGCAGTAATACCAGAGATAAAAAAAAACTTAATCTGAGCAATGGTATGAAATCACTGCTTTGAACTTTTAATGCGTGTTTCTTTCAGGCAGCATTTTCATGGATTATTCTCTAGGGTTTACTGTTATAGAGAAATGTCTTATGTGAATAAATAAAAAACCCGAATACACAGATATATTGGTTACTGTTAAATGAAATCACCCTAGCCGCGTTTCCCTTCCATTTTGAAGATTGTACCCATGGGTTTTATTGGTTTTAAAATTCTCCTTTATGACTGTAGAGGTTAGTTCGTTTTTGTGCCTTCTTTTCCTGCAGAAGAAGTAAAATCATGTGTCTCTACATTAAATTTTTGTACTGTTCTCTGGTAAGTTTCTTTCATAATTCAAGCGAAAAAAGGCTTCTCGGTTTATCATTTATAATGTCAAAATTTTTATAGTTTCATCTGTTTTGAAGTGTTTCTATGTATAATTCACTGTGGGTAATTTGAAGTACATATTCTGTGAGTAGAGAAAAACTGCTTTTCTTTTCTAAAGATGTCATTTAAAATAAAAAGATTCTTCTTTTTATTTTAATCAAATTGCTTTTTCACATCATCTATATCATTTTGGAACAAAGAATCACAAATGACAGGAACACTGTTTACTACCACGATATACAAGAATAAGAAAAGCACTGAATATGTTTTTCCTGTCTAACTCTTTTTTCTTTCTGAGATTAAAAAAAATTACCTTCCTTATAGAGTAAAAGTCACATTTTTGTGTTTGGCTCAGAAGACTTTAATGATCCTTCTGCTTTTAATAAAATTTTCTAAGTATCATTTGTAACATTCATCTTAAAACAATTGAACTAAATCAATGTTGATTTTAACATTTAAATATTAATCTGGATTTATCTTTCAAGGTAAATAATATACTTTATGTAGTTACATAATATTGGGAGACATAAGGTCTTTACTTGCATTACTTACATTACACAATTCTGAGATTAACCCATGAGGTTGAACTTAAGCTAAATGCTCGTTGCCTAAATGCAGTGGTTCTCAATGAGGAGGTGGGTGTAATGCTTTCGCAGGGACATTTGGCAATGAACATTAAGTAAATGTCCAGAGACGTTTTTGATTATCACTACAAAAGGGTGCTATGGCATGTAGCAGGTAGTGACCAGGGATGCTGCTAAACGTCCTAGAGTACACAGGACACATCCCACAACAAAGAATTATCTGGTCCAAAATGGCAGTAATGCTGCTATTGAGAAACCATGGCTTCAAAGACAATTCCAGGGTCTAGTAATTTATGGATTGTTGGAACCTGAAAGAATAAATAACTGATTCATGCCAAGAATTTTATTTTCTGTGTTAATACATGCATGGTGTTAGACATTTCACCTTACAGAGGCCTTTAAACATTTCGGTAGCAGTTATTTCTCTCCAACATACTCTCTGATTGTTTACTTTTCCTTGCTTTTGAACAAATACACCACGTCAAAAAGTTCTTCTGCAGTGACTCTTGATGAAATAGAGAGAAATAATGATAATCCTCCATTTGTGGCTTTGCAAATTATTATGTATCCTTAATGTCTGGGGGGCAGATCAATTTAAGGTAAGATTTAGGTCATATTCATTTTAATCTTCACTGTGCTGGATGCAAGCCCTTACCTTTTCACACAGACCTGGGTCTCTTGGTAATTTCCCCTCAGAACCTATGGCCCTCTGGAAAACCCATAGTCTATGGTGCTTGAGTTCACATGGAGAGCTCGCCCGGGGGCACCCTTGTCTCTGCAGGCACTGCCCTGTGAGGGGCAGCACAACATTAGCCTGATTGCTCCACACATGCCTGCCTCTACCCCAGGGCAGATTCTTGCCAATTTGCCCCAAAGAGACTCCCAAGGTTCCTGATGCTGTGATTATTTCTTGCAAAGGGAGAATCATTGCAATTCCTGCCTCTGCATACTTGCTCTGAGGAAGAGTCCCACTGTCAGTGTTCCATGAATGTGTGATGTTTAGTCATCACCAGGAAACCTTAGGAAAATGTAGCCCGAGTGGTCTACTAAGAAATTATTTCTGGTTTAATTGACAAGACTGGGGGTTTAAAAGGCTCAATACCCTGTCATAGATTGAATACCATTTCCCTGAAGTTTCCCATATCCTAATTCCTGGGACCATGTGAATGTTACCTTCTATGGCTAAAGAGACTCTGCATATTAAGGATCTTGAGATGGGGAGATTATCCTAGATTATCCTGGAAGGTCTGAGGTCATCACAAGAGTCTTTATAAGGGTGGCAGGAGATCAGAGTTGGTATTAGGAGATAGTGTGAAGGAAGCAAGATGTTGGAGTGAGGCCAGAAAGGGGCCATGAGCCATGGAATGCAGGTGGCCTCTGGAAGGTGGAAAAGCAAGGAAACAGATGCTCTCCTAGAGCTTCCTGAAGAAACCAGCCCTGCCACCCACATTTACCTAAGCCTAGTGACACTGCATTTGGACTTCCAAGATCTATAACTGTAAAATTAATTTGTGTTGTTTTAAGCTGATGTGTGTGTGTGCTATCTTGTCGCAGCAGTAGTAGGAAAGTAATACAAAAGCCCACCTGGGTCTCCCATAACCTGCATAGCCTCATCCTTCAGAGGCCGAATCTCCCTGCCTCCCACCTAGGTTTGTCTCCTGTGAGAAACTGGGGAACGGGAAAGCAGAGCTCACTGACTTATCACCTTCCACCTGTGCCCTGGGGTCTGCTTCATGAAGAATGTATTCTTTGAATGTTTCACAGTAAATTCTAAATTCTACAAGATTATGTATCTTGGGGCTAAACTTGACTACTTTATTTTGGTAACCATTTTTATATAGACACTTTTGTCTATATAAGACACTTCTGTCTTCTCGACCCTTAAAAAAGAGTTGGACCAAATACTCATGATTTTGAATTCCATATCTGCCATTGATCTTAGACGGCTAACAACATCATTGACCTTCAGTTTCATCAAAGGTCTTCATATCTCTTCAACCTGGTGAAGCTTTAACGATTGAATGAGAGACATGTAAAATCTCTGTCCAAATTTTTCTTTTCAGTGGATAGTAACTAGTCTAAGAGCCAAGGCATCGAGATAACTACTGTATTTCATATGACAAACCCTAAACATAGTTAACTATATAAATTTTGGGATCAAGAGATCCCAGAAGCCTCACTTGCTTTGAAACTACATGGTTTATGTTCCCACTGCTACTGGCTGAGTAATGCGGCATGGCAGTGATGGATACGGATGAATCCCAGAGGAAAGCTGCCTGCGTTCAGATCTCTCTTCTACTTATTCCTATCTCAAAAGGTGGCTGCAAAGATTCTGTGAATTTATGCACTTAGATTGCCTGACTCATTGCTAGTAGTCAGTAAATAATAACCATCATCATTTCTATTGCTACACTAAGGGCATTTTTTTGTCAAGAGTAGAAAGAAAGAGAAAGACCAAAGACACTTAAAAGTGATTCCATTGAGACAACTTGAAATGTTGAATCAAAGACCTCTGCACTGGTGGGTGAGGTGGACGTTTCAAGGATGTACATGTATAGAACTTAGAACTGTCAGTTTTGTTAGAGTCTTTAAAGTCTGGGGGATGGGAAAGTGTTGAAATGTAGAATTCTAAATTTTTACTGGTTCTACCAATGAGCATCATTATATCACGTGTTTCATGATGAATGTGCTTTATTCATAAAATCGTTCCACTATATTTTTAGGCAGCAGTTTTATCGCCCCTGTTTTTGCTTCTTAGGTTTTATTTAACCTTCTTTTAGTGCTATAACATTACTAACTGAATGCTGACCTCCATTGTTGAATAATTGTCTTTCCTGACTCTTTAGAAAGTTTGGCTCCCATTTAATATGCTGATGGCAGGACAGTCCCACTTATCACGGTTAGGAGTTTGTGTTTATTTGTGTGATTATCACTGGGTTCCTCTCTGAACAGGAAGCTGTATCATCACAGTGACTTTATGTATTTTCAATACTGATTTCCAGTGTCAAGCCCAAGACTTACACGTGACAGATGGTAAATGAATGAAAAATAACATACCTTCTGGTCCACGTTAATATTATTTTATATTTTCTCTGTGTTAACATATATGTGGTGATATAGTCAAATACTATTTTATCATAATTTCTCTTACCAGTCTAGAACTGATGCCACTCCATCCTATGTTTTTTTTGCATCTCAGAAGATCCTTTTCCTGTATGGTTTAGATTAGATTCTGCCATTAAGATACATTTGCACAGAATTTAGGAGAAATAGAAGAAGGCATGATTTGAGTCAGCAGAATCTGTGTTGCTCTAGGCAGCTAAGATAGTCATCAGAGCCCAATCTGACCTTTGCTCCTAAGCCTTCCAGTGGTCCTAGAAGGCTCAAGTTCTGGTACAGAATTCCTTTCTACAGGGAATATCCAGAATGGCTTCCGTTTTTCTGACATAATCCTAACTAACAATTAGTTTGGGGGATCTTCATTTTAATAAAGAAAGACATTGCATATCCATATTTTATAAGGAATAGAAAGGCTTAAAATTCAGATTGGTTTCTTGTCTAATATTTTCAGAACCACACACAGTGCTGTCCAAACTCTATAAGCAGTTTGGTTTGATTAAGGATCAATTATCCATGTTTTACTTCCTTTTAGATATTGAGTTATTTGCTATATTACTACAGTAATTCTACTTTTCCTCTTTTTAAATTGATATTATATTTTATTAGTTTATTAAGACAATAATACACACAGTTTCAAAATTTAAAATAGTTTTTGTGGCAAAATGTGATATTAGATGTTTTCCTCTATGGTAACTTTTTTTCACTATTCTCACTATTCAGATCCATTCAGGCAATTTGATGGTTTAAAGATAAAAGACCTATGAGAAATTAGTCATTTTGTCCCAGAATATTAAGAGTTTTGTCGCTATCCTTGTTTCTGTGTTTGGTGGTATGAATCTTCTCGTCATTCAGATCTGAATAGTTAGTCCCTGAAGTCATTTTGCATGGATTCATTTACAGTCATCTAATATGAGCAATTTTAGTTTTTGTTTTAAATCTGTCACTTGTGACGGCTCTTCCTGTTTACTACAAATCTATCACAGACAATGCAGATACGTTTCAAAAAGCTCCAGTCACTTATTCTGAACGATGATTGATTTAGAAAGAAAAAAAAAGGGAATGTTTTATCCTTTCATGAGTATAAGTTGTTCAAATCTAACAGAAGTCACTGCATTCCTTCCTTCTGAATCTCATGCCTGTGCTTTGTAACGTGGTTGTGTACTTATTTTTAAAAGATGCATCTTCTCAAATGGAGATATCAGGAGGGTACCATGTTAACTTGAGAGAGCTGGCAGTTATAAAGTCCTTTATGAACTGTATATGTGAATGCAAAAAGGTGTCAATACATAATTGCACAAGGATTTTATTGATTCTAACTCTGATAGGTATCACGAGGGCAATTAGAGTATCATGACACTGGGTATCAGTGAGCCCTAATTCGGTCTGTGAATCCAGGGTGGCTGCCCAAAGGAATGAATTCTGAGCTGAGTAAGTATAGCCAAGTGAGATCTGGGGAGAAAGAACAAGCCAAGCAAATGTAAAAGTCTGTGCAAAGACGGTAGACTTGAGGACAAAGCTTGTTCATCATGCTGGTCTGTGTTAGGCACTGTACAAAACAACGGGAAAAATACAAGAGGAAGAAAGACACTGTCCTCAAGCAAATAATATACGGTGGGCTTATTTTAATAGGTAGATAGATAGATAGAGGGTTTTTAAGTTACTAAGGGTTTTGATATGTTTTATATCAAGCCATTTGCACATAATCATTTGATGATGCATTCAGGGATTACTATCCTCATTTTAGAAATAAATGCACTGAGCTTTGACAGAGAGTGACTGAGTTCCTGAAAAATCATGCGATGTGTAAGTTTTCATAAATACGTATTTGTAAGCTCAGACTGCAAGAAATGTATGCTTTTTATGGTATACCACACATAAAATTTACATGTACATATCGGTATAAAACATGCGGATAGGAAACATTTAATCAACCTGTGAAGGAAGTCTTCTTTAGTCTCCCTGTCCTTTATTGTTTGGCATGAAGGTGAGAGGTATGCATAAAACATTAAATGCAAGGTAATTAATGATAGACTGAAAGTAACAAAAATTTGAAGTCATGGCTGCTTTTTTTTTAAGGCTGATAAATGGAGTTGTAGTATTTTAGCACTCATTTGTACATGATTGATTACCCAAAGCACAAAGCTGAGGTAGGAACAAACAAACATCAGGTACAATAGGGTGAGAGTAAAGGAAATTATAAAGCACAGCTTCAAAAATGGACTACACTGGGATGTAGTCATGCATAATAATCTTAAATTGGAATACTAATAATGAAGCGATAAAAACCGGCCCTTGAAGGTAATATTTTAATAGTGTTTCAGTTGTAGCACAGAACACATGCAAAAATTTTTTTGAACTTACAGCTTCATAAAAAGGTGATTTCTTCATTTTTCTTGTTCTTTAACATTCTTAATGTTTTTAGATAGATAATATTAGTACTTTAGATGCTGTAACAAACTTTTTCATCATCAAGATTCAGGTAATTTTGGATGAAGCAAATAAAATCTAATCTATTTCTCAAACTACCTGAAGCAGGGCAAATCATCTCAATATCTGTTTTCTAGAAATAAATTCAACTTATGCTTCAGGGTAAGAGGAGATGAGAATTCCATGCAAATGCATTTGCTAAAGGATGTGCTCTTACTTCCAGATAGGCCACCTACCAATGGCTTGAGCTATAGTAGGCATTGTGCTGTAACCCTTGAGAGTTAATCATTTAATTCTGAATTTCTTCTCTAATGTATTCTAGTAACTTTAAAACTCATACACACTTTTGGTCTGTCATACCAGGTGAAACATTTTCTTTTTATTGAAAACATTTAGGAAGCCTGAAGAAAAGCAGATTATTTCAGTTTCACATTATTTAGTGATTTGTGTGTGTGTTTGTAAAAGAGATTGAAGTTAAATAATAAAGTACTATGAAAAACTTGGAAAGAATTTGTCCCACTTCATCATTCACCTTCCAGAAAAAAAACCCTAAAATTACTCCTACATGTACTATTCACTTATTTTGTGATATTAGGAAGCCACTCATTCTTTCTAAGTATTTTTTTCTACACATGAAAAATCAGATTAATCATACATACCCTGACTTCATAGAACTTTTGTAATAACTGCACATACATGTGAATGTGTTTTGTGAGATGCTCTCTCCCTTGCTTACGCATTCTCATATCTCAGTTTAAATCCCACCTCCCCTGTTTGTCCTTTTGCACCTCTATCATCATCATGAGAAGAGCTTCTTCCAGGTGGCTGCAGCTTCAATTACAAGCAAAAGAAGACCTCAAACTAAATTTAACAGGCAACACATAATAAGATTAAGTATATATGTATTTATCACATATACATTTAGTAATATGAAGGTTTAGTGCTAGAAAAATTCTAACTCTGCAGAACAGGGACTTGATTGCTCAAATCCTAAAATAATGCCCAGGCTCAAGTACCCAAACTAGCAGAAGGCACATTGTTAATGTGGTACATCTCAACACCCAATGCCACCATCATCTCTTTCCTTGTCTTTTCAACACACACACACACACACACACACACACACACACACACACACACACACACACACACACACACAAACACCTACACCCCTGCATATAACTGAAATGTCCTCTAAACTTAAACCCAGATATTGCAATCTTACCATACTCTAGTATTCTCCACACAGAAAAACATAAAATGTGTGTTATGTTAATACTGCTGCTATTTTTTTCTCTATGGACAGGTGGCAAGATAGTAGTTAGGTTTACATGAGGAAGCTAGGAAACAATTCCCTTTCCCGGATGCCGTTTGACCCAAATATGGAGACACTTCATGATGATCCACTCACTACTCACAATAAATAACAGATAGGAAACGGTGAGGGGAGCAGGGGCACTTGTTAACACAACCCAGTTACTTGAACAGAGAAGTTTTAAAAACTCTTATAATTTTTTTAAAAAATAGGAAGTAAACACATATAGGGATGTCACCAGAGGTAATATAAAGAATAAAGATGTCAAAAGGATATTATACTTAGAATACATCATTTGTAGTGATTTTGCATATTATCTGAATATTTTTTTTATTTGGTAATGAAATTGTTAAATTATTTGATTAAATTGCATATTATCTGAATATTTTATTATTTATTATTTTCCTGTTGATTAATCTGAAGTGGAGACATGCTATTTATTTTAAAATTTGGTATTGTTTGTATTAACTTTGATAAACTTTCTTATAGTCTTAAATTTTTTTTTAGGTGATTCTCTTGAGTTTTTTATGGGGTTGAGTAATTTTTCTGCAAATAATGGGATTATTTAAGTTTTTCCTTTGAGTATTATTTCCCCAGATCTTACCATATTAGGAGAGATCTCCAGGTCTGTATTAAATAGTTACAGTGATTAAAATAGGTATTTTGACTTACACCCAAATTAAAGAGAATGTATCTAATGTTTAAAAAATTATGAACAAGATTTATCAAGTTTGGGACATACCCCCATTTCTAATTTTCTGAGTTTTAATAGGAATGGGCAACATAAATTTAACATTTGTATCTACTGTAATAATCGTTTTTCTCCTCTGGTTTGCTAATGTGGCCATTACATTTACAGATTCTTCTTGTTGAGCAATCCTTTCAATCCTTTGAGAAATCCTTCTTGTTCATGATGAATTACATATTTTTAATGCACTGCTGGTTCCACTCATAAAATAAAATTAAATTATTATAAGCCTGAGATACTTTAATTCCACCTTAATTAAATTATATTTGAACTATAAGTCTCAAGTTAAAAAGACTGAAAGAAAGTTGCAATCATGGGTGCTTTGAAGAATGTTAAGCTCTTGGTTAGTTTCCACCTTGGGTTTCAAAATGTAAAGGAGGCTATTATGCAATTGAAACCATTGAATGTAAATTAATTCTACATTTATTCTTAATCTTGGGATCCTAAACATGAATTTTTATTTTTGTGCATTTACAAGGTTATGCACAGTACAGTAATATTTAGAAGCATAATACTTGTCATCCAAATTCTTGGTCTATGCCATTGGGACTATTAAATTGGTGTAGGAAAGGCTTACTGAACATAATTTTTGGTTTGCTTACATAAATATTTAACAGGTTAAAATTAGTTCAATGAGTGAATTGTATAAATATATAAATGGATCCCATATAACATATTATATATGTTATAATATATTAATTATACTTATATTAATTATAATATATTATAATATATTACATATATTACTACATTATTAGGACATAAAATACTAATAATCTTACATAATATATAAATATATTCTATATATAATACAATATTGATATATTATTTCAGATTACTATTTAAGATAAAAAGATTTCATTATCGATAATTAATAGCTGTACAATATAAATATATTAATATAATTAATAAATTTAATAAATAAAATTGCTACATAATTTTTAATAATAATGGAATATGTTCTATTATTATTCACTTTTATCAAATTCCTGATTTTATTTTTCATATCCTGGCTTGTTATTATTTTATTATAAACATCCTTTTTTGACAAATGATATAATATCCTTCTTTATCACTTCGGAGACAGTTATTATGCTTCTTATAAATTCTTATTCTGCTGTTCCATTAATTCTGATTTATCTTTGTTTGTATTAAACTGTAAATACTTAGATTTAGATTTATTTGGAGTTTTCTTTCTTTTTTCTTTTTTTTTTGGAATGCTTATCCTTAGACACCTACTTGTTTCTTTGAGGTTACTTGTTGCCATGGCTGGTCTTGGTGGACTGTTGGGAGATGGGAGAGAGAATTAGCACCAGGATTCCAAACCCTGGTTTGTACACCATCTGGTCAGTTCAAGTTAATGGCGACATCTTCTTCGTAATGGAAAACCACCACTGCCACACCTTAGACTAGACCATGGGATGTGCTGGGCCTCCATGAGGTGACACTTCCAGGATGGAGCCTTCATTTCCCCCAGGCCTGCACCGCCCTGTGCAGTTGATTCTCCCCGGACTGTAACACCCTAGTCCTTGGTTGTGACAGGGAAGTGGGGAAAAAAACCCTGCTTTTGGCTGGGCTGGTGTACCAATTCCAGGCACATCTGGATGGCACCTGGTTGTTATCCTTCTGAGCCTGACCAGTGATGCCCTTGTGCTTCTTTGCAATCCTGACAGTGCAGGGAGTGATGTGCCAGGGTAAAGTGAGGAAGAAAAAGTTTGCAAGTCAGAATCGACAATGCAACCTGTCTCTTCAGAGGGACCCCAGCCTCATTCCATTTGGATATGATTTGTATCCATCTCTCAAACACCAGATACTAGTGTCTTCTTTCTCCCAGGATGTTCTCTGAGAATTTTCTAGACTTTATATGACACTCCAAAGTTGCATTAGGGAGAGGACCCAGTAGCCCATTCTAATGTACCGTCTTCTCTGGGAGGATAAATTCAGGTTTACACACATGAGAGATGATTTACAACAATGTCTTCCTGGGTGGAATCTGCCCTAAGTTTTCAGGAGTAAAAAATTATAGAATAATTATTTATTTTTCTACTGGAATAGCCATCGATTAAAAGATGATTACTTGTTGAGGAGGAGAGGTAGAGAAACCCGACTTAGATCATGCAGCAAATGAACTTCAGAGCTGCTCTTTAAGAAAATATAATTGTATTACATTTTCCCCTAAAAACAGAAGAGGCAAGTTACAGTAATTCATGTATATAAAAAGTCTAATCAAATAAAAATCAAAATCATGATCTAGCATAGAGGAGGAGAAAGGGAAACTATAGTAACAGTGGTTGGGGAGAAAAGGCTTTGTATTCACCTCTGAGCATGTGAGCTCCTAGGAAAAACAAACAAATAAAACAAAACAAACAAACAACAACAAGAAAAAACAACCTGTGGAGCTCTTTCACTGTCATAAAATAAACTGCCCTCCATTTATTACAGCAAATGTTTTTCTTACTCCAAAAAATTCTGATCACACACATATATATATATACACACACACACACACACCATATATGAATAATATATATAAATTTTATAAATGATAATGGACAAAAATATAGGATATTATTATTATTATTTTTTTTTTTTGCTGTATGCGGGCCTCTCACTGTTGTGGCCTCCCCCATTGTGGAGCACAGGCTCCGGACGCGCAGGCTCAGCGGCCATGGCTCACAGGCCCAGCCGCTCCGCGGCATGTGGGATCTTCCCAGACCGGGGCACGAACCCGTGTCCCCTGCATCGGCAGGCGGACTCTCAACCACTGCGCCACCAGGGAAGCCCTATAGGATATTATTTAAAAAATAAATTAAAAAAATTTTAAAATGCAAAATGTGAAGACAAAGGTAAAGCAAGTCTTTATGGATGCTCTAAAAATAAGTTTTAACATCTAAAGGATAATTCTGTATAACAAGCATTTCTTGCACAAGTAGTGGAAAATGAGGTGGGTTACACACTGAGTTATGATGGAAAGAGCATCATTTTCTGAATCAAATTGCTCTGAGAACTTGTCCCCAGGCACATAGGTCTTGGACAAGATACCTTATTTTATCATACATTAGTTTCTTATCTGTAAAATAGGGATAATAGCACATACCTCCCAGCATTGTAGTTTGATTAAAAGAGATAATTTATTAAGTACCAGGCAAAATGTTTGGCATTTATGATTATTCAAAGATCCCCTAATCCCTACATGGTGTGAATATAAACAGTAAATTAGAATTGATCTTTATTATTAGCAAGATTAAAGGAACAGAAAGATGCACATTAAAATTATTTTCATATGTAATATACAAAAATGCTACGAAACTATTTTAGTATTTCACCACATTTTATCAGTATAGACATGCAGTTGAAAAAAAGCATGTTTTTTTTCTTGAATTACTGCTAACTTATATAGTGTATATATACACATACATTAATATACATACATACATACATTATTTTTATTTTTATACATTTTATTTTATTAATATACATACATACATTATTTTTTAGTAATTACGTCCCTTTGTGAAATGTTTTTCATCACTATTAGGCTAAATCTAACTTAGATCTTCTGGCTCAACATTTTTACTCTTACCAACTATACTAATAAGCACTTTACTGATTTTTCATCCAGGGGCCTGACAGTCAAATCTTTCTTTCATCAGTTCCTTCATTTACCTACCACGTGGCACCATCTCCTGAAACACTGTGACACAGAAAACATAGAAATGATTACTACATTATGAAAAAGTTCATAATTAGTAGGCTCCATTCTCATGCTTATGTTGATCTTAAGCCAAAGAAGAAGCCTACGCTTTTACTTTTAAATTGTATTCACCTTGCTTCATCTCCTGAAGGTGAAACATTGTATTAAATAATATATTTTCCTTTTCAACTCCTTGTAAAATAATTGCTAATTTGAAAGAGTGGCAAGTACAGTAACATCAAGTTAGAGAAAAGAAGAAAAAAATTAATTGTATCTCACATCTCACTACAAGCTTTCTACCTTAAGGCTTATATAACAGAGTTCCTTCAAATGACAGTCTCAGGTCTTTGCCTGATCTCTTGCTCTGCTGTCTGTGTTCATTCACTCTCAAAATTCTCACTCTATGGAATAGATAGACCCTAAGAATAGACTGATGAATTGATACAATGCATAACACCAGCTAAATAAACTGCCACACGTGCACATTGATTTGTGGGGTAGAAGTACTGTCCTTCAAACTGGCCTTTGGCTTTCTTCCTGTTAGATGAGAGGTTTTGACTTTTAGACATAAACACTATAAATAATCTTAGTAATGATACTGAAGGCTGACGGAGAACACAATATTTTTGTCAGAAGGAATAGCCATGTACGCATCCGTGAAGTAGGCCCTCCAGAGAACCAAGTCATAAATAGTAGTCCTGAGAACAACAACAAAACACTGCAGAGGATTCTGCACTTACTTAATTCTGACGTGGTACTGTATTTCAAAATATAAATGTTCTAAATGTTTAACTTTAAGATATGAGTAACAGGGCTTCCCTGGTGGCGCAGTGGTTGAGAGTCTGCCTGCCGATGCAAGGGACACGGGTTCGTGCCCCGGTCCGGGAAGATCCCACATGCCGCAGAGCGGCTGGGCCCATGAGCCATGGCCGCTGAGCCTGTGCGTCCAGAGCCTGTGCTCCACAATGAGAGAGGCCACAACACTGAGAGGCCCGCGTACCACAAAAAAAAAAAAAAAAAAAAAAAGATATGAGTAACATTTTCTTACAAAAAGTCATGAAAATATTCCATGACCAGTACTCTATATATTTTTCTGGCATTAACATTAAACATAGGTGGCTAACATCAAAATGCCAATTTTGGGGGCTATGACTCCACCAACGTGATACCTCTCATCCTTGGGGATAAATGTTATGAGGTATATCTGTTTGCATGTGTGTGTGGCGGGGGGAGTAGCAGGTGGATAGGAAGAAAGGTGCATCTTGAAATATTCAGAAAATTGTGTCTTACATATAGACACACTATCTATAAAAGACTTAGCTTACTGGTGTGTTGAATAATTAGAGCAGTTTCTTTCAGTCATAATCCATGAATATGTGTGCTTGTAACTATATAAACCCACTATTGTCAATAGAAAAATTATAAAATAAATGATCACTAGCTCCAAAAGAGAAGATAAAATTATTAAAGGTGCTTATTTATAGTCAAAAGAGAAGCTTTCTAAGCGAAATTCTGCTGCTAAGTTGTTTCCAGAAATATTAAATTTTAAATGTGTCTTTTTTCAGTTTTTTCTTTATCCTAGATTACTTTATTCATAAATCATCATTAATATATAAATATCATACATTTTTCATCACTTTAATTAAAGTTTGATTCTATTTTTATTTTACAGAAGATGAAATTTTTGAGAAGAGAGGGGCTATAGAGAATAAATAATAAGCCTTCTAATGTTCGTTTTTTATATAGACAGCAGGTTCTTATTAATTATGTATTTTATACATATTAGGGTATATATGTAAATCCCAATCTCCCAATTCATCCCACCACCACCACCTCCCCCTCCACTTTTCCCCCTTGGTATCCATACATTTTCTACATCTGTGTCTCTGTTTCTGCCTGGCAAACTGATTCATCTGTACAAGCTTTATGAATTCCACATATATGCATTAATATATGATATTTGTTTTTCTCTTTCTGACTTACTTCACTCTGTATGACAGTCTTTAGGTCCATCCACCTCTCTACAAATGACCCAGTTTTGTTCCTTTTTATGGCTTAGTAATATTCCATTGTATATATGTACCACATCTTCTTCTTCCATTCGACTGTTGGTGGGCATTTCTGTTCCTTCCATGACCTGGCTATTGTAAACAGTGCTGCAATGAATACTGGAGTGCATGTGTCTTTTTGAATTACGGTTTTCTCTGGGTATATGCCAAGTAGTGGGATTGCTTGGTCATGGTAATTCTATTTTTAGCTTTTAAGGAACCAGCATACTCTTCTCCATAGTGGCTGTATCAATTTACATTCCTACCAAGAGTGCAAGAGGGTTCCCTTTTCTCCACACCCTCTCCAGCATTTGTTGTTTGTAGATTTTCTGATGAAGCCCATTCTAACTGGTGTGAGGTGATACCTCATTGTAGTTTTGATTTGCATTTCTCTAATAATTAATGATGTTGAGCATCTTTTCATGTGCCTCTTGGCCATCTGTATGTCTTCTTTTTTTTTTTTTTTTGCATTATGCGGGCCTCTCACTGCTGTGGCCTCTCCCATTGCGGAGCGCAGGCCCAGCGGCCATGGCTCACGGGCCCAGCCGCTCCACGGCATGTGGGATCCTCCCGGACCGGGGCACGAACCCATGTCCCCCGCATCGGCAGGCGGACTCCCAACCACTGCGCCACCAGGGAAGTCCCTGTATGTCTTCTTTAGAGAAATGTCTATTTAGGTCTTCTGCCCAGTTTTTGATTGGGTTGTTTGTTTTTTTTAATATTGAGCTGCATGAGCTGTTCATATATTTTGGAGATTAATCCTTTGTTTGTTGATTCGTTTGCAAATATTTTCTCCCATTCTGAGGGTTGTCTTTTCGTCTTATTTCCTTTGCTGTGCAAAGGTTTTAGTATCAGGGTGATGGTGGACTCATAGATGAGTTTGGGAGTATTCCTCCCTCTGCTATAGTTTGGAAGAGTTTGAGAAGGATAGGTGTTAGTTCTTCTTTCAATGTTTGATAGAATTTGCCTGTGAAGGCATCTGGTCCTGGGCTTTTGTTTGTTGGAAGATTTTTAGTCACAGTCTCAATTTCAGGGCTTGTGATTGGTCTGTTTATATTTTCTATTTCTTCCTGGTTCAGTCTCAGAAGGTTGTGCTTTTCTAAGAATTTGTCCATTTCTTCCAGGTTGTCCATTTTATTGGCATAGAGTTGCTTGTAGTAATCTCTCATGAACCTTTGTATTTCTGCAGTGTCAGTTGTTACTTCTCCTTTTTCATACCTAATTCTATTGATTTGAGCCTTCTCCCTTTTTTTGTTGATGAGTCTGGCTAATGGTTTATCAATTTTGTTTATCTTCTCAAAGAACCAGCTGTTAGTTTTATTGATCTTTGCTATCGTTTCCTTCATTTCTTGTTCATTTATTTCTGATCTGATCTTTATGATTTCTTTCCTTCTGCTAACTTTGAGGGTTTTTGTTCTTCTTTCTCTAATTGCTTTATGTGTAAGGTTAGGTTGTTTATTTGAGATGTTTATTGTTCCTTGAGGTAGGATTGTATTGCTATAAACGTCCCTCTTAGAACTGCTTTTGCTGCATCCCATAGGTTTTGGGTCGTCGTGTTTTCATTGTCATTTGTTTCTAGGTATTTTTTGCTTTCCTCTTTGATTTCTTCAGTGATCCCTTGGTTATTAAGTAGTATATTGTTCAGCCTCCATGTGTTTGTATTTTATACAGATTTGTTCCTCTAATTGATATCTAGTCTCATAGATATCAAATATTTTCTTGGTTCCTTTCTCTCTCTCTTCTCCTTCTGGGACCCCTATAATGTGAATTTTGGTGCACTCAGTGTTGTCTCAGAGGTCTCTTAGGCTGTCTTCATTTCTTTTCATTCTTTTTTCTTTATTTTTTATTCCATGGCAGTGAATTCCACCATTCTGTCTTCCAGGCCACTTATCTGTTTTTCTGCCTCAGTTATTCTGTTTGATCCCTTCTAGTTTTCTGTCCCTTTCAGTTATTGTATTGTTCATCTCTGTTTGTTTGTTCTTTAATTCTTCCAGGTCTTTGTTAAACATTTCTTGCATCTTCTCGATCTTTGCCTCCATTCTTTTTCTGAGGCCCTGGATCATCTTCACTATCATTATTCTGAGGTCTTTTTCTGGAAGGTTGCCTATTTCCACTTCATTAGTTCTTTTTCTGGGCTTTTTTCTTGTTCCTTCGTCTGGTACATACCCCTCTGCCCTTTCAATTTGTCTACCTTTCTGTGAATGTGGTTTTCATTCCACAGGCTGCAGAATTGTAGTTCTTCTTGCTTCTTCTCTCTGCCCTCTGGTGGATGAAGCTATGTAAGAAATTTGTGCCTGTTCTAATGTTCTTAATCTACCTTTGAAAGAGCATTTTAAGAATAGTGTTAACATCATCAGTTTTAAAGTGTAATTGCCCACATGCTTGTCACTAGAAATAGAACTAGATGATAAAATTTTCTCTTTTGATTGGACCTGAAGAAAAAATGACAAAACAGCTTAAACTTAGCATAGACTACCAAAATACATCCCTGTATTTTCTTTGATAACAGCCTTCTTGTCTTAACTTTCTGTTCCCATGGTCCTTTTACCAAAAGGTTTCTTCTAAAATCAACCATCAGGAACGGGAAAACAAAACAAAACAGTATTTATAAATGAAGTGCAAATAGCTCATCCCATTTTGAAATATTAACAGGGCCTTCTCATCATAAAGTGGATTGGTAAGAAATGGAGAACATTTTACAGACCTAACAGAGCCAAACAAATGACAATCTTTGCAGACTGGGTGATAAGGAAGTCAAAAAGTACAGAAGCAATCCAAGTGCTCATCAACAGATGATTGGATTATGAGGATGTGGTGTATATATACATTGTATCATATATATATATATATATATATATATATATATATATATATATACAGAATATTAGCCGTAGAAAAGAATGAAATTTTGCCATTTGCCGCAACGTGGATGGACCTAGAGAATATTATGCTTAGTGAAATAAGTCAAACAGAGAAAGACAAATACTGTATGATATCACCTAAATGTGGAATCTAAAAAGTAATACAAATGAATATATATGCAAAACAAGAAAAAACTCATAGATACAGAAAACAAACTTATGGTTACCAACAGGGAGCGAGGGGGCAAAATAGGGCTATGAGATTAACAAATACAAATTAATATGTATAAAATAGAGAAGCAACAAAGATATATTATGTAGCACTGGGAATTTTGGCCATTATCTTGTAACAATCTATAATGAAGTATAATCTGCAAAAATACTGAATTACTATGCTGTACACCTGAAACTAATATAGTACTATAAATAAGCTATATTTCAATAAAAAAAGAAAGTTGTCCCACTAGATGCCACTGAAACAACACCAACGGATAAATACAGACCCCCAGTTTAGGTGCAACAGGAGTAGGAGAGTATTCACAAAAGGCATCTGCAGTATCTCTTCAGAGTGGGCGTGTCCACACTGCAGTGCATGGAGATGTGGCTGATGGAGCACCTGGAGCAGGTACCTGAAAGGGGATGTGGTCACAGCTCTAATCTGGGGCTCCAAAACAGGCACAGAGACTGTACCAGGAGGGACCAGGGAAACCTCTAGCCTTCAGTCCCTCGTGACACAGATGAGACGAGACATGTTGGGAGAAATTAAGTGACTTCTCCGAGATCACACCGAATGCTAAAGCTGGAGCTGCAGTTCCAACTTGGGGCTCCTGTCCCTCAGAATACTTTACTTGGCTCTCTGTCTAACATGCGGTTGTATCTTTCCTTTTCATTTTCTAGCATAATTATGTACATTTAACTTCCTCTTTAGTTGGATATATTTCTCTTCTAAGTATGTGCAATTATCTAATTGAATAATGCATGTTGAGTAGTTTGAATGCCTATGCAGATTGTATATACCAAAAATTAAATTTATTTCAAAAATGAGGCTACTAAATCAATTGTCTTTTTTGTCTTATGAATTAAACTATAAATATCCTCCTAATATTTCAGGAAGCCACATTCTTTCTTCATTAAGGGCTGCTTTAGGGAAAAAACAACAATTATTTCTTAAACTTTGATTATACTTAAACTTGTCCTATGGGGTTTAGGCAAAAGAATAGTAATGAATGAAGCAAGAAGAATGAACCAGAAAGCACTTGTGCTTAAAACATTAAGGAAAAAAGTCAGAACAAGATATGTGAGCATGAATGAATTCTAAACCAGAATATTTGGTAGGAAATGGGTATGGACCAATGAGCAAAAAATAAACAATGAGCCTCATGACTATGTGAGATCCCCATACAATTCTTCCAAAATCAATTAAGATTGAATATTCACTTCAAGTACTGACAAGACTTTAAGAAATGATGTCACAATCCTTGTCATTAAGTTTTCTTAAAATTTAGACCGTGGAAATTGTGTTATTCTAGGATAGCCCTATGATGCTCACGTCCAAGTATTCAAGCTCTTGTGTAATCCCCTCCCCTTGAGTATGGGAGAGATTTGTGACTTCCTTCTAACAAACAGAGCATGACAAGGTCACTTCCGTGATTACCTTTGGTATCTTCCTCTTGCTTGAAGACTCCTTGCTGGATTAAGGAAAAGGGCTGCCATGGTGGGAGCTGCCCTTTCAAGAAACTTGAGGGTGGCATTATGTCCGCAGGGAACTCAGCCTTAAATACCAGGTGAGCTTGGAAGCCTAGACCCAGCCCTGGGCAATTTCTTGATTGTGGGTTCCTGATATCCTGAAGCAGGAAACTTACTAAGCCCAGACTGGACTCTGGACCCACAGGGCCTGTGAGTTAATACATGTTTACTGTTTTAAGCCACTAAACTTATGGAAATGTGTGATGAAACACTAGATAACTAATATAGAAGGAAAATAAAAATTATGTATCTTGGATAGTTAGTAATAATTTAAATACCTATTCAGGAGAATAAAGCCTACAGGCCTAATTTAAGATCTAGCTTTCAACTCTCTCTCTCTCTCTCTCTCTCTATATATATATATATATAGTTTTATTTATCAGAAAAAAATACATGCTGCCAAAAATATTTGGGAACATGTATTTGGGAGTTGAGGTGTAGAAGTATATTAGTTTTTTGTCTTTTCTCAAATTTACTGCTGTCCAAAAAACTAGTATATACTAATGGTGAAATGGCCTTGATGAGAAGCCAGTAATTACACTGAACATTTAGGAATAAATTTCTGTATTTAAAAAAAATGGCATAGAATTAACTTTTTCAAAAGAGAAACAAATATGTGTTTGTCCCATTTTGTTCTTAACATATATAAAACCCTGATTAAATCTGTTATGGGCGATAGGGTTACTGAAAACGCACACACATGAATCAAATTTGGAATAATGTAGAGGAAGCATGAAGTCATAGAAACACTCCAAGTTCGAATGGGTTTTGTTTCTATACTTCAGATACACCTTTGGCCTAGAGATTTGTTCCTCTTCTTGAATAAGTTAAGAACCCGTTCTCTCTCTGTCTCTTTGGGTAACTTTGATAGTCTGTTCTTCTACTTTGATGAATAACATCTTTTTACACAGCTCACATCCTGCATCAGGAATGAGAATGACTACAATGCGAGTTCCCTTTTTCATTCACTTCATGTTATATACGAAATATGCTAATTATCTGGCATGTTTCTTTTCAGAAGCATCACCTGTTGATTGATGGGGAATAGTCAGGTGTTAACAGTGCATCTAGCATGTCCTTAGAGCTGCTTGGCAAGACAAATCAGTGGACCTAGCTGACCTAACACGCAGATTTTTCACAAACATGCCATAAGAATCCTCAGCAGGTCCTGCACCATCGGCTCCACTTGTGCGTGTCCTCCGCCTCCCATGGGCCACTGAAAAGAAGAGCTCAGCTTGCGGAAACTTCTAAAAACCTCTGTAAATACACATTACACCCGCAGCTGTTTTCTGCTCCCTAAATCTTTCCTGGGACCAAGTTGCAGCGTGTTTTGTATGGTTCTAAGCTGTGACAGGCTCAATTAGCAACATGGAAAAATGAACAGTCCCCAAATGGACATGGTCCCATCCAACCCCCATTTGTCAAGATAAATTTATTTAAATTGTGCACGATTATAAATTATGTATTTGTTTAGAATAAGCCCTTATCTTTCACTACCTGAATACCTTAAATTACAAATCAGCACACATCGATTTATTAAGCACACACCATATGCTGTGCAGTAAAATGCTCATATTATTTACAATGTCTTCTGTTCTCTTTCTATACCAAGTCACTGCAAAAATTCCAAAAAATTCATTTCTGTGGGGTGTTGATTTTTTTTTGCTTTACTGAGCAATTATTAAGTGTAACCAAAAGAGATAAAAAGTAAATCATGGGGCATAACTGAACTTAGAAATTTAATTTTACAGAAACCCCTGTTTTCCTTTCTACTTTTAAGAGTCTTTAACCTCTAAATATGTTGACTCCAAGATGACAAGACATATATTTCAAATGCAATTTTTTTGGTTAAATAAATAAATAAAACTGGGCAATATTGTGAGAAAGACAAACCATGTCAGGCTTCCTCTTTAAATCACCTTATGCATTTCCATCTCCCTACTTGGAAAAATAATATTTTAATCTATGTATGTTGATCTGTAGTTTACAACCGATTTTTACCTGTATTTTTGATACAGTGATCCCAGCAAACTCCCAAGTTAGGTATTTTCAGCCTTCCAGATGGGATCATGGCAACACTGGTGTTTCATCTAAGATCAAACAGCTATTAAGAGCCACAGCTAAGATACTCTAGATTTATGCTTCATGCCACAGCTGCTTTCTTGTCTGCTTCCCTCAACTTTGAGTGTCTTCTTGTTTTCCTGGCATAACTCCATTTAGCTGTCCTCATTTCTGGGAATGTTCCATGCTCCAAAACCACCCTAGTGCATTCAAAATCGTCACTCTTTTATGACCAGTTATGAATACTGGATGATGGGATTTCAATTAGGGGGACAGAAGACTGGAAACTTTCCCTGAGAAGCAAGAATTTAAAAAAAATTTTATTGGAGTGTAGTTGATTTATGATGTTGTGTTAGTTTCAGGTGTACAGCAAAGTGATTCAGTTATACATATATATATCCACTCTTTTTCAGATTCTTTTCCCATATAGTCTATTACAGAATATTGAGTAGAGTTCCCTGTGCTACACAGTAGGTCCTTGTTGGTTATCTATTTTGTATATAGTAGGGTGTGTGTATATTAATCCCAAGCTCCTAATTTATCCTTCCCCTCCCACATTTCCCCTTTGGTATCCATAAGTTTGTTTTCAAAATCTGTGAGTCTTTTTCTGTTTTGTAAATAAGTTCATTTATATAATCTTTTAAAAATTAGATTCCACATATGAGTGGTATCATATGATATTTGTCTTTCTCTGTCTGACTTACTTCACTTAGTATGATAATCTTTTCTTTTATATCAGTCCTATCCTCGGATGCCATGCAGTTATCCCTGAGATATGCTGAGTACTTGATCAAGGGAGATTTAAGGTGACAGAAACAGGGGCATGCAAAGTGACATTGCCACCGAATTCTTACAAAGATCTCAGTGTGTGTGCAGCTAAGAAAATATCTCAGAGTGAGGCCAGAAAAATGGAATTTTATATATGGTTCAAAATATATAGTTTTGCTCTTGGAAACATATATTTTTAATCTAAAAGACAAAAACGCTTCTTGCAGGCTCAGTCCCCAAAATGGTATCTGTCGAATGAATGGGATTTTATTAGATTGTAAAGTGAGGTGCCTAAGAGAGAAGTTTAAAATGTTAATCCAAGTTTTCATTGGATTATAAATAAAATGTTCTTATCATTATATTCTTATAATATTGTTATGTGCTGTAACAAGCACGTGTCTAGAAACCTTCACAAGCGGTCCCTACTGGTCCGTAATCTATTCGGTCAGAAGTTAACGTATGGAAGTACAGCAATTGTATATTTCATCAGGGAAAGGAGGAAAAGGTAAATCATGAAACATGCATAATAAAGAGCTTTTCCCCACCACCAGAAAATTTATGCTCAAGACTAAATTAGTTTCTTATAAATTATGCACAGCCTCTTATGATGTTAGCAGAAATGCGGTACAATCTACTGCCAGTTTGTTTCTAGTGCAAATTTTCCAGCCTCTTTGAAAATGACTGTATACATTTTTATCAAAATTTTGAAAAGATAACATCACTGGGTTTTGCTCAAGAAGTTTGTTAGCATAGTAACAAAAACAAAGTGGAAATTAAGTCATTATTTTTATATTACCTTTAAATATTTGTCCCAGGTATTTCTGAGGTCCAGTGGTTTACTGTCAAAAATGATCAGTGCTGGTTGCCTAACCTTTAACAACAGACAAGGATGATGGGCAGAGGCAAAAGTGGAGAGGCCAGTTAGTAATTTAGAGCAAGACAAAACTCTGTAGACCCCATGGCTTTGGCTTTGTGTTTTCTCTACCTGAAAAACGCTCACACAAACAAAACATGCATGTTGTTTTATAGTTTATGAATCTCCGATTGAGACACAGGACATGCCTGAATCTTCATTATGTTCTCATCCTATTAGCAAATTTGGAATGGACCAGCTTATGGTCAAATGTGCATTCTCATGTATTACTCTTAGAAAAGTAATTTGGTACAACCTTCCTGAAATGCAATTTAAGACCATGTAATATCAGTCCATAAAATATTTATGTCTTAGCCCAGCAATTTTATTTTTAAGATGAAAAATTTTAATATACATATATCATTTACACATACACACATATATGTATACAAGTACATAATGTGTATACACTCACATAATTAAGGAAATTAACCATACCATTTATAAAACATATATAACAGAAAAACTATGATGTTCAACAGAGGAGAATTAAATTAATTATAATAAAAACATATTATAGAACACTATGCAGTTGTTAAAAATAATGGTCTTGAATAATATTTAGAGAATCTGGAAAACATTAAAGATATAGTTTTAGATTTTAAAAGCAGGTCAAAAAACACATTGAAAATAATCTTTTTAAAAATATAAATACAAGTAATCAATGTGTTATTGATTGTCACTGAATGGTAAAATATCAGATTTTTTTCTTCTATTTTCTTGTAGATTTTCTCATATTTTTTCCAGTAGACAGTTATACTTTAATAATTATGAAAATTTTTAAAAAGATTAAAATACACATTAGGCTTCACTGATGAAATAAACTAGATGCTTTCTTTAAATATCGCCTCTAAAATTGTGTGAAATGTGGAATTTGAGTAAGATGGGATTTGCTTTACCTGGCTATGAATGCTATTTATTCTTTTTAGTACTTGGTACTTTTGGTTAAATGTAACTAACCACAAATTATTTAAGAATTTTTCTTTTACAATGAGCAAAATATTTACAGCCACAGAATGTGATGATTTTGCCCAGGTCTTTAGACTTTGATTTCCTCTTTTGTGCCTACCCTGAGCTTCATGTAAGTGGAGAAGAGAAAAAAAAGGAAAATATTTCATTCTAGGAGGAAAAAAATCCTCCTGGTGAAAGCAAGGCCATTTGCTCTAGTGGTTGAACACAATTTTGCAAAGTCTTTTTTGTTCCTGGAAAGGGTTTTATTTATTTTTGAAAAAATAATGTGGCAATTTAGAATCTGAAGAGGTTTGCTGTCTCAGTTGAGCAGTGGACAATTTAACGAGGACTGTGGTGCTACTTTCCAGCCGTGGAAATTACGTGCTGCTTCAAGGGAGGAGAGAGAGTTCCAGCCGTAATTCGATGAAGTAGCAAATGCTTTGAAATTACCCATTTTCTTCCCTGCAGATGGAACAGATTTGGGCATTTTCAGATAAGGGACTGCTGAATAAATGAGGAGCTGCATTGGCTGACCCCCTTATAGCTACACTTGATCATTAATTACAGTAATTCCGAAAGCTGCATTGCCTTTTGTGTTAGAATAGCTTTCTCAGACTTACTCAAACAAAAGAAATATTCGTTGAAAATATGAATTCTCAGGACTTTCCCTTTGAAAAGCTGATTTAGTAAGTTAACACGGGAGACCCGGAATCTGTTTTTAAGTGTTATCCATGTGATTCTTTTTTTAAAAAAATTAATTTATTTTATTGAAATATAGTTGACATACACTATTATGTTAGTTTCAGGGGTACTATGTAAGGATTTGGCATTTACATACATTGTGAAATGATTACCAGGTTAAGTTTAGTAACTATCTGACCCCATACAGGATTATTGCAATATATTTGGCCATATTCCTTATGCTGAATATTACATCCCTGTGACCTGTGACTTATTTATTATATAATTGGAAGTTTGTGCCTCTTAGTCCCTTTCATCTCTTTTGCCTACTACCCTCACCCTCCCCTCTGGCAACCACCAGTTTGTATCTGTGAGTCTGTTTACCTTTTGGGTTTTGTTCTTTTTTTTTTTTTATTCCACGTGTAAGTGTAGTCATGCAGCGTTTGTCTTTCTCTGTCTGACTTATTTAACTTAGCATAATACCTTTCAGATCCATCCATTTTGTTGCAAATGGTAAGATTTTATTTTTTTCTGTGGCTGAGTAATATTCCATTGTATATATATGTGTATACCACATCTTCTTTATCCATTTGTTTACTGATGGACACTCAGATGGTTTCCTTATCTTGGCTTTTGTGAGTAATGCTGCAACGAACATTGGCATGAATGTATTTCTTTGAACTATTGTTTTTTTGTTATTCTTTCTTAAATATCAAGAAGTGAAATTGCTGAATCATTAGGCAGTTCTATTTTTAATTTTTTGAGAGACCTTCATACCATTTTCCATAGTGGCTGCACCAATTTACAATCCCAGCAGTGCATAAGGGCTCCCTTTTCTTCACATCCTCACCAGCTCTTGTTCTTTGTGGTCTTCCGATGGTAGCCATTCTGACAAGTGTGAGTTGGTAGCTCATTGCGGTTTTGATTTGCATTTTTCTGATGATAAGTGATGTAGAACATCTTTTAATATATCTGTTGGCCATCAGTATGTCTTCTTTGGAAAAATGTCTCTTCAGGTCCTGTGCCCATTTTTTAATCAAGTTGTGGTTTTTGTGTTAAATTGTGTGAACTCTTTTTCCTTCACTGTGCAAACTTTTTAGTTTGGTATAGACCCATTTGTTAAATTTTGCTTTTGTTTCCCTTGCATGAGGAGACAAATCCAAAAAAAATATTGCTAAGACTGATGTCAAAGGGTGTCCTACCTATATTTTCTTCTAGGAGTTTTATGGTTTCAGGTCATACATTTACATCTTTAATCCATTTTGAGTTTATACCGTGTGATTCTTAAAGTAAACTTTGAAAATATGTTGCCAGAGCATGCTTAAAACTCAGAACCAGATATTTAATGATTCTCCACTTATTTTAACTACAACTTCTCAAAGGTGTTAAACTACTTTTATTTCACATGCAAACCCCCCCCCAGTTATGGTGTATTGTATTCAATTTTTCATATTAAAAGTATTTTACCTTTAAATTCAAACATTTATAGCTTGGTTTTCCTCATCTATTTGCATTTTGTTCCATTTCTGGTTTTGTGTACTATTTCTCTTTATTCTCTTCTTAGAACACCAACCCTAAAAACTGAGGAAGAAACTTAGGCAACACACGTTATAAGTATGAATCTCCTTGTGATCCTGGAGCACTTTTCATTTCTCTCTAGGGCAAGCATGTATGACACTAAATTTAATAGTTTGTTTTTCTTTTCTCTCTTACCCACCACATGCTATGTTTTTCCTCTAGGGCTGAGACTGCCCTTGATAAGGCAAATCACACCTCTGATGCTTTCCTGGGTACAAGGTGGGGGAGCATCTGGCACTTAGAGGACACTGCTTGCTTACAGGAAGTGATGGAGTCCAGGTTCCTAGCCAGACTCTCTCACCTCAGAGCCCCAGCACTACTCCACATGGATGGTTCATTGTAGATGCTCCTAAACAAAGGGTTGTACCTACCATGTAGAAAATGACCACACAGAAAAGTGTTTATTGGAGGAAATAATGGACAAAGTTTTAATGAAGTCTGTAAGGAAAAAATAAGTGCTAAAGTATTATTCCTACTGACTACACTGGCAAGTCTTAAAATATAGTGATGACAGCACATTTCCTGTGGCTATTTTTGAGACACACACACACTATATATTGGAAACAGCTATTTTTTTGTGACCTCAATAATGTCATATGGGTGGTTAACAAATTTGATATATTATATTTCTCTAATAATAGTGGCGTTTGAACTATTTTAATTTAAGGGAGCTCCAAACTAGTGAATACACATAAATATATTAGCCTGATTCCACAAAGACATTAAATTTATTCTTTAATAGTGCTCATATACACTGAAAACACAGTTATTTAACCACTGAAGATGAGTCCACCTCCATTACAGCTTTATATATTACAGAAATTTGCATAAAATTTGATAAGGGTGAGAGGAGGGGATGAGAATCAGTAATGAATGCCTACCCAATGCTATGTTGCACTGTGTTTAATCCTGGGAGCTAGTTACCACTAACCTTATTTTACACATAAGGAGACATGTAGAGAGAAGTTAAAAAGTTACCCAATGGCACTAAATTATTATATTGTGTACCAAGTCTCATTAGTGCCACAGTGGTTTTGGACACCTCACCAGACCACATCCTGACAATTATATCTCATGACAGCATTGTAATATAAGTCATTATTCAAAATGACTTTTTGGTAACAGATGCAGTATCACTTTATATTGCTCCTTTTCATCTTAATATAGTCCGGTAGATATATATTTCACTATAAAGATATAGATAATTTTGCATAATTAAAGGTTAATCAGCACCACATTGACACACACATACAAATCATACTTGACTCTCATAGTTAACGATCATTATTGAGTCTAGGTGCCAGTACTCTGCCAATACTCTGACCCAGTAGTCTTAATAAGTATAATGATGCATGACTCAAAGAGTGAATGTGCAGGGTAGACCATGAACACCTCCAAGGTAAAAAATAATTTTAGGACAAAATTTGAGTAGTTTATTTCAAAATGAAAAGAAAAAAATCATATTTGTTGATCTATGTTTTCCTTATCTTATATATTTTGGGAAAAATAGATTGCTTCCACAAACCTTCCAAATTCTGCACCACTTACATCTGCAAAATATGTAGAATGTAATAGCATTCTACTTCCAAACCTGTGCTCACGTCACAGTAGCTGAGGGCAATTCGGAGACTCCTTTCTGAAGTTTTATATAGTGTTGTCTACCGGACCAAGGCTCCTTTGAAGCACTTTTGAAACATATTGTTTTAGTAGCATCAGGATCTGGAAATCCAAGCTGTCATCTCTATGAGTGAATAGAAACTTTATTCACTGCATCTGCTATTTACATGGAGATATTCACATGTGCACATCACTGTTGCTAGGAGACTCAGAACAAGATTCTGACACCAGCCAGGAGAGATGCATAAATATATGTCATTAGATCACCCCAGTTATCACAGCACACTGTTTTCTCTATTGCTCATCCTATTGCAGCGGAATTGAACTTCAAAACCCAAGCTTGCTTAAATTAGCCCAGGATGTCGAATGTCTGCAAATATCTTAAACTAAAATTAAACACACCATAGCTAGTCATTGTGAATTCTTCCATCTATACTTGATTTTCTGATGTACATTCATACATCTTTCTTAAATCTAAGAAAGTATGGTCAATCTCTTTTACTATATCTGTGCGCTATCTCCCTATAACCAATGTATGTTCTCTTAGTCATACAGCTTAGAAACTATAGTTTTTTCCAGAGTATATTTTCTTCATTCATTCAACACATTTTAATATTATTATAGTGATTGCACTGCTGAGTATTTGGCAGTTTAGGCAATAAAATGAATTAAAGAAGCTTTATTCTGATCTGCATGATTTTCATCCTGTGCCGAAGGGCAACTCACAAGGTGTTACGGTTTGGCAACAGATTTCCCGTCCCTTCCCTTCCTTTCCCGTCCCTTTCCCCTCCCTCCCTCTCCTTCTTTCCTTTCTTCAATTGGAAGAAAATGTCTCCTCTAAAAGTTTTAAAATGGAGTCATAGGGGATACCAATTACGTATATAAATAGCTAGGTTTTTCTTCCCTTTTTTCTTCCTTTTTCTCTTCTTTGGATTTTTATTACCTTTCCTGTACATCAGAGATGAATGACTATATAACTTTAGAAAATTAAAATAATAATAAGTCAACTCAGTATAGTGTGTTCTGTTTTATTTTCTGGCCACAGTTACCATGTATTGAAATAATATTTCCTGAATATTTATTATGTTCGTATGGTGTAGACAGTATACTAAACAACATATTTGCACTACAATGAATCTCTTCCAATTGCTTTTGGGACACTGACTTTGTTAATGTATCATCAATAACACTTTTTAAAGGTAGGCAATTGATTATACTTTTTATTCATTTTAGTATATAGAATTTTACCAGGGAGAGAATGGGATAAAAATTTATTCTTTTTATTTCTTGCTGTGGTCTATCCTTTATTCAGAGAATTTCAAGGCTCTTGTCTGGTTAACTTATACTTCACCTGGTAATGCAAATTTTGTAAGATTTTACAGTTGTAACAGGTTTTAACATATGTTGTTACAATGAAGCCCGGAAACTTTGTAGCATGTTCAGTGTTGCATAGACACTTAGAAATAGGCAGCGTAGAGCCTCTCAGTTGGCTGCCCCATCCTGATGTTCTGTGCTTCTTATAAGCTGGCATTGATGATGAAAATTCTTCCATTGAAGACTGAATACATGTATTATTCATGTACATTGTGTCTGTGTTTTGGGGGAGTTACAGAGAAATAAAGTTATTTCCTTAGTATAAACAAATTAACCAGGATAGTCGCTAATAGTATCTGATGATGACAGCATGTGTTCAAGGTGTTTGAGATTTAAAAAAATATATGTTCTTAAAGAAAATTACCTTTTAAAATGTCAGTGTGATTATGATCTCTCTCTCACTATGGATTCATATACCTAAAATTAAATGTATATATTTATTTCTTCTTCTGATTTCTCCAGTTGTTCTATTAACTCAAAGTTGCAATTCAAAATTGCATTTAACTCTCTCCTGTCCACCCTTCTTCCCACCAACCAGTGTTACTTTATTCTTTGGTTTCCATCTCAGCAATATGGCTCATTTAACTCCTTTTTATCCCTATTCCCACTGCTACTCCCTAAGTCTAGCCTTCAGTATTTTCCCATTATTTATCTTCTGGATAGGCTTCATAATGCACAGCCATGTGTGTACAAATTCAGGTAGATCTTCATGACTGGATTGTGGGACACCAGCTCTACAGTTGTTCTATGTTCTCTCTTAAGAGAAAAAAACACACACTTTGTGTGCAAGATGGAAAAAATAGTACAAAAATGATATAACATATTTTGAATAGGGTGAATAGAAACAAACCAATATGAATAGGTAGGAAGTAAAATCTGGCCCTGCGGGTATAGAAAGAAAAGAAAGAATGTGAATCATGGCCCTATACAATGAACGACTTTGCTTTTAGAGATGAAAAATATCTAGTGTTGGATCCTCTGAAGCTTTATCCTATATAACAGAAAAACAAGGCTCTTCAGGAAAAAGAATAAGGAATTCTTCACTAGCATGCTAAGGAAGGAATATGTATGACAGTCAGTGACTCCTTGCTCATGGGTATTTGTCACATGTGGGAACATACAGATCTGTCTTGGCCAATGAGAAATAACTGTCTGTCTTGTTGTGACACCTTATGATGAAGAAAAATCTTTGTCTTAGCAAACCTGCCAACTACTATGTTCTACTTATCAACTGGGTGTAATTAGCTCCCCTAGAAAATGCCTAGACAGAAAGCCAAATAATTAGGGGACCTGGCTATTTTATCTGTTTTGAACTGAAATTTGAGACTTCAACAAAAATAGGACCTCAGAATTGGCTTTAAGGATGAACTGATAATGATGATAAAAACCAGTTTCTACTTCTTCTAGAAACTATGGCTAGACAACATCCCTTATTCTACCTGGCAACGTGATGCCTCCAATAAAATGGAGCAGGATTGACTCCTGCCATCTCCACACAGGCTTCAGAGCATCCCACAAATGCCTTTCCATGCTCCTCCCTCTGTTGTTGGCTGGATGTTGACATCCAGAGCAATTTGGAAATATATGTTATATATATATATTAAGAACGTGGGTCAGTTTGGATCAATTAATGCTGGGAGGAGGCTTGAACTGTTTTGGACAGTTTTACATGAACGAAAATTAAATACCAAGTGTTTTTAAGCCATTATTCCATTATTCAGTTGGAGTTTTGTTAAACCAGCTAGCATTTTGGTAGATAATATAGATGGAATCTAGAAGTATATCTATTGTATCTAACAAATATAGATGGTATATATAAGTTTTAAATATCTTTCTGGCTTATAGTTTTAAATAATTTTTTAAAAATTATTATGGGTAGTCAAAAAATGTAGTTAGGAAGACAGAGACTAAGGATATGTTTTGCCTAGAGAATCAGTTACATGAATAGAAGAGAGTTTGAGTAAAAGTAGAATGAAAAATCATTTTTTCTAGGAAGTTAACCATTATTATTGTAGTTAATAAAGACAATTCAGAAGAAAAACAAAAAAAAGGTAACAATAAATAATTCATAGGAGAAATGAGTCATAAATTTTATACATTCCTCATGCCTTTAGAAATTTATACACCACTTATAGCAAAATAATCCTACCTTAAGAAACAAGAAATATCTCAAATGAACAACCTAACATTACACCTAAAGCAATCAGAGAAAGGAACAAAAATACCCCAAAGTTAGCATAAGGAAAGAAATCATAAAGATCAGATCAGAAATAAATGAAAAAGAAATGAAGGAAATGATAGTGAAGATCAATAAAACTAAAAGCTGCTTCTTGAGAAGATAAACAAAATTGATAAACCATTAGCCAGACTCATCAAGAAAAAAAGGGAGAAGACTCAAATCAATAGAATTAGGTATGAAAAAGGAGAAGTAACAACTGACACTGCAGAAATACAAAGGATCATGAGAGATTACTACAAGCAACTCTATGTCAATAAAATGGACAACCTGGGAGAAATGGACAAATTCTTAGAAATGCACAACTTTCCGAGACTGAACCAGGAAGAAATAGAAAATATAAACAGACCAATCACAAGCACTGAAATTGAAACTGTGACTAAAAATCTTCCAACAAACAAAAGCCCAGGACCAGATGGCTTCACAGGAGAATTCTATCAAACATTTAGAGCAGAGCTAACACCTATCCTTCTCAAACTCTTCCAAAATATAGCAGAGAGAGGAATACTCCCAAATTCATTCTACGAGGTCACCATCTCCCTGATACCAAAACCAGACAAAGATGTCACAAAGAAAGAAAACTACAGGCCAGTATCACTAATGAACATAGATGCAAAAATCCTCAACAAAATACTAGCAAACAGAATCCAACAGTACACTAAAAGGATCATACACCATGATCAAGTGGGGTTTATCCCAGGAATGCAAGGATTCTTCAATATATGCAAATCAATCAATGTGATACACCATATTAACAAACTGAAGGAGAAAAAACATATGATCATCTCAATAGATGCAGAGAAAGCTTTTGACAAAATTTAACAGCCATTTATGATAAAAACCCTGCAGAAAGTAGGCATAGAGGGAACTTACCTCAACATAATAAAGGCCATATATGGTAAACCCACAGCAAACATCATGCTCAGTGGTGAAAAACTGAAACCATTTCCACTAAGGTCTGGAAGAAGACAAGGTTGCCCACTCTTACCACTCTTATTCAACATAGTTTTGGAAGTTTTAGCCACAGCAATCAGAGAAGAAAAAGAAATAAAAGGAATCCAAATCAGAAAAGAAGAAGTAAAGCTGTCACTGTTTGCAGATGACATGATACTATACATAGAGAATCCTAAAGATGCTACCAGAAAACTACTAGAGCCAATCAATGAATTTGTTAAAGTAGCAGGATACAAAATTAATGCACAGAAATCTCTTGCATTCCTATGCACTAATGATGAAAAATCTGAAAGTGAAATCAAGAAAACACTCCCATTTACCATTGCAACAAAAAGAATAAAATATCTAGGAATAAACCTACCTAAGAAGATAAAAGACCTGTATGCAGAAAATTATAAGACACTGATGAAAGAAATTAAAGATAATACAGATAGATGGAGAGATATACCATGTTCTTGGATTGGAAGAATCAACATTGTGGAAATGACTATACTACCCAAAACAATCTACAGATTCAATGCAATCCCTATCAAACTACCAATGGCATTTTTCACAGAACTAGAACAAAAAATTTCACAATTTGTATGGAAACACAAAAGACCCCGAATAGCCAAAGCAATCTTGAGAAAGATAAACAGGGCTGGAGGAATCAGACACCCTGACTTCAGACTGTATTACAAAGCTACAGTAATCAAGACAGTATGGTACTGGCACAAAAACAGAGATACAGATCAATGGAACAGGATAGAAAGCCCAGAGATAAACCCACACACATATGGTCACTTTATCTTTGATAAAGGATATCAAATATACAAGAATATACAGTGGAGAAAAGAGAGCCTCTTCAGTAAGTGGTGCTGGGCAAACTGGACAGCTACATGTAAATGAATGAAATGAGAACACTCCCTAACACCATACACAAAAATAAACTCAAAATGGATTAGAGACCTAAATGTAAGGCCAGACACTATAAAACGCTTATAGGAAATCATAGACAGAACACTCTATGACATAAATCACAGCAAGATCCTTTTTGACCCACCTCCTAGAGAAATGGAAATAAAAACACAAATAAACAAATGGGACCTAATGAAACTTAAAAGCTTTTGCACAGTAAAGGAAAGCATAAACAAGACGAAAAGATAACCCTCAGAATGGGAGAAAATATTTGCAAATGAAGCAACTGACAAAGGATTAATGTCCAAAATTTACAAGCAGCTCATGCAGCTCAATATCAAAAAAATAAACAACCCAATCGAGAAACTGACAGAAGTTCTAAATAGACATTTCTCCAGTGAAGTTATACAGATTGCCAACAAACACATGAAAGAATGTTGAACATCATTAATCATTAGAGAAATGCAAATCAAAACTACAATGAGATATCATCTCATACTGGTCAGAACGGCCATCATCAAAAAATTTACAAACAATAAATGCTGGAGAGGGTGTGGAGAAAAAGGAACCCTCTTGCACTTTTGGTGGGAATGTGAATTGATATAGCCACTATGAAGAACAGTATGGAGGTTCCTTAAAAAACTACAAATAGAACTACCATACGACCCAGCAATCCCACTACTGGGCATATACCCTGAGAAAACGATAATTCAAAAAGAGTCATGTACCACAATGTTCATTGCAGCTGTATTTACAATAGCCAGGACATGGAAGCAACCTAAGTGTCCATCAACAGATGAATGGATAAAGAAGATGTGGCACATATATACAATGGAATATTACTCAGCCATAAAAAGATACAAAATTGAGTTATTTGTAGTAAGGTGGATGGACCTAGAGTCTGTCATACATAGTGAAGTAAGTCAGAAAGAGAAAAACAAATACCGTATGCTAACACATATATATGAAATCTAAAATAACAAAAAAAAGGTCATGAAGAACCTAGGGGTAAGACGGGAATAAAGACGCAGACCTGCTAGAGAATGGACTTGAGGATACAGGGAGGGAGAAGGGTAAGCTGGGACAAAATGAGAGAGTGGCATGGACATATATACACTACTGAATGTAAAATAGATAGCTAGTGGGAAGCAGCTGCATAGCACAGGGAGAGCAGCTCGATGATTTGTGACCACCTAGAGGAGTGGGATAGGGAGGGTGGGACGCAGGGCGGGAGACACAAGAGGGAAGAGATATGGGATTATATGTGTATGTCTAACTGGTTCATTTTGTTATAAAGCAGAAACTAACACCCCATTGTAAAGCAATTGTACTCCAATAAAGATGTTAAAAAGAAAAAAGAGACCAAAAAAAAGAAAGAGGAAATTTATACACCAAAGAACAGAGTGTTATTTACATATTGATGTGGTTTTTATACTGGGAGGTAAATAAAAGTCCTTCACGGGCATTGTTATGGTTGTATATGGTTGTTATGGTTGTATTCTAAGATAATGGAATTTGACAAAAAGGGATCGAGGATTGGGTCTATTTGAAAAATATGTTATCTAGTGTTAAGATTTTGCCTTTTTGATCTCGGTTTGGGAAAGGGTTCAGTGATGGACATTTATGAATAAAGGCACTGTTTCAGTAAGGATACGTAACTGCTGAATTTAAAAGCCCAGAAAGCTCTTAAAGTGCTTAAAATTATAAGTTTTTTGTCCCTCATACGAATGCCAATCCAGACCTGATGCCCCTCAAACTGGAAGTGTTGAGAATCACTTTAAGTTTTCCCTGGAGTGGGAAGAAGAGTGAAGTCACAGCAAGGTCAGTTTGGTGGTAGGTGGTTGACAAGGAAAGAGTCAGAAGCCGGTAACCCATTCTTTCTCTTTTCCTGAGAAACCTGGAAAGAAGGGGTGGCACTCATCCAATCTTGTTATAATCACTGTAGTAAGCAGACCTCCTAATAAACTCATAAACAGTATTTACCAGTAGAAAGATAACAGAGTGCTGTTATACATGAAATACTTTTATCCGAATATATCAGATCTGCTTAGGTTGTTTACTGTAAGTAAATCTGGGATGTATGGATATACGGTCATGACTGGCTGGGAGATAGGGTATAGTCACAGAAGCTACGTGATTAATGTGATAACAGATGATGATGTTCCTTAACATCTCAGTAATCACTGAGTATTCATTGCTCAGAACAATTGTCCCAGGTTGAATCTAAACCAGGATGCATCCTGAGGCTAGAGATAAAGGACCATTTACTTCGCAATTTTTTCAGACAGTCTTGGGTGTCTCCAAGAGAATAATGCATTGTGTCTCATGATTGCTTGCCTCCTGTGATTCACTAGCAAAATGAATGAAAAATTTGGTACGAAGTAAAGTCTATGATTCCTGTGAGTCTCATTTGACCATTCAATGCTTTGTTTCCTCAGAGTGGTAGGACATGAATATGTAGAAGAGAAAATGTAGAACTAGTAAATTTCTAAATTATTTACCTCTTCTCTGGGGGAAAAAGTAATACATACCCTATGGATCAAAAGCTGAGATCATTGTATTTGAATTTAGTCAGAAAATTGCAACTGAGTATATAGATTCTCTGTGTCTACCCTGACAAAATGCAAAAATGTCTTTCTAGAAGAGACCGTGGAATCATAATGGGTAGAATTGGGTTGTTATCACAAGTAGTTTTTGAAAATAAACATAGGTTGCAGATTTGATGGTTGTGGATGCTTCAGAAGGGTTTTTGGATCTAGAGGATGGCATTGTATGATCACTAATGTATCTTCCAACTGTGAGACTTAATGAGTCTATTGTTTTTCTCTTGTGTATCTCTCCCTCCATATTTTTTTCACTCCAATCAAAAATGAAAGCAAGTTTCTTTTCAGACCCATCACAAACTAACTCACTTCAATATTCAGACACCTTCAGTGACTTCTGATTGGCTATCACAGACATATTGAATCGAAATTGATGAAGTCCATGAATCTGAAGATTTTGGAACTTATCTTTGATCAGAATAGGCAGCCAGGACTGGGAATTGTGGTTGGTCCACTATATTATGTTGTAACAGACCTTTCTAATACTGTCTCTTCTCTCCTACTTTTTCTCAACTGTACATTACATTAAATTACTCACTGTTCTTCAATCTACCACTTATTTTCCTGCCTCTGTAACTATTTTTTTTTCTGTTTCTCAGAATGATAGTTTCTGACAATTGACCAAAGAGTTTTAATTGCACTTTTTTCAAAATTCTCTGTATTCTCTGAATGTAGTGGTCACTACATTCAGGAATCTTTCTTCTTATTTCTTCCAGGTAGTAATAGTTCCTTCTTTAGATACAAAGACTATTTTGTGTGTTTATTTTATGTATGTTACAATACTCTGTCCTTTAGGAACATTTTGAGATATCAGAATTTCATCTTTTTTTTTTTTAGCCTCTCTTGTTGTTTTAGGAAAAGAACTCTCATACTCAGCAAAATATAAATTCAATAAATGTTTGCTAATTTTTTGAGAAAAAGAACATGAAAGATAACCAGAGAGAGCAAAGGAAAACTGAAATTTAAAGACCATTTCAAAAATGTTACATTCAAAATTAAACTATGACTATTATTTGTTTATATAAGACACAGACCATTGAGATGAATGTATGGTGTATAATCTGTAGCAAGATAAGTATGTTTATATTTTCTCATAAAAATATGATTATATGTCCAATAGTATGATTTTTAATGGACTTATATATATGAAAATCTCTTCGTGAACCTTGAGTCAGGACCTTTCTCTCTCCTTCTCTGTGTATGTGTTTAAAATATCTCTATCTATCTTTCTATCTACCTATTTATGATCTATCTACCTATCTCTTTATATATCTAAATAGCTAGAGAGCTAAATAGATGGATACATATGTATATATACATACATAATATTATAATTCCTGATTGTGTTGCATTATGTTATATATTATTTAATATTTCATATGATACATGTTGTGAACTCTAGTGAAAAAGTATTTTCCTTTGATTTTAGCATAGACAAAGATAATGTAAGTTGAAGAGCTCAATATTAAAAGGAACATTCATAATTGTAATGATTGTAACGGATGGAAAAGGGAGTCTTGGAAATTAAAATCATTGTCAGCTTTCACATTTTTCCCATTCACATTTTTTTCTGTCTGGGGTCTGAGATAAGTATAAATTAAGGAGTCCAAAATGACACTAAGCTCGATGATTAACTACCAGGATATAAAGTAATTAGTATGCAAAAATCAACTGGGCTGAATGAAATATATTTTCAACCTTCAAGGATATCGTTTTGTTATCATAACTCGAGCAAAATGAAAATGTACAATATAAAAAGGATTTATACTGTATAATTAATGGAAACCTTTGATACCAATTTTGAAAATAATATGACAGAACTCTTATGACTGAATTAAAATAGAAATAGAGAGTCTCTCCATCTGGTCCTTAAGAGAAAGCTGTGAAATTTTATATAATAACAGTGCTATTTCCATGTTCTCCACTGGGCATATTTTACTAGCATCTTTTCTGAGGTAAATTTTATTTTTTCTTTTGCAAGTTTTCAACAAAGATACTGGAAAAGCCCTGAGTCTTTTTGTCATCTTCTTCCTGCCCCCTACTTCAGTTGGTCCTCCATAGGATTCTGCAGGAATGTATCTGAAATGCAAGGTGTTAAGACTGTTCTCAGTTCTTTATTGGCTTATACAGCCTAAGTTCATTGACAGTATAAAATGGTCGTTTGTAATCTGCCCCTGTATCCTCTCCAATGTCATCTCTTTAAGCTGTTTCTTGCAATATTTTTTCAACCGTCACTGCTTGCTGTTCTTTCCCCATCTTCTTGCAGTCCTCTGGACTTAACTGCACTTCCTTACATCCCAACTTTATCCAATTAACTCCACTCTTTAAGAATCCTTTTAGGCATTACTTTCTCCCGGAAGCTTTGTTAGCCACCAAGCCTTGTTGGTCAGGTGTCCCTTTTCTGTGCCCTCATAATACCTCATTTTACTCTAACTTGTTTTGTTGAAGTGTAACATACATGCAGAGAAAGGCAAGCACTACTAAACACATAGGTTGATAACGTTAGCCCACAAAACCAGCACTTTTGATGAGAAATAGGACATGATCCCACCATGGAAGCCTCTTTCATCCCTTCCAGTCACAACTCCACCCAAAGGCAGTTACTGTTCTCACTTCTAGCATCATACATTAGTTCCATCTGTTTTTGAATAATATAATGTGTATAATTTTGTGTACTGAGCAAAAGTTACCTCAGGACCTTGTCTTTGTATAGCCCTAGTTTGTACATTGTTTTGGATTCTGGTGAATTTTCTGATAATAACACTACTCTGTCAGCCATTATGATGAATCTGAAAGATTAAGTTTTGTCTCAAACAAAACTTAATTAAAACTAATATCAACACAATGCCAAGAAGTAGGATGAGGCCAACACGTGGTATTGATTTCAACCATGACCCACAGGGTCCTGGACACAGCCAGCTGAACAGATCCCATTAACCACTCTGATCAATCTTAGAAAGTCAGATGGCTTTCTCAGAATTTCTTATTCGACCTTTCTATTTGACCTGTGGAATTAACCAGGTATAGCAAGAAGTATTAACAATTTCAGAGCTCCTCCTTGGCCCATAAGGAAGAAGTGTAGGGCCAATCTATCATCCATAAAGACACTGGCCAGTGAGTTGAGACTGGGCTGTTTCCCTTTCAGAGATGGTGTCATTGATCACTACAGATAAAATCAGGGGCGTAATTCATACCTAATCTTTTATAATTGGTGACTCCCACTGTTGGGATAACTCACACAAGGTGTGTTATCCCTTTGGGTAGCTCCCCACAGTAACCAAAGGAGTTTCATTTTGGGGAGGTCACTGCAGTCATCTGAGGGCTACCTGATCCATTGGTGGCATTTCCATAACACTTAAAGGTCTCCTATGACCTTACATAAAATGCAACTCACTGTATTTTGAGGAGAGAGGCAAGCTAATACTTGACTTCCACACCTAAAGTATTGTCTCAGATTCCTTGGACAGTATTGTTCATAATCTGGGGAGGGAGGGCTCCTCTAATTGCATAGACTGACAGTGTCTTCAATGGGGCCTCTTGGCTAGCTAATAAGCCTTGGGTTTCCAGGTCAGTTCCAGTAATTAAGTTGGTTACTTGTTCTGAGAGGGATTTCCTGAGGACAATTAATCCAATCTTGTCCTGTCTGTCCACACACCAGCCAGGTGGCATTCATCCAGCCCAATGAAGGACTGAATGAAGGCTATGGCAGTGGGGGTGAGGAGACATCTGGAGGTATGGACAGATGTTCCACATGAGATATAGAAGAACTGGAACCATCCTTGGCTGTTTCAGATAGACAGACATTTTGGTAAAACTATTTGGGAGAGCTGCACCTGGGCGTTTCCCTTCCTCATGAATGCTGCATTGAGGGGCTCTGAAGGAGAAAATATTATTAATGTCCTACACTCCTCTGTATTTCCCAGAATCCAAGATGTTGCACACACCTCTACAGACGTTGGGGTTCTAGCTCTTCCTCTACCGGCACAAAATCAGTGGGACACATTCTAGAAGTAATAACTTTACTTCTGTTCTATTACTGTCCAACTCACAGCTAGATCTTTTGACCAAAAAATCAGGTGCAAGAAGGAGCTGGGATATATTTATAAAACATAACCAAAATTTACTTTGCCTCTCCTAGGCCCTCTTTGGCCCAGCTGCCACCTGCAGGGTCTCTCTTTGGTTTTCAACGGTTTGACTATGATTTGTTTAGGTGTGGTTATCATTTTTATATCTTCCTTGGGGTTTATTGTTCATCTCATATCAATAATTCTGTCTTTCCCCAAACTGGAAGGATTTGGAAATTATTTCTTCAAATATTTCTTCTGTCCTTTTTCCCTCTCCTCTCCATTCACACGGCTGTTGTGACTCCATTAACACGGCTGTTGAATCGCTTGATATTGTCCCGCAGGTCTATGAGATTTTGTTCATTTTTTTTAAAACAAATTCAATGAATTGTTCAGTTTTTTAAAAAATGAACATGTTTAGGCTTCCTATTTAGTAGCTTTATTGGGGTGTAACTTACGTGTAAAATTTACAAAATGCACTTATTTTAGGAGTACTGTTTGATGAATTTTAATCTTTGCATACAGCCATGTAACTTCTACCTCAGTCAAATTATACAGCCTCCTTCTACAGACATCCTCAGGCCCCTTCACAGGGACCATTCATTCCCAAAGAATGCAGAGTGCTTTGTTCTTTTCGCAAAGTGCAGCTTTTCTTTTCTGCAAAGAGGAAATCCACTTGTTGGATCTCCCATTCCTCTCCTTTACCAATCGTGCTTTTTCGTTACTAGCACCTACTTTCTATCATACTTGCCAGCACAATCAGTCCTTGAGGACCCTGAGGTCCTAGTTCTTTTCAGAAAAAAAGAAAATGCTTAGTTACATGAAAGCAAAATGTTCACACAGTTCTCTTAATCCTTTCAGAGGTGAAATTATTTTAAATATCACTTTAAAAAAGTAAAATCATTTTTCTCCCCCAAATCTCTGCATATTTTTTGGTTGTATATACATAAGCATGCTTCTCTTGGTAAACTATTTCAGTGTTTTCTAGAATTGGTTCCCCTAGAAAAGATGAAATCTGTTTGTCTATATGTGTCCAAGTACAGAGTTTTACAGATGTTAGTTTTAAACAAAAATATTGGGAGAGGTAGATTAAGAATATTCAGCTGGTTATGCTGTACTAGAGGCTTTTCTTGTGGATTAAAGATTTGGCCATATGAGGAAATAGTTTCCAGTCATTCCTATTAGTTGAAAATGAAAACTGATCTAATATAAAACCTTAGAGTTTTTATTACCATTTCTTTCTTTTATTTTTTAAAATAGATTTTAGTCTTAAGGACATGGGTTTAAATTGGTGTACAAGACGTACTCCTAAAATGTTGTACTATCTTTTTCTGAGTCTTCCAATAAAATGCGACTCTAAAACATATTGACATCTCTATGGTGTTTTTAAGTCTTATATTTAGATTTCCATTATTGTTTATCTTTTCCATATTCCTTACATTTTCTTTGAGAGAATGCATGTTTTTGTTCAGTGTATTCATTATATAAGTTGTCTTTCTCTATGAAAGTGTAATTATTTGGAAATGAAAATTGGATTAAAAACATGAGTGCTAAAAGCTTACCACAGTCAAGTTTATAATTAACAGTACTTTTGTATTATGCACCAAAAAAGTCTGTTTTCCATTTTATTTAAATATTCTTTTCTTGTTTATGTCCTGGATTCTTCTTGTCAGACAGCCATAATTAAAATAATTGATTCTGTGAAAAGATCCAGCAGTGTAATGCCTAACAGTCCATATCAAAAAGGTCAGACACCAATTACTGTAATTTTGCATAAAATGAAATAAAAAAGCTGCCCCTTTCACTCCAAGTGAAAAATGTTAGGATAATCAGAATTCTCAGGAGGCTTTTTCAATCAATACATGCTTCAGTGAATGATTGCAGCCCCAAAATTCAAAGAACATTCTATTCAGGCCTACAATTATGGTCACACGGAATATAACTCCTTTTAGAAGGATTTTTTTTTTTCTCCTTGAAAAGATTGATTTTGGTTGTCCAAAATCCTCATGGTTTCTCCGACACAGTGTTTTTGTATGTTTCTGGAGTTCAGTCCCATTTGTTAATGTTTGCATTCACTGGATTGACTCCTTCCTGAAATGCTTGTGACTCTGTAGCAAGGATACCTTTTCTATCTAGACATTCAGGGCTTTAACCAATGAAACCTACACGTTTTAGGACAATGTAATACTGCAACCTTGAGGGTACTTTTAAAGTCAGCACATGGAAAACATCATTCACATTAAAACAGCTTTCTGAGTCTGCAGAAATGCAATTATTTTTCCGGTAAAATATCCTTTTTTTTTTTTTTTTTTTTGGATTTAAGCCCCACACTAATCCAGTATGATTTTATCTTAACTTGATTACATCTGCAAAGACCCTATTCCAAATGTAACATTCATAGGCTCCTAGGGGACATGAAATTTGGGGCACAATATTCAACCTATTACACTATAAATTTAAAAATATATTGTATAACTATATATAGTGTTTTTATAGGTCTCCTATTAAAAAAAAACCCTCACATGGCCTAGGTGACCCAGCCAGTAAGTGGAATAGATCAACTTTAAACTTTGTTCTGTTTGGTTCCACACATGGTTATCACCCTGCTTTTACCTTGACAGTGGATCTATATTTTATGCTTTATGAAGAGCTCAGGGCTACTCAAAGCTCTTTACTCTCAAAGTCAAACCTCTAACCCAGACACATATTGCACAAACCATCTTTAATTTCAAGGCAAATATTCTGATATGAGTAGAGCATGTAAGAACAGTGTGTTTGATATTTTTTTTAATGCCTAGGGAAGTAATATAAGGTAAGTAGACTGGTGACTATATCTGAGCCTGAAGTTTACAGGAGGATATTCTTCTGTCTGCTTTCAATTGAGTTTGATGTGGCAAGAGTCACAGGGATAATTTCACAATTAGCCCTTAGAAAACTGGTTCTCTAAGTCTGGGCCCTGGACCAACAGCAGCTTCTTGGACATTATGAGAAATGCAAATTCTCATGTCCAGCAATCTCTGTTTTAATGAGCCCTCCAAGGGATTGTGATGGACACCAAAGTTATAGAACTACTACTCTAGAATCAGCTTTTCCTCTACTCGTGGGCATTTATTAAGAGAGGTGTCCTTGGTGTCTTCCCTGGTCCAATGTATTCACCAGGGTCAGCCACTAGAAATGTATTTGTTCTTGAGGTTTAGCCAGTAACATTAAAGTTCATGTTCTTGCTTTTTCTGCTCATTTACATTCTGATTTTGGTGTCACTTTGGGAAGTGGTTGGGTTGTGAGATCACAATGAACTTTTTACATTATATCCAACATGTCTTAATTTCAGTTTCTACCTCATATTACAGATATTTGGGCACATGTTTTATCTTTCTTTTATGTATATAAACTCTTTTAGGACAGGGATAGTATACTGTTATGCTTCCATCCTTCCACGGTGCCTACAAATAATAAACTTTCCGTGTACAGAGTGGCCACTCAATACATTTTGGGGAAGGGATTGAATTAAACATATAATCTTAGAAAAAATGATTCCACAAAAGCAATTTTTATGTCCCAGATAGTTAATCATATTGACATTTTATAGTATTTATCTGTACATTTCAAAGCTAATACCTTTTATTGGAAACAGAATAGAATTATTTACTAAACCAATTTCTATAGTGGAAAAAAAAAACTTTTAGAGCAACATGAATCAAAATGTCCTTTTGAATATAAAGTACAGTGACAATAATAATTGAAGTTCCTAGAAGCAATGTAGCCGTAATGAGCTGCTGCCACAGCTCTCATATACTTACTAAGCACAGAGGAACTGTTTGCTGCTGTGGATAAAAAGAGCTGGACTGCTTGATCATTTGCTTAACTCCACTTTATTTTTATTTATTTATTTATTTTAAAATATCTTCATTGGAGTATAATTGCTTTACAATGGTGTGTTAGTTTCTGTTTTATAACAAAGTAAATTAGCTACACATATACATATATCCCCATTAACTCCACTTTAGATAAAGTCTTTAGAAAGTAAGCTTCTATTAACGAGATTTTCTTAAAACCATTTAATGGGTCTCTGCCTTCTATTTAATGTTTAAGATGTCAAATGAGAGTGATTCCTCTTTAGGAATCTCTACTGCTAGTTCATTTCTACAGAATATGATACTTCTCCTCTACCTCGCAAAAAACTGATAGATTATTCTTGCCCTATTGCGTAACTTAAAATCATTCTTCATTTCTCGAAATTCAATATATTTCTAATTTCACTGTATTTTTGTTTATCTAAATTCATCCTTTAAAAGTTGTAATTCTTTTAAAAGCTAGGGATTACCTTTGTTTATATAATAGCATATTTTGGAAATTATTTATAATTTAATATTCAAGAAGCTAGAATTTAGAATTTTGTTTCACTTGTCATTGATTACCAGCCTAGAACATAGGCACTTAATAAACATTTGAAAAATTGAATGAATTCATTCATTTTACTAAAGAGAGGAATTTCAATGTGAAATAACCCATCCAAGGGATAATGTGGTCTAGAAATGTTCAGTGGGGAAGAGTATTGCACTGTCTTGGAATCTGACTGAGTCTGAATATCAGATACCAGCTGTGTGGAGAGAAAGCTACCCAGTCATTATACAGAGTGTCCCTAAGTAGGTGGATGTGGTTGAAGTATGTCACTTTTGGGTTGATAATTTGAGAATTGTCATATAGCATTACAGAATTAAAAAAATATAAACTATAACAGGCAATGTCAATGTGATGATAGGAAAAAAGAATTGCTGCTGGCTTTCTAGAGTCATTTTTGTCCCTATAAGCAGAGTAAGCAAATTAGGATGATCATTCATGCATAATTTACACTTAGGTGAAGTTTTCTCAGTGTTAGAAGTCATCCAATTCTTCAGGTTATCAACTGCCAAGAGCAGGTATAATGTAGTTTATCTACAGCTGAACTGAAGATAATCATCTTAAAGAAATGAAAACAACTTCTTAGCATAAAAAGATGCTTATCCTCTGGTAAGTCTACTAAATATAGATTCAGAGAGAGTTAAGAACTCCCAGATTTAAAATAGCTCATGCATACCAATTAGCCTGTTTGGTTCTCCTTTGCTCAACCTCAGTCCAACCTGGTTGATGATCCCTTCACCATTCTTCCTGTACCTCATGTTCTGCTCTGCAAGGAAATCAGCAAGAGAGTTCAACAGATCCTCATAGGTAGTGCAGACTGTTTTCTGAACTAATATTTACTCACCATTTCTCTTCTTTATTTTCAGATGACCTATTACCCCTCACTTTCTTTCCTTCCCAACCTTATCTTAAATTTTCCCAAACTTTCACTGAAAATTTATGTTCAAATTCCATCCTTCTTCACAAACTTATCTTACTTCACAAAACTACCTCCTTTTCACTTTCTCCCTTCATTCTATATAAGGGCCAAAACTTACCAGATTATGAAAAAGAAATGTGCTCAAGATATACCTGAATTGACAAAAAAAGTGTATATTTTGAAGTGAAAAGAGATTTAACAAAGAACTATTGCCACCAACTAGTGAAGTCCTTGATGGATAAGAGAACTCTACTTCAAAATCAGCCTATTTTTTTATTTGTCTCTTTATAATCTAAATAAAGAGATCTTCTTTGAGCTATAACTTGTAATACTAAAAACATACTTAATTCCTAATATTATTAAATAATCTGCATTTTTATTGTGGCAATGTTTTCTACTATATTTCATTAAAAATATGTATCGTTTAATACTGATGAAGAACATTCTGGCGATCTAGTTTGGGAAGCATATCATTCTTTACTAGGCTGCTCTCACACGAAAACACATTCCCAGTTTAGGCAAGTAAATTACAAATGGAATATAGGAACATCAGCAAGTGGAGTATTTGCTGATTCAGATTGCTTCTTAGAAACCATTTAATGCAAGAATCTTTTTATTGTGATCCCCAAGTTTTCTTAAGTTATATTAGTAAACAGTTTAGGAAGAAGGAAAGAGAGGAATGAAAATTGTGGCCTTGAAATAAAGCCAAGCCACCTTGTCAACTTAGACTGGGCAGTGAATCCCAACATTTACTGTGCGTCACAGTCACCAAAAGGTTTGTTAGTGCACAGGTAGCGGAACCCCACCCCCAAAGTTCATTGTCAGGATGTCAGTGGTCAAGTTTATATTTATAATAGGTATAATGTGGACATTTGTCTCAGCATATGAAATAAGTGCACCCACGATTTATTGACTCAGTGTGTTTTCATAAGGAAATTTAAATTTCCAATATCTGTTTTGCTGGAATGATATACCTTCCCACCATGATGGTCCTAAATACTTTTCTCGGATTTTTGGTTTTTAACCTGTTATGAGAAGTCCTTTGTTAAAATTATTTTACCTTTTACCCCTAAGCATAAATACTCTATTGAAAAATAGAAAGCAAGGGGAGGAATTTTTATGGATTAAATCAGCAGTACATTTTGATTGTAATGTGATCCCCCAAGTCAAGAAGGCTGTCTGGAAATAGAAGGAGGACTCAGTAGAGAACTTTATTATGCCAGCGATGTGGGAAGTCAACTATTTTCTTGCCCCTACAGGGGTTTGGCTTCAATGAAGATCATATCAAGATGAGACCAGTCTCCTTGATCAGATTAAACTGAACACCCCTCCACCTCTCCAGGCAGGGCACAAAGGATTACCAGAGGAATGGGGACATTTTTGGAATGGCTCTGTACCTGTATTCCTTCTTTGTTATCTAGCTCATCTTCCTTTCGTCTTTCTATAATACTTTCTACATATGCTCTCCCCTCTTCCTCACACTTCTACTTACCCCTGTGTATCTTCAACTTCTTTTTCTGGACTCAACTTAATATAACTTTTTCAGGGAAACATCTCTAACCTTCAATAACAGTGAATTCTGTCTCTAGTAACTCACCATCTATGCCTCTCACAACATTTGTGCTCTGATATTATTCAATTAGCTATTTGTTTAACATTTTTATTATTATCCACGAGGTTTCTTAAGGTATATTTGTAAGCAGTTTAGGAAGAAAGAAAGTAAGTTTAGGTTATAAGATCTGTGAGGACAGACTGTTTTGATCAGTACTGTATAGTATTTAACAAAATAGATGCAAAATAGATGTGTTTGTATGTACTCGGTACATAGTAGGTATTAAATATCTTGATAGATTGACTGAAAGTTATTTTGCCACTAGGTATGCAATTGTAATTGCAATTGTAATTACATGTAAACATCCCAACTGCATTTATAATGGAGAAGATTTCATTGTGAAGTAAGTTAGATCAACCAATCAATTCATCCATTAGAGGTCCAATAATTGTGCTATGGAGTGGCTCACTTAATGAAGATCTGTATCCTTAGTTAACTACAAAATAAATTCTTCATTTAGAATCATAATGTTTTCAAGCCAAAAGAGGACACAGTGGTATGGACGGCTTTGGAATTAGATAAGTTTGAATTTGAACTCCAGCATTTTCAGTTAAGTGTATTAGGCAAGTTATCTGAATTTTTTGAGCCTGGTTTTCTCATATGTAAAGTGTGGTTAGTGTTATGACCTTTGCAAAATTGTGAATATTAGGAAAATTACATGAAACATTTATTATGTAATTAATAAATATTACTTATTTATGCATATAATTAAATAACTAACAACAAAAACAGGTCATCAAAAGAACATTTCAATTTTATTCCTTAATTTTTCAAAAAATGCTTATCCAGTTTTTCTATATGCCAACCAATAAATGTCCAATTTGCCTAATAATTGCCTCTAGCTCTTAGGATATACAATGCATTGTCACTTAAAATTTACCTGTGTCATGAGATAGTTCCTTCCAATTTTAGTTTTAGCAATATTTTAATTTAGTCTTTAAAGAAACATTGAATAACACTGTGAAATTATATTAACCTAAATGAATAAAGTAAGTCATTTTACCATTCAAAGCTACTATGTGAATCCCTTAAATCAATATATTAATATTTAATTACTGTATTAAGAAAGAATTAATATGAGAACTGCAGCAAATACATTGTAGAGAAAGTGATTTTTAGGTCTTAAAAGTGCCTATATCATTTTATTAGCCTCCAGACTGTAGAAATGACCACTCTAATTCTGGGTTAAGGTGTGGATTGAATGCATATGTCTAATTTTATTCTCTCCAGAAATCCCAGGAAAAGTTATTTTTCTTTTTATCATTGTTACTGTTTTAAGTGATGAATTTACCAAGGCAAAGAAAGTTAGAGAGAGAGAAAAAACAAAAACAAAACCCAAAAAACAGCAACAGAGTTTTGGGAATAAGGTAAAAGATGGGTAAATGGTAATTCATTTAGCTGAATCCCAAGCATACAGTGAAGAAAGATGGAAAACCAAGAACCAATATGTTTACATGGCAGAAAACTCAAAAATTACAAAACTGGTGGTAACGATTAGCTTTGTAAAGGGGAGGTAACAAGGCATGGCTCAAATAAAGATAAACCCTTGTTTTTTGAGAGCAGTTAGATCCCTACATGACTTTCCTTATACCAAACTGCCCTGCTATCCTTCTAGAAATTTGGAGATTTTTCTCTGGAGGGGATAAAAGAGAAGGACTCTGGACTGGAGGGTGTCAGTCATAACTGAACACATGGGAGCCAAACCAAAAATGGTGAGATTAAGGAACCATAATCTTTAAATCCTGAGGCTCCCACCTTACCAGTGGACAGAAGAGTTTACCATCCAGGTAGAAGACTAGAAGACCTAAAAATACTGACAGTAGAGATTCCCCAAGAGATTCCCCAGGTTAGGTTTGAGATGTCTTTTTTTTTTTTTTTTGAGTTGTCTTTTTGATGTCCAAGTAGAAATTAAATATTGTAGTCTGATGATCAGAGATAGGTCTGGGAAGGATATAGCCATTTAAGAGTCATTTGTGTCCAGAAACCAGAAAAATAAACTAATGCAGACTGTCCAGAAAATGTGGTTTGTTGGATACCAAGATTAAGAAAAAATCAAAAGAAAAGAGTGATCAACTGTATCACAGGTTGCTGATAAATGAGAGATGAGAGATGAGGATTGACTATTGGATTTCAAAATATGATGATTAGTAGAGATAGTAGATCATTTGGAAACAGTGGACAAGAGTTTGAAAAGCTTTTCCATAAAGGAGAAGAGAGCAATATGGCAGTTGCTGTAAAGGGTTATTTTTTTTTCTCTAGGGAGACATAAGGTGGGTGTTGGCTTGAGGGAAAGATATTTTAATGATGGAGAGAGGGATAATAATTGCTAAGAGTTGTCCTTGACAATGTGAGAAAAAATGAGGATACATAAGCAGTGAGGTTAGTTTTTACTGGGATGCTCACAATTTATTATTAACAGTAATAGAGAAATGCAAATACATGGGTACCAACACTGGGTGTAATTTTTGACATTGAAAGCTTATGAAATATTCTTTAATCCTTCTGTTTCTTCATGTAAGGGCTATTAATATTTGAGGAAGATTTCAGAAGCTGGGATTATAATTTTGAAGTTAAGGTAGTAACAAGGTGTAAGGTACAGTTATGGGAGTGACTGCTTAAGGACGACTGAGGCCAAATAACTTACATGCCACGCTTTGGAAAGATCACACAAATGTATATTGAAATAATCAAGAATTAAAAAGAGGTTGTGTTATAGAGATATCCAGTGAGCAAGGAGATAACGATTTTAAAGAAACAGAGGGAGTGAACCTGGGTCAGTGATAACTACAGCAGGCAGGATTGTAGCTGAGAGTCAAAGCTGAGGAATTTTAAGCAGAGAGGGAGATGATGCTCTAGAAGATTCAATACAGAACAGGGAAGTAGGAAGTCACGTGCTCATTGTCAAGCCAAGGTGTATAGCGGGGGGCGGCGGGGCACATAAAAACTGCTGGGAAAGCAGCCTCCTCGGGGGAGATTCAAGTTTTAATTAGAGCCAGAAGGTAGGGAGCATTCTGCAAAACTGCTCACGATAAAAGACTGTGCTTGATTTCTCAAGAGTTGCTCACACTTATACATTGTGATTTCCAAACTCATATTCCTATTTGGAGAAAATAAAACATTAATAATTCAAGGAAACTAAAATTTGGATTTTTAAGATATGCATTATAAATACATAAGATGAATACTCAAGAATATGTTGTAAGCAGAGGAGGTTGATGATAAATATATATTATATGCCTCTGAATTTACATATATATAATATATATAGCACATCACACATCCCTAAAACTTTTATACACATTTTCATCTAATGTGGCAAAATGTCTACTGTATTCAATCAGTTCCTTATTGATTAGAAAATTTTATAGTTTTAAGGAAGTTCACAGTCTCCCATTCTTTAATATAATGTTTAAAATCCTACTCTGAGGCATTTCTGACTTGATCATTCTAAGTTCAGTAACTCTCTTTTCCACTATCCCTCATTATGTTTAAAATTTGTTGTAAGGTCATTCAAAGTCTAAGAGCCTACAGCTATGTTTAAATGAGAACGATATTTACATGGAGAAAGAACTTTCTTCCACTCACCATTGCCAAGTCCAAGTAACTGCTGCAGTCATCAAGATGTTGTTGTCAAGATGTTGTTGTTTTTAATGATCAATACAATGTGGTATTTAATAGCACTTTCATCAGGGCTATACCTACAATGTAAAACAGAATACCCACATGCTATTGCGTGTGACTTGTCTTTTAAAGTACTAATCAGAAACAGAGCAGTCCTTGGCAATTTCACACTCTTGGGAATGACTTCGATTTCTGAGAAATAGCTAAGCATTTATCTATGACAGAATACTATTTCCTAGATACCAGCAAACACTTATAAGAAATAGAAACATAATAAATAAACATAAAATATAGCTCTAACTCTACTGATAAGTTCTGAAACTAATATCTTTTTTTTTCCCCCAACTACCAGCATTTCACTATGAAACAAATTGAAAGTTGATTTTTGGGGGCCTTTATTTTGTATGTACACAGCAGTATTTTTTTTTTCTTTATGAACAAAGGGAATTGTTCTGGCTCTGCTCCAATCACTTTAAAAATGAAAAAAAAAAAAGGCATTCTACATTAGAGAAAGAAATTAAATAAGAGGAGTTGAAACAATTACTTTCAAAGAATATTCAATTGAATCTAAAATTGTAATTTCTATTTTTAAGTAAATACATTTACAAAAATTAATATGTAAGAGAATATGTGAATATCTACATTATTTAAATTTTGTACTAAAAGGAGAAAGAAAACTACTATGTATTTTTGAATGCCTTAGAAAAAATAAGTTGGATAATATAGAAAGTAAAAAATAATATATGAAAGAGTAAGGATGTTTCTTCATCCCTGTCTCATATCTAGTCCTTCTGTGACCTTTTATATTACTGACAGAAGTCTAAGCTTTTTCCTAATGGGAGTGCTTACACAGTTATCATTGATTTATAAATATCCCAGAGCAGTCTACCAAGGTTACCTAAATTCTCCTTTGCTAGAATAAGGTTGTTTGAGACATTACCTCCAGAGAACACTTAGCATGTGTTAAGTGTTTTACTGGAGTTCCCCATGGACTTTAGATCATTTGCTAACATATTTCCCCGAGTATTAGTATACATAAGTATTATTCAAACTTTGAATGTTTTAAAATAAGCAAACCTTATTCAACACCCAAAGAAAATTTAACAACCAGAACCTTTAAAAAGTAAAATTTTACATAACAGATGCAAATAGAGATAGAGCAATTTGATTAATGAAAGAAACCCTGAACCACATCAATTTTCTTTCTCTTATCCAATAGCAGTCCAGGGGCACTTTAACCAAATCCTAGAGAGGGATGGAATATGGTTTGAAAACTACTAGATTAGGTATTTGGATTAGAAGCCTATTACTTAGAAGAGAACAGACCCCATTCTAAGAGGGATATGTGAATGGATTGTCTAGAGGCATTAAAGACAAAAAAATGTATTGCTTTAGGTTATTGTTAAAAGTTGAAGTAAGGGGTTTGATAAATAGGTAGTCCTAATGAACAAAATGCTCCAAGAACATTTTAAGAAATGTGTTTGTAGATCATCTGACCTGGACAGCAGCTGAGTGTTTTTGCAGTTTGCTTTCTAGCCAGCCTCTTCTCTTTCTGGCCACTTTGCCTCAACCTCACACAGGCAGTGCATTTATAAATGGAACTCTGATCAAGTCTGAAAGGTAACACCTACCAGTGTTCATCTATAAATAGATAATTGGCAAAGGATAAGCCACATCATCTTTTTGAGTTTATATTAGGACTGTATAAGCCTGCCTTTAACAAAGGAAAACACACTCACAGAAAAAAGTGCAATATAGTTGTGTGGTGTGTATAGACTTTATTAAAATATTTGATATTAGCAAGTAATACATTTTAAAAACTTCCCTAAATCAGAAGGTGTTTTTTGGGTTTTTTTTTTGCTCTAGTCACCCACACTTGCATACTTAGATGGAAAGACATTCATTATCGGTTTGTATTGAGGCTAGGCTCCAACTCATAGACACATTAAAACATCCAGTCTTAAATGAAGTAAAGAAACTGTTGAATGGGTTTAGGGCTTAGTCTATAGAGACTGTCATCTTCATAGTTGCTCTGTTGGCATCAAGATGTTACTGTTGAACAATTGTGCTCTGTATGTCTAGAGGAGACTAGACTGGGAGAACTCAAGTATGCTTTACGGTGGTCCATCCACTTACTGCAACTATTTCACAAAAGTTCAATATGCATTTTCCTGCAACTGCATTGATATCAATTCCATGGTGCACAGGGCGCATCCTCTTTTCAAACTTTAGCTTTCACACTTACCACCTCAGGTCAGTGATACACAGATTCCTGGGACCCAGTCCCAAAGATTTAAATTCAGTAGGATGGGGGGAATTCCCTGTGGTTAGGACTCTGCGCTTTCATTCCCAAGGGTGTGGGTTCAGTCCCTGGTCAGGGAACTAAGATCCTGCAAGTCGTGTGACATGGCGAAAGAAAGAAAGAAAGAAAGGAAGGAAGGGAGGGAGGGAGGGAGGGAGGAAGGAAGGAAGGGAGGAAGGAGAGAAAGAAAGAAAAGAAAGAAAGAAAGAAAGAAAGAAATTAATTCAGTAAGATTGCGTGGCCAAAGAAAGAAAGAAAGAAATTCAGTAGGATGGGGCAGGGCTTGAGACTTTGCATTTCTAACAATCTCCCAACTAATGATGATGCTGCAGGTGTATGGACCACATTTTGAGTAACTCTGTTCTAGAGGAATCCTTCTGCAATTCTACACCTAGGATGAGGCATAAAAGTAGGATAGGGTTTTCTGCCATGTGTAAGAACATTTTCTTTGGTGTCTTCTCAATCTCCATCACTCCGGTATATTACTTCAGTGTCTTTGGACACTGGTATGAAAACAGAAAAAGAGTTAAATCATTTCAGAAATGTAAAACATTTTACAAAAAATAATATGTAAGGTCAATAATTTTGGAAAAAAAGGAATCAATACACAGAAAAAAAGCATAAAAATAAATAAAGTGTGGAACACACTGAAATAGTATCAAATACAAGTGATAAAGGAATTAAATGTAGGTTAATTTATTAACCTTGTGTATAACAACTATTGTGTGTAACAATAGTTGTGTATAACATTGTGTACAACAGCTGTTCCTATGGAGGAGAATACAATGAAAATTCATCATGAATTAAGGATGATTACTTTGTATATAGAAAAAAATTAATGTCATGAATACAGAGCTATACTGTTCATTGTTCCAATAAAACTGAGTTCCTAATATAAAAAAAATCTAATCTTCTGGAAAAAAGACTTTATCTTATAGGTATTTAGGCAGAATAAATACAAGTCCCTAAAGCTAGGGGAAAAATGAACCTGGCCCCAAGAGTTCTCATAACACAAGATGCTGGAAGATAATGAAAAATCTTATCAGAATTTTAAGGGCAAATAGATATTTCTAAAATTTTCTATCTAGATTTTTTTGATGATGGCCATTCTGAACAGAGTGAGGTGATACTTCATTGTAGTTTTGATTTGCATTTCTCTAATAATTAGTGATATTGAACATCCTTTCATGTGCCTCTTGGCCATATGTATGCCTTCTTTGGAGAAATGTCTATTTAGGTCTTCCACCAACTTTTTGATTGGGTTGTTTGTGTGTTTTTTTTTAATTTGAGCTGCATGAGCTGTTTGTATATTTTGGAGATTAATCCCTTGTCACTTGCTTCCTTTGCAAATATTTTCCCCATTCTGAGGGTTGTCTTTTTGCCTTGTTCATGGTTTCCTTTGCCGTGCAAACGCTTTTCACTCTAGAGGGTGTGGAGAAAAGGGAACCCTCTTGCGCTGTTGGTGGGAATGTAAATTGATACAGCCACTATGGAGAACACTATGGAGGTTCCTTAAAAAACTAAAAATAGAACTACCATACGACACAGCAATCCCACTACTGGGCATATACCCTGAGAAAACCATAATTCAAAAAGAGTCATGTACCACAATGTTCATCGCAGCACTATTTACAATAGCCAGGACATGGAAGCAACCTAAGTGTCCCTCGACAGATGAATAGATAAAAAAGATGTGGCACATATATGCAATGTAACATTACTCAGAGATAAAAAGAAATGAAATTGAGTTATTTGTAGTGAGGTGGACGGACTTAGAGTCTGTCATACAGAGTGAAGTAAGTCAGAAAGAGAAAAACAAATACCGTATGCTAATACATATATATTGAATCTAAAAAAAAAAAATAGAAAATGGTGATGAAGAACCTAGGGGCAGGATGGGAATAAAGACTCACACCTACTAGAGAATGGACTTGAGGACACGGGGAGGGGGAAGGGTAAGCTGGGACAAAGTGAGAGAGTGGCACTGACATATATACACTACCAAATGTAAAATTGATAGCTAGTGGGAAGTAGCTGCATAGCACAGGGAGATCAGCTCGGTGCTTTGTGACCACCTAGAGGGGTGGGGTAGGGAGGGTGGGAGTGAGGGAGACGCAAGAGGGAAGAGATATGGGGATATGTATATATGTATAACTGATTCATTTTGTTATACAGCAGAAACTAACACACCATTGTAAAGCAATTACACTCCAATTAAAATGTTAAAAAAAAAAAAAAGGCATATGCACCCCAGTGTTCATTGCAGCACTAATTACAATAGCCAGGACATGGAAGCAACGTAAATGTCCACTGACAGATGAATGGATAAAGAAGATGTGGTACATATATACAATGGAATATTACTCAGCCATAAAAAGGAATGAAACTGGGTCATTTGTAGAGACGTGGATGGACCTAGAGACTGTCATAGTGAAGTAAGTCAGAAAGGGGAAAACAAATACTGTATAATATTGCTTATATGTGGAATCTAGAAAAATTGTACAGATGAACCTATTTGCAAAGCAGAAATAGAGACACAGACGTAGAGAACAGACATATGGATACCAGTACCAGTGGGGGGGAAGGGGAGGTGGGATGAATTGGGAGATTGGGATTGACATATATACACTACTATGTATAAAATAGATAACTAATGAGAACCTTAGCACAGGGAACTCTACTCAGTGCTCTGTGGTGACGGAAATGGGAAGGAAATCCAAAAAAGAGGGGATATATGTATACATACAGCTGATTCATTTTGCTGTACAGCAGAAACTAACAGAACATTGTAAAGGAACTATACTCCGATTCAAAAAAAAAATCACATCAAAAAATTTTTTCTACTTAAACAGGATATCATCCAAATAAAAAGGAACAGAATATTGTCCATGTCACATAAGCACTGAAGAATTATAGTATTCATTACTTGAAAATTTCACTTGAATCCATGCTTCAGGAAATAGTTGAGTTGAAATAAAAATTATGAGTGAAGTAGTCATGAAAAAGATGGCTGCTCTTTCAAAACAATCTTTAAATAATTGTGGCAATTATGCTTACAAAACTGAGGCCTGAAATCCATTAAGTTAATGGTGGGGAATATATGTTTTAAAAATTATACTATTACCAGCAGGTAATACCTATGAAAATGCTCTAAAGATTACAAAGTAGAGTACTTACTGAAACAACCCTATTTATTGCTATAAAAATCCATCAAACAACCAGAAGAAAAACAGTTACATCTTGTCCCTGGAGTCTATGAAATACTATTTAAGTAAACTATCATTTTAACCTATATCAGTCAATTCAGATTTCTTAATTAAAACCAGAAAAGTTCTAACCAAGACACATGAATATTAGGGTATTTGAGGGATTGGTAAATAACCTACTTCTGTTTCTTTCTTTCTTCCAATTCTGAATCCAGTTACAGATGGTTAAAACAAAAATGGCCACAGGTATTCCCTTTCTTATACCCATGCCTTCTTGCAGTGTGACACTGCAGTTTTTCCCATACATAAGTGAAGTCTATTTCCCACTCCTTGACTCTGGATTGGCCTTGTGACTTCCTTTGCCAGAGAGAACTCATCAGAGGGTTAGCATGCCAGTTTCAAGCCTCGGCGTCAAAAGGCCATATCCTTGCTATGATTACTCTTTTAAATGGGGTTTTTGCTCATGAGGGTCTCTTTCTCAAACACACCTGAATTATCTTCTCATTATGCTTTCTCAGTCTAGTCTCTTCTTCTTCAAGGTAAACATACTCTGTGATGGTTTTCTATGACCCCAGGTCACAAAAGCCTATTAGATCTTGGGCTGAAATCTGAAGGATAAAAAGGAGCAAATAAGAAAAAAGCAAAAAAGGAGGGGTTAGCTTGATAAGAAATCTTCTAGCAGAGAAAAACAATGCATAAATTATCCCAAAGAATAGAGAAGGCAGGGCTCTAGCAGAATGAGCTAGAGGCAAGTTCAGAATGCTTGGCAGGGCTAAATCATGAAGGTCTTCATGCACCATGGTTAACATTTTGGTATTTATTCTTTAATTGCACTACCTAGCAATGAGAAGAGTTTACATATGGAATTGACATGACCTGATTTATGTTTCAAATATAGAAGTATGGTGGTTGTATATGAAATGAATTTTAAGTAGAAAAATTTTAAAATGCTAAGCGTCTCCTCCAGTAGTCCAGGGAAAAGAATGTGATGACTTGCATAAAGAGTTTTGCCATTGGCTGTAAAATAACACTAAGAGACATTTTTGGGAGATAGAATTGTCAAGAATTGGAAGATTGGATTTGTGGAGTAAGAAAAAGGGAGAAAAGAATGAGTTCAAGTTTTTAGCTTCAGCAAGTGGGTAGATGCTACTACTTATTCCTACAAGCAGGTTTGGAAGTGGGAAGAGTGGTCAAATAAAAGACTCAGGATAACAATTGACCATGAAATTGACATATTTGCAATGTGTTCCATGAGGAATTCGATGAATATTGCAGTCATTTGGGGTTAGCCATCCATTAAATGTTATTACTGTGGGGATAGCTCTATGGATAGTAGTACAAATTGTGTATTAGATATGTTCCATGACTATAAGCTCTGTAAGAACAGGTCTCATGTCTCTTTTAGTCACTGTACTTAGCACCAGGTCTTGAAAGGATGGCTATAATGAGTCGTATCTCCAACACAAAAAGATAAAGAAATAAAAATCTAAGAAAAGTCAAATAAATACATGTATAAAGATACATTCATGTATCAATGAGTTAATATAAAAATAAAGTACATGTGATTAATACCATTCTTTCGATTATGATCTATTTCTTGCTATTTCCAATATTGTCTTCCTTTCCAACATTATTTCATTGTCTTCTTCAACTTGCTGTTTAAACTTCCACAGGTCATTTTTCTACTTTTCTGACTCTATTTTGAGCTGTTCTCTGTCTTGGTCGCTCACTGCCTCAGTCACCCTAGCTCTTCCTCTTCTCTCTCACACCAGTGAACATTTTACTCAGAGTTAATTTTTCTCTGTTTTCTTGACTTAGACATTTCCTTACACTTGGGTGCTCAAGCATGGTGAAGCAGTTAAAATGTGTCCAAGAAAAGTCCAGTTATACGTGTTACTGTTTCTGCAACAAAGGAATTAATGTGTATGAAAGTTAGCGATAAATCTTCGTGTCGCAGTCCAAGCGATTGTGGAAAGGAGAGACAAAGTCTAAGCAACATCCACCTTCTGACAATGAGGACCGGAAGTTTGAGGCCTCTACAGAACACTGGGTAACTTTAGTCATCACCATAGGAGTGTGATGTGTCCTTCCTACTGGAGATGACTTGGTGGATGTGTTTGTTTTGGGAGAAAGCTTCTAGATATCTCAGGGTGGACTTGTCCCTCCCACATAGACACCTGGTGGAATGCTGCTGCCTAGGTGTTAGCCATACCCAATTTTCCGTGGACTTCATATGGGGTCCTTAGCAACTAAAGCATCCTTGGTTATCTCTGGAAAGGCCATTGTAGGCATTTGTCAAAACACATGTGTTCTCTAAAGGCTTCTTTCTCCTTCCTCTTTAATTAGAAAGGCTTCAGCTCTGCAGAGCTGTATTTGTTATCATTATGAGACAAATAATAACTAGTCAGGTTTCATTAGACCTATTTACCTTTTCCTCCTTTCTGTCCTTTATATTCTAAGTGTTGAAGTAGAGCTGTCATGGTTCCCAAATCTTCCACACACACAAGACTTCTACCTTTATACTCAAAGAGCACAGGGCAGTAGGGTTTGGGCAAGCGTCTTTTACCGGTTATTCTATAACATGATTCTGTGTTGAATACGTAAAATAAAGGAAACTGTATTTGCCTTAAAACTTTTAATTGGCTGTAACAGTTACATAGTTTGAGTACAATTTTTTTTCCTTCAAGAGCATCATAGATTCATCATCTTTCAAAACCTACATATAGGTTGTTTGTTTGTTTGTTTTGTCAATTTGCCTGTTTTTATTTTGTTCTTACATCTCTCTTGGTAGTCTAAATAGTTGAGATTTCCTTCACCTGCTTTTGCCTCCTACTTGCTTACTGGTCCTGAGATTTTGTGTTAATCTTCTCCTCTTTATTCATAACTAAGCATGTACTAAAAGGACTCATTTCTCAGGACCTAGTTCCTGTGCTTCTCTGGTTATTGTCTTTGTTTTAGCTCATCCGGTTTTCTCTTAGGAGGGAATGCAGCCTCTGTTACTTTATAATTGAATTTCCATGAACAAAGAAGAATTAATATTTGTCAAGTTTTCTGTAATCATGCTTTTCAAGTTAAAGCCTGGTTTTTTTGTCTAGTCATTTATCTCTTTATGTTTAGTAAAATACTATTTATTCAATACATAAATCAGGACAAATCTTCCCATATTCCCTATGATATTTAGGCAACTACACCAGCAAACCTTTACATGTAAGGTATAAAGTCTGTTGCAAGGCTTAATACATTGTGTCACATGGGGTACTTCCTAACAAAAAAATCCGTTGACCATTCTTAGAGATTCTGACTCTGTAAGGCCTTGAGTAAAGCCATAATTTTGCTTTTTTGATAAATTATCCAGATAATGTATATGTGGATGGTTTAAAACCATACTCTGAAGCCTGTCGTTTTGCTTTCTTCCCCATGCCCCAAATTCAGCTCTATTTCAGTAGTGCAAGGCCATATTCAGGCAATCATGTGTCATGGTAGTATAGAGCTCTTATATTCTCTAATTCTCCCATTTACCTGTGTGCGAGTAAATGGAGGGCTTGGTTCATGCTTGCTATGCTGTACTACCTTGAAACTCAGTGTCTGAACATTTACAGGATGATTTTGGTGATCTGTAAGTTAATTCTTTATTACTGTAGCAGTATATTATTTTTTAGTGCCTTGAAAGACAAATTCCATACTATAGATTAGCTTCCTGGAAGAAGAAGGAAATGAACATCTTACTTCTAAAAATAAGTTAAAATCACAGAAAGTCTAGATGGATGTGCAGAATAATGGTCCCCAAAGATGCCCACCCCCTAATCCCCAGAACTTGTAAATATATTATGTTACATGGCAAAAGGATCTTTGCAATTGTGATTAAGTTTGAGGACCTTGAGACGGGGAGATTTTCCTAAATCATCTGGGTAATCACGAGTCCCTAAAATTGGAAGAGGAAGGTAGAAGAGTGGGTCAGAGAGATGATATAGGAGAGGCAAGAGAGATCTAAGTGTAAGAGGGACTCAATTCACCATCATTGACCTGGATTTAGAGATGGAGGAAGGTGGCCATGAAACAAGGAATGCAGTGACCTTTAGAAGTTTGGAATAATCTTCAGCTGAAAGCCCATAAGGAGATGGAGACCTCAGCCTCTAGATATCTCAGGGTGGGCTTGTCCCTCCCACATAGACACCTGGTGGAATGCTGCTGCCTAGGTGTCAGCCATACCCAATTTTCCGTGGACTTCATATGGGGTCCTTAACAACTAAAGCATCCTTGGTTATCTCTGGAAAGGCCATTGTAGGCATTTGTACACAACATAACCACAAATAACCAAGCTCTACCATCTAAATGAGCCTAGAAGTGGATTCTCCCCCAGAGCCTCCAGAAAAGGATACAGATCTGCTCACACCTTGATCATAACCTGGTAAGACCTGTATTGGACTTCTTACTTACATGCTGTGAGATAATAGACTTGTGTGGTTATAAGCCACTACGTTTGTTATACTTTTTTTTTTTTTTTTTTTTTTGCGGTATGCGAGCCTCTCACTGTTGTGGCCTCTCACTGTTGTGGCCTCTCCCGTTGCGGAGCAGAGGCTCCGGACGTGCAGGCTCAGCAACCATGGCTCACGGGTGCAGCCGCTCCGCGGCATGTGGGATCTTCACAGACCGGGGCATGAACCCATGTCCCCTGCATCGGCAGGCGGACTCTCAACCACTGCACCACCAGGGAAGCCCTGTTGTACTTTTTAATGGCAGCAATAGAAGCCAACTACAGTGGAGAAAAAGGAATGTGCAGAAATACTTACAGAACAAACATTATTTTATCCCAAGTGAAATCTTTATAACATAATTGATAACTTAATGTCTAGTGGTTAGATTCCATTTTCTGGAATAATTGTGGAATAAGTTAGGAGAATATTTTCATACTAGCATTTTGAGGCTTCTGTACTATGATATACAAAATGTTTCAGAGTATGTATAAAGTGTTCATAAAGATTAAGCCAATTCTTCTTGTCCGTGTGTATGTGCGTGCGTGTGCACATTTTGGGGTGTGAAGTTCTGAACTGTACTATGTGGAGATAAAATGTAAAATCCTCTGAAGCCAATTTGAAATTACATTTAAATTGCATTTCAACACATCATCTTTGTTTTACTTTTCTGGAAGTCAAAGTAGCTAATATACTCTCTAAACAATGCAATTATCCTTCTCTATCGTATGCTTTGAGAATTAAGCTTATTCTTTGCAAGTGAAATAATTTGGAGAATTGTGTTACATGGAGAGATTGATTTTTTTCCCCATTTGTAGATGTTAAATCACTCTCCCTCAGTCAGTTAAATGGAGTGGAATTATTCATCAAGCTTTCTTTACATTTCTGCACAACTCTGGGACTTACACTTCAGAGTATCTATGTTCCATTGTATATAAATGATGCACTGTTATTTGTGCTGTAACTGAACATTATTGTGCTTGCAAATAGTTAGAAAACAACTGGTAAAGTCAATAGATTTGGAAGGAGAAAATTTGAGAAGGGACAAATAGATTTGATTTCTTGGTATTGCTATTGTTTTGTTTGAAAAGTGATATATATTAATCTAATATTTTGGTAAGAAGCTCATTTTTATATCAGCTATAATTATTTTTATAGGCATACATAATTGTCTTAGGTAAAGTAAATGAGGTAATAGGCTAAAATATCAGTTATGAATGTTTAAAACTTTAAGTCGCACCACTTTTTTGGCTTCTTCTGCTGAGGGATTCTATTTTCAGCATACTTCAAAATGAAATTCTTTCATTTGTAAACATTTTATTTTAGTTTCATTTGATAGTTACAGAATGAAACAAGGATGCTCACTTTTACCGTTTCTATTTATCATTGTACTAGAGGCCCTGGCCAGTAAAATAAGGCTTTGTGAAAAGAAATGAAAGAGATAATAAAAATTGGAAGAAAAACAAAATTCTCATTACACACTCATGTCATGTTTGCCTATGTGGAAAATTCAAAAGTGAGTCTGGACAAACTTGTAGAAATAATAAATAAATTTATTAGTGTTTCTAAATACCAGACCAACATACAAAATTAAATTATATTTCTATACACCGGCAGTAAACAAACAAAAACAAAATTTAACACTATCCCACTTAGGATTAATCAATATCAAACACTTTGGCATAAATCTAACAAAAGATGTACAGAACCTCCGTGTTTAAAAATCACAAAACATTAGTAGATGAAATTAAAGAAAACCTAACTGAATGGAAGAAAAAATGCATTCACAGACTGGAAAACTATACATTTTAAGATTGCAAATTCTCCACAAATTAAACAATAGACTCAAAATGATCTCAATCAAAATCCTAAGAGTTCTTTGGGGAAAGGGACACAAATTCAAAAAATACAGAACAGCTTTCATCTAGGAGCAGCCACGACAATTTTGAAGAAGAAAACTGGAACATTTAAACTATGCGCCTAGAGGACTTCCCTGGCGATCCAGTGGTTAAGACTCCACACTCCCAAATGCAGGAGGTGTGGGTTCGATCCCTGGTTGGGGAACTAAGATCTCACATGCCCTGCGGTGTGGCCAAAAATAAACAAACAAAAAACAAAACAAAACAAAACCCCAAATCTATGTGCCAGGTCCTACCCATATTAATATCTATTGTGCAAATTTGGCGCAAAGACAAAGTGATCAATAGAAAGTAAGAGAGAGTCTAAGAACACACATATTGCATTAGATGATTTATGACAAAGGTGACATTGCAGTGCAGTGGGGAAAGTGTGATAATTTCAATAATTGATGATGGATTGATTTTCCAAATGTCCCTTGACCCCTAATTTATACCATACATAAAAATACATTTCAGATGAGCTGAAGATCCCAGTGTGCTACCGGTACTTAGTTTCATCAGAATTTTATATTTTAGACATGTAAATAGGTGTGTAATGGTATTTCATTTTAGTATTAATTCCCCTAATGATCAACAATATTTAACATCTTTTCATGTGCTTGTTTTCCATTCACATATATTCTTTGGTGAATTCTCTTATAAAAACGTTAACCAATTCTTTTTGTCTTTTTGAGTTGTGCTTTTTTATTACTTTTGTGATTAGAGAATGATTTATATATTCTGGACACAAGTCCTTTGTAAGATGTATACAATTTGCATATATATTCTTCCATCTGTAGTTTGACTTTTCATTCTACTGACAGTGTCTTACATGGAACAAAAATTTTAATTGTGCTAAAGTTAAATGTATAGTTTTATTTCTTTTGTAGACTCTGTTACACTGTTACTATGTTACAGTGTCATATTTAAGAACTCTTTGCTTAAACCATCATCATGAAGATTCTATTCTTCTAAATATTTCATGTTTTTATATTTTATATTTGTCTATTATTCATTTGAGTTAACTTTCATATAATATTTGAAGAATATCTTGAGGTTCATTGTTTTCCATCTGATATCCAATTTTTCCAGCACCACTTGAAAAAAACTATCTTTTGTTTATAATATACATTTTTAAGTGGTGCTCTTCCTTTTTTTACATAGGTCCATGTTTCTGACCTACATGATTTTCCTTCTTGGTGAAAAATGTTTTTAATATTTCTTACAGGACAGGTCTTTTGGTGATTAATTCCCTTACTCTTTGTTTGTCTAGAAGACCTTTAGTTTTCCTTCACTTTTGAAGGTTAATTTCATTTGATAGGGAACTCTAAGTTGGTGTTTTTTCTTTGAACACTTACAAAATTTAACGTCACTATTTTCTTGCTTGAATTGTTTCTGCTGAGAAGTTTGCTGTAATTCTTATCCTTCTATGTGTAAGCTGTCTCCCAATCCCACAGGCTTCTTTCAAGATTTTTTTCTTTGCCTTTCCTTTTCACAGTTTTAAGTTTTATTTATTTACTTTTAAAATGTACGCTTCAGTGCAGTTTTTACAGGACTTTTTTTTTCTGCTTTGTATTCTCTGAGCTTCCCAGCTCTGTGTTTCTTGTCTGTCATCAATTTTCGAACATTCTTGGCCATTATTACTTCAAATATTTCTTCTGTACCATTTGCTCTTTCTTCTCCTTCTGGGATTTAAATTACGCATACACTATATTTTTCAAAAATTGTCCCATAGTTCTTGGACGTTCTGTTCTTTTTTTAAAGCATTTTCCCCTTGCATATCAGTTTGAGGAGTTTCCATTGATCTATCATGACCTTCACTGATTCTTGCATCGGTTGTGTTGAATATACTCATGAGCCCATAGCAGGCATCCTTCATTTCTGTTACAGTACTTTCGATTTCTAGCATTTCCTTTTGATTTGTGTTTGAGTTCCCATTTCTCAGCTCACCTTACCCATTTGTTCTTGCAGTCTGTCTATTTTTTCCGTTAGCTCCCTTACCATATTATTCATGGTTGTTTTAAATTCACTGATAATTGCAACCTCATCATCTCAAAGTCTGGTTTTGTCTCTTCAGACTTGCTTTTCTTGCCTTTGGTATGTCTTGTAAGTTTTTTGTTGTTGTTTGTTTTTTGTTTTTGTTTTTTTGCGTTACACGGGCCTCTCACTGTTGTGGCCTCTCCCGTTGCGGAGCACAGGCTCCAGACGCGCAGGCTCAGCGGCCATGGCTCATGGGCCCAGCCACTCCACAGCATGTGGGATCCTCCTGGAGCAGGGCACAATCCCGTGTCCCCTGCATCGGTAGGCGGACTCTCAACCACTGCGCCACCAGGGTTTTTATGATGGTTGTTGAAAGCCATATATGTTGTAATGGGTAACAGAAGTAGAGGTAAATAAACCTCTAGTGTGAAGATTTGTGTTAATCTGGCTAGGAGTTACATTTTGTTTGGTGATGGTGCCAGAGTTGCCATATTTCTCTAATGTTCTTGTTTTTGCCTCCCGCATTTGGGCTTTCCTAAGTAGCGCTCCTCAGAGAGAGTCTGTGTCTTGCAGCTCTTTCGTCTGTTCCTACTACTGTTATCCTGGAGCCCTGCTGCTGTGGAGGTGAGGTGTCAGGGAGCATACCAGTTGAATTCGATTACATTTCATTCTTTCAGTGGACCTCTGCTGCTGGTCTGTGAACTTCACACGAGTTTTTTCTTCGGTAGCTTCCCTCTACCTCCCTGTAAATGTGGAATGTTAGAAGGAGCTGGTGTAAGAGGAACGCCTCTCCCCCTCAGCTCTGGGTCAAGGCTCTGGAACATCTTTCTTCCTTGAAAATAGGCGTATTTTATGGAGAGTCTGAGTGTGTTTTCACAAGGATTATTCTTCTCTTCTCCCTACCACGGCAGGAGGACATCTTTTGGGGATCTTCGCTGTGAAAACCTATTTAGGTTCCTGTAAGCTATCCCATGAATATGTGGGGTCCCCCCTAAGACTGTGGGTCTCAACAGTTTCTCACTCTCATCCTAGTTCACACTCAGCCTCCAGCAGTTTGTCAAAATTACCATTTACATGTTATTACCAGTTAAAGAGTCCAGCGGCTTCTGTTCCAGTTAAGCATATCTTGGCTCTTTCTGAATTTGACCCTCTTTCCAGATGCCTAATAGGAGGCTGTCCTGAAACTCAGTTGTCTGATGGATCCAAGAAATGTCACTGACTTCAGTTAGTCCAGATTTTTCATGTTTTCTAGGTGGGACTTACAACTTTCAAGCTCTTTACATCTCCCAGCTGAGATCTGAAGCCCCTTTGGCCTTTTGCTAAGTTGTAGTTTGTGGTAGGCTAGCCACACAGAGTCTAAGCTAATATACCAGATATTTTAGCCCATTTACAGTCTAATTTGTTCAAATTGTAGCACTAAGAGTGGGCTCTTTTTACTTCAAACAAGTGGACCCCAACCAACTGGAAACTAAATGTTACAGCTTTTTCACTATGTACTATATATGACTATATTATGACTAAGAAAGAAAGCTACAGGAATTTTTTAAATTGGGTTGACTATAGAGATCAAGATATTAACGGCATTCAGGCATTTAAAAGCTGGGAGTTGAAGGATAAAAGTAGCTGGCAATTGTTTCAATTTGTCATGAAACTCAATCACACTCTTAAAGTCAGCCTAGCATTCCAAACTAACGTCAAGCTATTTTACTTTGGCAAAGTTGCCTCACCTTACTTACAACTGAGATTTACAGGCTTCAAGAAGTTTAGTGAATACTCTGGTAAACAAAGAGAGAACATATTTGTTTAGAGGTCCAGTATCAACAATGAGCATGTCCTAAACATCATAACTAAAACAAGAAATATGAATTGCTGTACCAAAAAATGTGTTGACTCAGCATCATACTGTGAGTATGATACATTTTGTCCACTGCATTAATAAATTGTCTTCATCACATAATACGATTTTATCTGAATTTGAGCCTATTTTGGGGCTCCTCATTAATCTGAGTGTCTACATGCACCACAATTATTTTTATAATTTATTATTTTTGTGACAGAGCAAATCTTACTTTATTTTTCATTTGTTTTCAGAACATTTCTTAGCCATTTTTACACATTTTTAGGGTAAATTTTAGAGCCATCCTTTCAAATTCAAAATAAAAATTTATACGGGGAGTGGATTTAATTATGGATTAATTAAAAGAGAATTGCTATTTTTACAACATTGGAACTTTCCATGCTAAAGAAACATATCTCTCTCTTGACTCAAGTCTTTTTTTTAGGTTCTTTAGTGTATAGGCCTTGCCTCTGTTTATTATGTTATATGTTAGTTCTTGATCTGTTTTTTGATCAGATAAAATTTCTTCTCATGTCACTGAGTAAATGCTTTCTTTAAAACTCAGAGCAACTGCATTTAATTTATTTTTGTGGCTTTGTCCAAAGACTTCTTAAAAAGTGGTATATTTATAACCATCATTAAAATATAAATTCCTTATGATATTTTTTTCCCATTAGAAGAAGCCTGTATTGGTTTTACTTCCCATTTGTTGTATAATACAGTCTATACAGCAGTTCTGTTTTGTCCTTATTGACACATTTTTGGCCCCTTCCTCCTCCTCTTCCTCCTTCTTCTCCTTTCTTGGATATGAAGTCTATCAGGAGTAGGCTGTCAATCTTGTTTCATTTGTTTTTTCTTTTTCTCTATGAAGAACTCTTAATCCTCAGTTCTCACATTGTTTCTCCTGTAGACGTAAGACAAAACCTCTCTAAATATTGCCTAAGTACTTTTTCTAGAAGATTTATCTGTTTCCTGCTGTGCTCTTTCTGATGGTAATTTTCTTTCATAGGCACACAGTCAATTTTCTTGGGAGTCAGAAATGGTTTCAAATATTATATCAATTCCTAAGGCTCTTAAACTTGGGCAAATCTCCTAATCCTCCAGTTGATGCTTTTTCTAATTTTTCTTTTCCCTGTTTCTATAGTATAGTTAGTAGGGTCATTACTTTAAATGTACATATAATTTTACCTGTTACATTTTTATGGAAAATAAATTAGGCACCAATATTTTGTTCAGGAATATTATGCCTTATTAAAAAACCTTAGCTTTCTGAAAAAAATGCTTTCATTCTCTTTTAAAAATTATAATATCCAAAATAAAACCTTTGAATTCTGTTCATACACAATGGTAACTAATAATTCACTGAGTTTCTTTGTATAAATGCTAATGTGTGCCTTTCTTTGGGAAAACTGAAGATGACACAGTGATTATTAAACTTGTGGTATAGGGTAAGGTTGTGACATTAAATCACACAGTTATATGAATTCAGTTATCATTAATACATTACGGTCACTGCAATAAGTTTCATTATTTTTTTCCAAAGATGATGGGATAGTCATAATTCAGTCAAAGAACTGATGATTCATTAATTCTGGAAGTGTATTGTGAAAATTATATATTTTGTCTATTAACTTGAAATATTGTTTTCATCATACATTTTTACATGGACTTGAGTCTACTTCTGAGCCCCTCATTTATCTATCAACTAGCACAACAGTTGTTTTCACAATCTATTAATTTTGTGCCCATTTGATATTCCCCTCCACTCATCTTGATATCACTGCAACAGTGGTGGTTCTGATGCCACTGCCTTGCCACAAGCAAGCTTCTGCAGCCTCATTCTGCATTTTTTTTTGTTTGTTTGGTTTTGTCCTGAAGGCAAGGAAGGTCATCCAAGTAGCACAAAGAGGCTGCCTAAAATCTTGGACTATTAAGGCCCCCAGAGGTAACAGTCAATCAAATGCGATGGGAGTTAGTAGATACATTTCTTCTTACTGTATCAGAGGAAAAAGCTGAGGTATATCCTTCCTGCATCCTCAGAGGATCCCCCACAGGAATGAGCACCATGTTCCCACAACAGTACAGATCAGTTATGCATGCTTCCTCGTCCTTCCCCTCTTCCCATCTCACTGTCCTCAGTCTCTCGCCTAGTTCCTGAAATTACCTCCCAAATAATGTGCTTAAAACCAAACTTTTGTTTCAGGCTCTGCTTTTGGGTGCAAACAAAAGTAAGGTAGATATAATGAAAGTGGCCTAAGAAAACAGTCCCTCAGGATGGAGTTATTATTTGTCCGTGTAGTATGTTTTATTTATTTATTTTTTGATTTACATTTTTTAGTTTCAGAAGTATAACACAGTGATTCAAAATATTTGTAGTTTATATTCCATTTATAGTTATAAAGTATTGGCTTTCTTCTCTGTGCTGTACAATATATCCTTGTAGCTTATTTATTTTATACACAGTGGTTTGTACCTCTTAATCCTCTACCCCTATCTTGCCCTTCCCTCTTCCCTCAACCCACTGGTAACCACTAGTTTGTCCTCTATATCTGTGAGTCTGTTTCTTTTCTGTTACATTCACTAGTTTATTTCTTTAGATCCCACATATAAGTGATATCATACAGTATTTGTCTTTCTCTGTCTGACTTATTCCATTAAACATAATACCCTCCAGGTCCATCCAAGTTGTTGGAAATGGCAAAATTTCATTCTTTTTTATGGCTGAGCAATATTCCATTATATATATATGTAAATGAAGCCATTATGAACATTGGGGTGCATGTATCTTTTGGAATTAGCATTTTTATTTGCTTTGGATAAATACCCAGGAGTGAAATTGCTGGATCATATGGTTCTATTTTTAGTTTTTTGCAGAGTCTCCTTACTGTTTTCCACAGTGGCTGCATCAATTTACATTCCCACCAACACTGCGCAAGGGCTCTCTAAAGTCAATGAGAATGAAAGAATTCTAAATCAGCAGAATCCAGGTGGTGACACTTACCTGTCAGGGGCATGGTTGACATAATTACTGTCGTGATCAGCAATATTGGGGTGTCAGTGAGTGTGGCCTGCAGGGATATATGGTGAGGTCTAACAGACCTTGCCTGGTGCTCCTACAGATCATGTAGATGAGAAGTCCAGTAGGATATTCCTTACCTGTACAACCAGAAAAAAATTAAGTGCAGCTAAATAGAAGACTTATGTCATCTACTAAAAGGGAAAATTGTGAAGCCTTGCCCAGTTTTTCGCCTGAGCCAGATCTCAGATCTGAGACCCATTGGTTGTGGATTGGCTGGTTCCCTCTGAGAAATGACCCTGAAATATCATTACAAATAAAAACAATAAATACTCTTTCAAATCTTATCCAAATTTATCTGTGCCCATTAGTCAGCTGGATCGCACACTGGAGGAAAAGAATGCCAGGCTAGGTGAGAGCAGTTGAAGATAGAAGGGGGCCCCAAATGCCAGCACGACCAGGCAGTTAGAGTGGAGGCAGATGGCGCTCATGTGTGAATAGAGTCCTGGCTGGAGTCTCTCGCTGTGGGTCCTCTGTCATCATTGCCTTGGTCCTCAAGTACATAATTGGAATGAATCTACTTAGCAGCTGGTAGAGCCCTTAAATTAATTTCCTTTCCTGCAGAGTAAGAGCTGCCACAATAGAAAAAGCCAGTTGGAGGTCCCAGAAACTGCCCTCCCAACCCTAACCATGATGATAAAGCATAGTGATTCCTCACAGCAGTGGAATTGTAGTTAGTGACACTATCAAAGACATTGTCCTGCCATATCTATTCTGCAGCCCCTGCAACTACCAAATAGATGTTTGCACAAGAGTGGGGACTGCTTTAATCTTAACCGAGACGTTGCTCCAGCTGCAGCTGTGGTGTCAGGTATGTCTTTTCTAAATCAGGTCAGCAAGTTAATGTGGCAAATGTGTTCTTTACAAAGCCTTTGAGAAAATGGAGAAAAGAGTTAATAAATAGCTTTTACGTGGGAAAATTACTGAGGCTATTTAAACTCCTCTGCTCTTAGTCACAGTATAGTCCACAGGAACCCTGGTTGTCTTGAAATTTTGAAGAGAATCGTGAAATTCAGCTAATTGTCCCTGCTGTAACAGGAAGTGGCGAGTAGTCTGGATGTCCCAGAAAGGACACGTTCTGGTGCTGGCTTCTGAGGGGAACTTAATTCGTTTTGGTTCTGAAAGTCGTAGAGAAACTTTAGTTGAACAATTGTTACCAGAAGAACTGCTGCCTGGTGTAACCAGAGCCTGTTAGTGGGGGAGCCTACGGGAATGGCAGGCAAATCAGATGCCACCTGGAAGCAGAGAGAAAGGAGCTAGTGGCTTCTTTCCCCTCCAGGCCTATAGTCGTCCTTTGGCTGTCTTACTAGCAGAGCCTAACAGTAAGCAAGCTGGAAAAACAGAATGGGGATTGCCCGGGTTACGTGTACAAGGGTGCATTTGGAGCTGATACGTGTACAAGGGTGGATTTGGAGCTGAGAGACAGTGGCTTAATCACTGGCACAACCATGCTGTGGCAGCTTGGTCAAGTCCACTTTGTTGGCTGTCTCTGCTTTCCTGAAACCTTGTCCTCACTTCTTCACTCTGGCCTCTTAGGGTCACCTTCCGAACAAACTACCCATATTAATGTCCTTGCTTTAGTATCTTTTTATATGGCAGAAACTGCTACAGATTGAGTGTGTCCCTTCAAAATCCACATGTTGAAACTCCCAGTGTTATGGTATTAGGAGCTTGAGTCTTTGGGAGGTGATTAGGCCATGAACGTGGAGCCCCCATGTATGGGGTTAGTGTTCTGATAAGAAGACACCTGAGAACTTGCTTACTGTCCCTCTGCTCTCCGTCATGTGAGGAATACAAAACGACAGTCATCTGCAAACAAGGAAGCATGCTCTTACCTGACACCCCCTCCACTGGCACCTTGATCTTGGACTTTCTAGCCTCCAGAACTGAGAGAAATAAATGTTTGTTGCTTAAGCCACCCAGTCTATAGTATATTTGTTATAGCAGCCTGAACTGAGACAGACCCCACAATAATAAAATAAAACATAATAGTGATTCATATTTAAAACACACAAAATTGTATCCTTCACATAAATAAAAATCACAACAAAAAATTCACTTTTTAGAAAATAATCTTTTCCTTACATAATCTCCAACCAATCATGCCTCAAGTCAATAGTCATCACTCAGTTCAATTAAGCTCTAGTTTACCTGAAGAGATTTACTGGAATGCAGTCTTACATGGTATTCAAACTCATCCCATTTTAATTATGATTGAATTGATCAGTGCTTTTTGTCAATTACAAGATGCACTGAAATGAGGGTAAATATTAACCTTAGCATTATTGAGTCAGTACCTAACTATGAGCTCAGCAAACCTTTATAGCAAAGCAGAAAGCTACTTCTGAACTTTACCTTTTCATATTATTCATATTATAAAGAACCCATGAAAAATTTCATTTGGTGTAATATTTCTGAAGATTAAAAGTCTAGTTAAAAAGCAAAGAGTATTTCCAAGTGATATACTTAATTCTACATTTAATTGCTTTTACTATCCACCATAAATTCCCACTTTCTTCTCTCTGAAGCTACAGTTCAATAGCTCAGAACCCGTAATGGGAAATAATCCTCTTTGAATTGACTTTAGCTTTTGAGTATCTTGGACTGACTTTTTTTTTTTTTCATGGAGTTAAACTTCTATATTCTACACATAAAATTAAGTTTGCCTCTCTGAGTTTTAACAATTCAATTTAGTGAATTGAAATCTTTAAAGTTTATCATAGATTTACCAGTTTGGTCTTTCCAAATGTGTATTTTGCATTTATAATTGAAAGTGGAGTGGATAAATTATTCAAACATTCAAAAAATATTTATTGATTGGCTATCTCTAAGGACTTGTATTCTAGGTCTACCTTAATATTTTCTGCTGGCCAGTAGCAGTGATCTGATTTTTCTAAATAATTTTGTAAACAAGGAAAGATCTTAAAAAATTTCCTATTTGGGCTTCCTTGGTGGCGCAGTTGTTGAGAGTCTGCCTGCCAATGCAGGGGACGCGGGTTCGTGCCCCGGTCCGGGAAGATCCCACATGCCGCGGAGCGGCTAGGCCCGTGAGCCATGGCCGCTGAGCCTGCGCGTCCGGAGCCTGTGCTCCGCAACGGGAGAGGCCACAACAGTGAGAGGCCCGCGTACTGCAAGAAAAAAAAAAAAAAAATTGGTAAAATGAGATACAACAGTTGCTGAGAACTTAATAAACATAGATTTAAAAAATGAATCACTGTCACCTGTATAAATGAAAAAAAAATTAATAAAAAGCTCTGCAGTAAGCAATTGAGTTAAATACATTCCCAAATTTGTGGTACATTTTTATCAACTTCCAGAAAGTCTCTTTCTATTTTTATTTAATAATTTATTTGCTTTTTATCCCATGCCCTCTCCTGTTTTCCTCTTGCCTCTACACATTTATAATCAATCTAATCAATACGTATAGTTTAATATGTATCTTTTCTTTGCATTATTCTTTCAGAAATATTATTTTTTAGGTAAATCATTCACACATGTACACATATATGTATGTATGTATATACACATTCATCATCTGTTCCTTTTTTTTTTTACTGAGTACTATACTATATCAGATCCAACCTTGTCGCTATGTGTATATTCAATATCCATTATTATTTCTTGCTAAATAATTTTCCATATAAAACTTATCCAGTCTTCCAGATAGATGAATAGTTAGCCTCTCACCAATCACAACAAAAGGTTGTGCTGTAATAAATAATGTTATTCATATTGCTTTATGGACCTGTGAGAATTTTCTTTGAGATATATATGAGTGTAATTGCTGGATCATGGCTATGTGCATACTTAATTTGAATAAATCATAGGAGAATATAAATTCCTACCAGTAGTTTTTCATCATCAAAGTTGTATATCTGTAAACAAATGTTAGTAAATTTTCAAGAATCTTTTCACTACTGTATTCACAATGTGTCTCATCCAAGTAAAAAAATTTTAGCATTATTGTCTCTCATATTTATCTGATTCTGCTTCTTCAATCTATTTAATCCTACCAGTAATGCATATGTCACTTCAGAAAACATAAAGAAAATTTGTTTTAAAATATACTCCTATTAGCCTCATAAATTTCACTAATCTGAGACTAAAGTCAGTATAAAAACATCTCATATTCTTTCTTATTCTAAAGCCAGAATAATTTCCTGAGCCACAGATTTTACTACTAATCCCCAAATATTTGTATTTCTATTTTCTTTTGTGAGCAAAACAAAACATTTATTTACAATGACTTTTAATAAGCAAAACTAGGTGAAAATATTTAATTTTTAAAATACAATATCTTTATTACTGATGAATTCTAGTAATTTTCTGGAGATTACCTTAATGTGTAAATATTGCAAAACTTACATCTTCATTAATGAATGAATTAGTAATTCATTAATTCATCAAATTCTTGTATTTCTGCTTATAATTTTCGATTTACTTTCAGTTCTGAAAAACAAATTAACATTTCTCAGGTTAATCAGCAATAGTAATAGCATACACTATAAAATGCAGTATGACCATTTATTAAATTATGTTTCAGAATAAATTTCATATTCCACTTATCCCAAGATAGCCCCTCAGGAAATGGAAAGAATCCACATGATCTCAAGGCAGCAGTTCAAATACCTAAAAAGGAGGTGTTATAATAAATATGTGCCAAGTTCTCATTTATCTCTTACATTTCTTATATTCCATAATCCTATTGGATTATTTGTAAATCATTGAACTGACAACAGATTGATACATATTTTAATTGTTATATGACAAAAATAACTTTGTTTTAATACTAGTAATTAATTTTAATTAATTATAGTCATAAAACTAGGTTGAACTGAGATTAAACCCCAGGTCACCTGAATTAAAAACCCACCTGTAACTCATTTAATAAGTTTGAGTGTCCAATAAGCCTTAGGTTCTATGTCAGGGGCTGGGGATTAAGTAAAATCTAGGTAATTCTCCTGCTTGTAGTAAAGCAGACACATCCCCACACATATGTACATCTGTATAGTAAAGTGTGTAAATACAGGGAAAACAGTACTATCTTTATTCCCATCTTCATTCTGAAGAACAGAGCTTTCTGAGTGATGGTAATAGGAATTCTTTGAAAAATAATTTCCGTAATCAAAAGGTCCTGGAGGCACTAAATGATGCAGATTAATCAAGAAGAGACAGTTTTAGGAACTTGAGAACTTGGAAGGCCATAGGATTGCTTACTTTGAAAGGTTTTCCTCTCTACTGCAGAAAGTGATTATTATCTGGCATCCTTCATTCAATACATAAATTTGTCTATAAAATAATGAAAAAATTATTCTATGTTGATAATGATAATTTTCCATTAAGAACAAACTCACTTTATTCTTGCTTAAACATATTTAACAGATTAATAAGCAGTGCCTGAACAGCACCCAATATATCTTGTAGACATTTAAAGTATTTATTAGTATTTTTTTTTTAACATCTTTATTGGGGTATAATTGCTTTACAATGGTGTGTTAGTTTCTGCTTTATAACAAAGTGAATCAGTCATACATAAACATATGTTCCCATATGTCTTCCCTGTTGCGTCTCCCTCCCTCCCACCCTCCCCATCCCACCCCTCCAGGCTGTCACAAAGCACCGAGCCAATATCCCTGTGCCATGCGGCTGCTTCCCACTAGCTATCTACCTTACTGCGTTTGTTAGTGTGTATATGCCCATGACTCTCTCTCGCCCTGTCACAGCTCACCCTTCCCCCTCCCCATAACCTCAAGTCCGTTCTCTAAGAGGTCTGCGTCTTTATTCCTGCTTTACCCCAGGTTCTTCATGACATTTTTTTCTTAAATTCCATATATATGTGTTAGCATACGGTATTTGTCTTTTTCTTTCTGACTTACTTCACTCTGTATGACAGACTCTAGGTCTATCCACCTCATTACAAATAGCTCAATTTCGTTTCTTTTTATGGCTGAGTAATATTCCATTGTATATATGTGCCACATCTTCTTTATCCATTCATCCGATGACGGGCACTTAGGTTGTTTCCATCTCCGGGCTATTGTAAATAGAGCTGCAATGAACATTTTGGTACATGACTCTTTTTGAATTTTGGTTTTCTCAGGGTATATGCCCAGTAGTGGGATTGCTGGGTCATATGGTAGTTCTATTTGTAGTTTTTTAAGGAACCTCCATACTGTTCTCCATAGTGGCTGAACCAATTCACATTCCCACCAGCAGTGCAAGAGTGTTCCCTTTTCTCCACACCCTCTCCAGCATTTATTGTTTGTAGATTTTTTGATGATGGCCATTCTGACTGGTGTGAGATGATATCTCATTGTAGTTTTGATTTGCATTTCTCTAATGATTAATGATGTTGAGCATTCTTTCATGTGTTTGTTGGCAGTCTGTATATCTTCTTTGGAGAAATGTCTATTTAGGTCTTCTGCCCATTTTTGGATTGGGTTGTTTGTTTTCTTGTTATTGAGCTGCATAGCTGCTTGTAAATTTTGGAGATTAATCCTTTGTCAGTTGCTTCATTTGCAAATATTTTCTCCCATTCTGAGGGTTGTCTTTTGGTCTTGTTTATGGTTTCCTTTGCTGTGCAAAAGCTTTGAAGTTTCATTAGGTCCCATTTGTTTATTTTTGTTTTTATTTCCATTACTCTAGGAGGTGGGTCAGAAAGGATCTTGCTTTGATTTATGTCATAGAGTGTTCTGCCTATGTTTTCCTCTAAGAGTTTGATAGTTTCTGGCCTTACATTTAGGTCTTTAATCCATTTTGAGCTTATTTTTGTGTATGGTGTTAGGGAGTGATCTAATCTCATACTTTTACATGTACCTGTCCAGTTTTCCCAGCACCACTTATTGAAGAGGCTGTCCTTTCTCCATTGTACATTACTGCCACCTTTATCAAAGATAAGGTGTCCATATGTGCATGGGTTTATCTCTGGGCTTTCTATCCTGTTCCATTGATCTATATTTCTGTTTTTGTGCCAGTACCATACCGTCTTGATGACTGTAGCTTTGTAGTATAGTCTGAAGTCAGGGAGCCTGATTCCTCCAGTTCCTTCTTTCGTTCTCAAGATTGCTTTGGCTATTCGGGGTCTTTTGTGTTTCCATACAAATTGTGAAATTTTTTGTTCTAGTTCTGTGAAAAATGCCAGTGGTAGTTTGATAGGGATTGCATTGAATCTATAGATTGCTTTGGGTAGTAGAGTCATTTTCACAATGTTGATTCTTCCAATCCAAGAACATGGTATATCTCTCCATCTATTTATATCATCTTTAATTTCTTTCATCAGTGTCTTATAATTTTCTGCATACAGGTCTTTTGTCTCCTTAGGTAGGTTTATGCCTAGATATTTTATTCTTTTTGTTGCAATGGTAAATGGGAGTGTTTTCTTGATTTCACTTTCAGATTTTTCATCATTATTATATAGGAATGCCAGAGATTTCTGTGCATTAATTTTGTATCCTGCCATTTTACCAAATTCATTGATTAGCTCTAGTAGTTTTCTGGTAGCATCTTTAGGGTTCTCTATGTATAGGATCATGTCATCTGCAAACAGTGACAGCTTTACTTCTTCTTTTCCAATTTGGATTCCTTTTATTTCCTTTTCTTCTCTGATTGCTGTGGCTAAAACTTCCAAAACAATGTTGAATAATAGTAGTGAGAGTGGGCAACCTTGTCTTGTTCTTGATCTTAGTGGAAATGCTTTCAGTTTTTCACCATTGAGGATGATGTTTGCTGTGGGCTTGTCATATATGGCCTTTATTATGTTGAGGAAAGTTCCCTCTATGCCTACTTTCTGCAGGGTTTTTATCATAAATGGCTGTTGAATTTTGTCAAAAGCTTTCTCTGCATCTATTGAGATGATCATATGGTTTTTCTCCTTCAATTTGTTAATATGGTTTATCACATTGATAGATTTGCGTATATTGAAGAATCCTTGCATTCCTGGAATAAACCCCACTTGATCATGGTGTATGATCCTTTTAATGTGCTGTTGGATTCTGTTTGCTAGTATTTTGTTGAGGATTTTTGCATCTATGTTCATCAGTGATATTGGCCTGTAGTTTTCTTTCTTTGTGACATCCTTGTCTGGTTTTGGTATCAAGGTGATGGTAGCCTCATAGAAGGAGTTAGGGAGTGGTCCTCCCTCTGCTATATTTTGGAAGAGTTTGAGAAGGATAGGTGTTAGCTCTTCTCTAAATGTTTGATAGAATTCGCCTGTGAAGCCATCTGGTCCTGGGCTTTTCTTTGTTGGAAGATTTTTAATCACAGTTTCAATTTCAGTGCTTGTGATTGGTCTGTTCATATTTTCTATTTCTTCCTGATTCAGTCTTGGCAGGTTGGGCATTTCTAAGAATTTGTCCATTTCTTCCAGATTGTCCATTTTATTGGCATAGAGTTGCTTGTAGTAATCTCTCATGATCTCTTTTATCTCTGCAGTGTCAGTTGTTACCTCTCCTTTTTCATTTCTAATTCTATTGATTTGAGTCTTCTCCCTTTTTTTCTTGATGAGTCTGGCTAGTGGTTTATCTATTTTGTTTATCTTCTCAAAGAACCAGCTTTTAGTTTTATTGATCTTTGCTATTGTTTCCTTCATTTCTTTTTCATTTATTTCTGATCTGATTTTTATGATTTCTTTCCTTCTGCTAGCTTTGGGGTTTTTTTGTTCTTCTTTCTCTAATTGCTTGAGGTGCAAGGTTAGGTTGTTTATTCGAGATGTTTCCTGCTTCTTAAGGTGGGCTTGTATTGCTATAAACTTCCCCCTTAGAACTGCTTTTGCTGCATCCCACAGGTTTTGGGTCGTTGTGTCTCCATTGTCATTTGTTTCTAGGTATTTTTTGATTTCCTCTTTGATTTCTTCAGTGATCTCTTCATTATTAAGTAGTGTATTGTTTAGCCTCCATGTGTTTGTATTTTTTACAGATCTTTTCCTGTAATTGATATCTAGTCTCATGGCGTTGTGGTCAGAAAAGATACTTGATACAATTTCAATTTTCTTAAATTTACCAAGGCTTGATTTGTGACCTAAGATATGATCTATCCTGGAGAATGTTCCATGAGCACTTGAGAAAAATGTGTATTCTGTTGTTTTTGGATGGAGTGTCCTATAAATATCAATTAAGTCCATCTTGTTTAATGTATCATTTAAAGCTTGTGTTTCCTTATTTATTTTCATTTTGGATGATCTGTCCATGGGTGAAAGTGGGGTGTTTAAGTCCCCTACTATGAATGTGTTACTGTCGATTTCCCCTTTTATGGCTGTTAGTATTTGCCTTATGTATTGAGGTGCTCCTATGTTGGGTGCATAAATATTTACAATTGTTACATCTTCTTCTTGGATCGATCCCTTGATCATTATGTAGTGTCCTTCTTTGTCTCTTTTAATAGTCCTTATTTTAAAGTCTATTTTGTCTGATATGAGAATTGCTACTCCAGCTTTCTTTTGGCTTCCATTTGCATGGAATATCTTTTTCCATCCCCTTACTTTCAGTCTGTATGTATCTCTAGGTCTGAAGTGGGTCTCTTGTAGACAGCATATATAAGGGTCTTGTTTTTGTATCCATTCAGCTAATCTGTGTCTTTTGGTGGGAGCATTTAGTCCATTTACATTTAAGGTAATTATTGATATGTATGTTCCTATTCCCATTTTCTAAATTGTTTTGGGTTCATTATTATAGGTCTTTTCCTTCTCTTGTGTTTCTTGCCTAGAGAAGATCCTTTAGCATTTGTTGTAAAGCTGGTTTGGTGGTGCTGAACTCTCTCAGCTTTTGCTTGTCTGTAAAGGTTTTAATTTCTCCATCAAATCTGAATGAGATCCTTGCTGGGTAGAGTAGTCTTGGCTGCATGTTTTTCTCCTTCATCACTTTCAGTATGTCCTGCCACTCCCTTCTGGCTTGTAGGGTTTCTGCTGAGAGATCAGCTGTTAGCCTTATGGGGATTCCCTTATGTGTTATTTGTTGTTTTTCCCTTGCTGCTTTTAATATGCTTTCTTTGTATTTAATTTTTGACAGTTTGATTAATATGTGTCTTGGCGTATTTCTCCTTGTATTTATCTTGTATGGGACTCTCTGTGCTTCCTGGACTTGATTCACTATTTCCTTTCCCATATTAGGGAAGTTTTCAACTATAATCTCTTCAAATATTTTCTCAGTCCCTTTCTTTTTCTCTTCTTCTTCTGGAACCCCTATAATTCGAATGTTGGTGCATTTAATGTTGTCCCAGAGGTCTCTGAGACTGTCCTCAATTCTTTTCATTCTTTTTTCTTTATTCTGCTCTGCAGTAGTTATTTCCACTATTTTATCTTCCAGGTCACTTATCCGTTCTTCTGCCTCAGTTATTCTGCTATTGATCCCATCTAGAGTACTTTTAATTTCATTTATTGTGTTGTTCATCGTTGCTTGTTTCATCTTTAGTTCTTCTAGGTCCTTGTTAACTGATTCTTGCATTTTGTCCAATCTATTGTCCATTCTATCTCCAGGATTTCGGATCAACCTTACTATCATTATTCTGAATTCTCTTTCAGGTAGACTGCCTATTTCCTCTTCATTTGTTAGGTCTGGTGCATTTTTATCTTGCTCCTTTATCTGCTGTGTGTTTTTCTGTCTTCTCATTTTGCTTATCTTACTGTGTTTGGGGTCTCCTTTTTGCAGGCTGCAGGTTTGTAGTTCCTCCTGTTTTTGATGTCTGTCTCCAGTGGCTAAGGTTGGTTCAGTGGGTTGTGTAGGCTTCCTGGTGGAGGGGGCTAGTGCCTGTGTTGTGGTGGATGAGGCTGGATCTTGTCTCTCTAGTGGGCAGGTTCACGTCTGGTGGTGTGTTTGGGGGTGTCTGTGGCCTTATTATGATTTTAGGCAGCCTCTCTGCTAATGGGTGGGGTTGTGTTCCTGTTTTGCTAGTTGTTTGGCATAGGTTTTCCAGCACTGTGGCTTGCTGGTCGTTGAGTGAAGCTGGGTGCTGTTGTTAAGATGGAGGTCTCTGGGAGATTTTCGCCATTTGATATTATTTGGAGCTGGGAGGTCTCTTGTTGATCAGTGTCCTGAAGTTGGCTGTCCTACCTCAGAGGCAGAGCCCTGCCTCCTGGCTGGAGCACCAAAAGCTTTTCATCCACAGGCTCAGGATAAAAGGGAGAAAAAGTAGAGGGAATTAGTAGAAGTATGAGGAAAGAAAGAAGGAAAGGAGGGTAGGAAGGAAGGAAGGAAGAAAGAAAGAAGCAAAGAAGGAAAGAAGGCAAGAAGGAAAGAAAGGAGGGAGGGAGGGAGGGAGGAAGGAAGGAAGGAGGGAAAGAAGGAAAAAAGACAGAAAGAAAGAAGATACAGTAAAAATAAAATAAAGTATAATAAAGTTATTGAATTAAAAACTTCTTATATAGGAAAAAAAAAAAAGGGACGGAAAGAACCTTAGGACAAATGTTGGAAGCAAAGCTATTCAGACAAAATCTTACACAGAAGCATACACATACACCCTCACTAAAAGAGGTAAATGGGGAAAAATCCTAAATCTTGCTGTCAGAGACCACCTCCTCAATTTGGGATGATTCGTTGTCTAAAGGAGGGAAGGAAGGACGGAAAGAAAGAAAGAAAGAACGAAGGTAAAGTATAATAAGGTTATTAAAATTAATTATTAAGAAAAAAAATTAAAAAAAAAAACATGGACGGTTAGAACCCTAGGACAAATGGTGGAAGCAAGACTATACAGACAAGATCTCACACAGAAGCATACACATACACATTCACAAAAAGAGGAAAGGGGAAAAAATCATAGATCTTGCTCCTAAAGTCCACTTCCTTAATTTGGGATGATTGGTTGTCTATTCAGGTATTCCACAGATGCAGGGTACATCAAGTTGATTGTGGAGCTTTAATCCGCTGCTTCTGAGGCTGCTGGGAGGGATTTCCCTTTCTCTTCTTTGTTCTCACAGCTCCCAGGGCTAAGCTTTGGATTTGGCCCTGCCACTGCGTGTAGATCGCTGGAGGGCGTCTGTTTTTTGCTCAGACAGGATGGGGTTAAAAGAGCCGCTGATTGGGGGCTCTGGCGCACTCAGGCCGGCGGGGACGGAGGGGCACAGAGTGCGGGGCGGGCCTGCGGTGGCAAAGGCCGGCGTGACTTTGCACCAGCCTGAGGCGCACTGTGCGCTCTCCCGGGGAAGTTGTCCCTGGATCCCGGGAACCCGGCAGTGGCGGGCTGCACAGGCTCCGCGGAAGAGGGGTGTGGAGAGTGACCTGTGCTCGCACACAGGCCCCTCGGTGGCGGCAGCAGCAGCCTTAACGTCTCCCGCCCGCCTCTGGGGTCCGCGCTTTTAGCCGCGGCTTGCGCCCGTCTCTGGATTCCGCGCTTTCAGCCGTGGCTCGCGCCCGTCTCTGGATTCCGCGCTTTCAGCCGCGGCTCGCGCCCGTCTCTGGGGTCCGCGTTTCAGCCGCGGCTCGCGCCCGTCTCTGGGGTTCGCGCTTTTAGCCGCGGCTCGCACCCGTCTCTGGAGTTCCTTTAAGCAGCGTTCTTAAACCCCTCTCCTCACGCCCCAGGAAACAAAGAGGGAAGGAAAAGTCTCCTGCCTCTTCTGCAGGTGCAGGCTTTTCCCCAGACTCCCTCCCGGCTAGCTGTGGTGCACTAACCCCTTCAGGCTATGTTCAAGCCGCCAACCCCAGTCCTCTCCCCGCGCTCCGGCCTCAGCTCTCAGCCCCGCCCGCCCCGGCGGGTGAGCAGACAAGCCTCTCGGGCTGGTGAGTGCCGGTCGGCACCGATCCTCTGTGCGGGAATCTCTCCGCCTTGCCCTCCGCACCCCTGTTGCTGTGCTCTCCTCCGCAGCTTCGAAGCTCCCCCCTCCGCCTCCCGCAGTCTCCGCCCGCGAAGGGGCTTCCTAGAGTGTGGAAACTTTTCCTCCTTCACAGCTCCCTCCCACTGGTGCAGGTGCCGTCCCTATTCTTTTGTCTCTGTTTTTTCTTTTGCCCTACCCAGGTACGTGGGGAGTTTCTTGCCTTTTGGGAGGTCTGAGGTCTTCTGCCAGCCTTCAGTAGGTGTTCTGTAGGAGTTGTTCCACGTGTAGATGTATTTCTGGTGTATCTGTAGGGAGGAAGGTGATCTCCGCGTCTTACTCTTGCGCCATCTTCCGCCTTCCTATTAGTATTATTTTTGAAGGCTTTTATTAAATTATAAAGACAATAACTTTTTTTTCAGGACTCATCTATATCTGAAGGTCCTGGAAAATTTCAAGAATTTCTATGGATAGTACATAATACTCCTAGTGGATACAAAGGATTTAGAAAAGATATACAGGTTTCTTTCATATGTGACTTTTTAGAGTTTTAAATCTGCTAGTACTTTGTGAATAATCAAGCAGTCCTCAAACTTATTTTAACACAGTAATCTTTTGGAGAAAGGAGTAACTATATTGCAGAACACTGTAATCTGAATCAAACTTATGTGGTCTGTGCTCAAATAAAACCACTTTTTGGGGCTTCCCTGGTGGCGCAGTGGTTAAGAATCTGCCTGCCAATGCAGGGGACAGAGTTTCGGGCCCTCTCAAAGTTGTATTGTTGCCCTGTCAAAGAAGATCCCACATGCTGCGGAGCAAATAAGCCCGCGCGCCACAACTACTGAAGCCCGCACTCCTAGAGCCAGTTGTTCCACAACATGAGTAGCCACAACAATGAGAAGCCCGTGCACTGCAACAAAGAGTAGCCCCCGCTCACCGCAACTAGAGAAAGCCCGTGTGCAGCAACGAAGACCCAACCCAGCCAAAAATAAATAAAACAAACAAACAAAAAAAGAAATTTAAAAAAACAAAGAAACAAACAAAACACTTTTAGGAAGCCTCCACTACAGATAATTATTTTCTGGAGCCAGTTAGGTAGGCTACTGGAAACTTTTGCTCATGACCTAGCTTGATTTTGGGGAGAAATAAAGACAATTCCAAATCCTCATTCCTCAAAAAGTTCTACAATTTTGGTGATAACAATACTTTATTCTATCAGAGTCTTCTCCAGGTCAAATGTTTCCTATTTACAAAAATATAAGTATATAAATTGGCTTCTAATTTTTCATAAATATAGTATATTAAGATAAATTATGATATACTATATGTTATAATATAAAATATATTGCATAAATTTTGAAGCCAATTTGATGATATTATATGTAGTCTGGTTCAAAAATGTTAGATATGTCCTCATTCATAAAAGATACATTATAAAATACTTTAATTCTTATCATATATTTTATGTGTTCTGCCTAAAATTTCTCTATCTACCTTTTTAATTTCGTGCCCAAGTACTGTGTGGCCAAATTATCTTCTACAAAAGTTATAATTATTAAACAGTGTATGCATCTTACTGACATTTTCCCTAAGTTATTGTGAAACTAGAGCTTAAAGAGAAGATCACATTACTCTATGAGAATTTAATTAATTTTACTTTTTTCATTTCACTTAGGTAGGTTAATTTGCTGCTGATTTTAAAGTATAGATATATGGTAATCCTAATTAAATATAGCCTTGTATTGCTTGACTTGAAAAAATAATTTGTCTATGGAAAATAAGTGCTTGGTAATAAATAATTTCTTGAAAACTAGGACACTGAAAGTTTCATTAAGAGAATCTAAGGAAGACAGATTGAAACAAATGAGTTTGAGCAAAATATTGGTTTAATTTTGGATATGTTGGCTCTGATAGGTTGGTACATTTTAATATGTTGATCTATTCAAGAAATACCGGATGCCTATATTTTGTGAGAAGTTGATATGTCAGAATAACTAAAAGTAAAATAATTATTTAAAAAAGTAAAATAATTTATTAAAATCCTTATTATTGTATTGTAAATTTGGAGAGTTGGTGCAAAATTAGAAGAGGCAGATTAGTCACACTTCTTTGGATTATTAATAAAAGGGAAATGTGGTAATAATTCCAGAGTTGGTAGAAATAACTATTCAACCCTCATTATTTACAGATAACAAAAGTGAATTAAGGTTTTCTTGTTCTGTTTTTAGTTGTCCATGCAATCAATCTTACTTCTCTCATTAGATTTAAGTAGGGAAAAAAAAAACCCAAAAAACTTTAAACAGAGAAAATCTAATCATGCATTTTTATTTTACCTGCTATATTAGCTTTCTATTACTGCTGCAACAAATTACCAAAAGTACAGTGGCTTTAAACAGCATTATTTTCTTATAGTTTTGAAAGTCAGAAATCCTAAAGTCAAGATTTCTGCAGGACTGTGTTCCTTCTTCAAGCTATTGGGAAGAGTCCATTTCCTTGTCTTTTCTATCTTCAAGAAATGGCCCACATTTCCTTAGCTTGTAGCCCAAAATGTCATATTCACAGCCAGAAGGATAGCATCTTCCATCCCTCTCTCTGACTCTGAACCTCCTGCCTCCCTTTATAATGACCCTTGTGCTTTGATTGGACTCCTCAGGATAATCCACGATATTCTCCACATCTCAAGATACTTAACTTTTATCTATACAGTCCCTTTTGCCATAGAAGGTAACCTGTTTGGCGAAGATTCCAGGAATTTGGATGTGGACATCTTTAATTGGTTGTTACTCCTTCAGTCACACCTGTGATGGTTAGTTAGAGTGCTATATAATTAGCAACTGTGTATTCAAAGCATATTGATTGCTCAGTTTTTAATCAAAGATTGGTTTGACCTAATAAGATCAGAGAAAGAGCAGTTTTTTGAATAGCTGGTAATAAATATTTATGAGTCTATTATGTATAGCAATTCATTTCTTATTTACTGGCTCTTGTTGAGAAATTCCTCTAAATTATTTTTGTGTTGATTCATCTGAGCTAATTCACGAATTGAACAGTTGCTGTATGTAGTAAAGAGTCCTTATCATTATTGCAAAGTAGGAAAATACAACCAAGGGCTAAACTTCAGGTGTCCCTGAGGCTAAAGGGAAGGGCTCAAGATCAGTTTCCTCCATTCTTTATTTTTAAATAGTTACTAAAGTATAATCGTGTTTGATCCTAGACAACAGAAAGTTGCCTACAGTGGGTTATTCCATTTAAACTAAATATTAAATGTCAAAATTTCCATGAGAAGATAACTGATACTTCTCACTTTTGCATGATACTTTTGTTACAGCCAGAAAGATGGTCTTCCTTTCTTACTCGGTTGACAAACCAGAGTCTCTGTAAAAGTCCCCACATGATGTAGCCAATCTTTAGTCTCATCTCTCTCCACTCTACCCCATCTTGCTATTTTCCAGCCAGGCTGGCCTCCTTGCTATCCCATGGTGCCTTTAGCCAAGCTCCAGCTTCCCTGTCTGTGCTTGAGCTATGCCCTCTCCCTGGAAAGCTCATCTAACAGATACTTGCATGACTCCTAGGTGCCTCCTGTCGCTTTTCAAGTCCTACACTATGGGTTATGCGTTTCCTGGCTGCCCCGGATAAAATAACAGTACCCGACCTCACAGTACCTCTGTCCTTGGCCATAACGTCAGGCTTTTTATTTAATATCTATATCTATGCATCTACTATCATAGTTTATTTATTTACTGTCTCTCTGACTTTGTTTTATTCACTGTTGTAACTCCAGTGCCTAGATGAGTGTTCCATTAACCTTGGTTGAATTCAGTTACGTATTTGTCTAGCCCTTATATTAATAGTAATATTGCTTAAAATACTTTAGAATATTAACTCATCCATTTTCAAAACAACCTTCTGAGGTAGACACTCTTAGTTTCTCCATTTCATCAATGAGAAAATGAGTGAAGTGTCATTGAGGTACAATAGCGTAAAATGTGAGTATAAAAATGATTTTCTGTAAGGGCTCTTTGGTTTACAAGTGTATCTTGATTTGCTTCTGTTGCTATTTATATAATGTTTATTATTACATAAAGAGCTTTTTGAAGAGCTTATTTTTTATATGTTTCTCAAAATCTCTTCCTGTGCTTTTATGAAGCTTTTGGGATGGTGTCATCTTTAAAACCATCAGGTGATAAACCTTGGGATGTTGAGCATTTAGCCCATTAATTATAACTTAAGTTTTAAATAGATTACTTTGAAAAGTTAAAATTGTCTTCTGTAACACAATACTTCTTTTTAACTAGAGGTCCTCGATCAAGTGTCTTTGATCTTTAAAACAGCCTTTTGTAAAGGGCAGAGCCTCATTAGTGTTGGCTAATAGAGGGATTTCTCTTAATTTTTGCTCAGTTGCTGTTTCCATTTTAATTGAATCCTCAGGTGTTTTTTTCTGTTGCAATTTAATTTTATAAATTGCTTAAAAATAAATAGCAACTATTTTAAACAGAATTTTACCAGAAATTAGTGTAATGAAATGTTCCAATTATCATGACTGTGATATTTGATAGTTAAAAATAGCTTCTATCTTTCTTTTTTCACGGGGTAGTATTAAAAAACAAAGCAAAATAAAACCAACCAAAAAACAAAAAAGCCAAGTGGCTGCATTTAATGGTGTCCTTAATGATGTTTTAATAGTTACTTTCTATTGCACACTCTGCATCAAGGATTGGAAATGTGAATGTCCAGAGATTTCAAAAAGGTATCTTAAATACATGAGTCAGTTTATAAATACAGTAGAAATTAGTAAGATTTGTGGCAAAATGTAGAATGATAGCCAGATCTCAACAATGACGAATTACTGGAGTATTGAGGTAAGATCAGGATTATCAGATCTTCTCTGTCTTTTCAAATTAAACTCAAAATCTGGATTTTGATGAGAAATAGTTTGTAAATCTAACAGATATCTATATCAAATGCTAATTCACTTAATTAAAAAATAAAAATTCTGTAGAGTGAAAAAGTCTTGATAATTTCATGTTAAACATGGAGTTATTTGTAAAAGTATAATTTGTCTCACATTTAATAAATACATGTTTAGATTTATAATGTTTACAACTCTTGATTTGAGATAAATCAAGTGTGACAAAGAAAAATAAATTAAGATATTTTGGAATACTCTTCTAACTGAATTGCAGGAAAGAACTGTATGAATTCTATCACTTTTTGCAATAAATTTTTCAAGGCTAATTGAGTTGTTTCCTCAATTTTCACAAAAACTTCTAAATAAAAAGCAGTAAAATACCTAATACTGCTTTTAAAGTGGATAATTAACTCTCACTTACATAGAGTCAACATTAGATGAATTGATTTGTATTTATATGGTTCAAAATATATCCTTAACGTGTGATTTTACACCAATGAATTCCATTCCGTAACAGATTGTTACCTAATTTTTCTTCTGTGACCCACTTCAAAAGTTTGAGGAACAAGATATTTACATAACTTTGAAATATTTATTAATTACTAAGGGAAAATAGTTACTTTACAGTGGAGACACTAGGCAGACACCACTGTAAGCAAATGATCAAGATGAGCATCAGTAATAATGGCAGATTGGCATCATGTACCACCAGATAGGGTGTGCTGAGCAGGGCATACTAACTCTGTGGTAGTCTTCTCCCAAATTCCTACCTCAATCGAATAATGAGAACATATCAGACAAACTCAAGCTGAGAGAGAGAAACAAAACTTCTGCCCAGCATTCTTCAGAGATGCCAAGGTCATGAAAGACATGGGAAGAATGAAGGTTGGAGGGGACTGGAGGAGATTGAGGAGAAGTGATAACTAAATGCAATGTGGGATCTTGGCTTGGATCCTAGAACAGAAAAGGCAAAAAAGTAGAAAAACTGCAAAAATCCTACTGAAGTCTGTCGTTTAGTTAACAGTACTGTACCAATGTTTATTCTTTAGAGTTTTGACCATCGTACCATGGTTTTACAAGTGGCAAACCTTACGGGAAGGAGAGTGGGTGGTATATAGAAAACCTCTGTAGTATTTTTGCAGGTCTGCCATGTCTAAAATTTCAAAGTAAAAAGTTAAATTAACTTATATAGCTCTATAAGTAGATATTAATAAATTTCTTTTCTAAAAACAAAGCTGAAATCTCTATCGAACTTAAAATTGGTTTTGAAAGATTTCTCCTACTGTTCACTTCGAGCACGATCGTTACCTAAATTAAATCTAAAAAAAGCCTAGGTTAATCGGGTTTGCTTTTGATGGGAGGAAACACACTAAATGCAGGATAAACCACCAAGGTGTAAATGTTTCATGTCCATTGCTCTTTCTTTTCCTACTCTGTGCTTTCCAAATCAGTCTATGATGCCAATTGCCTGCCTCAGTCTGAGATGATCTTTTTTTTTTAACTTTGGCTCTAGAAAACCATTTCCCTTTTGTATGCAAAAAGAAAAGAAATAATCTTTGAATCAGTTCACTAGAGTTTAAGAGTAGCTTTTCTCATTGGTATACGTAATTTAATGTTAAATTCTTGTTGGACAACGGTACTTCATCTGCTTTATCAGCTCTTATATAAGTCATTGTAACAGATGGAAAATGTGGCCAAATTCAATTCATTTTTCCTTGGTTAAAAATGTCTGTTAACAGCTCATTACATTTCTTTCCAATTCCACACATCATAGCTACAACCAATTTGTGGCAAATACATTTTTTGTCAAAATTTCTACTGAATGTTTTACATTTGTCTAAAGCTGTAGCTGTTATACTTAATTAGGTTGCACTTTTATTGGAAGAGCTGGAGCTTAAAATCAATTTATTCTGCTCATTTAAACCTTGACCTCCTTTGCTTATAGAACCAAAGACCAAAAAAAAAAAAAAAAATCCCTCATTGTATTTGATAACTTTGTAGTTGTCATGTTAAATATTAATAATGTGAACTGTTGTGGCTCACAGTGCTGAATGCACTTATAATTGGTTATAATTAATCAAATTTTCATGGTTAATGGAAGGTTTTTAAAAATACTGTACCCTTTCTCTTAATTTTTTTTGCTCTTATTTATTTATATTTACAAAAATTGGATCATAGCATATTGTCTATAGCACATTTTTATTTTTAACTTAATATAACAATAATTGTGGTTCTCTTTTTATGTATTCCATATTATGTATATGTAGGATTTTATATGTCTTGTCCTCAATTTATTTAATCAATTTCAGCATATTTTTCTTTTAGAGACGCTGATGAAATGAACATTCTTATATCTTTACATGTCCACGGGATTATTTCTTTAGGGCAAAAGCCCTAGAAGTAGAATTACTGTGTTAGACAGAATGTAAAACAGAGCTTTTAAATTTGCATTTCTTTAATTAGTGAGGGTTAGTATTTAATTTTATTTCTTTTGTGAATTTTCTTCTATTCATGTCCTTTGGGCTGTGTTTCTTATATATTGACTAGGAGTTCTTTTTTTAATGGATATTAACCATTTTTCTGTAATATAATGCAAATATTTTTTCGCAATTTAAGTTCTCTTTAGCCACATAAAGGTTTTTAAAAATTTGATGTTATTAAATATGTCAGTCTTTTTCTTTATGGTTTATAGAACTCTTGTTTATATGTTTAGATCTTTATCAATGTGGAATTTATTTTTGTTTTATGATGAGAGTTAAATGTCTAACTTTTTTCCACAAAGTGGATAGTAATTTGATTGAATGGCATTCGTTCAATAATACAAATCATCATTTTTCCGCCTTTATCAAATACTAAATCTCCTTATGTACCCGAGTCTCTTTTTGGATTCTGTTTTGTTCCATCATGTCATTTGTTTGTTCCTGCATTATTACTCACAGCTTTAACTCAAATTACAATGAATTTATAGATAAATTGGGAAGGATTGACATCTTTACAATATTGATCCTTAGTTCCAGAAGCATTGTATATCTCTTAAATTATTTAGATCATCTTTGTAGCATTTTCTTTATTTAGGTCTCACACATGCCTCATTTAGTTTATTTTCACAAGTTTAATTGATTTTTTTCTTTTAAAGATATGTTCCTCCCACTGAATTTTCCAGTTGACTATTACTGGGATATATAAGAAAGATATTCTATCTGGCCATCTTTCTAAACTTTCTTAGTTATAATAGTTTTTTGTTTGATTCTTTACAATTTTCTAGGTTGATAAGTATTCCTCACCAACATTTATACCTATTTCTAGGATTGGCTAGGACTCCATGATTTTGCTGAGGAATAGTGGTGAGAGTTGGCATCCTCATTTTGTTACTGACTTTGATGAGAAACTTCTTGTTTTTTCCTTTAATTTTGATATGTGATACTGGTTTCTGCTAATGCTCTTTTATAAATTAATGAGGCAGATTTTTATTTCTAGTTTACTATAAGTTTACATCAGAAATGATTGTTGAGCTTTATCAAATACATCTATCAAGATAATAGTATTCTAATGTTGAGCTATCCTGGAAAAAACCCTATTTGTTCATGGTGTGTTATTCTTCTAATATACTATGGGATTCAACTGGTAATGTTTTATAGCTAGGTTTTACATATGCATTGATAAGTCAAGTTGGTTTATAGTAATGTTTTATCCTTTTCTTTGTGGCGTCATATATCTTTATAGCTGAGTTATGCTACTTTATTTTTTTAAAACAAATCATACGTATGATTATAGAAACAGTAAAATGCCAGGCAAAATAGAAAAGACAAATTGAGAAAAGATAATTACAACACACATACAGGAGAGGGATTACTTATACCACCATATGAACAAATCTTTTTTTTTTTTTTATACAGCAGGTTCTTACTAGTCATCAGTTTTATACATATCAGTGTATACATGTCAATCCCAATCTCCCAATTCATCACACCACCACCACCACCACCCCCCACTGTGGCTTTCCCCCTTTGATGTCACTTTGTTTGTTCTCTACATCTGTGTCTCAATTTCTGCCCTGCAAACTGGTTCATCTGTACCATTTTTCTATGGTCCACATATATATGTTAACACACGATATGTTTTTCTCTTTCTGACTTACTTTGCATGACAGTCTCTAGATCCATCCACGTCTCAACAAATTACCCAATTTCATTCCTTTTTATGGCTGAGTAATATTCCATTGTATATATGTACCACAACTTCTTTATCCATTCATCTTTCGATGGGCATTTAGGTTGCTTCCATGACCTGGCTATTGTAAATAGTGCTGCAGTGAACATTGGGGTGCATGTGTCTTTTTGAATTGTGGTTTTCTCAGGATATATGTCCAGTAGTGGGATTGCTGGATCATATGGTAATTCTGTTTTCAGTTTTTTAAGGAACCTCCATACTGTTCTCCATAGTGGCTCTATCAGTTCACATTCCCACCAACAGAACAAGAGGGTTCCCTTTTCTCCACACCCTCTCCAGCATTTGATGTTTGTAGGTGTTCTGATGATGCCCATTCTAACTTGTGTGAGGTGATACCTCATTGTAGTTTTGATTTGCATTTCTCTAATAATTAGTGATGTTGTGCAGCTTTCATGTGCTTCTTGGCCATCTGTATGTCATCTTTGGAGAAATGTCTATTTATGTCTTCTGACCATTTTTGGATTGGGTTGTTTGGTTTTTAATATTGATCTTCATGAGCTGTTTATATATTTTGGAGATTAATCCTTTGTCCGTTGATTTGTTTGCAAATATTCTCTCCCAATCTGAGGGTTGTCTTTTCTTCTTATTTATGGTTTCCTTTGCTGTGCAAAGGCTTAGAAGTTTCATTAGGTCCCATTTGTTTATTTTTGTTTTTATTTCCATTACTCTAGGAGGTGGATCAAAAAAGATCTTGCTGTGATTTATGTCAAAGAGTGTTCTTCCTGTGTTTTCCTCTAACAGTTTTGTAGTGTCCGGTCTTACATTTAGGTCTCTAATCCATTTTCAGTTTATTTTTGTGTATGGTGTTATGGAGTGTTCTAATTTCATTCTTTTACATGTAGCTGTCCAATTTTCCCAGCACCACTTATTGAAGAGACTGTCTTTTGCCATTGTATATCCTTGCCTCCTTTGTCATAGATTAGTTGACCATAGGTGCGTGGGTTTATCTTTGGGCATTCTATCTTGTTCCATTAATCTATGTTTCTGTTTTTGTGCCAGTACCATATTGTCTTCATTACTGTAGCTTTGTAGTATAGTCTGAAGTCAGCGAATCTGATTCCTCCAGCTCCATTTTTTCCCTCAAGACTGCTTTGGCTATTCAGGGTCTTTTGTGTCTCCATACAAATTTTAAGATTTTTTGTTCTAGTTCTATAAAAAACGCCATTGGTAATTTGATAGGGATTGTATTGAATCTGTAGATTGCTTTGGGTAGTATAGTCATTTTCACAATATTGATTCTTCCAATCCAAGAACATGGTATATCTTTCCATCTGTTGGTATCATCTTTAATTTCTTTCTTCAGTGTCTTATAATTTTCTGCATACAGGTCTTTTGTCTCCGTAGGTAGGTTTATTCCTAGGTGTTTTATTCTTTTTGCTGTAGAGGTAAATGGGAGTATTTCCTTAATTTCTCTTTCAGATTTTGCATCATTAGTGTATAGGAATGCAAGAGATTTATGTGCATTAATTTTGTATCCTGCAACTTTACCAAATTCATTGATTAGCTCTAGTAGTTTTCTGGTGGCATCTTTAGGATTTTCTATATATAGTATCATGACATCTGCAAACAGTGACAGTTTTACTTCTTCCTTTCCAATTTGTATTCCTTTTATTTCTTTTTCTTCTCTGATTGCCATGGCTAGGACTTCCAAAACTAAGTTGAATAATAGTGGTGAGAGTGGATATCCTTGTCTTGTTCCTGATCTTAGAGGAAATGCTTTCAGTTTTTCTCCATTGAGAATGATGTTTGCTGTGGGTTTGTCATATATGGCCTTTATTATGTTGAGATAGGTTGCCTCTATGCCCACTTTCTGGAGAGTTTTTATCATAAATGGGTGTTGAATTTTGTGAAAAGCTTTTTCTGCATCTATTGAGATGATCATATGGTGTTCTTCTTCAACTTGTTAATATGGTGTACCACATTGATTAATTTGCATATATTGAAGAATCCTTGCATCCTTGGGATAAATCCCACTTGATCATGAATGATCAAGTGTATGATCCTTTTAATGTGTTGTTGGATTCTTTTTGCTAGTACTTTGTTGAGGATTTTTGCATCTATATTCATCAGTAATATTGGTCTGTAATTTTCTTTTTTTGTAGTATCTTTGTCTGGTTTTGGTATCAGGGTGATGGTGGCCTCATAGAATGAGTTTGGGAGTGCTCCTTCCACTGCAATTTTTTGGAAGAGTTTGAGAAGGATGGTTGTTAGATCTTCTCTAAATGTTTGATAGAATTCGCCTGTGAAGCCATGTGGTCCTGGACTTTTGTTTCTTGGAAGATTTTTAATCACATTTTCAGTTTTATTACTTGTGATTGGTCTGTTCATATTTTCTATTTCATCCTGTTTCAGTCTTGGAATGTTATACCTTTCTAAGAATTTGTCCATTTCTTCCAGTTTTCCATTTTATTGGCATAGAGTTGCTTGTAGTAGTCTCTTAGGATCCTTTGTATTTCTGCGGTGTCTGTTGTAACTTCTCCTTTTTCATTTCTAATTTAATTGATTTGAGTCCTGTCTCTCCTTTTATTGATGAGTCTGGCTAAGTTTTTATGAATTTTGTTTATCTTCTCAAAGAACCAGCTTTTAGTTTTATTGATTTTTGCTATTGTTTTATTAGTTTCTATTCCATTTATTTCTGCTCTGATCTTTATGATTTCTTTCCTTCTTCTAACTTTGGGTTTTGTTTGTTCTTCTTTTTCTAGTTCTTTTGGGTGTAAGGTTAGATTGTTTATTTGAGATTTTTCTTGTTTCCTGAGGTAGGCCTGTATAGCTATAAACTTCTCTCTTAGAACTGGTTTTGCTGCATCCCATAGGTTTTGGATCATCGTGTTTTCATTGTCATTTGTCTCTAGGTATTTTTTGATTTCCTCTTTGATTTCTTCAGTGGTCTCTTGGTTATTTAGTAACATATTGTTTATCCTCCATGTGTTTGTGTTTTTTATGTATTTTTTCCCTGTAATTCATTTCTAATCTCATAGCGTTGTGGTCAGAAAAGATGTTTGATATGATTTCAGTTTTCTTAAATTTATTGAGGCTTGATTTGTGACCCAAGATGTGATCTATCATGGAGAATGTTCTGTGCGCACTTGAGAAGAAAGTGTAATCTTCTGTTTTTGGATGGAATGTCCCATAAATATCAATTAAATCTATCTGGCCTATTGTGTCATTTAAAGCTTCTGTTTCCTTATATATTTTCTGTTTGGATGATCTGTCCATTGGTGTAAGTGAGGTGTTAAAAGTCCCCCACTATTATTGTGTTACTGTCAATTTCCCCTTGTTATAGGTGTTAGCAGTTGCCTTATGTATTGAGGTGCTCCTATGTTGGGTGCATATATATTTATAATTGTTGTATCTTCTTCTTGGATTGATCACTTGATCATTATGTAGTGTCCTTCCTTGTCTCTTGTAACATTCTTTATTTTAAAGTCTATTTTATCTGATATGAGTATTGCTACTCCAGCTTTCTTATGATTTCCATCTGCATGGAATATCTTTTTCCATCCCCTCACTTTCAGTCTGTATGTGTCCCTAGGTCTGAAGTGGGTCTCCTGTAAACAGCCTATATATGGGTCTTGTTTTTGTATCCATTAAGCAAGCCTGTGTCTTTGGTTGGAGCATTTAATCCATTCATATTTGAGGTAATTATCGATATGTATGTGCCTATTACCATTTTCTTAATTGTTTTGGTTTGCTTTTGTAGTTCTTTTCTTGTCTTGTGTTTCCCACTTAGAGAAGTTCCTTTAGCATTTGTTGTAGAGCTGGTTTGGTGGTGCTGAATTCTCTTAGCTTTTGCTTGTCTGTAAAGCTTTTGATTTCTCCATTGAATCTGAATGAGATCCTTGCAGGGTAGAGTAATCTTGGTTGTAGTTTCTTCCCTTTCATCACTTTAAGTATATCATGCCACTCCCTTCTGGCTGTAGAGTTTCTGCTGAGAAATCAGCTGTTAACCTTATGGGAGTTCCCTCGTGTATTATTTGTCATTTTTCCCTTGCTGCTTTCAATAATTTTTCTTTGTGTTTAATTTTTGCCAATTTGATTACTATGTTTCTCGGTGTGTTTCTCCTTGGGTTTATCCTGTATGGGACTCTCTGCACTTTCTGGACTTGGGTGGCTATTTCCTTTCCCATGTTAGGGCAGTTTTCGACTATAATCTCTTCAAAGGTTTTCTCTGGCCCTTTCTCTCTCTCTTCTCCTTCTGAGACCCCTATAATGTGAATGTTGTTGGGTTTAATGTGGCCCCAGAGGTCTCTTAGGCTGTCTGCATTTCTTTTCATTCCTTTTTCTTTATTCTGTTCCACAGCAGTGAATTCCACCATTCTGTCTTCCAGGTCACTTATCCGTTCTTCTCTCTCAGTTATCCTGCTATTGATTCCTTCTAGTGTAGTTTTCATTTCAGTTATTGTATTGTTCATATCTGTTTATTTGTTCTTTAATTCTTCTGGGTCTTTGTTAAACATTTCTTGCATTTTCTCGATCTTTGCCTCCATTCTTTTTCGAGGTCCTGTATCATCTTCACTATCATTATTCTGAATTCTTTTTCTGGAAGGTTGCCTATCTCCACTTCATTTAGTTGTTTTTCTGTGAATTGTTGTTTTATCTTGTTCCTTCGTCTGGTACTTAGCCCTCTGCCTTTTCATCTTGTCTGTTTTTCTGTGAATGTGGTTTTTGTTCCACAGGCTACAGGATTGTAGTTCTTCTTGCTTGTGCTGTCTGCCCTCTGGTGGATGAGGCTATCTAAGAGGCTTGTGCAAGTTTCCTGATGGGAGGGACTGGTGGTGGGTAGAGCTGACTGTTGCTCTGGTGGGCAGAGCTCAGTAAAACTTTAATCTGTTTGACTGCTGATGGTTAGGGCTGGGTTCCCTCCCTGTTGGTTGTTTTGCTTGAAGCAACCCAGCACTAGAGCCTACCTGGGCTCTTTGGTGGGGCGAATGGCAGACTCTGGGAGAGTTCACACCAAGGAGTACTTCCCAGAACCTTGCTGCCAGTGTCCTTGTCCCCACGGTGAGCCACATCCCCCCCGCCACCTCTGCAGGAGACCCCCCAACACTAGCAGGTCGGTCTGGTCCAATCTCCCCTGGGGTCACTGCTCCTTCCCCTAGGTCCTGATGCGCACTCTACTTTGTGTGTGCCCTCCAAGATTGCAGTCTCTGTTTCCCCTAGTCCTGTCGAAGTCCTGCAGTCAAATCCCAGTAGCCTTCAAAGTCTGATTCTCTAGGAATTCTTCCTCCCTTTGCCAGACCCCCAGGTTGGGAAGCCTTACGTGGGGCTCAGAACCTTCACTCGAGTGGGTGGACTTCTGTGGTATAAGTGTTCTCCAGTGTGTGAGTCACCCACCCAGCAGTCATGGGATTTGATTTTACTGTGATTGCGCCCCTCCTACTGTCTCATTGTGGCTTCTCCTTTGTCTTTGGATGTGGGGTATCTTTTTTGGTGACTTCCAGTGTCTTCCTGTCGATGATTGTCCAGCAGCTAGTTGTGATTCTGGTGTTCTCACAAGAGGAAGTGAGAGCACATCCTTCTACCCCGCTGTCTTGGTTCTCAAGCTATCTCTCTTAAATTATTGATATAATTTTATTTTACTTAAGAATCTAGAAATAATTGCATTAAAATATGTTTCCTATTGATGAGTCACAGTTAGCTAATTGGTTTAACGTAAACTGGGAAGAAAATCTTTCATGATAGGAACTGCCATTGGCACCCAAGGAGCCCTACATGCTTCCCAGTGACTCAACACGAGGATCTTAAAACTAGTAGTATGACCCCAGGGAAGATTCTTCAAGCTTTATGAATTACTGGTAAGATTCTTCCCTCTCTCTACCAGACCACCCCCACCCCACAGTTTTAGCTTCACCATCATAATTTGGCCACAAGATTCTTCTAATTTATCCTCATATTCCCTAGAATCCAAGAAACCCTAGACTCCCAAGTAATCCCTAATCCCGACAGACATTCATCCCCATATAGCTCTGTGCCCCATCCAGTATGAGCCACCTTCACAAACAAACCCTAAATTTGCAAACAATCCAGAGAGTCCGCAGGAAACTCAAACACTCCTTTGCTTTCTTCTCTTCCTTTCCTAGCTACTACCTGACTATCCTCAATGACAAGGGTATCCCCATAAATATCTCCGGTGACACTATTTTCTTTCCCACAACTCAGATTCAAATACCTGCAGATGAGAATAATGTTTTTCTTGCTGCTGGCTGCCAATTTAATATTATTTTCCTTCTCTCCTTCCTATTGTATGGCTTCTCTAATTTTCTAACATTTCACAGCCAAATGATTCACAACTCTTGTTGGCCTTTCTGTAAAATATCCATAAGCTTACACTTTCTCACAACTTCTACCATGCTACTTTATCTAAAACACCATCATTCCTCACCTAAAATTATGATATGGTCTCCTGATTGGCTTCCCTACTTCTATATTTGATCTCCACAGTTTATTTCCTCCACATGATCTAGTCCAGTGGTTCTCAACCAGGTGTGGCGGTGGGGAAGAGAGGCAGGGGACACTTGTCCTTGTCTAGAGACAAGTTTTGGCTGTTACACTGGGAACAGAGTGCCGCAGGCTTCTAGTGGGTGCAGGCCAGAGATGCTGCTGAACGTCTGACAAGACCCAGGACAGCTGCCCACAACACAAATTATCTGCCTAAAATATAAGTAGTGCCAAGGTAGAGAAACCCTGATATAGGCCTGATTTCAAATGTTTTGCTCCTCTCCTCAAAAATTTGCAATAACTCCTTGTCCATCTCAGTTAATTAAAGCTAAAAGACTTTACAAGCTCACGACCCTCACCATCTCACAAGGCCCACTCTTGCCTCAGAGCCTTTATATCTGCTGTTCCCTCAGCTTAGATGGATGGGTCTTCCTTCAAATGTTGATTTCAATAATCTCCTTGGTTAATTCAGTCTATGTGCAACTATACCTTCTCGCAGCATCTTTATCCTTAGCAGTTATGGAATCTCTCTATCACCTGCTCTCTCTCATAGCTATCTAGTGTCACCTCCCAAAACTAAACTATAATTTCTGTGGAGACCAGCACTAGTTTATGTTTACTTCTGTACTTTTAGAAAGTGACTAGAACATATTGAAGGGTCAGTATGTGTTTGTGAAAGAACAAATGCTATTATTTAGTTTAATAGACAATTTAGAAGTTATAAAAAGTAGAATTCCCTGATTTAGCACATTTACTTTTCATAAAAACAGGTGGTTATCTATTAAATAATGTGGGAACTTTAAACATTGTATAATTTCCAGGTAAATGATATATATAAGGATACATGTATTTAAAAACTCAGAAATAAACAGAGTTAAGTCTGGGTTGAAATATCAAAAGTGACACTGTTGAAGAATCATAGTAATTTAGAGCTGGTTATTTTAGGATTATCTAGCCAAATGACCTCATTATTTTTATTGTTCCTTGTGCTATGCAGTAGGACCTTGTTGGTTATCTATTTTATATATAGTGGTGTGCATCTGCTAATCCCAAACTCCTAATTTGTCCCTCCCTTCCTTTCCCCTTTGGTAACCAGAAGTTTGTTGTTTTCTAAATCTGTGAGTCTGTTTCTGTTTCCTAAATAAGTTCATTTGTATCATTTTTTTTTTAGATTCCACATATAAATGATGTCATATGATATTTCTCTTTCTCTGACTTACTTCACTTAGTGTGATCATCTCTAAATCCATCCAAATAACCTCATTTTTATAATAAAGTAATTCAAGCCAAAGCATTTTAACAAATTTCTGGCATTTATTTAACTCAATTCCATGGCTGACTCCTGTATTCATTTGTACCTATCATGGAGTTATAGAACTTTCAGTTTTATGAGGAAATACAAGTATGTTGCTGAAGGAATTCAGAACATGTTACCCTTTAGGGTATATTGATTATTTTTAGTGAAAGGCATTTCAGAAACAGTAGGTGCAAGAAGAGCACTCTGACGTTCTTTTTTTATTCTCAAAAGCAGGAGATAAAACACCCCTTGCGAAAAGTGCCTTGCATGTACCAGGAAGGAGGAAGACATTTTTATCATGAGAGGCAGGGAACAGAGCCTGAGAAAAGTCTGTACAAACCTTGTTAAAGTAACCCTTATCTTCCTAGTCCCTTCTGCACAATTTACTACTCGTAGCTCAAACCCCTCTATGTTATCAATCCTTCATAAATTTATTGTTTCTTTTTCTAAAAAGTATAAAAGCTTTCTTCTCTAGTCACTTCTCCACATCTTCATTCTCTTGTGAAGGCATGTAAAAATTTTAATAAACATTGTGTGCTTTTCTCCCCTCAATCTGTTTTATGTTAGTTTTGATTCTTAGGCCCAACCAGAGACTCTAAAAGGGTAAAGATGAATTTTTCCTCCCTTACACTGCTGAGATTTCTAATTGACCCCAACATCAAAATGACCCTCTTCTTTAATAATTGATCTTTTATTTAGCTGGACCTTTCCCCCAGCTTTTCTTTCCACTTGATGTGATGAAGTGACTCAGTCATGGCCAACGTCCTATAAATAGAAAGAGATTTTGCAACTTCTTGGAAATATTCTTAAAAAGATCATTGGTGCATTTCTTAATCCATTTTTTATCTCCCTGCTGGCTGAAATGTGGACATAATACCTCCACTCAACTGGACATCTTGGACAATGAGTCTGTCTTAGGAAGACAGGCAAATAACACAGAAAAACACAATATAGGATGCTTAGATCCATGATACAATGGAGTACCACACTAGCTTTGGCTTCCCATGTTTAGACTTCCATATGAGAAATAATTGCACTTCTCTTTTATTCAAACAACCGATATTTTGGATTTCCTATCAATTGCAGCTAGCCTTACCAGTAGGGTAAGGGAGAGAGTGAGAGAAAGCTGCTCATATGAACCTGAAGGCAGATATGACATCATATATATGTGGAGTACAATTAATGGGTAGGGGAAAGTTGCTATTGTATATTCTTGAATTTTACTTGTACTTTCAGCAGTTTTAGAGCTACAGAATTACCAAGAACAAACCAAAGAAAAATAAATGAGAAATGATTTTTATAGTAAGTTATGTATAAACTGATAAAGGTATTAAGTTGGTGATATTAAGGAGTTGGGACAATTCTCTGAGTTTTGATGAATTTTTAAAAAAGAGAAGAGGGGAAAAGAGATAGAACATAAAAATGCCAGTATTTTGAACATTTTCTAACATGATTATGATTGAAAAATTACTATTATTTTTATGCAATAAATCAACAGAATGAACAATTTTTTTTTCTTTTTTTTATTTTTGCGGTACTCGGACCTCTCACTGTTGTGGCCTCTCCTGTTGTGGAGCACAGGCTCTGGACGCACAGGCTCAGCAGCCATGGCTCACGGGCCCAGCCGCTCTGTGGCATGTGGGATCCTCCCAGACCTGGGCACGAACCCGTTTCCCCTGCCTCGGCAGGCGGACTCTCAACCACTGTGCCACCAGGGAAGCCCAGAATGAACAATTTTTAAGTAATGAGAGTAGGGAAAGTAATTTTCCAACTTAAATTAATTTTTATTTTCTAACTTTTCCATTATATTTATTATATACTATATGTTGATTTGTTTTGTCATAGGCTAGCACTATCAGACACATGTGAATAGTTTCCAAAAGTTAAGTTGTGTAAGATAATTAGGATCATATTTTGAAAGTGTAAAAATGATTACCATTGTACTAGATTAGAAGTGGAACACCATTATATAAATGTTATAGAGCTAGTGTTACACAAGAGAATAATTTGAAAATCAACTTTTAAAATATTTAATTATGTAGCCAGGTATTAGAGTTGCATTCTGAGCCTTCTGGCTATAATTTGGGTTAGATACTATGAGATGGTATTGTTGTTTGTTAGACATGGTGGACAGTAGATTTATTCCTGAAGTCATCCAACACCGTTTACTGAGTGCTTACATTGTTGGCCATAATGGGATAGACTGAGATAGATTCTGGGGATTCACCCTCTATAAATCTTACCCTTTGATCTCAAAGTACTCGACAGTGTTTTATGAGATTCATTAACTGATAATCCAAGAAAAGGTGTTTTGAAATATATAGCTCTTTATTATTAACAGAATGAATATATCAAGCAGGATATAGACAGAGAGTTATACAAATTAAAAGTCATATCATTTGAACATTTATTTATTATAAATTTATTTGCCATAATTTTACAAACTGATATAGTATTTGCAAGATTCTGTGATGAGCTCTATGGCAGATGCAAAATATAAAGCTCTCAAAGATATCTCAGATTTAAGAAAACATGATACAATTTCCTTAAAGTTACTAAGACTTGACCACAAATTAGTAAATGCCATAAAAATGTTACTTCCGTAAATCATTGTATATTTTATGGAGAATGTGGTTTTCAGATGGCACTTGAAGGGTAAGTGGGAATTGGACATAATAAAATGATCAGTGAGAACAGTGAGAGTTTAGCATGAGTTGAAAAAGCTAAAATTAATAAGAGAAGGCTTAGTAATTTGCATTGACTTGAGTATAAAGTCTGAAAAAATGAATAAAAGAGGAATCTGTGATAAATTAGATAGGGACAGGTCATGGAGGACCTTAAATATCAGTCACTGAAGAGCCACAAATATATTTCAGTGGAAAAAGTGATTTAAAAAATACTGTTCTTTGGAAAATTAATCTGACAACATTTTGGAAAATAAATTAGTTTTGTAAGAACCTGGAATTGAGATATGCAGGTAGAATGATACATGCTGCTGAGGTAAACTCAGCAGAATTTGGCAAGATCTATAAATATAAAAGATACATTAAAACTTAATTTACATATAGAAGGTGTTAGGTTTAGCTGGCTCATCTCCTGCTTTTAATAGCAGTTTGACCAAAACTTAGCTTTCCTATTTTTCTATGGAAACTTTTTACAACTAGAAAACCAAATTCCTAGCTCAGGGTTAGCTCCATGGCTTTTCAACTTAAACATTCACTCAACATCTTTTCTCCTCATCTGTTCAAAACTGAGGCTTTTCTATCTAAAAGAGTAAACTACAATGAATGACGCCCTCCCTGCCCCCATTCTGTCTGTACATTAACCTTATAAACTGTGGGAGAAACTGGTCCCTTAACCTGGCAGGATTTTCCAGGTTTCTGGGTGTTTTCCAGCTTTGACTTGGACATTGCACTTCCAAGAAGCCAGTCAGAGGGAAACACTGTGACTCCTCATTTCCTGATCACGGTCCTGATGTCTTTATGTTCCTTACACTCTGTGCTTGGAGAGCTGCTGATACATCTCCAGCTTCTGCTTCCTGTTAGGAAAACTTGCCTCTTGACCTTATTTTCTCATAGAATTTTGTCTCCCAAGATCTGTGCCCCACGAATACTCAACATTTTACTCTTCTTGACTGACATTTTGCTCCTTCCCTCCACTTCCTGACCCTTGACAGGACAAGTCTCCTACAAAAACTGACTGAGAGCTCCTAAGAGTTTCTTCAAGCTTGAAATACCCTCTTTTTAAATCTTATTATATATGCTCAGCTGTGAGTTTTTTTTAACAATAATTCAGGACAATTGTTGACATTTATGCAGCCTGGCTTTCTAACACATCCTATTACTAATGATGATTTCCCAAAGTACGTTTTAAATAATTTAGTCAACAAATATAAGGAAAGTATCATCAAGACACATTTGGGCACTCCTAAGTGCTAAATGGGATATAAATGATGATTAATATATAATCAAATATCTCAAGAACAATAATAATGAAGAATTTCAAAGTTTAAAAAAATCTCACCACTGAGATTTTCTTGGTTTTCTAAGAACCAAGCACTCATTTCTCCAGCAGCTGGGAATATAGGCTGCTGACAGCTCACAACCAATTTCTTATCTGCGAATGGCCTTGAGCAAAAGGAACATGCTTTGCCCAAGTGTTAAGTTGAATGTAACAACTCACATCTCATGACTGGTTGCTGTGAGGGTACAAAGGCCTGACCTCTGTGCCTCAATACAGGGCACTTCCAAAGAGCCCTATCAGATCTAGTGCTTTCCATGGATTCAGAAGAAGTCTGTGTCACACTGGATTAGAGGTTCTCTAATAAGCTTCTTGTGTACAAATATCATCGCAGAGCGTGGTTCCTAAGATGTCCCGTCTGAGGCAAGAGCTATGGGTTATAAACCTAAGGATTTTGTAATTTACAAGATGTAACATGACTTGACTTTATGTTAGTTGGATATGCATATCTATTTTTAAACAGATTTTGTGGTGTAATTGACATACAAGAAAGTGTACATATTTAACAATTACAATTGTTAAATGTGTAATTACCCATGAAACCATCACAAATTAATGATGATGAGGGTACCCATCTGCCCAACATGTTTGTAATCCCTCTGTAATCACTTCCTCTTCTACATCCCTATCTGTATCCCCAGGCAACCACTAACTGATTTGTGTCTCTGAAGATTGGCTTGTATTTACTAGAGTTTATATAAAAGAAATCATAACGTATGCACTATCTTTTGTCTGGCTTCTTCCATCCATCATAACTATTTTGATTTTCATCCATGTTGTATCCATCAAAAGTTTAGAGTTTATGTAGAATTATTATTATTTCTTCTTTAAATATTTTATAAAATGCACCACTGTAGCCATCTGGGCTTAGGTTTTTGTTTGGGTTTTTTTCTTTTACAAATGCTTCTAACTACAAATTTAATTTTCATATTATCTGTAATGTTATGCAGGCTATTTGTTTCTACTTGATAAGCTTTTGTATTTTATGTCTTCTAAGGAATTTGTCCATTTTATATAAATCAAACTGAGATTCCCAACTCCTCAAAACTGTGAAATAATAAATGTTTGTCATTTTAATCTGCTAAATTTGGGGATAATTTGTTCAATAGCAATATCTAACTAATGCAGTTCATCTGAAAATTGTCACTTTCCATTCTTTTCATTGTTTTTGCAATAAATTGATGTCATCATTAGGGTAAATTTTAAATGATTGAGAGAAAAATATTTTGATATATGTCCAATGTACTTAAGAAAAGAATTACTCTGAGCACAGCAAGACAGTGTTTAACAATAGATGGAACACTGATCGTTAACTCCAATTACTCTCTTCTAGTTTCACTCTTAACAGCCAAGACCTCAGTCCTTTGCTCAGCCTCTCAGTCCATACCTGGCCTTAAAATGAACACTTTAGAAGCAATTCACATTTCACTGTCTCTAAGATACCATTAACTGTAAAAGGCATCAAAATTTTTAGAAATATACAATGTGAAGAAATTATCTTATAAATGATTAAATATGATTATAGATAGGCATGGGGGAGTCCAATTTAAATGCTTTGAGAATTTAGGCAAATATTTAACTGACAAATTTATAAATTTCAGGGATCTAATGTTATAATGCCAAATGAAGGCTATATTTAAAAAAATAACTGTTATTTTGTATGTAGTTCAATTCAATCTTACTTTCAATATCAGAAATACAAATAAATATCATTTTACTGAAACAGCAGATTCATTTCTAAAACTCAGTGTATAATGTAAGGCACTTAGATTATATTTTGTCTTTTGAGGGTGTTCTATTATGGATAATGATGCTGTAAACATTTTCATATAAGCCTTTGACTAGTACTTAATAATTGGATTGTTGGATCATAGTATAAGTTTATGTTTAAATTTATAAGAAATGACCAAACTGGATTTTAATTTTGCTTGGGAAAATAGCTTGCACAGTATCCATAGACTGAAAACTTCAAAATATCTCTGATAGAAATTTACCATGCTCATAGATCAGAAGGTTCAATATTGTTTGGATGTCAATTTTTCAAAATTCAGCTAATGAAAAATAGACTCAATAGAAGGCAATTATAATCGAATCAGACTTTTTCTCCATGGATTCAAAATCATGTAACTAGAAAGCACTTTATAGTTGTGGCCTTGAGCTATACTGGTCATTAAAGGAATGGCAGTCTTCTTATATACTCTTCCAGAGGGCCTGCTTTTTTACCTTCCCAGTTGAAGGTAACTTAAGCACACTGAGGCGAATGCAGAAAATCAGGCAAGAAAATCCCTATTCTTGCTATAACCTCTAACTACCCCCAACACTTGGCCTGCAGGTGGGAGGAGGGGCTTTAGAAACATCAGGTATGGAGGAGCTGTAGAAAATGTAGTAGAGTGCCATGCTCCCCTTAACATACCAGGAAAAACAAAAATGAGGTCCCCTTTCCAAAATCTGTGGAAATGATGTTACTGAGTTGTTGGCAGAAACTGAATAGAATAAACTTTGTGGCATTGCCTGGTTCCCTGTAGCCAATACTTGTATAAAATGTAACAAGTCTGTGCACTGAAGCATTTGATGCTGAGAGGGCTGGCCTTCTGGTAGAGTCATGGAGTTGGAGGGAAGGCTCTATACTGTTTGGACTCTTCAAGATCAGTAGCAAAAGATGAGATCATAGACTCTAGCAGAGAAATGTCATCAGATAGTGTTTCCTTGCCCCCCAAAGCCAGCTATAACCAACCAGACCTTGTGGTCGCCAGGCCATGGAGCTGGCTAGTGAAGAGCTGGTGATAAAGGTGAGCTGAGGATCCATTCTACCTTGACCATGAGGTCAGACCATGTACTGCAACACCACCCTGAAGACAGACACTCAACCACAGGGGACCCTGAAAAAGTGAGAAAGAATGCAAGCGTTTCCAACAATGAGATCACTTCAGACACTGTTAAAAATATTGGCTGTGACTGAGACCAACTGGTTGGAATGAATTATTTTTTCCTTTTCTTTCCTCACTTTCTAGTGATATTGAGATTAACAAGGAAATCAGATCACTAGAGAATAAAAGATGAAGATGAAATCCTCAGGAAATAAAGAATCTATGAGTTCTTAACACAATTGAAAATACTATGAAAATATTTTGACCTTTGAAAGAAAGTTAGTCTTAACTATTATGCATTTTTTTTTTCCTATGGAGGTAATCTTGAGAGCCCTTTTCTTACCAATGCTTGAAGCTCGCATCGATCAAAAGAATAGGTAACAAGCATGAAATAAACTCTGTTTTCATGAGGCTTGGGTAGCAGGGAAATGGTATAAAATTTACTTCAACCTCACTTCCTTTTAATAAATTAATCTGTAAAGAAAGCCAATGCTACCTAATAGCCAATGCTACATTCTTTATGTTCCAAGCTGGGATTTTTTTTTTTTTTTTTTTTTTTTTTACGGTTGTGGCCTCTCCCGTTGCGGAGCACAGGCTCCGGACACGCAGGCTCATCGGCCATGGCTCACAGGCCTAGCCGCTCCGCGGCATGTGGGATCCTCCCGGACCGGGGCACGAACCCGTGTCCCCTGCATCGGCAGGCGGACTCTCAACCACTGCGCCACCAGGGAAGCCCAAGCTGGGATTTTTTTAACTGAATATTTTTATTTCATTTGAGATAAAACACAGTAATCTTTTTTTTTTTTTTTGAAACATTTCTAGTTGTAAGCGTTTTGGATTAGCATACTGTCTTGAGCAAAGGTTATATTTGGAGTCTGCAGGGGAAAGCAGAGTTTTCCTAGTACAAAGACATTGATATACAGTAATGTATTTACACTGTCAAAGAGACTATGCCAATTATGCTGATTATAAAGGTCACTTAGATGGTTCCCTAGTCAGTTCAGGAAGCATAAGATTTCCCAACACCATTCTGTTTAACATTGTTAGTCTCTGAAGTATTATTAATTTTATTTTATTTAAAATAGAACAGTATATTGAGAGAGCCTCTGAACACAGAGGATGTGCACTTTTGAAATGCACATTGAGGTATATGATAGAAATTACACCAAATATTCATGGACATTAAGTTACTATAAGTTGAAAACAAATTACTATTCCATTACAATATAGGTATTCATGTTAATTTTTCATTTCATATTGAATTTTATCATCACTATATCCAGTAAATTGTTTGAGGAACCTAAAGAAATATTTTGGATGTCTGTTGAATAGAGCAATTAAACTAATTTTAATAAAACCTTACCTCTTGATTATTTCAGGCAGGCTTAGCATGGAACATAGCATTGAATACAGCAATATGCGCCAAAGATATTATAAAGGGTTTTAACAGTTAGCATCAGACTTTAAATTGCAATTTTTCCCCCTTAGTGCTTAACTTTTACAGCACATTCCCTCATTTTACAGAAACTGATGAAATTAAATAAGTGCTGTTTCCATTAAGTGAGACAATGTGCCTTAAAATAATACTGTCAAATAGTTTTTCATAGCATCATTTTTTTTCCTGACTTTTGTTTGTGGTCCCCTTTTAAGACTTTAAATGGGATTTGGTTCCCTACTAATTTTATCGTTTTCAATTGGAAAACAGTAGCTTTTCCCCACCCTGTGTTTCTAATGGAGCTTGAAATTAACATTGTGCTTTTGTTGTAATTTATGTTTTATTATTATGTTGCTGAAAATTGGAAAATGTTCATAGGGTTTTTAGAAAACATTGCTTAGTGTTAAAGTATGTCAAACAAAAAGAGAATTTTTTTGAAATGCTAAACACTGAACAGATTGTGACTTTGATTTTATCAAATTACTTTAATTGACTTCTTCAGAAATGAAATGTAAATGACAGCCAAAAAAGCCATGAATAGGTCGGTCACTTTAACTAAAATTTGGGTAAATTCTCTTCATTAAAACGAAGGACATAGACTCCCTTAAATTAAAAGGGAAATGATCCCATTCCCATTCCTCTATTCAGTCACTCTGCCCGTATCTGGCAGAATCTGAACATTCACCTTCAGAAACTAATTCTACACTGGCTGTGTTGAGGCAGCTGTTCATAGGATTTTTTTTTTAACATCTTTATTGGAGTATAATTGCTTTACAGTGGTGTGTTAGTTTCTGCTGTATAACAAAGTGAATCAGCTATACATATACATATATCCCCATATCTCCTCACTCTTATGTCTCCCTCCCACCCTTCCTATCCCACCCCTCTAGGTGGTCACAAAGCACCGAGCTGATCTCCCTGTGCTATGCAGCTGCTTCCCACTAGCTATCTGTTTTACATTTGGTAGTGTATATATGTCCATGCCACTCTGTCACTTCATCCCAGGTTACTCTTCCCCCTCCCCATATCCTCAAGTCCATTCTCTAGTAGGTCTGCATCTTTATTCCTGTCCTGCCCCTAGGTTCTTCATGACCTTTTTGTTTGTTTGTTTTTAGATTCCATATATATGTGTTAGCATATGGCATTTGTTTTTCTCTTTCTGACTTACTTCACTCTGTATGACAGACTCTAAGTCCATCCAGCTCACGACAAATAACTCAATTTTGTTTCTTTTTATGGCTGAGTAATACTCCATTGTATATATGTGCCACATCTTCTTTATCCATTCATCTGTAGATGGACACTTAGGTTGCTTCCATGTCCTGGCTATTGTAAATAGTGCTGCAATGAACCTTGTGGTACATGACTCTTTTTGAATTATGGTTTTCTCAGGGTATATGCCCAGTAGTGGGATTGCTGGGTCGTATGATAGTTCTATTTTTAGTTTTTTAAGGAACCTCCATAGTGTTCTCCATAGTGGCTGTATCAATTTACATTCCCACCAACCATGCAAGAGGGTTCCCTAGGACTTTGATTAGTATGTACTTAGTCTTTGCAGAGAAGAGGAGACCAGATATTACTGAGTTGCATTTTCGATGCTAAATCTACTGCCCCTTCATTTTCTTTCACCTGTATTGAAACCCCTAATTCCTCAACCTGTTCAACTGGCTGGAAAATGAAATAAAGCTCACTCTCTAGTACAGAGATTCTGGGTTATTCCTGATAATGTATTACTATGCTGTAACATTAAATACTCAATGAATAGAAAGTAAATGGTTGTAATGTCAATGGGATATTTATTCTGACTTCTATTAAGAAATGTATTGGGGCCTCTGATTTTAGCCAAAGGTTGTTAAGAATAGTTTTAATCAATCTAAAGAAGTATTGTGTAAGGAAGATGTGGCACATATATACAATGGTATATTACTCAGCCATACAAAGAAACGAAATTGAGCTATTTGTAATGAGGTGGATAGACCTAGAGTCTGTCATACAGAGTGAAGTAAGTCAGAAAGAGAAAGACAAATACCATATGCTAACACATATATATGGAATTTAAGAAAAAAAATGTCATGAAGAACCTAGGGGTAAGACAGGAATAAAGACACAGACCTACTGGAGCATGGACTTGAGGATATGGGGAGGGGAAAGGGTAAGCTGTGACAAAGTGAGAGAGTGGCATGGACATATATACACTACCAAACATAAAATGCTTTGTGACCACCTGGAGGGGTGGGATAGGGAGGGTGGGAGGGAGGGAGACGCAAGAGGGAAGAGATATGGGAACATATGTATATGTATAACTGATTCACTTTGTTATAAAGCAGAAACTAACACACCATTGTAAAGCAATTATACCCCAATAAAGATGTTAAAAAAAATACAGAGAAAAAAAAAAAAGTATTGTGTCCTTGGTGCACAGTAAAATCACCTGGATCTTCAGTAATTATCATACGCAGATCCTACTAGCTGAAAATCCAACATAATTGCTTTGAAATAGAGTGAGCCATGGCCTGCATATCTATATGTACATATATTCAGGTATTATTACTATCATGAAGAAAGTTTTGAGATTCTCTGTATAAAATATTAATAGCCTTAGTATCTAACGGAAACTTACTGAATGCTTGGCTAAATATTTGTGGATCTTGGTGGTGTAAGTGCAGAGCCCTCCATCTCGTCCATATTGGAAAAAATCTTGTCTATTGTTCTGGCCTTTTTAAACTTGGAGTGGCCACATCTGTCCTTGACTTGAAATGGGTACAAGATTTCTAGCAAACGGTGGTTAGATCCATGATACTTTGCAGACTTATCAGTTGTCCACTGAGAAGTGTTCAACAGTTCCTGTTACACTTACAACATTCCCAGCAAGGCTGAGGACATGACGTTTGTCGTTTTAATTTATTTTGAACATTTACCCAGAGAGGACCTTTATCTTAGGCACTTTGTACACTTTAATAGAATTTGTACATAATGTTCTTTAAAACATTAAATAAGGCCAATTTTTCAAGTAAATTTTGCCTAATGGCTTTAACAACTGTCCATTCATTGCTGACATGGTGTATGGATTCAGGGAGGTGATGATCAATGAGGTAATTACAGTGAAGGTGCAGCAGTTTTAAAGTAGGTGTCTTGGCAGAATTTAATTACTGCTACCCATCTTCATATGCTAAGTAGGTGAAAACTGATCCAAGTGTCCTTGCCTGTGCTGTATTGGTGGAGTAGTTGTGAGGAAGAGCTTCTGATGTCTGAAGGTGAAGAGCAGCCAGGCCATTAGATGGAACATGAATATGCATAATATGATAAGACTCTTTCACACTTTGTTTCTTCTTCATTAGGAATGTCCCCCTTTTCGTTTTCCACCAACCTTATCATTTTATTTTTTCATAGCTATGTTAATGACTCTTCACTTCTAGATACGTTTTGCTAACTCTTCCTAGCTATATCCTTTACTTCTAATTATTCTGGTAATTTTAGAATATTATCATACAGAATACAGCTATGTAATTCAAATATGAAGTACAATAGTTTTACATTTTTTATTTGCAAATTTCTCTCCTGTTGGATGTAATACACTTAAAAAGAAAGTGTTTTCCATTGCTGAGACATAGCATGTTGTCTGTACTTCATATACAGTGCAAGTTTAATAGGAATGTCAAGGGAATATTGTAGAAAGAATGTATAAATTTGAGGTTTAAGTATTTCTAAGTGGTTTTGTGAGCTTTATCGTAGCAAACTAATGTCCTCAGAAATCACTTTTCTCATTTGTAAAATAAGCTTCTTGAACTCATAATACTCTATTGTGTGTTAGGAGCCATTCCTCTGTGATTAGTTCTAGAATGTTATCTATCAGATCTTATACATTAATACATCTGGGCATATACATCACACATTATACCGCAGTGCCCATCAGGGAATAGGCAGACTTATTTCTGAATCTCTAACACTAACATGGTGCTCAAATCAAACTTGAAGCTCAAAATATTATTGACAAAGAAAGTATGCACTTTTCATGATTCTGTAGTTCACAGGTTTGCTGACAATAAAAGGGCACTTGAAATTTTCAAATCTTTCTTAATCTGTTTCTGGTTTATGATGCCAAACCACACCTTTTAAAATACATGTGCATGCCAATTTCTTGTTAGGACTGAAGCCATAAAGTAGACTTGAACCTTTTTGACTGAGATCTTCAAAACCTACATGATTTACAAAAGAACTTTTTCTCAGGTGCTGGAGCATTCCCTGCCCCTTCTCTAGTCACTGGCAGGCTATGAGTTAAATTGTAGGAGTCCTTTGGAAACTCTAAATCCATTACTTGACTCCATCGCAGGCAGGTCCATCCTATAAATCATGACTCCACACGGGTCCCACTTCCTTCTCTTTGTTAAACTCACCTGCTCTCCATGTAATATAAGTGCTATCTGTTTAAGTGAAGTCCTTAAAGCCTTGCTTCTCTGAGTCACTGGCTCCTCTTTCAAAGTCTAGGCCAGGTTGGGGGGTGACTAGCAAAAAGAATATGTAGTACTTATGCTTATAAATGAAAGACTGAATGAGCCCCATGAGTCTGGAGATTGTCTGCTCACAGGTGGGGACTCAGATACTGGATGGCCATACTGTCCACACTGTTTCCTGTCACCCTAAACTTTCTGTCAGAAGAAAAAGTAATGGTTTCAACTGGATGGAAATTATTATGTAAAAATGAAACAGAAACTATTATTTATGAATTCGTTTGTAATTACATTAACAAAATTCTACCTACTAAGCTGTTCTACTACTTATTTTGATAGCTGCAAACACCTTAGGAAAGACCATGGATATTGAAAGCAATGGATGATTTAAATTTAATTAGATGGGGCACTCTAACTTGGATCGTATTACCAAAAACAAAAAATGTTTGTACAAATTTATCTTAAGGAGAATAATGCATTTGTCTCTTTTTGGCTTTAGAATTAGTTCTAGGACATTTAGCTTTACTTTTCCTCAAGAATGTTGCCATGCTTTAAAGATTAGGAATGTATGGCCACCAAAGATGTTTCTCACTGAGACAAATAAAAATTATGTATCAACATATCTTGATTTTTTTCAAACAATTCTACACTTCTGCTTGATTTTCCCATATAACATGTGGAAAATATAAAAATGCAATACTTCATCAAACATGAAGAGAGAATACCTTTAATACTTGAAGTTATATGACATCTTTTGCCCCCCTGATATGGCAAGGCAGTTTATATTTTCTCCAATTGATCTTGAGACACCCAAAGATACTTTGAACATTTTTCAGCGAAAATCATATCTAAACCAATGTATTTTTATGTAATTGTATTTTGTTTGATTTTATCTATCTATCTATCTATGAAACAAATGCTCACAATAAAAATACACAAATAACCCTGGAAAGACCCTGTTTTTTAATGAGGTTACTTTCCCAGATATTGGGGGTTAAGACTTCAACATATCTTCTTGAAGACACAATTAAACCTATAACATTATTTTTCTGTACTTTCCTGTATTTTTATAATGAAAAGAGTTTAAAAGTATAGGTTTATTAAAATGTATTATTTTTAATTGAAATAAATTTGAATTTTTAAATCAAAATTTATGATAGAGATTTGCATATATAATGTTAAATAGTTATTAGCATTATGGGGTTGATAACTTGTTTTTATTATTCTTAGGACAACCATTCTCATATTTATAAAGCAACTCAAATTTCTAAAATATGTGTTAATTTTCATGATGTTTTCTTATTGACATAGAAGTTTGACCTAGAATGAATGTACGGCCAGTTAAGAAATATTACTAATTTTTATTTTGGAAAATTAATACTTTTCCATTTTCGGTAAATGACATTACATGAGAAAATCATTGAAAGGATACTTAATGAGTAATTGACTTGGTTTAAAACCTTTTTAAAAAACATTCAACTGAGTATTGAAAATGATACATAAATCAGAATATTTTTTCTAACTAAAAGTTTAAAAGTGTGTGTCTATGGAATTTTTTTTTTTTTAATTTTATGGAATATATTTTATTTTTTTTTAACATCTTTATTATACTTGCTTTACAATGGTGTGTTAGTTTTTGCTTTATAGCAAAGTGAATCAGCTATACATATACATATATCCCCATATCTCTTCCCTCTTGTGTCTCCCACCCTCCCTATCCCACCCCTCCAGGTGGTCACAAAGCACCAAGCTGATCTCCCTGTGCTATGCGGCTGCTTCCCACTAGCTATCTATTTTACATTTGGTAGTGTATATATGTCCATGCCACTCTCTCACTTTGTCCCAGTTTACCCTTCCCCCTCCCCATATCCTCAAGTCCATTCTCTAGTAAGTCTGCGTCTTTATTCCTGTTTTGCCCCTATGTTCTTCATGACCTCTTTTTTTTTTTTTTTAGATTCCATGTATATGTATTAGCATACAGTATTTGTTTTTCTCTTTCTGACTTACTTCACTCTGTATGACAGACTCTAGGTCCATCCACCTCACGACAAATAACTCAATTTCGTTTGTTTTTATGACTGAGTAATATTCCATTGTATATATGTGCCACATCTTCTTTATCCATCCATCTGTTGATGGACACTTAGGTTGCTTCCATGTCCTGGCTATTGTAAATACAGCTGCAATGAACATTGTGGTATGTGACTCTTTTTGAATTACGGTTTTCTCAGGGTATATGCCTAGTAGTGGGATTGCTGGGTCGTATGATAGTTCTATTTTTAGTTTTTTAAGGAACCTCCATACCTTTCCCCATAGTGGCTATAGCAATCTACATTCCCACCAACAGTGCAAGAGGGTTCCCTTTTCTCCACACCCTCTCCAGCATTTATTGTTTGTATATTTTTTGATGATGGCTATTCTGACCAGTAAGGGATGATATCTCATTGTACTTTTGATTTGCATTTCTCTAATGATGTTTAACATTCTTTCATGTGTTTCTTGGCAATCTGTATATCTTCTTTGGAGAAATGTCTATTTAGGTTTTCTGCCATTTTTGGATTGGGTTGTTTGTATTTCTGATATTGAGTTGCATGAACTGCTTGTAAATTTTGGACACTAATCCTTTGTGAGTTGCTTAATTTGCAAATATCTTCTCCCATTCTGAGGGTTGTCTTTTCGTCTTGTTTATGGTTTCCTTTGCTGTGCGAAAGCTTTTAAGTTTCATTAGGTCCCATTTGTTTATTTTTCTTTTTATTTCCATTTCCAATCTCTTGCTGTGATTTATGTCATAGAATGTTCTGCCTATGTTTTCCTCTAAGAGTTTGATAGTTTCTGGCCTTACATTTAGGTCTTTAATCCATTTTGAATTTATTTTTGTGTATGGTGTTAGGGAGTGTTCTAATTTCATTCTTTTACATGTAGCTGTCCAGTCTTCCCAGCACCACTTATTTAAGAGGCTGTCTTTTCTCCACTGTATATCCTTGCCTCTTTTATCAAAGAAAAGGTGACCATATGTGCGTGGGTTTATCTCTGGGCTTTCTGTCCTCTTCCATTGAGCTATATTTCTGTTCTGTGCCAGTACCATACTGTCTTGATTACTGTAGCTTTGTAGTATAGTCTAAAGTCAGGGAGCCTGATTCCTCCAGCTCCATTTATCTATCTCAAGATTGCTTTGGCTATTCGGGGTCTTTAGTGTTTCCATACAAATTGTGAAATTTTTTTTCTCGTTCTGTGAAAAATGCCATTTGTACTTTTATAGGGATTGCATTGAATCTGTCGAGTGCTTTGGGTAGTATAGTAATTTTCACGATGTTAATTCTTCCAATTCAAGAATATGGTATATCTCTCCATCTGTTTGTATCATCTTTAATTTCTTTCTTCAGTGTCTTATAGTTTTCTGCATACATGTCTTTTGTCTCCTTAGGTAGGTTTGTTCCTAGGTATTTTATTCTTTTTGTTTCCTGTGCAAGTGTTTCCTTAATTTCTCTTTCAGATTTTTCATCATTAGTGTATAGGAATGCAAGATATTTCTGTGCATTAATTTTGTATCCTGCTACTTTACCAGATTCATTGATTCTCTCTAGTAGTATTCTGGTAGCATCTTTAGGATTCTCAATGTATGCTATCATGTCATCTGCAAACAGTGACAGTTTTACCTCTTCTTTTCTGATTTGGATTCCTTTTAATTTTTTTTTTTCTTCTCTGATTGCTGTGGCTAAAACTTCCAAAACTATGTTGAATAATAGTGGTGAGAGTGGGCACCTTGTCTTGCTCCTGATCTTAGAGGAAATGGTTTCAGTTTTTCACCAATGAGAACGATGTTGGCTGTGGGTTTGTCATACATGGCCTTTATTATGTTGAGGTAGGTTCCTTCTATGTCTACTTTTGTTTTTGTCATAAATGGATGTTGAATTTTGTCGAAAGTTTTTCTGCATCTATTGGGATGATCATATGGTTTTTATCATTCAGTTTGTTAATATGGTGTATCACATTGATTGATTTGCATATATTGAAGAATCCTTGTATTCATGGAATAAATCCCACTTGATCATAGTGTATGATCCTTTTAATATGCTGTTGGATTCTGTTTACTAGTATTTTGTTGAGGATTTTTGCATCTATGTTCATCAGTGTTATTGGCCCGTAGTTTTCTTTCTTGTGACATCTTTGTCTGGTTTTGGTATCAGGGTGATGGTGGCCTTGTAGAATGAGTCTGGAAGTGCTCCTCCCTCTGCTATACTTTGGAAGAGTTTGAGAAGGATAGGTGTTAGCTCTTCTCTAAATGTTTGATAGAATTTGCCTGTGAAGGCATCTGGTCCTGGGCTTTTGTTTGTTGGAAGATTTTTAGTCACAGTCTCAATTTCAGTGCTTGTGATTGGTCTGTTTATATTTTCTATTTCTTCCTGGTTCAGTCTCAGAAGGTTGTGCTGTTCTAAGAATTTGTCCATTTCTTCCATTTTGTCCATTTTATTGGCATAGAGTTGCTTGTAGTAATCTCTTATGACCCTTTGTATTTCTGCACTGTCATTTGCTACTTCTTCTCTTTCATTTCTAATTCTATTGATTTGAGTCTTCTCCCTTTTTTTCTTGATGAGTCTGGCTAATGGTTTATCAATTTTGTTTATCTTCTGAAATACCAACTTTTAGTTTTATTGATCTTTGCCATTGTTTCCTTCATTTATTTTTCATTTATTTCTGATCTGATCATTATGATTTCTTTCCTTTTGCTACTTTGGGGTTTCTTTTGTTCTTCTTTCTCGAATTGCTTTAGGTGTAAGGTTAGGTTTTTTATTTGAGATTTTTCTTGGTTCCTTAAGTAGGATAGTATTGCCATAAACTTCCCTCTTAGAACTGCTTTTGCTGCATCCCATAGGTTTTGTGTCATAGTGTTTTTATTGTCATTTGTTTCTGGGTAGTTTTTGATTTCCTCTTTGATTCCCTCTGTGATCTCTTGGTTATTTAGTAGTGTATTGTTTAGCCTCCATATGTTTGTATTTTTTACAAATTTTTTCCTGTAATTGATATCTAGTCTCATAGCATTGTGGTCTAAAAAGATGTTTGATACGATTTCAATTTTCTTAAATTCACCAAGGCATGATTTGTGACCGAAAATATGATCTATCCTGGAGAGTGTTCCATGAACACTTGAGAAGAAAGTGTATTCTGTTGTTTCAGGATGGAATGTCCTGTAAATATCAATTAAGTCCATCTTGTCTAATGTGTCATTTAAAGCTTGTGTTTTCCAATTTATTTTCATTTTGGATGATCTGGCCATTGGTGAAAGTGGAATGTTAAAGTCCCCAACTATTATTGTGTTACTGTTGATTTCCCCTTTTATGGCTGTTAGCATTTGCCTTAAGTATTGAGGTGCTCCTGTGTTGGGGGCATAAATATTTACCATTGTTATATCTTATTCTTGGATTGATCCCTTGATCATTATGTAGTGCCCTTCTTTGTCTCTTGTAATAGTCTTTATTTTAAAGTCTGTTTTGTCTTATATGAGAATTGCTACTCCAGCTTTGTTTTGATGTCCATTTGCATGGAATATCTTTTTCCATCCCCTCACTTTCAATCTGTATGTGTCCCTAGGTCTGGGTGGGTCTCTTGTAGACAGCGTATATATGGGTCTTGTTTTTGTATCCATTCAGCTAGTCTATGTCTTTTGGTTGGAGCATTCAGACCATTTACATTTAATGTAATTATCAATATATATGTTCCTATTACCATTTTATCGATTGTTTTGGGTTTGTTTTTGTAGGTCTTTTCCTTCTCTTGTGCTTCCTGCCTAGTATAATTTTAGGCAGCCTCTCTGCTAGTATGTTCCTGTGTTACTAGATGTTTAGCGTGAGGTGTCCAGCAATGGAGCTTGCTGGTCATTGGGTGGAGCTGGATCTTAGCATTGAGATGGATATCCCTGGAAGAGCTCTCACCAATTGATATTATGTGGGGCCAGGAGGTCTCTGGTGGTCCATGTCCTGAATTCAGCTCTCCCACCTCAGAGGCTCAGGCCTGACACAGGTCGGAGGACCAGGACCCTCTCAACCACATGGTGAAATTCACAAAGCTGAGCGGGAGAAGTGCCGGAAGTAACTCCTATGCCTGTGGCTCTGCTTACCATGTTAATACATCCTGAGTGAGGGCTGTTCTCCAAAAGCAGTGGAGAACTCAGAACAGTAAAGTTACTCGCTCAACAAATAATAAGTCCAGAATACATATGCTTTTGTCTACATGTACCACCCTTTCTCTTTTCAACCTCTGCTATGTTCTCCCCTTCATTGAGGACAGTTAAATTGACTGGTGGTTTTAGTAAATTAACTTCGTTTCCTTACTACAGGGTTTTTGAGAGCCTTTGATCTATTACTGTACAAAAGGAAAAGACTGTGTACTGTGACATTTCCAGGCATCTTAGAAGAATAGCTCTTTTCTGAGAGAAGTAGGTCAGGAGTAAGTGTTCACCAAATTACCCTGTGAGAAGAATCTTCCTGGAGTAGTCCTTCTAAAGCCAATATTTACCTTTGCTGAAATCTAAAAAATACGATCCCTTAGAAAGCTTCTTCTATTTTGAGGTAAACTTTTAATAGCTCTATTTTCATTCCTTCTTCATTATTGCCCTTTCTAAATTTCCTGTGAAGAGTTTGCATTAATTTTATAATCATAAAAAGTAAATTTACTCTAAGAACCAAAAAAAAATGCTGTAAGAGAATCTTACTTTTTGATGTTTTTTGTTGGATTGTTTTTTCTTTCCCCTTTGGAGAACTTGATTCTTTCCACTAAACCTGAGTCTGGCAATGCATTCCTAAGTGATAGCCCTCCTTCTACCAGAAGGAGAAACTGGCATTTAAAAGATATATAATAGCTGTGAACTTATTTCCACAATCTATGAACTCAACTATACATAATATAAGTTCTAAAATGTATTTAATAGATCTTACTTATTTCAAAGGACTCATTTGTCCCAGAGAGTAGAAAATGAATCTAGAGACTTCAGGGTAAAATCCAGTCAATTCCTGCTTCATCCTTTCTTTCTTTTTCTAAAGTTACTGAAAGTTTAATTCAATCAATTAGGATTTTCTCCACACCATTCCCTTCTCTGAATTGATTCCAAGCTGAACAATCTTGCAATGTCTGTAAGTATCTGCTGAGGTATAAATATGTGTCTTTGGAGGTCTTCTCTGGGTCTGAAGCCCTCTGGTCCCTGCCACCAGGATTAGGTCAATCTTTTTTGCAAACTTTGTCGTATTATACAAGTTAGGGTCTATCTCCAATCTTTTGATATTTAGGCTTCCATAGGTCAGTGCTTTAGCAAGAATATAATCTTGAGAGCTCACACTCTGTTCTTAAAACTAGATCTTAAATGTTCTTACCACAAAAACTAAATGGTAATTATGTGACAGGATCAAGGTTTTAAAGCTAGGGTGGTAATCATATTGCAACATGTAAATTTATCACATCGACTCATTGTACACGCATTTACACAATGCTATATGTCAATTAAAACAGTAAAAAGTGAAGAAATATAGTTGTTTCTTCACATTTTTGGGGGGACTAGTTCCATTTCTTCTTCCCACGGTCCTTTCTCTGGGCTCAATAACCTCTGGGCATTGTGTTCTGTTCCTTATCATTGCTCCTAGGAATGAGAGTGCTTGGTTATTGTTTAGGAACTCCCAGATTGCCATTCACTGTGTGCCAAGACTTTTCCCTGTGACAGAGGTATAACCCATTTGTTATATCTTTTCTGCTTTCTTTTGCCCATCTTATATTTAAAGCCATTAACTCATTAAGAGACAGACTATACAAACAGACAGTGGCCAGATCCTGTATTACAACTGAATTCTGACCCACAACCTCTGAGCAACTACTCCGGGAAGCCAAATCACAACTTCTGTAGCAATCTATCCCAAATTAGCAGGACCTGATCAGAAACTGCTGGCTGCCCTAAATTTTGCCCCCACTTTCAATTTATGATTAAGCAGAGAAAATAAAATATGTACCCCTAAACAGTCTCATAAGATGTCCCATTTCTACGTAATCCATTTTCAGTTTCCCCAATTAGGAAATTGGAATTTTTCAGTCCAATTAGGGTAGAACTGACACTTTCCTTTTTTTTTTCTTTTTTAACTTTAAAACTTCCCACTTTCCTGCTGCCTTTGGGACTTTGTCAAACATGAATGATTGTGGCTGACCCCCTTGCCAGAGCAAGCTCCTAGTAAATAGTCTCTGTTCTCATTTGGGTGGTTTTTATTCATTCCCACATCACAGTTATGATTCTAGCCTATGATGCCAACAATGGGGAACAACACAGGTCTACGCAGCAGTGACTGCAAATGAGCCCCACTCTATCTTCCTAATTTAGTGATTTGGTTCTTGCCATAATTCCCTATGCCCAAACACTTGCTTTGTAACAGTTTTAGAAAATGTATCTTGGTCTGAATAGGTTTATGTCTGACTCTCTTTTTTGTCCTTGTTACTTCAGGACTGGGATTATGTTTTTCGTCCTTATGACAGGGACGGGACTGGCATTCAGTCTCCGGGTTCTACCTCCCGTGACCATATTCCACTTTCAGACCTCCCTGAAACTAACTTCCTGATTCTGTTGGATTTGGGAAATTCCTTTCTTTCTGGAACCTTCTAATACTAAACTCCCTTCTTATTTTGGAGGTTTGGCTGCACTGTGGACTTTCAGAACACCTGCTTTCCCTTTAGAGGTCTATATAATTTTGCATTAATAACTGACCCTTTAGAGTTTGCTGTTTAATCATTTCCATTTCCACTTATATCTTCTGGTTTAGGTTCTTTAGGCTACTCTAAATATCTGTTAGTTAAGCAATAATATTTTCTGGTCATTCCTCACTCCACAGATATTTTTCCGTCTACTATATGGTTTTAACTTGGCTCTAAATTTCCTAAGATGCATTATTTTTTTTTCTTCTGAGAATTCATCTGTTACTTCTCTCTTTGACTGTTGTGTCACTCCTGTACTCTTGCTTCCTGTTTAACTCTTTATAAGACATATCATCAGCCCTTCATTCAGTTGCTACTATAGTAACACAAGCATTCTGTGCATTGAATACACTTTTCAACTTCAGAATGAAGTGACACTCTCCATGCCAGGTGTTGATGACATTCCTTATCACTAAACTTAACTAAGTTTCAGGCTATCAGCCTTTTTCTAATTGAATTTGTCACAGGCAGGCAATCTCTTCTTGAAAATCTATAAAGTAAATACCAAAGGTTGTGGTTTTAACAGAAAAGTTAATCAAACTCAGTAGAAACAACATTATCTCTGCCATTTTTCTTGCCAAGTGCTAACTATGCATCTCTATGTCAGAATCTAAATGTTTATAGAGGTAAGTCTGATTCTTTTCAATTCTGAATGTTGACTTTCATAAACCCCCCTCTCCACATCTGACTCTCCAAATGGCTTCTCTTGGCTGTAGCACACAGTTTATTAGTGCATGATGTAAGGTTTCTGATGAATCATTTTTCTCTTGAAACAGTTTGTAAAACATGCATAAATCCAACTTGGGGTTTTGATATATGTTAATAGGTAAGTGATGTTTATCATCTTAACAAACTACAGACATGAAACAATAATAAAAATAGTAATTATTGTAATATTATTATTGCAAATAGTGAGATGACTCAACCCTTTGAGAATTGTGTCCATCAAGATAATTTTTCAGTGCCTACAACATCAGGAAGGGAAATTCTGTGAAAACAATCACCTCTCTTATTCAGTCTTCCTATCTTTTCTCAAAGATTCTCATGTTCAGAAATTAGTCATTACTGTTTTTTCCTTATTTTTCTCCTATATTCTAGCCATCCCACTGTTATTAACCCAAGCCAAGACTAATTGAAGAGAGGACTTTATGTATAGTTACTTCTTGATAGATTGGCTACTTATAACTAATTATTGCTTATGAAATGATGATAAGGTGTATTCAAAAGATTGCTTTAGTAAGTGGGAAGCTTCCACAGAACTTCCTGTGGATGTAGGTGATGTGAATAACTCTAGGAGTTTTCTCATAGCTGTAAACATTATGAATGTGGCTTTCAAAGATAATTTTAATTTGTAAATCAGTTATTGTTTAATGTAAATTAAAAATCAGATTGTTGATAGTAAATTATAAAGCAGATATGCATATGAATGCTAATGTAGTGTTTTTTAAAGAGTTGGCATTTAGATGAAATGGGACTTGTGTAATTTAATATCTTTAGATATCTATGCACATTTTTATTGTAGATCAGTTCAAAATGTCCTAACACATGAATCTCTATAATTATAAATCTTGTTAAAATTCATCACCAACCTTTACTTTAAATTCATCACCAACCTTTACTTTACTTTTATTTTGCTAGACTCAAACACCTCTAGGAAAATAGAAACAAAAGGAAAACATGCTTTGAGCCTTAATTTCTTAAAGATTTGTAAAGACACAGTTTTGGAAGTGGGCACAGATTGCAAACAGTATGAAATGACAATAACTAGATGTGGGAGGGATTCAAAATGTACAGAGTATGGAGACAGGAATAAAAAGGTTTATGTAGGAAGAAAACACAACTCAGATTGCAAGATACTAAAGAAAGTATCATTATGGAGCAAAACATCCAAACTCCTTATGTTTGATGATAAAATTGACTGGAAAATTACCAATGCTCTCCTCATTTTGCGGTGGATATACACAAATTAAGTCACTATGGGTGAACAGATCTTTCCTAAAAATAACTAGTTTCTCAGGCTTAATTTAGTCCTTGGTAGAATATTCTACATGAACCTCATCAAGTAGTAAAATGTCTTATTTAATTGGGCAGAAGTCAGGTGGAAAAGCCTTTCCTTCCTGCCTCCTTCCCTCCCTCCCCTCCTTCCTTCCTCCCCTCTTTTTTCCCTCTTTCCCTGTGCTTGATTGGATAAAACTAGTTTTGGTTGAAGTGTACACTTTGGATCACTGAACATGGAATATAGAGCAGTTAAAATTTATAAGAGGCATATGGAGATGTTCAGAGCACCAGAGAATCCCAACCTGGGATGTTCGGCTGAGGAGTTTCACTTTTTAATGAGTGCTTGAGGTGGTGATTTCTTTTTTTTTTTTTTTTAACAAGGCATTGATTTTTTTATTTTTTTGGTAAAAATCATAGATGTCTCCTAAGAGTATAAAAACAAATATAAAAATCAAATGCAGGAACAAAATTGAACCAAACAAATTGAAAATTATTTGTTTTATAACTTGGTTGCTTGCTGCTTTCGGTGATCGTTCTATACATGAAATTTCTTTCTGAATCACTGGCAGATTCCAGAGCTTTTTCAGTTGTGTCCATAACACATCAGAGTTTTTAGGGACTCCTGTGTGCAAAACATTTTCCAAGGTTTCATGAGGAATATAAAGAAGAAGGTGAAACTCTTGCTTTGAACTGTTTAGAATTTAGCAACGAAGACAGAAATGACTCATAAAACAGAGGGAGGGGAAATCTTGGAAATTCAATAAGTCTCTTTTTTCTCAAGTACTCCGAGAGTCCTCATTGTATTACAGAAAGACCTATAAGAGCCAACATTACTGTGCTGTGTATTTATAAAAATTATGGAATTAACTGCCAACATCAATCTCTGTGTCAGAAAGCTTTTTGCAAAGAGCCAATTTAAGGAAAGTACTTTAACTTTGATCCCAATGCAGTACATTATGGTGCTACGTTCCTTCCTTGTATTCTGTGGATCCATACCCTGAGATCTGAGAGGCAGAAAAGTACTACTTGCACCTGTAATTGCTTTTCAGAAAACAAAGAATTCATTTAAAAACATATGTCAAGAGCTAGAGCTAAATGATTTTTTTTATGTTCAGCTCAGATTAAAATGGCTTTTACTGTAACAAAACCCCCTTTAATACCATGTATTTCTATGCATGACTTTAAAGCCATATTCAAAGTGATGAATAAACATTGCAGAATATAGACAATAAAGGAATGTAGACTGGAACAGTAGCAATATCATTATGCGTCAGCTTCAATCTTTTAGAAAACATAAAATAGAACATATAGGTATAAGTTATTTAGAGAATCTAAATAGATGTTTCATAACTTTCCATCAGAATTTAAAAATTGAATCTCCAATATTTTGATCATTCTAAACACCATATATATATATGTAAATCTATTTGTAATGAAATAATATAAATTAGGTAAAAATAAAGAGGGATATTGAAGAATGGTACCAGTAAATCAGTAAATTTAGAATTTTTATTTGGCTGAATAATAAAATTACTTAAGGCAGTCAGATGTCCAGAATATACACATTAATACTTATTTTTCTTTCATTACTGGTTGCATTATATCTCAGATTTATGGTTCAACTTTTACATTAATTTTTTTCCATAAGACTAGTGTCTAAAAAGAAACACAGGAAAGACAAAGTCAATGATTTATAGAGAAATTTAAAAAAAACACAAGGTTTATATTTGGCATTCCTTTTCCTTTGAAGTTTTAGGTTTGGAACTTAAGATCTTTATTTTTATGCCATGTGAGATGGTTACTCTTTGAAATATTCTGAATGGATCAAATAGTTCATCTTGTGAGAGCTTTCAGAAGTGGGGTTAGACACCTGATATTTCAGAGAATCTAAGTTCACATTACTTTTTTATATTTTAAAGGTTATCTCAGCTCTACCCTTATATCCATTCACTCAATGCATATTTATTGAGTATGGAATTGGTAGTAGGAGCATGTCAGTGGTAGGTTCTATGTTTACCTTGCTTATGTCTCATAAGAAAGAAAATGTGCAACAATAAATATAATAAAGGGATAAGGACCAGAAATAGAAGAAACCCCTTTCTAAACTTATCCATCATGTCTCTGATTGCTAGACTACTTCTTTCAAGGCAATAGGTCATTGTATAAACTAGACAAACTCATTCTTGTTGATATGCTATTAGGAAAAAAAATCTCTTCTCCTTCCACACTAAATCTGTACCACTTTTCATATGAATACATAATATCTGGGATATTTGGCACATCAGAAAACCCAGCCCAAACTAGCTGAAACAAATTGTGTGTGTGTGTATGTTTAAATAACTGATAAAGACCTTGCGGGATCCATGAACTCCTATTATAGTGTTCATTGTATTCTTTTCTCTTTCTCTCTCGTGCTCTGGCTCTCTCTTTGGCTCTCAGTCTTGCTCTCCAACCCCAAACCAGAATCTGTCCCTGTTTCTTTCTGCAAAATGGTTTTATCATCTCTTTCTGCAGATAGACCGTCTCCAGCTGTCAACACTGTGATTGCAGGTTGATGTTATCTTAGGCCTCAGTAAAGAGAGTTTATTTCTTGCACTAAATAGATCCAAAACAAAATTCCAGGGCAAGTCTTGCTGTTGACCTAGATTGAGTTACATACCAATCCTTGAACAATCACTTTGGTCAGTTACCTAGGATCCTCAGCTTGGTTAGCCATGGCCTGAGCACCCATTCCTGTGGCCAAAGAGAATGGGAGAAGTGTGATTAGCAACCAGGCATGGAATAAGTGAAGAATAGTTGCTCAAATGAGGTGGGCAGTTTGGTTACCAGGATAAAAGTGTTCTGTCTTAAGTTGGATCCATCAAGCATTATGTCATTTATTTGGGAAGGCGTTTTCACCTGCAAAGGCAGATGGGCCGTAACAAATTGGCTTTGTGATTAGGATGTCAAGACAGTGACCACCATCACCATGGGTCTTTCTTCTCTTGTTTGCTTTGCTAATCTGCTTGATAGCAAGCATGCACTTTGCACTGCTGTCCGCTTTGTGTTGCATTGTTGAGTCCTACCAAGCCTGTTATAGATTTAGCCAGACTAAGTCCGATAATTACTTGGCATTTAGGTATGGGAGTATGGGATTGGAGACTTCCTTAAAGTGACCCTCCCTGGGTCATATGCGTCCTCCAAAACCTACCTCCTGTGTTTTAGAGTAAAGCTGTGGCTGATGCTAGGCTCAAGGGGAAACTGTACCCTGTGACAGATTGGTTATGCAATTCCATCAGGTGTTGGCCCCTGATCTGTCGATTGTTCAGAGGGAAAAATGCCCTGTGGGAGATGTGGGCCCATTGGGTGATTATTCACAAGGAGCAGTTTTTTTGTTTGTTTGTTTGTTTTTTTGCGGTACGCGGGCCTCTCACTGTTGCGGCCTCTCCTGTTGCGGAGCACAGGCTCCGGACGCGCAGGCTCAGCGGCCATGGCTCACGGGCGCAGCCGCTCCGCGGCATGTGGGATCTTCCCGGACCGGGGCACGAACCCGTGTCCCCTGCATCGGCAGGCGGACTCTCAACCACTGTGCCACCAGGGAAGCCCAAGGAGCAGTGTTTAGGGTGGAGAAAGAGAGAGAGAGAGACCCATACTCTTAATCATGGATGGTTCACCAGGACTCTTAAATATTTCTGCTGCTGCTGCTGCTGTTGCTGTCTATAATTCTGTCATGAAAAAGATCCTCACCCTCTGGGTTATGCAGAAATACATACTTGGCACACCCGTGGCATAGCAAAGAGGCCGATTCAAACCTACTTAGGCCTGGGGACTTTAAACCCTATAAAGCACCCATTGCCGTGAGGGAGGCCCCTAAACCTGACAATACTGATTTGTGGCTTCTTGGAATAAAAAAACTATAAAGGCAAACAGGGTAAGGAGGCTCACCCTGAAATATATCTAGTGATTTAAAAAAACATCGAAAGATAGAAATGAATGAAAAACAGAAAGAGACCTGGATACAGAGGAAGGAGACATGAAAGCAGCAACAAAACTGAAATGAAGGTCCACAATTTGATCTAATTGGAAATCCAAAATTTTAAAAATGATACAATATAAAGATAAAAGAGTGTCGAATGGCTTCTGCACCTCTGTAATACAGGTTTTGAATTAACTTTAACATCTACAGAAAATAAACCAACTGAAAACTTTCTGGTCCTTAATACTGGGACTTAAATTTGGATGAGGAGATTCCACTAAATTTAAACATGGTGCCCCTGTTAACTTAGAGGAGTTACTGGGTATAAAATAGAGTACACACAGGTATGCCTCTTCAGAACTATTGCCTTGCTTAAATTGCCCATAGTCCTAGCATCCATTCCCCTAAAATATCTTATAGAGGGCATGGATGCTCTGACCTAATGAATAATATTTTAAAATTAAATTACGTCTCTGGCACTTACAAATTGGCTTGATAAAATGTAATGCCATGGACCTTACCTCCCAGTTAAAATAGCTAATATGATCTAATATAAATTAAACAGGTCCTTCAAGGTTTGAAACCTATTATGCAAGACCTAATTAGTGAAGGTGTAAATATCTCCACTGCTTCTTTGCAGCCCAACTTAGCCTATTTTTTAAACCCTGAAAAAAATAAATGGTACGTCGAAGTGCAGTATCGCAACTTTAACCTTATGGATTGCATTATGGTTGCCACACCCAATATTATTGAAATTATCGACTCCTTCCAATTAGCAACCAGTGAATATTTTTGCTGGTTATATATCTGGCCAATGTATTCCCTCCGTGCCTATTTCAATAGCCTCTTAGCTGCAGTCGCCTTCATCTCCAAAGGGACAAAATACACATTTCCTAGACTACCATTGGGGTACCTCCATAGCCTTGCCATCATACACAAACTCTGCAGGAAAGATTTTAACTGCTTCAGTCTTTCTCCAGGAGTACAGATAGGACATGACATTGATGATGTCATCCTCTAAGGAGATTCATTTGACACACTAATTAAGGACATACAGATACTCACAAAAGAGCCTACAAAAAAGGATAAACAATTGCCCCACACATAGTGCAAGCACACCTCCCACCAATTCAGTTAAATTCCTGAAAATGTTTCGGTCACTTGAAAGCTGCTTCATCCCTGACACCAACAAGAAACAGCTACTGACCATCTCAGTACCCATACAGTGTCAAGGCACGCACGCAAGAGAGCTTTCACCTCCCTTTCTGGCCTCAGGCCTCAGTCACAGAGTGCCACAATGACGCACACCAGTAAGCTCAAATGCAATTAAATAAAAATTATTACATTTCAGTCATCAGTCAAACATTGGTGTGAATTGTAATAAAGAGTCTGACCCCATTTTTGAGGTCTGAATGCTGACAACTTCTATGCCTCATCCCTCTCTCTTTCAGCCTCATATGTGTGGGAGGTGATGAGAAAGACCAAGTGCTCCCCTTTTGACACTGCAGGAAGGTTCAAACCACGGGAGTGTTGCAAGCCTCTGTTGGTGGGATTGCTCGCCTTGGCCCCGCCCTTAAACACAATACAAATCCAGGCTACTTTCCTTTCCTTGCTTTCTCAAGCAATCTCAGACCTGCTTGAGAGGTCCCCCACGGACCTCAATTATGTAAATATTAATCTTTTCGTTGAGACATCATTTGCATTGACCCCTGAACAAAACTTTGGATGGGGGTCCACCTACCTCCTGGGATGATCATAGCAGAGGGGATCCCAGAAAGCAAAGCTATGGCAACAGGAAAGAGAGACTGGAAAGGAAGCTAGGAAAGCACGATGTCCCAATGAGCAGGTTAACACTGGTCACCTGGAGCTCTCTCACTGGGGCCTATGCACTGCCACGTAGAGTATGCCTTAGAGGTGTCCTGACCGAGGGTGCAAGATTCATGAGCCTTACCTACCAATTCCACTGTTGCATTAGGGCTGTTCACCTAGTACTTCCTACTTTCCTTCCACACTGGATGGAGCACACTGTCATGGCCAGAGAATGCCTTCATGTAGACAGTTGCAGATACTTGAGTAAAAGTCTTCCAGTGAGATAAAAGGTGGGTACTCAGGAGATAGAAAGTGGGATGCAAACAGCGTTCGTTACAGGGAGTGATGCTGGTCAAAATGTACATATTTCACCACTTTCAGACCACTCTGGCCAATTTAAAGAAGGAACTCTTAGGAGAGAAATTTCGAATCCTCTGCCTTTTAGATATGCATATATTCATAAAGCTCACTTCATTCACGAAACTCCTTCCGTTTAAGCTTTGCCAGTGAAATTGGTCCCAATGGGTTGAACATTTTAGTATCTATGAGACACAGGTCTTAAGGAGTTGCATCCTTCTTTACCAAGTATGCATCCCACTCAGAATCTTTCCTTAGGCCCCTATTTCCCCCATGTTAAACTGAGTGTGAGGTTATTAGTAACTCTGGCTAGCTTACATACTTCGTAAAGCTTACATCCTTCATAAAGAGATTCATTTGCATTGCAGAATTTAACAAAAAGACTCCAAAACACTTTACTATCCCTAACAGCCATGCCATTAATACACAGTCCCAAGAGCAGCCCTATACCTACATCAAATGTGGAGAGTATTACGTCCTCTTATATTCACCCAAATTATCAGGGTTAGTGGAGTGATCCATAAATTATTTTCAAGAAATTTGGATATCCAGAATTTAACATTTTATTTTGGAACTAAAACTTTTACTTTGGATTTTTTCATAGAATTAACCACGTTACCTCTTCGGAGATCAACATCCTTTTAGACATGAAAAGTTTGTTAATGATTTCCTCAACAGAAATGTTGATTACAGGACCTGGCCAGCAAGCAGTCAATAAATATGTATTAAATAAATTTGGGGTATCTTCTGGGTGAATCCTAAACCAGGGATAAATACAATTAACCCAGTCCAGGGTAGTAGTTCTGAAAAATCACTTTGAGTAGATTTATATGATTTTATTGGAAAACCTGTGGTCTGAGAGCTACTTCTTGGAGTACACTTGTAAATACCTGTGAGGGAGACCTACAAAATATTCTATGAAGGAACTCAGATGTGATTTCTCTCATTCCTCTATTTTTACCAAGTTAGGTAGAGAAACTAACACTGTATGAACTGGGAAAGGAGGAAGGAAGGAGGGAATTTTTACTTAGCACACGTCTCAGTGATAATAAAACCTGGCATGAAACACACTTCCCCTATAAAAGAGAATGTACTGGGCTGAGGGCTGTGTTAGGATTCTCACCTAACTAGAAGAGTTTCAAGATCCTGAAAATGCCCCTGATTATGCAGAAGTTAGGGAGACTACGAAGGCATTCTTTCCCTGTGGTGGATGTGAAGTCTGAGATAATACGTGTGAAAGGAAGCTTCCTTTCTTCCTTTACTGTGCTTCATTGCAAGGGTGTGTTGTGTGCATGTGTATGTGTATGTGTGTGTGTGTGTGAACCAAAGTCACTTTAAAGTGTATAAAACATATAAATCATGGCTTATATCAACATACAGATCAATGGAATAGATTGAGAATCTAGCATGAAGGACTAACACATGCTTCAACGTGGATGGACATGAAACATTATGCTAAGTGCAAAATGCCAGACACCAAAGATCACCTGTTTTATGATCCTCTTTATATGAAGTGTCCAGAATAGGTAACTTCACAGAGACAGAAATCAAATTAGTGGTTGCCAGGGGCTGGGAAGAGGGAAGAATGGAAAGTTACTGCTTGAAGGATATGGTGTTTCCTTTTGGGGTGATGAAAATGTTTTGGAACTACATAGATGTGATGACTGCACAATATTGTGAATGCACTGAATGCCACTGAGTCGTACATTTTCAAATGGCTGACTTTATGTTATGTGAATTTTACCTCAATTAAAATAAAACCTAAAAAATAGAAGAGAGCCAGTGTTTAGTGGGAAGGTCACCTTGAATTAGATAGACCTGGGTATGAATGGGCAGCTGTCATCAAACATTGTAAATATTCGTTACACATAAAGTGATGAACAAAGTACTTCGATTATAAGTATTCAACAAATGTTGAATTACTACTCATTAAAACTTTTGAATAAAATGCATTAATAGTGAGCAAGTAATAGGTTATCTCTGATAGGATTTTCTAAACACTAAAAATAGAAAACTTTTATCTGTTCTTTAAAATGATGTGGGACTCCAGTATACTACAGTAGAATTATGCCCAGATTTAGCATTCAGATGTCTGTGTTTCACCATGGAAATCACAGCTAAGTTGTCATGAAAAAATGTGCAAGTTAGTTAATTCTAGGCCTTCATTTCCCCTTCTATAAAATTAATATTGCATCAGAGGAGCAGTTAATTTTCTTCCAAGTTTAATAGAATATGACTCAATTATATAAAATGTACAGGGACAAATTAAGAAGCAATTCCTGTGATTTGGAATCTGATTTCCTAAAAGGATAAAGATGGTGGGGGAGGAGTAGCACCTTACATGTGAGAGATAATCTGGGTGATTTAATGAAGGTACAAAATAAGTCGTGTCTCTTGTGCCAGCTCATGTTGATGAAAGTAGCTAATTGTTCTGGAGGACGTGCTGGGAAGGACTTCATGATACATTCAGCAGGAAACGGTGCTGTGAGAACCAGTGGTGTCAGCCACGGTTGATTAAGTCTGGGAAATTGGGGGGGCGCGTAGCAGGCTGGGAGGGGCTGCTGTACAGATATCATCTATTTGGTTTCCTTGACTGAAAATGAAAAGTAAACCCATCAAGGACAGAAAAAACACATATGGTACATTAAGGGAAAAATAGATGGGGGGGCATTATTTTAGCTACTCACACTGATCAAGTATAGTAAGTTGTACTTTACGCCCCAATTTCGCATTAA